>NC_089838.1:336845688-337460688 GCF_035609145.1 Eleutherodactylus coqui | reverse complement strand
CTAGAGACGACAAATTGTGTAGAGTCCATGTGTACTATTGTTGTACTAATTCATAAAGCACATAAAGAACCACTTATAGAAAACCATGAGTTAAGACAAGAGCCCAAAGGCATATTTTGCCACTGAAGACTATGTTTACCATAAAAGACTTTTGTCAGTTCTTCTTGGATAGTTGGAGAGCCTTTTTTCACTCGGACTCCAAATTCTCCTTTGTGGAATTAGATCCCATCTTTGCATAACTTGAGACCATCCTTTGGTGAGCAATCAAGGAAATCAAACTAATTCTTAGCGATCAAGAGTTTTACTGAAAGACCTTATTTGTATAGTATATATTCTTCCCAAAAAAGTTTGGTTCTGGGTGAAAGTGTTCTTGTTTGTGCCAAGGTTGCAGTCAAAAGATCTGCAAAGAGCAATATATTCTTAAAGTGATCAGGCACTGTAGGAGAAAATCTAGCAACCTCTATTAACTTCTCTTTCAAATGGGAAAAAAAATTATGCAAACTATGAAATCTCTTGGAATGGAGGTATGGATTGACGTGGACTTTGAAAGATGGTGTGCTTATTCAAATACTAACTATTGGTATCTGGAAGAACAGCAAACTCCCTGAACTCCCTGATTTCCTCATTTCAAGTGATTTAAGTATACCCCTGAAGTGGAGTTTGTTGTGTTTGGTTCAATGTTGGTAAGCTTCATTTTCATAATTTCCATTTCCTCTTCCATTGAATTATAATGTCTATCATTATGTGTAGATTAGTGTGTTAAGATCCCGGTTTTAACTGTCCATCTTGTTTCCAGTCAGCCATCTTTTAAGCTTCAAATTAATTCTCTTTCCAAAGTAACTAGTGTTTCCTTTAAGTATATCATGCCCTTTCGATCCATTTTCTCTTACAAATTGAGATATGGATTTTCTAGGTGTGCAGCCAGCATCACTAGTGCAGCAGATTCTCAGACTAGCATATCTATTTGTTATGTCTTAAGGTTAGTGAGAAAATGTATTGTTTTATCTGTTTTTCAATCAAATGTCTGTTTCTCATGACTACACTTTCTATCCGTGAGAAATGACTTGTATACAGCTTTGGCATAAAGCCACTCCCTTTCTTTTTCCAAAAAGGTCTATGTTTTTAGAATAAACTTTAGATTTCTTTTGGAATACAACCTGTCAGGCTGTGTCACATTGACTTCTCCAGGCCTGAAACACTTTACTAATTCGGAAATCAGCAACATATCAACTGAGGGGTCCCTAGAATATCCCTAACAAGTGCAAAAACCTAAAACTGCTGGCTTGGCACAATGCTCCACAAATTATTTGAATAATCAAAAAACAACTGGATGAAAATTTCAGCAAGTATTAGAAAACACATTTCAGGTAAAAAATTATTAATCCGATCAGCTGGATTACACACAATTGGAGACCTAGGCAGGGAGAGGTCCCAACTGAGGAGGATGTCAATAGGAAGCATAGGGACAATGGGTTGAGAGGAGAAATAATGGAACTGTAATTTATGTCAGAAAATCCTGGATGCAAATGTCCACCTGTCAGTCTGTGACATAAAGCTTTTTATGAAGTATGTCACCGGAAGATTTACTATTTTGGGGGGACAGCTAGTGTTCCCAGGTGTGTTATTTTCATGCCTGGGAAAGCTGAGTTAATTAAATACAGGTGTTTAGGTGTGTGTCTTGTCACTAATGCAGCTCAATCAAAATCTCTTAGGCATCCTGTTACATCTGAATAGCGGTTTTCTGACCCCAACCTCTGTTTTTTTAACTTTGAGGATGTGGCAATTAGCATGGCTCCAGCTCTTTGTATCCATATTCTACAATTACCCGTCAACACAGGAGGCTCTATTGAACAACATCTCCACTATTGTTTCATTACGCAATGCATTCACTCACATTTTTGTGTGATCTCCAGAACTTGTGGAATCGCATTCCCACTAGACTAAAAATTTTCTATATGCAATGTTTGGTTTCTATTTGTAGATATATTTATGTTATAAAATAATTTTCCTTCTGGACAGCCTCCTGTGGAAATATTGCCAAAATATTGAATTGTGCATCAGCTCAGCCGGGGAAAGATTGTTAGGTGCTTTTTTTGAAAAGCCTAAAATTATTTGCACATATGATACATATTGCTCAACCAAGAAGCTGGATAAGGGACTGTCCTTTTTTTTTTGAGTGCTCCTTGCAACCAGGTGTTATTTGATCCAATTTTTTAAAACTGCTATTTATATTATTTTATCCCTTCTATGTTCATACCTGTTTTGTGTATATATCATATGTCCCCTAACATTTTTGTACTTTTTGTATATATATATTTTTTTATAAAAGCACTGCTACCTTTTTGAATAAAGCCTTAAATTTTGTTAGTTGGTCCTTGTGTCTCTAAAATAATAAATAGACCTCTGATGGTGTGCTAATTGGTTCTTCTTTCTGTAGGGACAAGCCTTCCCAGTTTCCCACAGCAAAAAACCAATGTGGCTGACCTTCATGGCAGAGAAGTGTTTTGATGCATACAAGACCAGTTCTGGGAGTGATTTAGTCTCTGGTCCAGTCTGTGGTTTGGCCCAGTGCCATATGTTACGATGCGCATAGTTCTTACATTTGTGATGCGTAGACATGTTGTTTTCTGCTTGCAGATCCAGTACAGTCATGTTTTGTTTCTCCAGGAAGATTCAAAAAAATTGCCACTTGTCAGAGTACTGTAAAGAGATTTAATTACCACCATACGAGCTTCCACCTCCTCTGGCAGGCTTTCAACTAGAGACTACATCTGAAGCAGTAGTGTTACTCTCACCTGCTCCTGAGCTGATTATACCAGCAAGCCTACCCCTGGGATGTTTTGCAGATGCTGAGTGCCTACTTTGGCTCAGGTCTTTATCATGGCCAGTGATGCCACTACTCTTCTGTGACAACATCTACACCTCATTGTCACCTGGCTTCAACATCTTGTCTAAAATTACCGTATCATCATAGTCTTCATTATTTCTGCCACTTCTCTCAGACTCATTCTGTTCTGATGTCATGTGAGCTCCCCTTCCCTCACCATACCCAACTTTATAGCTGCCAATACCACTATGGTTACCACTGAATTAAAGTAACATTAGAGTCATCCTCCTGAGAGGACCAAGATTGAGCCAAGCAGTCCACAATGGCTGTAGTATTCTCCAGAACAACATGCTCACTAGAGAGGATGGGAAACCCTGGTTTGCTGCTGCTACTAACAGGCACATGCCATGTTTCCCTGAAAATAAGACAAGCCCCGCAGAATGATTATAAGATATTGCTATTCATGAATGAATAGCTAAGAGCTATCTGCCATTGGCTAAGCGCTCAGCTAATAGCTAAGCACTAGCTGCTATTGGCTGAGCCCTTAGCCAATCCGCACAGCCCTTTCAGGAGGCGGGGATTTTTAAATCCCCGTCTGCTGAAAGAGCTCAGTAACAGTTCCGGGGAGCCAGCCGGAGGAGGACGCGGCTGACAGCAGGAGAGGTGAGTAACTTTTTTATGATTATCGGGGAACGGCTTATATCTCAAGCCCTTCTCCGATAATCATTCTGCAGGGCTTGTCAGATACCACTGCTTTCAATGGGATCAGCAGCAGTGCTGATCCCATTGAAAGCAATGGGATAGCATGCCGCTGACTTCTGCCACAGCTGTGACAGCTGTCACAGCTGTGACAGAGAGTTCCTTCATCCCCGCGGTCCCCGTGGGAAGGAAACTCCTGCCACAGCTGTCACAGCTGTCACAGCTGTGGCAGAAGTCCGCTATATTCTTTATCTTTTCAATGGGGCTAGCGCTGCTGCCGCTGGCCCCCATGAGAAGACTGTCGCAGTTATATCGCAGCGATTTTCTCGCACTGCTCTGTGAGAGTTTTCACTTACTCTCGCAGCACAGCGGAGAAAAAAAACGCTAGTGGGTGGGAGACCTTAAAGCTACCTAAATATAATTCTACTATTCAAACCGCTCTAGAAGAATATTTTAAAAACAATGACACTCCAGATGTCTCCTCGCTCACAATATGGAATGCCCACAAGTCTGTTATAAGAGGGGTTCTCATTAAAATTGGAGCACAACATAAAAAGGAAAAAACCCAAACAATCAACAAACTCCTGACTCAGATATCCAAAAATGAAAAACAACTTTTATCAAATCCCTCCGAGACCCTCCATACGGAACTATTCAACCTGAGACAAGAACTAAGGGACAGACTAATGGATAGTTACTAGAGATGAGCGAGTATACTCGCTAAAGGCAATTGCTCGAGCGAGCATTGCCTTTAGCGAGTATCTCCCCCGCTCTAGACTGCAGGTTCGGGTGCCGGCGCGGGGGAGCGGTGAGTAGCGGCTGTCAGCAGGAGGGAGCGGGGGGGAGAGAGGGAGAGAGAGATCTCCCCTCCGTTCCGCCCCGCTCTCCCCCGCAGCTGCGTGCCCGCTGCCGGCACCCGAACCTGCAGTCTCGAGCGGGGGAGATATTCGCTAAAGGCAATCCTCGCTCAAGCAATTGCCTTTAGCGAGTATACTCGCTCATCTATAATAGTTACGATAGAGAAATGATCTCTTCAAAAGCCTCCTTTTATGCGTCCAATAATAAACCTTCCAAACTAATGGCTAAGCTAGTCAAAAAACAGATACAAAAAGCCAAAATACCATTTATCCTCGACCCTGCCAACCCATCGGTTAAAATACACCATCCCTCTCGGATTATAGACTCCTTCCGTCAATATTATGAGGGACTTTATAATTTGAAAGACGATGAGGACACTATCCAACCAATACAGATACAGATATCCAAAACTTCTTAAAAACATTAAACTCCCCACTTTAACGGAACCCCAATTGAAATCACTCAACAGCCCTATTCACCTCTCAGAGATTCTAAACACTATCAAAACCTCAAAATCTCAAAAGGCCCCAGGACCTGATGGCTTTTCCAATGAGTACTGTAAGCAATTTTCTAAAATATTGGCCCATCATATGACCCAAGCTTTTAACCAGGGAATCTCAGATAGATATTTCCCTAAAGAATCTCTGGAGGCGGTAATAGTGACAATTCCCAAACCTGGTAAAGAACCTACCTCTCCTTCAAATTTCAGACCTATCTCCCTCTTAAACTGTGATATTAAAATATATGCAAAAACTCTAGCACAGAGGATCCTCAATATTTTACCTGAAATTATCCACTCAGATCAAGTGGGCTTCATAAAAGGGAGACAAGCTCCAGACTCGACTAGGAGAATTCTAAATCTTCTCCACAAGCTCGAATGTACAAAATCCCCAGCAGTTCTGGTCACTTTGGACGCTGAAAAAGCATTCGACCAACTGCATTGGAATTACGCATTTGCCACTCTTCAAAAATTTGGATTTACGGGTAATATCCTAAACGTAATTAGAGCCTTATACACCAATCCCTCAGCAAAAGTTCTCGTAGACGGCTCACTTTCCAATTCATTCCCCATTTCAAATGGCACTCGGCAAGAGTGCCCCCTCTCTCCGTTATTATTCACGCTGATAATGGAACTCTTAGCTGAATTGATTAGAACAAACCCAAATATAACCGGAATCCCAGCCGGAGGCAGGCAGCACAAAATCAGTTTCTTCGCAGACGATGTTCTCTTAATTTTGACAAACCCTTCCCAATCGTTAAGGTGTATCCAAAAGACAATCTCTGAATTTTCTAAAATCTCATATTATAAATTAAATTCTAACAAATCTCAAATTTTAAGTATACAACTTAGTGGTGAACAAAGAAAAGAACTACAATCAGAATTCCCATTCCTGTGGCAGGAAAAAAACATCCCTTACTTAGGGGTATACCTTTCCTTCCCTACATCCAACCTGATCCAGGCACATTTTCCCCAACTGCTGGTAAATATTCAAAAGGAGCTCAATCACCTACTCTCACACCCGCTATTGTGGCTGGGTAGAGTCTCTATCTACAAAATGCTGATCTTGGGGGGCAAGGCCTGATGCAGTTAGAGACGGACGTGTAGAGCCAGGCTCCGTCTTCAAGACCCTTCTAAAGCTACTCAAAGCTATCCCAGCACTGCCAAATTGATTGGAGAAGCTCCCTATACTCCAGGGAACATCATGCCGAAGAGGAGAAATGCGAAAACACCGCTACACAAAGTGTCAGACTTTTTCTCCTCCCGCAGCTCGGCACAAGCACAGCCTGCCAGTGAAGATGGCGCCGTCCCGCGCACGAGCCCCGGAGCAGGCAGAGAAGAATCATGATCCCCGGCAACTTCTCCTAGAAAAGCAGAGGCACAAGCTGTCACCGAGGAGATACTGAGCGGAGGATGATCAGGAAATCTCTCGCAGAAGGGGGTGAGTGACAGAGCTGAAAGGCTCTACAATAGCGCGGCAGAAACACCTAAAATGGCGCCGACCAGCCCTCAATCCCCATCTTCATCCTCCTCTCCCTCCACAAGTCCAGAAAAGCAGAGACCCCGTCTCTCTCCTACATCTAATTCATGCCACCAACGACTCCCTTTTGAGGAAGATCTAATTAAAAATGTTCCTTTCTCCAGCCTCCCAGCATCGGAGGATTTCATCAAAAACATGATGCTTGCCTTACATGGATCCTTGCAGAGGGACATCCAAGCTCTTTCTGCCACAGTAAATAGCTCCATACAAAAGCTGGAAGTCCGTACCGACCATGTAGAAACCAAAATGAACGAAGTTACAGCATCTCACAATAATTTGATAGATGCTCATTACTCATTAGAGGAAGAAGTAGAACTCATTAAAAGCAAGTTGACCAACTTAGAAGACAGGAGCAGGAGGAATAACATTAAACTCAGAGGCATTCCTGAGAACGTATCTCACACAGATCTAAAACAGTATCTTATTAAATTGATCAAAACCATGCTTCCTAACTCCAATGACCAGGACTGCATAGTTGACAGAGTCCATAGGCTTGCAAAACCGAGCTTTTTGCCAGACTCTGTCCCACGTGACGTGATTGCTAGACTGCACTTTTTTCATATAAAAGAAGAATTGATGATGGCCTCAAGGAGAATCCATCCTCTACCGCCTCCATATGCTAACATCAATCTATATACGGATTTATCACAATCCACAATCCGAGCTCGAAAAACCTTTTCGCAAGTAACCGCAGCTCTGTGATCTGCCAAAATCCCGTATAAATGGGGTTTCCCGACAAAAATTATGATCCACAAGAATAATGCTATGCACATCATATCATCCCCAGAAGCAGGAAAAAAAATCCTAGCAAAATGGGACATTCCGCTCCAAGACGCTCCACAAGCGGCCAAACCTCAAAGAACCCAAAATTCTTCCAACAGACGTACATTACCATCTACTCCGTCAAGAGAAGAACAATTCAACCCCGGATGAACCATCGTCGATCTGACCGACTGGGTCTACAGGATGCGTGAGTAAATGAAGGGTCTTATCCTGCAAGGCGGACTTTTGCCCCCCAAAATACACCAGGTTAAACCTGATTCTCTACAAAAGTTTGACTGTTTTATGTTACAGGTCTTATACGAACCTTACAGTAGTCATCCACGCAGGCTTTCATTTAAGAGAAGACCTACATTTGGTTTAATATGTTACATTCATATTGTCTTGTTTATTACTTATGCTGCCAGACTAAAATTTGACAATAAGCTTTCCTCAAAAATTTACCATGTCCATTAAAATATACTCACAAAATGTAAAAGGACTAAATACACCTTTCAAAAGATCAATGATCTGGAAAGATGCAAGGACGAGTAATGCAGACGTATTATGCCTACAAGAAACTCACTTTACTGAACTTACCTGTCCTAAATTTACAAACAAAATTTTCCCCAGATTTTCTCAGCCAGCGCTCAGAATAAAAAAAACATGCGGGAGTGTTAATAGCTTTCAAAGAAGGCCTTCACTTCTCCGTAGAAGAACAAATAACTGACCCGAAAGGAAGATACAGCATTCTTCAGGGCATGCTTAACGCAACTCCATTTACATTAGCCAACATTTATGCCCCCAACAGATCTCAAATATCCTTTTTAAACAAAATAATAAAGAAAGTCAAAAAGATCCAAAAAGGCAAATTAATTATTTGTGGAGATTTCAATATTATCCCAAATAAAATACTAGATTCCACAGCACATAACAGAACAGCTGCAGTTTTACAACCTTGGCTCCATAGAGAACGTCTTTACGACACTTTTAGATGCCTTAATGCCGCCTCAAAGGAGTTCACTTTCTTTTCCTCGAGACATAAGACCTTTTCTCGAATTGATCTATTTATAGTAGATAGATGGACCCTCACTTCTATAACAAATTCTACTATAGGAACAACCACGTGGTCTGACAACTCCCCCATCTGCATAAATCTCAATATTAATGCTCCTTTCAACCCCGCTAGAATATGGTGCAATAATATAAACCTGCTTAAATCACCCAGCGCCCAAGAACAAATTAAAAAGGCGTTGATAGAATATTTTGCCCTAAATAAGAGCCCAGATATAAATAATTTTACTCTCTGGAATGCTCACAAGGCAGTAATCAGAGGGGTTCTAATAAAATTAAAAACACAAGAACGAAAAAACAAACAAGCTAAAATAAACATCCTGCTGGAAAAAATCAAAAAACAAGAAAGAATTGAGCAAGAAACCTCTCAAAACAACCTCCAATCAGAATTGATTTCACTGAGAAGAGAATTAAGGAAAGAGTTACTAGATATCTACAATAGAAATCTCATTTATTCCAAAGCTAACTTTTATACCAATGTTGACAAACCCTCAAAATTAATGACCAAAATAGCAAAAAAAAGACAAATAAAAGCTAAGATTCCTTACATAAACTGTATAAAAAATCCCACAATACAAATCTCTCACCCGCAGCAAATTGCGGAACAATTTAAACATTTTTATGCCAATTTGTATAATTTGAAAGATTGCGCAATGACCCCTCAACCCACTCCTGAAATGTGTGTCCCTTCCCTCGGTGGGCTCACAAAAAGAAGTCCTCAATAAACCCATATCCATTAATGAAGTAAACAAAGCAATAAATATATCCAAAAACCACAAATCTCCGGGACCACACGGTCTGTCCAATGAATACTACAAATTTTTTGCACCTATTCTATGCCCACACTTAACCTCTATATTTAATGAGTCTATGACAAAGGGAGCAATGCCTGAGGAAATGCTTCAAGCTACAATAATAACGCTACCTAAACCAGGCAAGGCCCCTACATCTCCAGCAAACTTCAGACCTATTTCGCTTTTAAACACCGATACAAAAATGTACTCAAAAGTATTGGCTCTAAGACTACTGGAGGTCTTGCCTGAAATAATACACAGCGATCAAGTGGGGTTTACAAGGGGCAGAAACGCAGCAGATGGTGCACGAAGAACCCAAAACCTGGTGGAGATAATGGGCTCGAGTCGGGCGCCTTCTCTCCTCCTTTCCCTGGATGCAGAGAAGGCGTTCGATAGGGTCCATTGGGGGTTTGCATTTGCTGTCCTCTGCATTTGGAGTGGGTAACAACTACCTGCAAGCGGTTCGAGCCCTTTACGCGAAACCATCCGCAAGGGTACTGGTAGACGGGGCCCTATCTTCCCCCTTCTATATAACTAATGGTACCCGTCAAGGGTGCCCCCTTTCCCCCTTATTATTTGTCATGATTATAGAACCTTTGGCGGAGTCAATTAGAATAGCCACAAAAATTAGAGGAATACCAACTAGTTTACGGCAACATAAAATTGGACTTTTTGCCGATGATGTCCTCTTATCTCTAAATGATCCCCTAAACTCCCTGAGAAACGTGCAGGAGTGCATATTACAGTTTAGTGGTGCCTCCTACTATAAACTGAACTCGGACAAGTCACAAATTCTTGGAATTAATGTAGAAAGGAAACTAAAACTGGACATTCAAAAAGAATTCCCTTTTCAATGGCACACAGAAATACCTTATTTGGGGATCAAAATATGCCGACCTAAGACAAAGATTATATTGTCTAATATAGATCCATTATTAAACACACTTAAAGGAGAATTGGAAGACCTAGCGAAAAGAGAATTCTCATGGTTTGGCAGAATAACGCTGTATAAAATGCTGATTCTGCCAAAGATCCTCTACTTTTTTCGTACGCTATCTTACCCTATCCCTCAGAACACAATCGCCAATTTTCAAAAACAACTACTAGAGTTTATTTGGAATAAGAAAAAATCCAGAATAGCTGCGTCAATTTTGTATTTACACAGGAAACAAGGAGGTCTTGGAGTCCCAAACTTATTAACTTATTACCAAGCAATTATTATAAACCAATCTGGCGCATGGCTGACAGAATCCCAACTCCCTTCCTGGGGACATATAAAAAAATACAGAAACCACAACAGAAAGTTAAGTTCACTTATCACGGCCTCTATCCTGGGAACCCTATACCCAAAAACTGTCACACCACTACTAACACAAAATCTCTCTCCTTTAATGAAAATAACTCTGCATTGCTGGAATTTTCTAGCATACAAATACAAATCCATTCCCAGAGCTTCACCTACACAGCTCCCTCTAGAAACCCTTTCGTACTTTATTCAGGATATAAATACCAAAGAATGGAGCAAAAAGGGGATTAGGTTTGTGACAGACCTCTTTGAAAAGGGAAAACCTCTCACTTTTAGCTCAATGCAGGAAAAATTTAGCCTACCAAATACAGAAGCATATTCCTATATGAAAATTACATCATTTCTCAATAGTTCCCACTTGGAGAGATGTTCTCTCCCTAAACAGCTGGAAACCTTACTCCAAAGATGCAGTACCTCTCAAATCTCACTGACCAGAACATTATATGATACCATATCTGGAAATATGAATAATACAAAAAAAAATGCATTTGATAAACTGGGAACGAGATTTGGGAAAAAATTTCCACCTTTCGCAATGGTTGAAATCCTTTGCATGGGCGAACAAAGCCACCCTCTCAGCCAGCTTACTTCAAACCCACCACAAAGTTATCTCCAGATGGTATAATACACCTATGAAACTAGCCAGATGCTTTCAGAATGTCAATAGCGAATACTGGAGAGGGTGTGGCGGCGAGGGGTCACTCTGCCACTTGTTTTGGGTATGCCCTAAAATTCAGACGTTTTGGAGAGAGATATTTCACAGCATACAATCTATCACTGGAGTGAGATTGCCACACTCCCCACAGCTGGCCCTTTTACTCCTAGACTGTGAATCTATCCCTGTAAAGAAAATGAAATGGATTTGCCACTTTCTCCTAGTGGCAAAAAACATTATTGCAAAAAAAATGGAGAGTGGCGTCCCCCCCTACTGTCAAAGATTTATTGGACATGATAGCAGATCATCACTGTTATGAAAAAATACATGCAACAAATAATAACTGTTTGCATAAATTTAATTATATTTGGAAGTACTGGCAGCAGTTCGAATTAAAAAATTTGTTTTAAAGTTTGAATTAAAAAAAAAATGTTTTAAAGAAAACTTAACACTTTATTAGGCTCAACAACTCATGTTTACAATAACCTCTTACTATTTGAAATCTTATTACTGAAATTTACGAATCATGTGGTACAAAATTTAGTTAACATTGCGTGTTTGGTAGGCATAATTGTACAAAGTTGCGTCAAGTTTTCATTTTGCATATGCTAAAACACAACAATTGTAATCTGTAAGCACTTAATTATTACTTTCCAAACGATAGACAAAATTATTACATTGAAGTTGATGATGCACATTTTCTTTATCTGTACCCATATGCCATTTATGAGAGTGTAATGCTATGATTATTTTGAAAATGCTCAATAAAAAAACACCTTGTTTAAAAAAAAAAATGCTGATCTTACCCAAAATCCTCCATTACTTCCGTACACTCCCCTTATGTATCCCTAAACAAATCTTAATCAGTTTCCAGAGACAACTTTCCAAATTTAGTTGGCAAAACAAGAAACCCAGAATAACACTATCTACCCTATCCTTAAACAGACATCAGGGAGGTTTAGGTCTCCCCAACCTAGAATCTTACTACAAATCCACTCTGTTGAGCCCTATGTTACCTTGGGTGCGTTACAACCCAAAACGTAACTGGCCCTTGATAGAAGTAGAACTCAACAGTAGAGATGAGCGAGCACCAAAATGCTCGGGTGCTCGTTATTCGGGACGAAATTATCGCGATGCTCGAGGGTTCGTTTCGAATAACAAATCCCATTGAAGTCAATGGGCGACCCGAGCATTTTTGTATTTCGCCGATGCTCGCTAAGGTTTTCATGTGTGAAAATCTGGGCAATTCAAGAAAGTGATGGGAACGACACAGCAACGGATAGGGCAGGCGAGGGGCTACGTGTTGGGCTGCATCTCAAGTTCACAGGTCCCACTATTAAGCCACAATAGCGGCAAGAGTGGCCCCCCCCCCCTCCCAAAAACTTTTACTTCTGAAAAGCCCTCATTAGCATGGCATACCTTAGCTAAGCACCACACTAGCTACAACAAAGCACAATCACTGCCTGGATGACACACCGCTGCCACTTCTCCTGGGTTACATGCTGCCCCCCCCCCCCCCCCCGCACGACGCAGTGTCCACAGCGCACAACAAACTGTCCCTGCGCAGCCTTCAGCTGCCCTCATGCCACACCACCCTCATGTCTATTTATAAGTGCGTCTGCCATGAGGAGGAACCGCAGGCACACACTGCAGAGGGGTTTGCACGGCTAGGCAGCGACCCTCTTTAAAAGTGGTGGGGCGATAGCCCACAATGCTGTACAAAAGCAATGAGAAATAGAATCCTGTGCCACCGCCATCAGGAGCTGCACACGTGGGCATAGCAATGGGGAACCTATGTGCCACACACTATTCATTCTGTAAAGGTGTCTGCATGCCCCAGTCAGACTGGTAATATGTACCGTAACAGTAACCGCGTTGGTGGTAATGTGGTGGTGACTGCGGACCTAGTAGCGCGGTTTTATTTTGTTGGTTTTCGGAATGTGGCCCGGATTAAGTGGGCCGTGGCGAGGGGATGTTTTTGAGGCACTACGTGTCCTCTCCACGTGTCCGTGGTTATATGCACCTTAACAGTAACCGCGTTGGTGGTAATGTGGTGGTGACTGCGGACCTAGTAGCGCGGTTTTATTTTGTTGGTTTTCGGAATGTGGCCAGGATTAAGTGGGCCGTGGCGGGGGGATGGTGGGGGGGCTCTCTTGTAGTGTCGGTAAAGGTGAAATTCTTGGACTGCCACCAGACGAACCAATGCAAAGGCATTTGCCAAGAATGTTTTCCCTGTTGGAGGAGGAGGGGGATGTTTTTGAGGCACTACGTGTCCTCTCCACGTGTCCGTGGTTATATGCACCTTAACAGTAACCGCGTTGGTGGTAATGTGGTGGTGACTGCGGACCATTAGCAGCGGTATAGGCAGAGCCCATAATTCGTAACATTTCAGCCGTAGCATTAGGACAGGCCCCACTAACATATCACTAGCAGCATTATAGGAGGAGCGCAGTCTTCGTTCCATGTCAGCAATAGTAGCACTCAAGACAGGCCCCAGTAACAATTCCAAAGCAGCAGTATAGCGGGAGCGCAGTCTTCGTTCCATGTCAGCAATAGTAGCACTCAAGACAGGCCCCAGTAACAATTCCGAAGCAGCAGTATAGCGGGAGCGCAGTCTTCGTTCCATGTCAGCAATAGTAGCACTCAAGACAGGCCCCAGTAACAATTCCGAAGCAGCAGTATAGCGGGAGCGCAGTCTTCGTTCCATGTCAGCAATAGTAGCACTCAAGACAGGCCCCAGTAACAATTCCGAAGCAGCAGTATAGTGGGAGCGCAGTCTTAGTTCCATTTCAGTAGCTGCAGTATAGCCAAGGCCCAAGTTACATTTATGTAGCTAAAGTGTAGGCCAACCCCACACACACTTCTGTACCATGAGTGCAGGCGAAAAACATACAAATTGGTATGATTACACTGTAGGTGAGGGCCCCAAAAAATTAGTGAACCAACAGTACTAATGTACCTCAGTAAAAATTGGCCATGCCCAACCAAGATGGCAGGTGAAACCCATTAATCGCTTTGGTTAATGTGGCTTAAGTGGTAACTAGGCCTGGAGGCAGCCCAGTGTAACGAAAAATTGGTTCAAGTTAAAGTTCCAACGCTTTTAAGCGCATTGAAACTTATAAAAATTGTTCAGAAAAATTATTTGAGTGAGCCTTGTGGCCCTAAGAAAAATTGCCCGTTCAGCGTGATTACGTGAGGTTTCAGGAGGAGGAGCAGGAGGAGGAGGAGGAGGAATATTAGACACAGATTGATGAAGCAGAAATGTCCCGGTTTTGGATGGTGAGAGAGAACGTAGCTTCCATCCGCGGGTGCAGCCTACGTATTGCTTACGTATCGCTGCTGTCCGCTGGTGGAGAAGAGAAGTCTGGGGAAATCCAGGCTTTGTTCATCTTGATGAGTGTTAGCCTGTCGGCACTGTCGGTTGACAGGCGGGTACGCTTATCTGTGATGATTCCCCCAGCCGCACTAAACACCCTCTCCGACAAGACGCTAGCCGCAGGACAAGCAAGCACCTCCAGGGCACACAGCGCTAGTTCAGGCCACGTGTCCAGCTTCGACACCCAGTAGTTGTAGGTGGCAGAGGCGTCACCGAGGACGGTCGTGCGATCCGCTACGTACTCCCTCACCATCCTTTTACAGTGCTCCCGCCGACTCAGCCTTGACTGGGGAGCGGTGACACAGTCTTGGTGGGGAGCCATAAAGCTGTCCAGGCCCTTAAAGACTGTTGCACTGCCTGGGCTGTACATGCTGCTCGATCTCCGCACCTCCCCTGCTACCTGGCCCTCGGAACTGCGCCTTCTGCCCCTACCGCTGTCGGATGGGAATTTTACCATCAGCTTGTCCGCCAGGGTCCTGTGGTATAGCAACACTCTCGAACCCCTTTCCTCTTCGGGAATGAGAGTGGGAAGGTTCTCCTTATAGCGTGGGTCGAGCAGTGTGTACACCCAGTAATCCGTAGTGGCCAGAATGCGTGCAACGCGAGGGTCACGAGAAAGGCATCCTAACATGAAGTCAGCCATGTGTGCCAGGGTACCCGTACGCAACACATGGCTGTCTTATCTAGGAAGATCACTTTCAGGATCCTCCTCCTCCTCCTCCTCCCCCTCCTCCTCCTCAGGCCATACACGCTGAAAGGATGACAGGCAAGCAGCAGGGGCACCGTCAGCAGTGGGCCAAGCTGTCTCTTCCCCCTCCTCCTCATCCTCCTCATGCTCCTCCTCCTCCTGAATGCGCTGAGATATAGACAGGAGGGTGCTCTGACTATCCAGCGACATACTGTCTTCCCCCGCCTCCGTTTCCGAGCGCAAAGCGGCTGCCTTTATGGTTTGCAGGGAACTTCTCAAGATGCATAGCAGAGGAATGGTGACGCTAATGATTGCAGCATCGCCGCTCACCACCTGGGTAGACTGCTCAAAGTTTCCAAGGACCTGGCAGATGTCTGCCAACCAGGCCCACTCTTCTGAAAATAATTGAGGAGGCTGACTCCCACTGCGCCGCCCATGTTGGAGTTGGTATTCCACGATAGCTCTACGCTGCTCATAGAGCCTGGCCAACATGTGGAGCGTAGAGTTCCACCGTGTGGGCACGTCGCACAGCAGTCGGTGCACTGGCAGATTAAAGCGATGTTGCAGGGTGCGCAGGGTGCCAGCGTCCGTGTGGGACTTGCGGAAATGAGCGCAGAGCCGGCACACCTTTACGAGCAGGTCTGACAAGCGTGGGTAGCTTTTCAGAAAGCGCTGAACCACCAAATTAAAGACGTGGGCCAGGCATGGCACGTGCGTGAGGCTGCCGAGCTGCAGAGCCGCCACCAGGTTACGGCCGTTGTCACACACGACCATGCCCGGTTGGAGTCTCAGCGGCGCAAGCCAGCGGTCGGTCTGCTCTGTCAGACCCTGCAGCAGTTCGTGGGCCGTGTGCCTCCTATCTCCTAAGCTGAGTAGTTTCAGCACGGCCTGCTGACGCTTGCCCACCGCTGTGCTGCCACGCTGCGCGACACCGACTGCTGGCGACGTCCTGCTGCTGCTGACACATCTAGATTGCGAGACAGGGGTTGAGGAGGAGGAGGAGGAGGAGGGTGCTTTAGTGGAGGAAGCATACACCGCCGAACATACCACCACCGAGCTGTGGCCCGCAATTCTGGGGGTGGGTAGGACGTGAGCGGTCCCAGGCTCTGACTCTGTCCCAGCCTCCACTAAATTCACCCAATGTGCCGTCAGGGAGATGTAGTGGCCCTGCCCGCCTGTGCTTGTCCACGTGTCCGTAGTTAAGTGGACCTTGCCACTAACCGCATTGGTGAGGGCGAGTACAATGTTGCGGGAGACGTGGTCATGCAGGGCTGGGACGGCACATCGGGAAAAGTAGTGGCGACTGGGAACTGAGTAGCGCGGGGCCGCCGCCGCCTTCATAGCTTTGAAAGCCTCCGTTTCCACAACTATACGGCAGCATCTCAAGGCTGATAAATTTGGCTATGTGGACGGTTAACGATTGAACGTGCGGGTGCGTGGCGGCGTACTTGCGCTTGCGCTCCAACAGTTGCGCTAGCGACGGCTGGACGGTGCGCTGAACTACACTGGTGGATGGGGCCGAGGACAGCGGAGGTGAGGGTGTGGGTGCAGGCCATGAGACGGTAGTGCCTGTGTCCTGAGAGGGGGGTTGTATCTCAGTGGCAGGTTGGGGCACAGGGGGAGAGGCAGCGGTGCAAACCGGAGGCGGTGAACGGCCTTCGTCCCACCTTGTGGGGTGCTTGGCCATCATATGTCTGCGCATGCTGGTGGTGGTGAGGCTGTTGGTGGTGGCTCTCCGGCTGATCTTGGCGTGACAAAGGTTGCACACCACTGTTCGTTGGTCGTCAGGCGTCTCTGTGAAAAACTGCCAGACCTTAGAGCACTTCGACCTCTGCAGGGTGGCATGGCGCGAGGGTGCGCTTTGGGAAACAGTTGGTGGATTATTCGGTCTGGCCCTGCCTCTACCTGTGGCCACCGCACTGCCTCTTGCAACCTGCCCTGCTGCTGCCCGTGCCTCCCCCTCTGAAGACCTGTCCTGTGTAAGCGTTGCACACCAGGTGGGGTCAGTCACCTCATCGTCCTGCTGCTCTTCCTCCGAATCCTCTGTGCGCTCCTCCCTCGGACTTACTGCCCTTACTACTACCTCACTGCAAGACAACTGTGTCTCATCGTCATCGTCCTCCTCACCCACAGAAAGTTCTTGAGACAGTTGGCGGAAGTCCCCAGCCTCATCCCCCGGACCCCGGGAACTTTCCAATGGTTGTGCATCAGTGACGATAAACTCCTCTGGTGGGAGAGGAACCACTGCTGCCCAATCTGAGCAGGGGCCCGAGAACAGTTCCTGGGAGTCTTCCCGCTCCTGAGCATGTGTCATTGTAGTGGAGTGAGGAGGCTGGGAGGAAGGAGGAGCAGCAGACAGAGGATTCGGATTTGCAGCAGTGGACGGCGCAGAACTGTGGCTGGACGATAGGTTGCTCGAAGCACTTTCTGCCATCCAGGACAGGACCTGCTCACACTGCTCATTTTCTAATAAAGGTCTCCCGCGTGGACCCATTAATTGGGCGATGAATGTGGGGACGCCAGAAACGTGCCTCTCTCCTAATCGCGCAGCAGTCGGCTGCGACACACCTGGATCAGGAGCTCGGCCTGTGCCCACACCCTCACTTGGCCCTCCGCGTCCTCGGCCGCGTCCTCGTCCTCTAGGCCTACCCCTACCCCTCAGCATGCTGTATTACCAGTGATTTGATTTCACAGGCAGGAAATAAATTGGCGCAAGCCTGCAGGCCAAATATAATTTTTTAACTTTTTTTAAAAAGGAAAGGCCCACTGCCTCTAGTGAATGAATAATAAGTTTAATAACTGTGTTGCGGCCCTGCAAAAGTGTCACAGAACTTTACTGTTGCAGAGTTATTAACTGTGGCAGAGCAGGTATTTCCCAGGCAGGAAAGAAATTGGCGCAAGGCTGCACTCAACCGTAGCTGGTTGCGTCTGATTTTTTTACGTTCTCCACGCAGCACACACGTATCCAGAGCCCTGACGGCTGTCAGAGGCAGGGCAAATATACTTTTTTCCCTTTTGTTTAAAAGGAAAGGCCCACTGCCTCTAGTGAATGAATAATAAGTTTAATAACTGTGTTGCGGCCCTGCAAAAGTGTCACAGAACTTTACTGTTGCAGAGTTATTAACTGTGGCAGAGCAGGTATTTCCCAGGCAGGAAAGAAATTGGCGCAAGGCTGCACTCAACCGTAGCTGGTTGCGTCTGATTTTTTTACGTTCTCCACGCAGCACACACGTACCCAGAGCCCTGACAGCTGTCAGAGGCAGGGCAAATATACTTTTTTCCCTTTTGTTTAAAAGGAAAGGCCCACTGCCTCTAGTGAATAAATAATAAGTTTAATAACTGTGTTGCGGCCCTGCAAAAGTGTCACAGAACTTTACTGTTGCAGAGTTATTAACTGTGGCAGAGCAGGTATTTCCCAGGCAGGAAAGAAATTGGCGCAAGGCTGCACTCAACCGTAGCTGGTTGCGTCTGATTTTTTTACGTTCTCCACGCAGCACACACGTTCCCAGAGCCCTGACAGCTGTCAGAGGCAGGGCAAATATACTTTTTTCCCTTTTGTTTTAAAGGAAAGGCCCACTGTGCCTATTCAATGACTAATATAACTGTGTTGCGGCCCTGCAAAAGTGTCACAGAACTTTACTGTTGCAGAGTTATTAACTGTGGCAGAGCAGGTATTTCCCAGGCAGGAAAGAAATTGGCGCAAGGCTGCACTCAACCGTAGCTGGTTGCGTCTGATTTTTTTACGTTCTCCACGCAGCACACACGTACCCAGAGCCCTGACGGCTGTCAGAGGCAGGGCAAATATAATTTTTTCCCTTTTGTTTTAAAGGAAAGGCCCACTGTGCCTATTCAATGACTAATATAACTGTGTTGCGGCCCTGCAAAAGTGTCACAGAACTTTACTGTTGTAGAGTTATTAACTGTGGCAGAGCAGGTATTTCCCAGGCAGGAAAGAAATTGGCGCAAGGCTGCACTCAACCGTAGCTGGTTGCGTGTGATTTTTTTACGTTCTCCACGCAGCACACACGTACCCAGAGCCCTGACGGCTGTCAGAGGCAGGGCAAATATAATTTTTTCCCTTTTGTTTTAAAGGAAAGGCCCACTGTGCCTATTCAATGACTAATATAACTGTGTTGCGGCCCTGCAAAAGTGTCACAGAACTTTACTGTTGCAGAGTTATTAACTGTGGCAGAGCAGGTATTTCCCAGGCAGGAAAGAAATTGGCGCAAGGCTGCACTCAACCATAGCTGGTTGCGTCTGATTTTTTTACGTTCTCCACGCAGCACACACGTACACAGAGCCCTTAGGACTGACAGAGGCAGGGCAAATATACTTTTTTCCCTTTTGTTTAAAAGGAAAGGCCCACTGTGCCTATTCAATGACTAATAACTGTGTTGTGGCCCTGCCTACACAATTCTGTGCCTGTAGTATCAATGCAGGGTGCAATGCTCTGCACCGCTGATTTTGAGAAGAAAAAAAAAAAGCAACCTAGCTAACAGCAGCCTGCACAGTACTCCACACAGTTAAATGTGGCCCTAGAAAGGACCGTTGAGGTTCTTGAAGGCTACACTCCTAACACTCTCCCTGCCTAAGCACCACTTCTGTCCCTAATGCCGGGTGAAATGCTCTGCACTGCCGATTTTGAGAAGAAAAAAAATTTCTCCACTGCTAACAGCAGCCTGCACACACGTAGATGTGGCCCTAAGAAAGACCGTTGGGGTTCTTGAAGCCTACACTCACTACAAACACTCTCCCTATAGCAACTCCAATAGAACAGCACTGTCCCTCAGCTAACTCACAAGGCATGTGTGGCGAGCCGCGGGAGGGGCCGACTTTTATACTCGGGTGACATCTGATCGCCCCAGCCACTCACAGCAGGGGGGTGGTATAGGGCTTGAACGTCACAGGGGGAAGTTGTAATGCCTTCCCTGTCTTTCAATTGGCCAGAAAAGCGCGCTAACGTCTCAGAGAGGAAACTGAAAGTAACCGGAACACCGCGTGGTACTCGTTACGAGTAACGAGCATTCCGAACACCCCAATATTCGCACGAATATCAAGCTCGGACGAGTACGTTCGCTCATCTCTACTCAACAGACAAAAACCTTTAAAAAAATCTGTTGCTGGCAACAATTATCGGGGCCTCATTCCCACGGCTAAAAATCATATAAATGCCCTAAAACTCTCTCCACCGATGGAGGCATCGATAGGCGCCTGGACATACCTAGTAAAGAACGCAAACAAAAACAAACCAAACCCTTGACAATTGTACCCCTGGAAACACTGGAGTATTTTATATACCAAATAGAGATGAGCGAGCACCAAAATGCTCGGGTGCTCGTTACTCGGGACAAACT
This sequence comes from Eleutherodactylus coqui, assembly GCF_035609145.1. Classification (NCBI taxonomy): domain Eukaryota; kingdom Metazoa; phylum Chordata; class Amphibia; order Anura; family Eleutherodactylidae; genus Eleutherodactylus; species Eleutherodactylus coqui. The sequence goes on along the minus strand of NC_089838.1, from coordinate 337,440,259 downwards.
TTTCGCGATGCTCGAGGGTTCGTTTCGAGTAACGAACCCCATTGAAGTCAATGGGCGACCCGAGCATTTTTGTATTTCGCCAATGCTCGCTAAGGTTTCCTTGTGTGAAAATCTGGGCAATTCAAGAAAGTGATGGGAACGACACAGCAACGGATAGGGCAGGCGAGGGGCTACATGTTGGGCTGCATCTCAAGTTCACAGGTCCCACTATTAAGCCACAATAGCAGCAAGAGTGGGGCCCCCCCTGCCAAAAACTTTTACTTCTGAAAAGCCCTCATTAGCAATGCATACCTTAGCTAAGCACCACACTACCTCCAACAAAGCACAATCACTGCCTGCATGACACTCCACTGCCACTTCTCCTGGCTTACATGCTGCCCAACCGCCCCCCCTCCCCCCCACAGCGCACACCAAAGTGTCCCTGCGCAGCCTTCAGCTGCCCTCATGCCACACCACCCTCATGTCTATTTAGAAGTGCGTCTGCCATGAGGAGGAACCGCAGGCACACACTGCAGAGGTTGGCACGGCTAGGCAGCGAACCTCTTTAAAAGGGGCGGGGCGATAGCCCACAATGCTGTACAGAAGCAATGAGAAATAGAATCCTGTGCCACCGCCATCAGGAGCTGCACACGTGGGCATAGCAATGGGGAACCTATGTGCCACAAACTATTCATTCTGTCAAGGTGTCTCTGCATGCCCCAGTCAGACCGGGCTTTTTAATTCATGGACACAGGCAGGTACAACTCCCTATTGTGAAGTCCCTGTCGACCGACAGCATGGGTGGCTCCCTGGAACCCACCGGCGGTACATAAAAATATCCCATTGCATTGCCCAACACAGCTGAGGTAGTAATGTCGTGCTTAATGCAGGTGGGCTTCGGCCCACACTGCATGCCCCAGTCTGACTGGGGTTCTTTACAAGTGGAAACAGATGCATTTATAATTCCCTGTGGACCCACAGCATGGGTGGGTGCCAGGAAGCCACCGGTGGTACATAGAAATATCCCATTGCATTGCCCAACACAGCTGAGGTAGTAATGTCGTGCTTAATGCAGGTGGGCTTCGGCCCACACTGCATGCCCCAGTCAGACTGGGGTTCTTTACAAGTGGACACATGTAGGTTAAACTCCGTGTGCACCTACAGCATTGGTGGCTCCCTGGAACCCACCGGCGATACACAAAAATATCCCATTGCATTGCCCAACACAGCTGAGGTAGTAATGTCGTGCTTAATGCAGGTGGGCTTCGGCCCACACTGCATGCCCCAGTCTGACTGGGGTTCTTTACAAGTGGAAACAGATGCATTTATAATTCCCTGTGGACCCACAGCATGGGTGGCTCCCTGGAACCCACCGGCGGTACATAAAAATATCCCATTGCATTGCCCAACACAGCTGAGGTAGTAATGTCGTGCTTAATGCAGGTGGGCTTCGGCCCACACTGCATGCCCCAGTCTGACTGGGGTTCTTTACAAGTGGAAACAGATGCATTTATAATTCCCTGTGGACCCACAGCATGGGTGGGTGCCAGGAAGCCACCGGCGGTACATACAAATATCCCTTTGCATTGCCCAACACAGCTGAGGTAGTAATGTCGTGCTTAATACAGGTGGGCTTCGGCCCACACTGCATGCCCCAGTCTGACTGGTAATATGTACCTTAACAGTAACCTCGTTGGTGGTAATGTGGTGGTGACTGCGGACCTGGTAGCGCGGTTTAATGTAGTTGGTTTTCGGAATGTGGCCACTGGCCAGGATTAAGTGGGCCGTGGCGGGGGATGTTTTGGAGGCACTACGTGTCCTCTCCACGTGTCCGTGGTTATATGCACCTTAACAGTAACAGCGTTGGTGGGAAATGGCCTCGCCGCCATCATGTCTTTGGGAAGCCTCTGTTTCCACACCCCAGAGACATACCATTAGCAGCGGTATAGGCAGAGCCCAGAATTAGTAACATTTCAGCCGTAGCATTAGCGACAGGCCCCACTAACATATCACTAGCAGCATTATAGGGGGAGCACAGTCTTAGTTCCATTTCAGTAATAGTAGCAGCCTACACAGGCCCCAGTAACAATTCCGAAGCAGCAGTATAGTGGGAGCGCAGTCTTCGTTCCATTTCAGTAATAGTAGCAGCCTACACAGGCCCCAGGAACAATTCCGAAGCAGCAGTATAGTGAGAGCGCAGTCTTAGTTCCATTTCAGTAGCTGCAGTATAGCCAAGGCCCAAGTTACATTTATGTAGCTAAAGTGTAGGCCAACCCCACACACACTTCTGTACCATGAGTGCAGGCGAAGAACATACAAATTGCTATGATTACACTGTAGGTGAGGGCCCCAAAACATTGGTGTACCAACAGTACTAATGTACCTCAGTAAAAATTGGCCATGCCCAACCAAGATGGCAGGTGAAACCCATTAATCGCTTTGGTTAATGTGGCTTAAGTGGTAACTAGGCCTGAAGGCAGCCCAGTTTAACGAAAAATTGGTTCAAGTTAAAGTTTCAACGCTTTTAAGAGCATTGAAACATATAAAAATTGTTTAGAAAAATTAGATGAGTGAGCCTTGTGGCCCTAAGAAAAATTGCCCGTTCAGCGTGATTACGTGAGGTTTCAGGAGGAGGAGCAGGAGGAGGAGGAGGAATATTAGACACAGATTGATGAAGCAGAAATGTCCCCGTTTTGGATGGTGAGAGAGAACGTAGCTTCCATCCGCGGGTGCAGCCTACGTATTGCTTACGTATCGCTGCTGTCCGCTGGTGGAGAAGAGAAGTCTGGGGAAATCCAGGCTTTGTTCAACTTGATGAGTGTTAGCCTGTCGGCTGACAGGCGGGTACGCTTATCTGTGATGATTCCCCCAGCCGCACTAAACACCCTTTCCGACAAGACGCTAGCCGCAGGACAAGCAAGCACCTCCAGGGCATACAGCGCTAGTTCAGGCCACGTGTCCAGCTTCGACACCCAGTAGTTGTAGGTGGCAGAGGCGTCACGGAGGACGGTCGTGCGATCGGCTACGTACTCCCTCACCATCCTTTTACAGTGCTCCCGCCGACTCAGCCTTGACTGGGGAGTGGTGACACAGTCTTGCTGGGGAGCCATAAAGCTGTCCAGGCCCTTAAAGACTGTTGCACTGCCTGGGCTGTACATGCTGCTCGATCTACGCACCTCCCCTGGTACCTGGCGCTCGGAACTGCGCCTTCTGCCACTAGCGCTGTCGGATGGGAATTTTACCATCAGCTTGTCCGCCAGGGTCCTGTGGTATAGCAACACTCTCGAACCCCTTTCCTCTTCGGGAATGAGAGTGGGAAGGTTCTCCTTATAGCGTGGGTCGAGCAGTGTGTACACCCAGTAATCCGTAGTGGCCAGAATGCGTGTAACGCGAGGGTCACGAGAAAGGCATCCTAACATGAAGTCAGCCATGTGTGCCAGGGTACCTGTACGCAACACATGGCTGTCCGCACTAGGAAGATCACTTTCAGGATGATCCTCCTCCTCCTCCTCCTCAGGCCATACACGCTGAAATGATGACAGGCAAGCAGCATGGGTACCGTCAGCAGTGGGCCAAGCTGTCTCTTCCCCCTCCTCCTCATCCTCCTCATGCTCCTCCTCCTGAACGCGCTGAGATATAGACAGGAGGGTGCTCTGACTATCCAGCGACATACTGTCTTCCCCCGGCTCTGTTTCCAAGTGCAAAGCGGCTGCCTTTTTGGTTTGCAGGGAACTTCTCAAGATGCATAGCAGAGGAATGGTGACGCTAATGATTGCAGCATCGCCGCTCACCACCTGGGTAGACTGCTCAAAGTTTCGAAGGACCTGGCAGATGTCTGCCAACCAGGCCCACTCTTCTGAAAAGAATTGAGGAGGCTGACTCCCATGTTGGAGTTGGTATTCCACTATAGCTCTACGCTGCTCATAGAGCCTAGCCAACATGTGGAGCGTAGAGTTCCACCGTGTGGGCACGTCGCACAGCAGTCGGTGCACTGGCAGATTAAACCAATGTTGCAGGGTGCGCAGGGTGGCAGCGTCCGTGTGGGACTTGCGGAAATGTGCGCAGAGCCGGCGCACCTTTACGAGCATTTCTGACAAGCGTGGGTAGCTTTTCAGAAAGCGCTGAACCACCAAATTAAAGACGTGGGCCAGGCATGGCACGTGCGTGAGGCTGCCGAGCTGCAGAGCCGCCACCAGGTTACGGCCGTTGTCACACACGACCATGCCCGGTTGGAGGCTCAGCGGCGCAAGCCAATGGTCGGTCTGCTCTGTCAGACCCTGCAGCAGTTCGTGGGCCGTGTGCCTCCTATCTCCTAAGCTGAGTAGTTTCAGCATGGCCTGCTGACGCTTGCCCACCGCTGTGCTGCCACGCCGCGCGCCACCAACTGCTGGTGACGTCCTGCTGCTGCTGACACATCTAGATTGCGAGACAGAGGTTGAGGAGGAGGAGGAGGGTGCTTTAGTGGAAGAAGCATACACCGCCGAACATACCACCACCGAGCTGGGGCCCGCAATTCTGGGGGTGGGTAGGACGTAAGCGGTCCCAGGCTCTGACTCTGTCCCAGCCTCCACTAAATTCACCCAATGTGCCGTCAGGGAGATGTAGTGGCCCTGCCCGCCTGTGCTTGTCCATGTGTCCGTAGTTAAGTGGACCTTGCCACTAACCGCATTGGTGAGGGCGCGTACAATGTTGCGGGAGACGTGGTCGTGCAGGGCTGGGACGGCACATCGGGAAAAGTAGTGGCGACTGGGAACTGAGTAGCGCGGGGCCGCCGCCGCCATCATAGCTTTGAAAGCCTCCGTTTCCACAACCCTATACGGCAGCATCTCAAGGCTGATAAATTTGGCTATGTGGACGGTTAACGATTGAGCGTGCGGGTGCGTGGCGACGTACTTGCGCTTGCGCTCCAACACTTGCGCTAGCGACGGCTGGACTGTGCGGTGCGAGACATTGGTGGATGGGGCCGAGGACAGCGGAGGTGAGGGTGTGGGTGCAGGCCATGAGACGGTAGTGCCTGTGTCCTGAGAGGGGGGTTGCATCTCAGTGGCAGGTTGGGGCACAGGGGGAGAGGCAGCGGTGCAAACCGGAGGCGGTGAACGGCCTTCGTCCCACCTTGTGGGGTGCTTGGCCATCATATGTCTGCGCATGCTGGTGGTGGTGAGGCTGTTGGTGGTGGTTCCCCGGCTGATCTTGGCGCGACAAAGGTTGCACACCACTGTTTGTCGGTCGTCAGGCGTCTCTGTGAAAAACTGCCAGACCTTAGAGCACCTCGGCCTCTGCAGGGTGGCATGGCGCGAGGGTGCGCTTTGGGAAACAGTTGGTGGATTATTCGGTCTGGCCCTGCCTCTACCCCTGGCCACCGCACTGCCTCTTGCAACCTGCCCTGCTGCTGCCCGTGCCTCCCCCTCTGAAGACCTGTCCTGTGTAGGCGTTGCACACCAGGTGGGGTCAGTCACCTCATCGTCCTGCTGCTCTTCCTCCGAATCCTCTGTGTGCTCCTCCCTCGGACTTACTGCCCTTACTACTACCTCACTGCAAGACAACTGTGTCTCATCGTCATCGTCCTCCTCACCCACAGAAAGTTCTTGAGACAGTTGGCGGAAGTCCCCAGCCTCATCCCCCGGACCCCGGGAACTTTCCAATGGTTGTGCATCAGTGACGATAAACTCCTCTGGTGGGAGAGGAACCACTGCTGCCCAATCTGAGCAGGGGCCCGAGAACAGTTCCTGGGAGTCTTCCCTCTCCTGAGCATGTGTCATTGTAGTGGAGTGAGGAGGCTGGGAGGAAGGAGGAGCAGCAGACAGAGGATTCGGATTTGCAGCAGTGGACGGCGCAGAACTGTGGCTGGACGATAGGTTGCTCGAAGCACTTTCTGTCATCCAGGACAGGACCTGCTCACACTGCTCATTTTCTAATAAAGGTCTCCCGCGTGGACCCATTAATTGGGCGATGAATGTGGGGACGCCAGAAACGTGCCTCTCTCCTAATCGCGCAGCAGTCGGCTGCGACACACCTGGATCAGGAGCTCGGCCTGTGCCCACACCCTCACTTGGCCCTCCGCGTCCTCGGCCGCGTCCACGTCCTCTAGACCTACCCCTACCGCTCAGCATGCTGTATTACCAGTGATTTGTTTTCACAGGCAGGAAATAAATTGGCGCAAGCCTGCAGGCCAAATATAATTTTTTAACTTTTTTTAAAAAGGAAAGGCCCACTGCCTCTAGTGAATTAATAATAAGTTTAATAACTGTGTTGCGGCCCTGCAAAAGTGTCACAGAACTTTACTGTTGTAGAGTTATTAACTGTGGCCGAGCAGGTATTTCCCAGGCAGGAAAGAAATTGGCGCAAGGCTGCACTCAACCGTAGCTGGTTGCGTCTGATTTTTTTACGTTCTCCACGCAGCACACATGTACCCAGAGCCCTTAGGACTGACAGAGGCAGGGCAAATATAATTTTTTCCCTTTTGTTTAAAAGGAAAGGCCCACTGTGCCTATTCAATGACTAATATAACTGTGTTGCGGCCCTGCAAAAGTGTCACAGAACTTTACTGTTGCAGAGTTATTAACTGTGGCAGAGCAGGTATTTCCCAGGCAGGAAAGAAATTGGCGCAAGGCTGCACTCAACCGTAGCTGGTTGCGTCTGATTTTTTTACGTTCTCCACGCAGCACACACGTACACAGAGCCCTTAGGACTGACAGAGGCAGGGCAAATATAATTTTTTCCCTTTTGGTTAAAAGTAAAGGCCCACTGTGCCTATTCAATGACTAATAACTGTGTTGTGGCCCTGCCTACACAATTCTGTGCCTGTAGTATCAATGCAGGGTGCAATGCTCTGCACCGCCGATTTTGAGAAGAAAAAAAAAAAGCAACACTGCTAACAGCAGCCAGCACAGTACTCCACACAGTTAAATGTGGCCCTAGAAAGGACCGTTGAGGTTCTTGAAGGCTACACTCCTAACACTCTCCCTGCCTAAGCACCACTTCTGTCCCTAATGCCGGGTGCAATGCTCTGCACTGCCGATTTTGAGAGAAAAAAAAAATTGTCCACTGCTAACAGCAGCCTGCACACACGTAGATGTGGCCCTAAGAAGGACCGTTGGGGTTCTTGAAGCCTACACTCACTACAAACACTCTCCCTACAGCAACTCCAATAGAACAGCACTTTCCCTCAGCTAACTCACAAGGCATGTGTGGCGAGCCGCGGGAGGGGCCGACTTTTATACTCGGGTGACATCTGATCGCCCCAGCCACTCACAGCAGGGGGGTGGTATAGGGCTTGAACGTCACAGGGGGAAGTTGTAATGCCTTCCCTGTCTTTCAATTGGCCAGAAAAGCGCGCTAACGACTCAGAGAGGAAACTGAAAGTAACCCGAACACTGCGTGGTGCTCGTTACGAGTAACGAGCATCCCGAACACGCTAATATTCGCCCGAGCATCAAGCTCGGACGAGTACGTTCGCTCATCTCTAATACCAAACATACAACTTAAATCATGGAAGAAAAAAGGCATAACATACGTATCTAATCTCTTCAATGGGAATGCCCTGATTACTTTTAAGACATTATTATCTAAACATAGCCTGCCTGAAACTGAGGCATTTAGATATATACAAGTATCATCCTTCCTACAGCTCTATAACTTGCAAGATCTAAAGGCCCCAGATTTAATTCTCTCCTTTCTGAATACTCTAAATAAAAAATTCCCTAGGCTTTTCTACGACGAGCTCACAGGGAACCTAAGAAACACGGGAAAATGTCACCTTATCGATTGGGAAAAGGATCTAAACTCAAAAATCCCCACGTCTGAATGGCTTAAAGCCTTCAAATGGGCGGGCCAATCATCACAAGGAGTTAGTCTGATAGAAACCCACCTAAAACTATTGACACGGTGGTATTATACTCCATCGATACTTGCCAGGAGAAACCTGATCTCTAACATAGAAGGCAGTTCTTTACTGTAAGAGCAGTGAGACTGTGGAACTCTCTGCCTGAAGACGTGGTGATGGCAAAACCCATGGAGGAGTTTAAGAGGGAACTAGACATTTTTTTAAAGCGTTATTTAAATAACATTTAACATTAAATAACCAGCGGGTTGTTGATCTAGGTCTTGGAGTCAGGTAGGAACTTTCAAACCTTGATCCAGGGATTATTCTGACTGCCATTATGGAGTCAGGAAGGAATTCCCCCCCACCCCACCGCAAAAAAAAATGCTAAATTGGCTTTTGTCTCATTGGGGTTTTTTGCCTTCCTCTGGATCAACGATGGGGGGACACAGGCTGAAATTGATGAACATTGTCTACTTACAGCCTAACATACTATATAATGCAGGACTGCAGAATGCCCGGCAGAGCTCCAGAGAGCATCGGGAGGAACCGGAGCAAGCATTTTAGGTAAGTATTCCCCTTTTTTTAGAGTGCAGCTAGGACTTAGTTTTGGATTAGAGCTTATTTCTATAATGTTAAAGTCGCATTGCACAAAAATGCAATTTTATGCGTTGCAATGTGACAAAAACAAAAGCTCCATAGGGAAATATGGGCTACAGAACATTGCAAATCGTGACAATATAGAGCATGCTGCGAGTTTTAAAATCCACACACAGGGCAAGAAAGCGTGTAGTGTAAAAGCAAAATGCTTTATTCAATGACACATGCAAAAATTTGGAATAAAGAATGCAATGTCCATAATGTTGGTAGGTCTGAAGGCTGGTTAAAAAAAAACATATACTGGTATGGCTTCTGTGTTGGCTGAATGTGGTGACGGTGCTTATTTGCACTGGATTCATGTTATTTACCTTTCTATCCATTGATTATGATTAGAGATGAGCAAGTAAACTCGCTAAAGGCAATTGCTCGAGCGAGCATTGCCTTTAGCGAGTACCTGACCGCTCAAGACAAAAGGTTCGGGTGCCGGCGGTGGGCAGGGAGCTGCAGAGGAGAGCGGGCAGGAACAGAGGGGAGATCTCTTACTCACTCTCTCCCCCCCCCCCCCCCCGCTCCCTCCTGCTGACTGCCGCTACTCACCGCTCCCCCGCGCCGGCACCCGAACCTTTCGTCTCGAGCGGGCAGGTACTCGCTAAAGGCAATGCCTTTAGCGAGTATACTCGCTCATCTCTAATTATGATAGATAACTGATATATATGTTTTGGTAATCAGTAGAGATGAGCGAGCACCAAAATGCTCGGATGCTCGTTACTCGGGACGAAATTTTCGCAATGCTCGAGGGTTCGTTTCGAGTAACGAACCCCATTGAAGTCAATGGGCGACCCGAGCATTTTTGTATATCGCCGATGCTCGCTAAGGTTTTCATTTGTGAAAATCTGGACAATTCTACAAAGTGATGGGAACGACACAGCAACGGATAGGGCAGGCGAGGGGCTACATGGTGGGCTGCATCTCAAGTTCCCAGGTCCCACTATTAAGCCACAATAGCGGCAAGAGTGCCCCCCCCCCGCACTGTCAGCGTAAAGATCGTTCTCCTCTGCCATAGCTATAACAGCTGTGGCAGAAAAGAACGATGTTTGCCCATTGAATTCAATGGAGCCAGCAATACAGCAGGTTCCACTGAAAGCAATGGGCTGCCGGCGATCGCAGGATGAATTGTCGGGAAGGGGTTAAATATATAACCCCTTCCCTGCAATTCATCCAGAAATGTGTTACAATAAAAATATATACCGGCGTATAAGGCGACGGGGCGTATAAGACGACCCCCCAACTGTCACCTTATACGCCGGCAATACAGTGGAGCAAAGAATAAAAATCATTACTTACTTCTTCTGACGTTCTGCGGCGCTCCTGCAGGCTGTTGCTCCCTCCTGGTCCACGGCAGAGTATTGCTTTCTGGAGGCAGGGCTTGAAATCCCCGCCTCCAGAAACACAGCCAATCACAGCCATTCAATGACATCATTGTCATTGGCTGTGATTGGCTGAAGGCACGTGTGTTTCTGGAGGCGGGGATTTAAAGCCCTTCGTAGAGAAATCAATGCTCTGCCGGGAACCAGGAGGGAGCAACAGCCTGCAGGAGCACCGCAGAACACCAGGAGGGAGTGACAGCCTGCAAGAGCGCCGCAGAACGTCAGAAGAAGTAAGTAATGATTTTTTTTCTTTGCTCCACTGTATTGCCGGCGTATAAGGTGACAGTTGGGGGGTCGTCTTATACGCCCGGTCGCCTTATACGCCGGTATATATTTTTATTGTAACACATTTCTGGATGAATTGCAGGGAAGGGGTTATATATTTAACCCCTTCCCGACAATTCATCCTGCGATCGCCGGCAGCCCATTGCTTTCAGTGGAACCTGCTGTATTGCTGGCTCCATTGAATTCAATGGGCAAACATCGTTCTTCTTTGCCACAGCTGTTACAGCTGTGGCAGAGAAGAAGGATTTGTCGTCTATATGTTCTCAATGGGGTCGGCGCTGCTGCCGCCGGCCCCATTGAGCACATATAGAGAAGATTTATGGCCTTAAGAAGGACCGTTGGGGTTCTTGAAACCTAAAATACTCCTAACACTCTCCCTATAGCAGCTCCAACACGATAGCACTTTCCCTGAACTAATGTCAGAATGCATCCGTAGCGAGCCGCGGGAGGGGCAGATTTCAATACTCGGGTGACACCTAATCTCGCCAGCCACTCACTGCAGGGGGGTGGTATAGGGCTTGAACGTTGCAGGGGGAAGTTGTAATGCCTTCCCTGTCTTTCTATTGGCCAGAAAAGCGCGCAAATTTCTCAGGGAAGAAAGTGAAAGTAACTCGAACATCACGTGGTGCTCGTTACGAGTAACGAGCATCTCGAACACCCTAATACTCGAACGAGTATCAAGCTCGGACGAGTATGCTCGCTCATCTCTAGTAATCAGCCTTCAGACATATCTACATTAAAGATTTTGCATTCTGTATATCAAATAAAGTTTTTTTATTTTTTTGCCCTGTGTGTGGATTTTATCCGGTGCTATATTTGTATGTACAGGGGCAAGTTATAACCATATGCTGGCGGTTCTTGTTGGTACAAGTATATGCGAACATACTAGTAGATATGATTATGCTACTATTCCCAATATTGCATGTGTTCATGGATACTTCAAAAGGAAATAGCGAGATCTCATATGTAACCCTATTTCTTTCAAAAGTAATAACTACAACCATATACTTATATTACTGCATGCAATACGTTGGCACTGGATTCTGGATTTACCTTCATTGTAAGTTTCCTTTCCTTGACTGAATGCCTTCCCATTGATTTGATTTTTTTTTATAATTTATTTTTTATTGAGATTTGCATAAGATAATAATCACAGGTTACATCAATTCTGGTATATAGATATATCAATATTTTAATTACTATTATCCTTATTTTTATATTTTACACTAAGATAAAGTTTGAACAAAGGAACTAGTTTGGAAAGGGAGCAACTGAGGGGGTAAGGGGTAAAACAGGGGGGGGGGGGGAATATTCATGTAGGAAAATGGGTAGTCCATGGGTTCCACATATTATTGTATTTTGAGATTGCATTGTTACAGATGGCTAAAATCTTTTCATATATACTGTGATACTCTGATATAAACCTAATCAATTCAGTCTTTGTTGGTGGGTTATGTGATTTCCAGAGTCTTGTGATGAGGAGCTTGGCAGCCATTACAATATGGGCCAGCAGCTCCTTTTGATGCGAAGAGATGCCGTTCATATCCAGAAGTAGCAACATATATTTTAGGTTGTGTGGTGCCCGCACACCCAGAATACACCTTATAAGTGATAGAACCTCATTCAAGTATATCCTCAGAATGGGACAGGAGCAGAAAACATGCAGAAAAGTTCCACTTGTCCCACAGCCTCTCCAGCATGCATCACTCTGACCCAGCCCTCATCTCGCTAATTCAGATGTGGTCAGGTACCATCTTGTCACTAATTTTATATGAGTTTCTATTAGGTTTGCAGCTCCAGAAGCCCGAGCAGCCTTCCCATGAAAATTGCTTCTCCTAGATCTCTATCCCAGTTAAGCAAATTAACTTTCTTTGCTAGTTTCAGATTACTCACCAAGTTATCATAGTAGAATCTCCTCCTTCTACTCAATGACTCATCTAAAAGACCTAGACAATGGGCTATCAACTCGGCTATAGAGATTGTATGGATTCAAGTAGCTATTAACATTGACCATATCTGACAATTTCTGATAAATTCAGAATGATCTAGGTTAAATTCTTCTTTCAAGGAGGCAAAGGACTTAGGGGAATCATCCTTTAAAAGATTCAAGATGTTTTTAATACCCCTGCCCACCCATGTGTTCATATTAAGATCAGAAATAAAATATTCCAATACTTCCAGGGGAATATACCCAAGTTGGTGTGAAGAGTCTCTATTAACGCAAGAGCACCACTTTTTCCAGGCGCCCAGGGGCGCCTCTATAGTGGGTGGAACTTTAAGTACCACCAAAAGCGATTTCAAGGAATCAGATTCTACTGCTAAAGTCACCGCAATCAAAAGCGACCTAAGGGATGTGAAGTTAATGGATTCCGATTCCATGGTAGGCCAACTAGTGGCAGGAGATTTCCTGATCCATGCTTTAATTTGGTTAAGTATTGCTGACACTCGGTAACCTTTTAGATTCAGCACATGTGCTCTTCCCTGAGTGTGGCAGAGAGACAATATTGGGAGGGTGGTCCTAGGTTTTCTGCCTTCCCAGACATAATCTGAGAGTTGTTTCTGGAATTTAGAAACTGTCACTATTTATTTTTTTTTAGACGTTTTGCAATTAGAGCTAAATTAATAAAAACATATTGAAAAGAAAAATAAAAGGAAATAGTAAAAGAAGGAAATATTATTATTACGGTGTGTTAAATGTTTAACTCGGTTAATACCGGTACTAAGTGCTAAGCCGGACAACGGTCAAGGCAGGACAACCAAAGTAATGTAATAATTATACCTGCGTGTTGTCTGTGTCCGGGTCCAGAACCTTCCTGACGATGTGACATGTATTTAGTGCGACTGGTTTCTGCAGTAACGTGAATATGTCTGAGTTCATATGTAAACTCTCTAGACTTTTGTGTAGTGTATGTGGTCCAACCCCGGAGATAGGAAGGATGACCGCCACAATAAGTACCCCGTCCATTCCCCACCGGCATCTTACCCCCTGCACCAGTTCAGTGTATGTAGTGATTTTCTCAGTGTATGTATTGTGGGTGTTGTGGGTGTTTGGGATGGATATGATGGATGTGGTTGTGTTATGTTAGTCAGTGACTGTGATGTCTGGTCTGTTGTGGTGGGTTGTGTTGTCTGTGATTGTGGCTGTCGTAGTACAATGTGTGCCTGCTAGGATGTCTATGGGGTGTATTTGTAGGATGGGATATGAGGGTCTGATAGTTTGTACATGTCTACCAGCTCTTGGTGGATTAGATTTGCTATCTGATTATGTCTGTAAACAATCTGTGCCGGAGGTGATGTGTTGTATGGTTTCTGCCACCATGGGGCATTTACTTGCTCATGTTATGAGTAAGGCCGCCTGCACAAGAACGGATTTGCATTGGGGAATCTGAGATCGGCATCTGTACTGTGGATCTGCAGCAAATACTATTCACTACATGCTATGGAAAAGTGCTTCATGCTGCACACTTGCAGAAACGAATTGTGATTTCTGCAAGTGGCGGAAAAATCACAGCATGTTCCATTTTAGTGCAGCTGCCGCACAGCCGGCTTCCATTGAAGTCAATGGCAGCCATCTGACCTGCAGCCCTTCCGCAATTCACATTGCAGAAAGGTTGCGGATTGTGTTGGAAAAATAAACATTTTTAAAAAATCTATACTGCACATGTCTGACGCCGGCTTGTCATGACCATCTGCAGTAGAGATAAAAGAAGAAAAAGACAGGTACGCTCAGACGCTGGCTGCTGTCAGGGTTGGATTCGTCTAGGGGCTTTCTCATGCGGAATCCGACTCGTTCATGTGCAGGCCGCCTAGGTGTGGTGACTGTTAGGATTTGTTTTCTGTAGGTTTTGTGTTATGACTCGATCCTGTATGGCAATCAGTTTGCTCAAAGAAGTTACCGCGAGGCAGCCAGCAGTTTGGTCAATGGCATGCCTACCATGGAGCTCCTTCTCAGCCCATGATTGCTTTAGGACGTTGGTGTTTTTCATGTGTACAATACAGGGATGTAAGTTTAGTGTGGTGCGGCTTCTGTCTGCTGGAGTTACTGCTTTATGTAGCTGGGATGTCTCTTGGTTTCTGTAAGAGAACTCTCGCATTGCCTGTATGTGTTTGTAGGATAAGTTTATTATGTCGACAAGCCTCGTTCATCCTCTTTACAAGGGAGAATTAGCCTCTCTATTATTATTAGTAGTATTGTTTTATGTTCAGTTCAGTCAGTGAACAGTTAATCACATAGACGTTCTTTCTCCATTCCGGAGCTCTATGTATACTCCCTATGGTTTTATTACAAAGTTGTAATAAAGAAATGACTTCATCAGTTCATTAGTGATAATTGGAAACAAAATAAAGTAATTAGCGATATCTAAATGTTCAGCCACAGGCCTGATGGGATACTTACCTTTATATTGAGCAATGCATTGTTAGTACTTATGGATCTATTTAGTGATCATATTAATAACATGTAAATAAAACATATTAACACAATGTAATAGAATGTAATACAATCTAACAGTAAATTCTCTGTGTGATCTGATGTAACTATTTCCCTCTATTACACTATTACATGGTACATTGTTTCTATCTATGTAATTCTCTGCCGTCTAATTAAACTTCTGGGGATTTCCCAGCATCACATTTGTTATTTCTGATTTCTCTAACCTGTAACTCTTCTGTCCCCATGAGGGAGACATGAATTTAGCAGTTCTGCTACACATAGAAAATCATAGAATCAATTATCTGTCCCTCAGCTGATAATTAGCGCTCTGCGTGTTTGTACTATTACTGTAAAGATGAAGCAACTTTGTTTTAGTTTATGTGAAGAATTTCATGTCCGTTCATTATAGTGAAGGCAAAAACATTCCACAAGTATTCTGATACATTGTATATTAAACACGGAGTGTAATAAGGTGCCTAATGTGAATTACAGTAATAAAGTAAGGATTTTAGAATAATGTGATTGTTCCCAGCAAGAGAAAGAAAGTAATCTTGTAGATATGATAACTTTTAATGTCTTACAAAAATACATGATGTTATAACAAGCTTTCGAACCTCTCAGGATTCTTCCTCAGGCATAATGAAATAAATCCAAAAAATGAATATATATATATATATATATATATATATATATATATATATATATATATATATACACATATATATATATATATATATATATATATATACACACACATGCTTATGCCCAGGCACAGACATGGATGTGATTAATTAGCACTTAAAAGAATATCACAACAGGGTGAGTAGAGAACTAATTAAATACTTAAATAATCCACTGATAAAGATGCAAAGGTTTTATGGTCCCTGAATTAGTGTTAGGGGGTCACCAGGCCTGTGTGTTATCTGTGCTACAGATGTCTCATACTTTCCATTCACGCATGAATCCTCTTGAACAATTTAACACTCTGTTGAAAGTGTCAAAAGCTGTTATAAATTTGTACTCCCAAATTCTTCTATGGTGTTGTGATTTGAAATTGCCTTTAAGTATAATAACTTTCATGTGTTCTATGTTGTGTTCGTGACTAGAGATGAGCGAGTTTACTCGTCCGAGCTTGATGCTCGTTCGAGTATTAGGGTACTCGAGATGCTCGTTATTTGAGGCGAGCACCATGCGGTACTCGAGTCAATTCCATTTCCTTCCCTGAAAGTTTTGCACCATTTTCGGGCCAATAGACATGCAGGGAAGGCATTACAACTTCCTCCTGTGACATTCCAGCCCTATCTCCCCCATGCAGTGAGTGGCTGGTGAGATCAAGTGACCGCCAAGTATATAAAGTAGGCTGCCCGCGGCTCGCCTCAGACACACGCTGGCAGAGATTAGGGAAGGTGCTGTTGCTCATTCAGGGATAGTGTTAGCGTCTACATGAACCCCAACAGTCCTTCTTAGGGCCACATCTTACCGTGTGCATTACTGTTGTGGCTGCTAGTTTTGCACCAACTTTTTTTTTTCATCTTGGGCTATGCAGACTATTGAGTTCTCAGTCTGCAGCCAATTATACAGAGTATAGGGGAAGTATTGGTGAGGCAGGGACAGTGGTAGTGTAGAATCCTGTCAACAAGTACCCCAAAAAAGCTCCTGCTTAGGGCTACTTGTGCGCGTGTGCATTACTGTTGTGGCAGCTGGGAGGTGTAGTGGCTCACTATTAGCCAGCTTGGCCTTTCTGCAGGCAAGCGTATAATTTTTTCGGCCTACAGTGTGCGTTACAGTACTGCTGTCAGCCTCCAAGTGCAGGCTAATAATTGCCTAATTTTTTACACCGCTCTGTGCGTCCCGTCAACTTCCCGCACAGCATACGCCCACCGCCACTGATAAAGGGAAAGACATATACACGCTATCTAGGCTGCTGTTTTTTTTTCAAAAACATCTGAAAAAAAAAATCCTCCTTAGGGCTACCTGTGTGCGTCTGCAGTTTATTGCGTGGCACCTAGGAGTTGTAGTGGCTCACTATTAGCCAGCTTGGCCTTCCTGCAGGCAAGCGTATAACTTTTTCGGCCTACAGTGTGCGTTACAGTACTGCTGTCAGCCTCCAAGTGCAGGCCAATAATCGCCTAATTTTTTACACCGCTCTGTGCATCCCGTCAACTTCCCGCACAGCATACGGCCACCGCCGCTGATGGAGGAAAAGACATATACATGCTATCCAGGCTGCTGTTTTTTTTTCAAAAACATCAGAAGAAAAAAAAAAACCTGCTTAGGGCTACTTGTGCGTGTGTGCATTACTGTTGTGGTGGCTGGGAGTTGTAGTGGCTCACTATTGACCACCTTGGCCTTTCTGCAGGCAAGCGTATAATTTTTTTGGCCTACAGTGTGTGTTACAGTACCGCTGTCAGCCTCCAAGTGCAGGCCAATAATCGCCAATTTTTTTACAATGCTCTGTGCCTGCTGTATTCGAAATACACCATGCTGAGGGGTAGGGGGAGGACATGACCGTGGACGCGGGCGAGGACGCGGAGGTCCAAGTGAGGGTGTGGGCACAGGCCGAGTTCCTGGTCCAGGTCCATCGCAGCTGCTGCGGGATTAGGAGAGAGGCAAGTTTCTGGGGTCCCCAGCTTCATATCACAATGTTGGGGTCCACGTGGTAGACCTTTATTACAAAATGAGCAGTGTGAGCAGGTCCTGTCGTGGATAGCAGAAAATGCATTCAGCAAGGTATCAACCACCCAGTCTTCTTTGCTGTCCACTGCTGCAACTCTGAATCTTCTCGCTGCTGCTGCTCCTTCCTCCCAGCCTCCCCACTCCATGAAAATGACACATTCTGTTGAGCAGGCAGACTCTGCTGTCCTCGACCCCATCCAGCAATGTCTCTCAGCGCAGCATCCAGCTGTCAGTAGCGCAAGCGCAAATACGCCGCCATGCACCCGCATGCTCAAGCATTAAAAGTGCACATTGCCAAATTGATCAGCCTGGAGATGCTGCCGTACAGGCTTGTGGAAACGGAGGCTTTCAAAAACATGATGGCGGCGGCGGTCCCACGCTACTCAGTCCCCAGTCGCCACTATTTTTCCCGGTGTGCCATCCCAGCCCTACACCAGCACATCTCCCGCAACATCAATCGTGCCCTCACCAATGCGGTTACTGGGAAGGTCCACTTAATCACGGACACGTAGACAAGTACTGGCGAGCAGGGCCACTATATCTACCTGACGGCACATTGGGTGAATTTGGTGGAGGCTGGGACCGAGTCAGAGCCTGGGACCGCACACGTCCTACCCACACCCAGAATTGGGGGTCCTTCCTCTGTTCTGGTATCTGCGGCGGTCTATGCCACCTTCTCTAAACCCTCCCCTTTCTCCTCCTCCTCCAACAATGAAAACATTCTTGGCAAATGCTTTCGCTTTGGTTCGTCTTGCGCCGCTCCAAGAATTTCACCTCTACCGGCACAATACGAATGCCCCTGGCAGTCCCTCTTAATCATGGCCACAGTTCGAAAACCAACAAAATGCAACCGTGGTCCTATTCCATTATTCCTAGCTGAAGCATTCAGCCGACCGGTGGAGCAATAGTGGCTTCCATCTTGTTGGTACTGATAATAGTTAAATATTTTAGTGTACAGCTGAGGTAGGAATAGAGTCGACTATAGAACACAGCATCCCTGTGTTGCAGCCATTCTGAGGCCTGGACCTTGCTTACAGGCCAGACCAGGTTTTGGGTGTGCCCTTGCTTCTCCGGGAGCTGAGGGGTGTGGTAGCTGCAGGAGTAATGCCAGTCAGCACGTGGTGCTGAGTAGCCTGGCTCCTACCTAAACAGTGCCAGCATTATCTCCTATGCTGGTCAATACTTCAGTTGCCTTTGGACAGCGACGGAGGAACACATCTTGGCTAAAGCTCTCCATGCTAGCTAAGTTTTTTTCTCTTTTGGGTTTTCTGTTTCCCCTTTCTTTTGTGCTAGGGCTCCCTGATAGGGACTAGTCAGTGGCCTAGGCACGCTCGCGGGCTTGCACTTGTCAGAGAAATCGGTCCACCGAATAGGCAGGGCCCCCTCCCGGGTTAGGGGACTATAGGGAGAGAATTCCCCCTAGTTTTATGTTTCCTTTGCACAGTTGTGCCTTTTGTTTGTGTTATTGAGGCTGCACGTCCTGAGGACGCAACACCCTGCAGGGCTGGGGACAGAGTAGCAGCAGGCACATATCCTTGGTGGAAGCAGGCCAGCTGAGATCCACATACTCCCGGACTGATTTTGGACTGATTGATGAGGCCTTTACTTGTGATCGTCTTTGGTAATTCCTGACAAAGATGAGTGGTATAGCCAGAAACTTGCATTGCTAACACTTTGAAATGGTCAACAGAAAACATATGAATGAAGCCTTTCCATATTTCTGATTGAGATGAGGAGGAGTTCAGACTTTTAGTACCTAGAATATCCTTTTCATTGCTATCAAATTCCCCTCTTTTCTCAGAAAATACTAGCTTTTCCGCATATGTGTTGTCGCTTCCACATTTGTTCTGTGGCTTTACCTTTGTCCATTGGCTCTTATTCGTATCTGAAGGTTTGATTTTGCCCATGGAGGCAAAGTTCAAGGTGAAGGCGCGGAACCGAGCCTGACCCTGGGCCCGCTAACGTGCTTCCCACACAGACTATAGCGGGTCCTGGGCATGGTGTCTTGGCCTTGTAATGCCACCTCCTCCTCCCTCTTGGGGTCAGGGGATCAGCAATGCGCATCATGTATTTTCTTTCGTGTTACCACAGTTATCGGAGAAACTTGTTTGGACCAAAGGAGAGGAGCGTAACTGCATTAATGTTACAGGGGTCTGCCTATACTTTAGCTGTGGAAATGTTACAGGGCTCTGCCAATACTGCTGCTACTGAAATGTTACTGGGCTCTGCCTATACTGCTGCTACTGAAATGTTACTGGGGTCTGTCTATACTGTTACTACTGAAATGTTACTAATACTGGGCTCTGCCTATACTGCTGCTACGGAAATGTTCCCTGGGTCTGTCTATACTGTTACCACTGAAATGTTACTAATATTGGGCTCTGCCCATACTACTGCTATTAAAATGTTACTGGGCTCTGCCTATACTGCTGCTACGGAAATGTTACTGGGGTCTGTCTATACTGTAACTACAGAAATGTTACTGGGGTCTACCTAGACTTCTGCAACATAACTGTTAGTGGGGTCAGCTTATACCTTTGCTACAGGAATATTACAGGGGTCTGTGCATAGTATGGGTGCACTAAGTTTTCCCATCGTAGTGTTCTACTTATCTGCCCCCCCCAAAAAAAACAGCCTGACAACGGCAAGCAGTGTGGGCCGAAACCAACCTTTTATCTCACGTTAGCTCAGCTATCCAGGGCACTGCAATAGGATTTATTAATGTACCGTCGGTGGCTTCCTGGGACCCACCCATGCTGTGGGTCCACACAGACTTCCCATAGCGGAGTTGTACCTGCCTGGCACTATGAAAAAACCCAGACTGACTAGGGCATGCAGTGTGGGCCGAAGCCAACCTGTATTTTATCTCACGTTAGCTCAGCTATCGGGGGCACTGCAATGGGATTTATTTATGTACCGTCGGTGGATTCCAGGGAGCCACCCATGTTGTGGGTGCACAAAGACTTCCCAAAGCAGAGTTGTACCTGCCTGTGACTATTTATAAAAAAAACCCAGTCTGACTGGGGCATGCAGTGTGGGCCGAAGCAAACCTGTACTTTATCTCACATTAGCTCAGCTATCCGGGGCACTGCAATGGGATTTATTTATGTACCGTCGGTGGGTTCCAGGGAGCCACCCATGCTGTGGGTGCACACAGACTTCCCATAGCGCAGTTGTACCTGCCTGTGACTATTAATAAAAAAAACCCAGTCTGACTAGGGCATGCAGTGTGGGCCAAAGCCAACCTGTATTTTATCTCACATTTGCTCAGCTATCCAGGGCACTGCAATGGGATTTATTAATGTACTGTTGGGGGCTTCCTGGGACTCACCCATGCTGTGGGTCCACACAGACTTCCCATAGCGGAGTTGTACCTGCCTGGCACTATGAAAAAAAATGAGACTGACAAGGGTATGCAGTGTGGGCCGAAGCCAACCTGTACTTTATCTCACGTTACCTCAGCTATCCGGGGCACTGCAATGGGATTTATTTATGTACCGTCGTTGGGTTCCAGGGAGCCACCCATGCTGTGGGTGCACACAGACTTCCCATACCAGAGTTGTACCTGCCTGCGACTATAAAAAAAAGGCCAGACTGACTAGGGAATGCAGTGTAGGCCAAAGCCAACCTGTATTTTATCTCACATTACCTCAGCTATCCGGGGCACTGCAATGGGATTCATTAATGTACCGTCGGGGGCTTCCTGGGACCCACCCATGCTGTGGGTCCACACAGACTTCCCATAGCGGAGTTGTACCTGCCTGTGACTATGAAAAAAGGCCAGACTGACCATGGCATGCAGTGTGGGCCAAAGCCAACCTGTAGTTTATCTCACGTTACCCAGTTATCCGGGGCACGGCAATGGCATTTATTAATGTACCGTCGGTGGCTTCCTGGGACCCACCCATGCTGTGGGTCCACACAGACTTCCCATACCGGAGTTGTACCTGCCTGGCACTATGAAAATAACCACAGACTGACTAGGGCATGGAGTGTGGGCCGAAGCCAACCTGTATTTTATCTCACGTTACCGCAGCTATCCGGGGCACTGCATTGGGACAAACAAGAGGAGCGATACAGCGCTAATGAGATGTTCACAGCTACGCTAGCATTGGAGTCCGCTCTAGGCCCGCGATTGCTAAGGGTTTGTGCAGAGGCCTATGTCCTGGGTGCAGTGAAAGTCCACTTCCTGCCTACGATTGCTGAAGCTTTTGGCCGAGGCCTATCTCCCGGGGGAACTGCAACTGCGCCAGGTTGGGGCTGTGCAACTTTTTCCTGGCTAATCCAGTCATTGGAACGGGGAAAGAAAATGTAACTGATTTACTGAGCCCGTCGCAGATGAACTAGCTTCAAAGTTCGCTGCATGCCTGCGTTTGCTGAGTGTGTGGGCTGAGGCCTATGTCCCGGGGGAAGTGCTAGTACGCCAGGTTGAGGCTGTGGAGCTTTTTCCTGCTAATCCAGTCATTGGAGCGATGAAAGGAAAGGTAACTGATTTAATGAGCCCGTCGCAGATGAACTAGCATCGAAGTTCGCTTCATGCCTACGATTGCTGAAGCTGTGGGCCAAGGCCTATGTCGTCGGCGCGGTCTAAGTCTGCTATGTTTGGCCGCTCTGATTTATTTATTGCTCATGTCTTGGGTTGCCTAGGACCCACCTATGCTGTTGGCGCACACTTAGTTCCCATCGCGGTGTTTGACCTGTCTGGCACAAAGACACTGACTGACTTGGGTAGGGGGCTGAATGCAGATGGCTTTCCCCTTGCGGTGTCAATTGAGCTATGCGACACCTAGACAGAATGAATACTGTGTGGCACATGGATTCCCCATAGCTATGTAACTCATGCCCACGTTTGCAGCTTCTGACAGAGGTGGCACAGGAGCACAGGAAGATCGAACGTCAATTTCTCATTGATTCTCTACAGCATTGTGAGCTATCGCCCCGCCCCTTTTAAAGAGGGTCGCTGCCTGGCCCTGCCAACCCTCTGCAGTGTGTGCCTCCGGTTCCTCCTCATGGCAGACGCACTTATAAATAGACATGAGGGTGGTGTGGCTATGAGGCCAGCGTGTGGAATGAGGGCAGCTTAAGGCTGTGCAGGGACACTTTTGTGTGCGCTGCAGATGCAGGGTCGTGCGGAGGGTTGGGCAGCATGTAACCCAGGAGAAGAGGCAGCGGTGTGTCCCGCAGGCTGTGATTGTGCTTTGTTTAAGGTAGTGTGGTGCTTAGCTAAGGTGTGCCTTGCTAATGAGGGTTTGTCCGAAGTAAAAATTGTTAGGGGGGGAGGGGGGGCACTCTTGCCACTATTATGGCTTAACAGTGGGATCTGGGAACCTGAGATGCATCCCTGCATGTTGCCCCTCGCCTGCCCTATCCGTTTCTGTGTCGTTTCCATCACTTTCTTGGGTTTTCCAGATTTTCACAAATGAAAACCTTAGCGGAGCATCGGTCATATACAAAAGTGCTCGAGTCGCCCATTGACTTCAATGGGGTTCGTTACTCAAAACGAACCCTCGAGCATCGCGGAAAGTTTGACTCGAGCAACGAGCACCCGAGCATTTTGGTGCTCGCTCATCTCTATTCGTGACTAAAAAAGTGCTTGGCCACAGATAATTCTGTCTTTCTCTCTTTAATTGTGTGGCGATGAGATCTTATCCTCACTTTTAATTTTTGTCCCATTTCTTCAACATAAAGACCACTAACAGGTCATTTACTGCACCGGATGAGGTACACAGCATTGGACATGGAACATGTGAATGCCTCTCTGGGATCTTATAGTTCTGTTATATGTTGGGCATTTGTATCCTGTCCTTGATCAGTACATGTGAGCAGGTCTGTCATTTCCTTTTTGTTTGTTGAAGGGCACTGCAATATGATGTTCAGACGGTCATCCTTGTGTAGTGTATGATAGGTTTTTTTTGTGGTTTTTCTTAGTACCTTTAACTGTGAATTGTAGGTCACTACCAGAGGTACACAATCGTTCCCTTCTTTCTCCTTGTATTGGAGTAGTTGATTTCTGGGTATCCTGGTGGCTCTGAGGATTTGGTCATCAATTGAGGTGGGATGGTAGCCCTGATTTAAAATGTCCTTTTAAGATGGTATAAATGTTCCTCTCTGAATGTAGACAATTGACTTTTTGATGTTTTAGGATGGAAACTGTCGCATCCTAAACACTTCAAAAAGTCCATTCGATTGCTAGATGGAGACCGGAGCAGTCACATATCTCTGAGCTCCGTGGAACCCGGCAATCTAAAGCGACCAAAAGCGACAGAAAGAGGAGAGACACAGCGATATAACCCCCAGAAGAAGCCTGATCCGGATGGCAGCACGGAGGAGGGCAAAAACGGGGCCCCAGAGGCTTACCTCGTTCTTCACAGCCCGACCGAGTGAAGGAGGATGAGGACAGGGAGATGCTGACAAGCGGGAGCAGCGGACCTCGACCGGAGCGGCGACCGGAGCGGCACCTGGAGGAAGCGTCTCTCAGAGAGGAAAAGGTAAGGGATCCCCCACCACTATCCCACCAATACATCCCCAGAAAAGAGCTGTGGAGGAGCGGGCAGCGCTATCCAAGATGGTGCCTGAAACGCCTGCATTAAATAAAGTTCCCGCGCCCCAGAAACAAAACCAGCAAGGGGTAGCAGAAGCAAACGCCCATAACATAATGTCACCAGTAGAGCTAGAGCCTCAAATCACTCACAATGCTGAAATAACATCAGCAGCTGTAGAAACTGACAATCCAATACTAAGCATGAGCTGCACAGAGCAAGCAGCATCAGAAATATTTATAAAACAAATGATAGTGGCATTAAGGGGGTCCCTACAAAAGGACTTAGTGTCTGCAACAGCAGCCCTTAACTCCTCAATAAATGATCTGGGCACAAGAGTGGATCATATGGAAAATAAATTTGATGAAATCACCTCTTCTCACAACGACTTGATAGACGCACACTATGGTTTGGAAGAGGAACTTGAAGCCCTTAAAAGTAAAGTAGCAGATATTGAGGACAGGAACCGGCGAAATAACTTAAAAATCCGAGGAATCGCTGAAACAGTTCCACAATCTGAGTTTAAAGGGTATGTCCAGAAGTTAATAAAACATATCCTACCAAACACCTCAGAGGAAGAAAGAATTATTGACAGGGCGCATAGACTTCTTTGCCCGAAAGCAATCCCAGACCACCTGCCCAGAGATGTAATTATAAGAATCCACTTCTTCCATGTAAAAGAAGCCCTGCTCTACGAAGCAAGGAAGAATGCAACCCTCCCTGCGCCCTATGAACATATAAAGCTGTTTATAGACCTCTCCCAAGCCACCTTGCAAAATAGGAGGAAGTATAGAAACATCACACAACTATTGAGAGACAACAAGATCCTATATAAATGGGGCTTCCCGACTAAACTAATCATCACAAGAAATGGGAAAACCTATGTAGTGCAAAAAACAGAAGAAGGACAGCAACTACTGAGCAGATGGGGTCTCATATCAGATAACCCGAACCCACCAGCGCAGCTAAGCACAGAGTGGGAAAAAGTAACCAAGCGCTGAATTAACAACAACCGATCCTTTCATATAAATCAGAAGCCGGAAAAGCCTCAAAAGATTTGTTCGTAACCTCTTCAATTTTCAGAATCTCTCTTCTAGCCAACACGACGGAAGCCGAAATTCCACATTGGCTGGACTGTTTCCCACCACAAGAAGTATCGGCCCCCTGACGTGGACAAAGATGGGTCCAGGAGGGGCAGCCGTTGCTCTAACCATCTTGAGTTTGTTTCTTTCCCCTTTGTTCAGGTTACCCCCCTTTTTCCCCCTTCAAGATAAAACAGTTGTGGTAAAAAAGAAACACAGCACCTCCGGACCCCCAGTTTCCCCCCCCCCCCCCTTCCCCCCTTCCTCTAAACACCTCCCTTACATCCCCGCCCACCCCCCCCCCCCCCCACTTCCTTCCCCAATTCTTTCCCCGCAGTTTACAAAAAAAATGCACAATGTTAAGGTAGATAACTAAGTTTAGGTTGTAATCCAACATACAGAGTACAAGCGGGATGTGTGGATACACAGGCGGTGGAAATGCAACCCAATGTTTTATGTACATTAAATGTATGAAGAAATACATGTCAGTTAAATGTAATCCAACTTTCTCTGTACAAACAATGTGTGAAGATATGTATGTATATATGTAACTACCAAGGTGCATAATAAAAATTATTGAAATTAAAAAGTCCATTCGATTGATCAGTACACATACCGTATATTCCGGCGTATAAGGCGACAGGGCGTATAAGACGACCCCCCAACTGTCACCTTATACGCCGGGAATACAGTGGAGCAAAAAAAAAAATCATTACTCACCTTCCCCGGCGTTCTGCGGTGCTGCTGCAGGCTGTCGCTCCCTCCTGGTCCCCGGCAGAGCATTGGTTTCTGGACGCAGGGCCGTCAGCCAATCACAGCCATTCAATGACATCATTGAATGGCTGTGATTGGCTAAAACACACGTGCCTTCAGTCAATCACAGCCATTCAATGATGTCATTGAATGGCTATGATTGGCTGACAGCGTGTGCTAGCCAATCACAGTATTAGCTTTCTGGAGGCGGGGATTTCAAGCCCTGCGTCCAGAAAGCAATGCTCTGCCGGGGACCAGGAGGGAGCGACAGCCTGCAGCAGCGCTGCAGAACGCCGGGGGAGGTAAGTACTGATTTTTTTGTTTTTGACACTTTCTTTTTTTTGTATTACCGGCGTATAAGACGACCGCCGAATTCAGAGCAGATTTTTCGGAGTTCAAACGTCGTCTTATACGCCAGTATATACGGTACCTCAGATGGAATATTTAAGTATTGATTTATTTCTCTATTCATCTTGTTGAGGTATACTTTTAAGTGCAAATTAATCACACTCATGTCTGTGCCTTGTCATAAGTATGTGTATATATATGCATGCCTCTTCGGATCTAGTTCGTTATGCTTGAGGAAGAACCCTGAGAGGATCAAAAGCTGCTGGATCATCATGTATTTTTTTTAGCGATGAAAAGGTATCATATCTACAAGATTATGTGGTTTCTCCTGCTGGGAACAATCAGATTTTGCTCTACTGGCTAACACGGTACCAAACATTTTTTATTGATTTTAGTGTAATAACTAGAGATGAGCGAGCACACGCAGTAAAAGCAGATACTCGAGCGAGCATCGCTCTTCTCGAGTATCTGCCTACTCGTCCGAACAAATGCGGGGGGAGAGGGGGCGGCGGGGGAGAGCGTGGGGTAGCAGGTGGGGGAGAGTGAGAGAGATGCCCCCCACTCACCCCCGCTGTCCTCCGCATTTGTTCAGACGAGTAGGCAGATACTCGAGAAGAGCGATGCTCGCTTGAGTATCTGCCTTTATGTTATGATGTTAAACATTTTATGTTAAACAGGACATCACATAATTGTGCCTCTCTACAACAATACATTTGACCACATTAACCCCGCCTGCTGCAGCCTTTTTTTGTTTTCTGGTTTTCATTTTTTCCTCCCCACTTTCAAAAAAATCATATTTTTTATTTTTCTGGTGATATTGCTGCATGAGGGCTTGTCTTTTGTGGAATAAGTTGTATTTTTCAATTTACCTTATTATGTACCAAAAAACTTTTAAAAATGCCTAAGGGCTCAGTCACATGGGCGTTTGTACGCCCGTATGATAGCTGCGTTTGCGATCCGCATCTATAGAGACCAAATGCTTTGCAATGGGAGCGGTCACATGTGCAAATTTTTCATGCTCACAAACACATGGGGCAAAAATTATAGGACACAATGATTTGAAGAATGCATGTAACTGCATTCTGCGGCAAATCGTTGTGTTCTGCGTATGTGCGCTCAATAGGGCCGGTGGCCCCATGAATGGGTGAGTGCTGCCTCTGATTGGTTGAATGCTGGGACCAATCAGAGGCAGCTCTCATCTGTCATTCAATAGCTGAGAGCAGCCTCTGATTGGTCACGTGCATAGCCAATCAGAGGCAGCCAATTCAGCAGGTGGGGATTTTAAATCCCCGGCTGCTGAATAATACTGAAAGCAGTTCAGGAAAAGAGCCAGTTGGATGCGGCTGAGCCCGGGCAGCTGCTGAGAGGTGAGTATAGATTTTTTTTTATGTTTTACACTTTTTTAGGATGGTATTCAAGGAAGGGCTTATATTTGAAGCCCTTCCCTGAAAATTACTACAGCGCTTGCCGGCAGCCCATTGCTTTCAATGGAGCCGACTGTATTGCCGGCTCCATTGAATTCAGTAGGAGAACATCACGCAGCTGTGGTAGAGGATAGCAGCCAGCGCTCTTTTTGAGCGTACAAACGCCCGTGTGACTGAGCCCTTTCAGTGGATAGATGCTGCTAGCCGTGCCGCCCGCTTTGGTCACATGATTTTTTGAGCACATCAGTTATGCGCACAAAAAATCATGAAACAAAACGCCTGTACGACTGAGCCCTGAGTGGGGAGAAATGGGAAAAAAATGCAACTGCACAACTTTTGGTGAGCAATTGTACTAACAACTTTCATGATACATTTAAACTTTTTAAATCATTTCTTCTTTCGTGTTAAGTTTGTAATTGTTTGATGGCTTCTACGGTATAATGTAATGTTATAGCATTATAAACTGCGCTCTGACAGGCAGTCTGTCAAGATATGCCGCAGGCATGCCTCGAAGGGCAGTCATTGTTGGTAGCCCTGGGTCCTTCAGAAGCCCCCAGGATGCATGGCAACTGAACGGCAACACCTGATTGCACTGTCAGGACACCTTTTTCTTTTGCAGTGATGCAGCGAGTGTCACATGAGAATAGTACATGCAGAAGTGGGGACAAGTGTCCGTGTTCTGTGTGGTGTGAGTCGACCTGAAAATGTCAGGCGTGACTCGCACTCATCTGCGTGAATCCACCCTAAGGGCTTATTCAGATGAACGTATATTGGCCGGGTATTCACGACGGCCTATATACGGCGTCTCTCTCTGCAGGGGGAAGAGGCTGGAAGAGCCGGGAGCAGTGTACTGAGCTCCCGCCCCCTCTCCGCCCCTCGACACTATTTGCAATGAGAGGAGGTGGGCAGGGGCGGAGCCAAGTCCCAGAGGGAGTTGGCTCCACCCCTGCCCCCACCCCCTTCCATTGCAAATAGTGTCGAAGGGCGGAGAGTAGGCAGAGAGGGGGCAAGAGCTCAGAGCACTGCTCCCGGCTCTTCCAGCCTCCTCCCCCTGCAGAGCGGGATGCCATATATCGGTCGTCTGAATAACCCCTTAAAGAAAGGACACATCTGTAGCCACTGTGATGACTCAGTCACCTGTCGGAGATTTACTGTGATTACCAGCCATTGGAGGGATTTACACAGACAAGTAAATTGCACAAGTTCTGTGCGGACGATGTATTAACCCATTGTTTGCAATTTGCTGTAAGATGAAAAAACAGGAGCATGTTCCATTTTTCATGAAGATCACTGAAAACTCGCCATTATTTGCTATGGGCCAGTTATAAATTGAGTTACACTTACATGATATGCACACGTGCATAGAAGTTACATACAAGTGAGATGCAACTTTTTATTTTTTCCTATTGAAGCAGCTTGAGATTTTAACGTGTGATACGTGCGTGACCGTAATGCAATAAAATGGGATTTTCTCACAAAAGCGCAGCACTCTTGCATAGAAATCATGGGTTAACCATGTGATATTGGTCCAGGTAAATGTGTCCTTAGGGCTGTTTTCACACGGGTGATCCTCTGGCATGGCTGAAAGGATGGGCAAGTGTTTCCTATTGTTTTCAATGGAAAACCTTGCATCGCACTCCAGTACACTTCAAAAACAATGGGTGAAGTGTTCCGAGGGAACCGGCTAAAATTAGGATGTACTGTGATCTTTTTCGCACAGCGTTGCAGAAAAACAGTCACTCGTGTATATGAATGTATTCAAAGAGATGGGGGTTATATTCCTGTGTCTCGCATTGTCCAAAACTCACGTGATTTCCACTGCTTTGCAAAAGTAGCCTTAGACTAAACCTACACATCCATTTTTGGCAGCAACAGGTGTTGCGGGATAAAAATTGCAGCTTGCTACAACCTTGACATTGCAGTCATAAAAAAAACCTGATACATTTTTTGCAACATTGCGGTCGCGGCAATCTGCTGCAACCCACCAACGATTTGCACTGCGACTCCATTGAATTCAACAGTTATGTGATTTTGCTATGCTACCCAATAGTTATAGTTCTATGACATTCATCATAGCCAAAATAACCATGCAGCGCTAGCCTTAGGCTGCCTATCCATGGGCGTTACTGCATTGCGTTATCCGCGGCAATAATCCGGCCACGGATAATGCAGTGCATGCTTTCCACAGCATTGCTATGGAAAGCGCAGCCCCCTGTCCACGAGCGGAGAACCATAGCGATTCTCCACTCGTGGGATTCAAGTCGCAGTATGCCGCGATTTGCTGTGATTCTCCGCAGTGAGCCTACCTGTCAGATAGACTTACCCCGGAGAACTGACAGGTCTCTCCCCTGCTCCTGGGCGGCAGAATACCGCTAGTGATATTCCGCAATGCCCGTGGACATGTAGCCTTACTCATGTATTAAAGGGTTTGTGCCAACATTCAGAAGGGCCAGCAGCTAATGACGATGGATCCTTCACTTAAGACCTCTCAGCAAGCAACTCCCAGTAGTGAGAATGTAGCATTACAGGACGACTGTTCACATGAATGGCCATCCTGTAATATAAAGACAACAAGAGTTACATATGTATAAGAGACGTTCTAAGGACGATGTCACACGAGAATATGGAAGAATCCAGCTCACAAAACGCGAAGAATACAATCTATTGATTTCAATAGGTCCATTCTCATTTCATTTTTTTTTTTTGCGGCTGTGGTTCTTGCAGGCACAAAAAATAGAGTTTGCGCTAAATTGTGCACATTTGTGTACCAAAGAGGCCAATAGAGGTCTATGGGAGGTGCACAAATTATTTACAACTGTACCTGTGAACACAAGCACCTTGTTTGGCTTAATAGCCATTTAAATCAGGGAGGAGCGATTCCTCAACCTGTTTGAACTAACAGTCCCTGTGCAAATATGATTGTTCTCTGCGTAAAAAGCTTTCCTCACAGAAAGGTTCCACTATCTGGCTTAGGGCATAACCATACGAGCCCATTTGCATGCGCAAAATATGTGCATGCTTTGCACAGGGAATAGAACCCGTTGTTTTCAGTGGGTTCATCCTCACTTTTGCTTTAGTGTGCGTATTTTACATTATGTACGCATTATCACATTTTGTCTGCTCACTTAGAGCACCATAGTAGTCTGTGGGGAAATCGATAATGTCTAATTTAGACACAATGATTATCTTGAGATGTCATTTGAGCGATAATCGTTGTCTGCATATACACGGCAAGATGACCGCTCAAAATTCGCTCAAACTTCGGTTTGAGTGACAGTTTTAGACGTTTACTTTGCTTAAGTGTGTATGCAGAAGACAAGCGGGACTGCTATTTTCTGCATGCAGGTGTTGTCTTCTCGGAGCGCTCAGCTGCTATTCAGCTGAGCGCTCTGTACGGGGTATGCAGAAGACAAGCTGGAACACTTGTCTTCTGTATACAACGGTTTTCTTCTCAGAGCGCTCAGCTGGTATACAACTGAACGCTCCAAGCGGGGTATGCAAAACACAGGCAACCCTGCAGTGATTTTCAGGGAAGGGCTTTAAATATAAGCCCTTCCCTGAAAATCATCCACAGCATGTGTAAAAATTAAAACAAAATGTATACTCACCTCACCGCCGCTGTCGGGTTCAGCCATGTGTAGCCGCAGCTTCTTCCTACACTGCTCTGATGTTCATTCATCATGCAGGGATTTAAAATCCCCCCTGCTGAAAGAGCTGTATCTGATTAGCTGAGTGCTCAGCCAATCACAGGCATTAGTCAGCCATTCAATGAATGACAGATGAGCGCTGCCTGTGATTGGTCCCTGCACCCAGCCAATCACAGGCAGCACACAGCCATCGGCAGAGAGGTGAGTATATATATATATATATATATATATATATATATATATATATATATATATTTACACTAGGCTTATATTTAAAGCCCTTCCCCTGAAATCACTGCGAGGGTGCTGGCATCCTATACTCCTGCTTTGTTCATAGAGCACATAGCTGATATACAGCTGAGTGCTCAGAGCAGGGTGGGCAGAACACAGCTGGACCGCTGCCTTCTTCATACTCCGGCTGTGTTCTCCGAGCGGGATACCAGCTGAAACAATAGTATCAGCAGTATCCCAAAGAGAACTCTGTGTGTGGCACTGAGAAGGCTCATTGTTCTCTTTCAGCTTGCTGAAAGAGAACGATGAATGACTCGTTAATGCAATCTACACAATATCCGTGCAGTTAGACCCAACGATTCCCACTTAAAAGATGGCTTTGAGCGACTTTTGAGCGAGAATCATTGGGTCTAAATGGGCCTTAACATCGGGGACTAATTAGGTTTTACAGGCTGTTCAATCATGGCGTGGGTGTGTCCCACGATGAGGTGAATGGTCCCCGACAGCACAGAGAGTACATTAAACAGTGACATTCACAGCATAAAAAGTTGTACTATCGCAAGTGTTTCTGCACCTATATTCATGTGAAGGAGCCCTTATAGAGGGGACTTTGTGGCTGATATCAACAGTTAACAGAACAGGAGATTCTACACACCCGGTAAACGGGATTAGAAACTGAGATAAGTTTATTGTCCAGTAATGGGTAAAAAACAGACAAGAGGAATGTCCATGAGCAAAAGTATTTTTCTTGCTAATGGGGTCATCTGCTCTTTTGTAAGGAAGGCATTTCACTATGGCCAGTTATTTGGGTGGCAGGCTAGCATCATTGAATTGCTTTATAATTAAGGTATTTGCCAGTTGCTTCCTTGCAGAGGTTCTCGACCCTCTGTGTCACCATGTGTGGCACAAATTGTATGCCACCACAAACCTATAACCGGAATAAGTATAAATGTTTTCATCTTTTCCCTGCAAGCTTCTGAGAGGGCTACTAACACATCAGGCTTAGCCAAAGGCTAAGTAATTGACTCGCCTTCATTACAGTCTGGTCATAAACAATGGCACAGGCTATGTGAGAGATACTCATATACGTAATAGTCCAGCGCATCAGATGGTAGGAATAAAAGCTTCCATCTTTAATAAAGCTTTTAAAGGCAGAGTACAAATATATTATGCGTCCTCTGACGGATTTCTCATAACTGTCCTTAGTCGTAGCTGTCACCATACTAAACATCAATAAATACAAGAATGCTACCATGAAAATTGAAACACAATTCTAATTAAAGTCTCATTTGGATGCACACATGTATTACCTTTCCTCTTCATCTCCATCAAACATGGCTGCCAAGCACTTTCTTTCCATTAACCCGGATGTAACTACATAGCTCAAAGTCAAAAAGTGTCTACAACCTAGCAAAATATGTATAGGTCAAGCAATACGGCTAAGTGACTGCTACTGCTAGATTTCTTTAGACTGCAAGATAAGAAATAATTTGGAATTCACAGCCACGGGAGATGAGCAAACTTGTGATGGCTTAAGTGAACAAGTCACATCAAGTGAACAAGTCACATGATGCACTTCAAACCTCACATTGGAAATGCTAGACCAATAGCAAGAAAGTTTTAACTTTTTGATTTGAGCAAGTTCCATGTGCATATCCTGGCTTTTATATGTTTGAACTGTGTGAGAGGTACCATGGTCAATGTGGAGAACAGACACATCCACAAAGAAGGTTAACTCAGCATTGGCTTGAATTTCCTCTGAGATGTGTGGAAAAGGAATGTAAAACATTTCAGTGATCTGAGTGGAATCATGAGCACTTTCACATTCCAGATTTTCTGTGGGTTCAGGCATCAGGATGTACACAAGTGCTTCATAGTTGTATATATCAGCACTCTGTGTATAGAGTGAGGATCCATAACCATCAGCTGGTTTCCCAGGACAATCTCATCTACCTTTTCAAGCATCATTGCAGTGGCTGCCACTCCTGAAGGCAAGGAGGAAAATCATATGCTATATAGTCCAGTTGTCAGCTGTAATAGCCCAGGAGTCTCTATTTCTCATTATTTCTCTGTGTTAGCACATCTGATGCATGTCTGTTTGTTTTATGGTAATACAGTGAGAAAGGCTTGTTGCAGTTTGGAAGTGGTAAAGTAGGGGGGAGTTATGTCTTCTTTAAAAAGTTTCACCTCCACTTCTCCCTACTTTTTTACTCACAAAATTGTGGTTTGGAAGAACCCCATTCCTGGCAATACTGCACCTTGTAAGCAAAGGGTTTACATCCAACTGTATAGAGAAACTATAGTAAGTTGGCTCTTTACAAAGTGCCTCACAGGCTAGCAAAAGGTCATCAATGTATTACAGAAGGATGCACCTGTCTGGTGATTGGCACCTCTTTAAATTACTGAGCAGTGTCTGAGAAAACTTTGAGGGACAACTGCCTAGTCCCTACAGGAATTTAGTCCAACTAAGCTGACTTTAAAGATGAAGGCTAATATGTGGTAGCAGCATGGATCCAAAGGGATGGAGAAGAAAGCATTAGCCAGAATGATCACTGTGGATGCTTTTACACTTTCTGGCATACTGGATAGCAATGTGTGTGGATTAGGCAACAAGCATACAATGATTGCATCACTTGATTCAATACTGTTAGGTTGTGCTGACTGGGATCTGTTGTGCTACATAGGTTTCTAGCAGCATAGCCTTACAGGTGTGGAATGATTGAGCTGAGGAAGCTGGTTTCCCTTCACTTTTGGGTTTGTAGGTTTTGCATGCCTGTAAAAGTGTTTTGTGTTTGAACAGGGGCTAGTCCAGTGTTTGGCAGGTGGCCAGACATTAGGTGTGGATAGCCCTGTTATGTGTATATGGTGTGAACAGTGTCAAGTTCTTATGTCAGAGCAGGTGGCTAGACATGAGGAGTGAACTACCCTGTTCTATGTGGTTGTGTGTCTGGCATGTGAACCCTAGTGTGTTGCTGTGTGAATGTTATCCTATGCTGCCTGTTTAGTGTCTTTCTAGAGTGGGGACTGCAAGACATGATCCCTCGCTTTTATATTCAGCTTTACCATCTGCTTTAGTGTGCGAGGTTGTGCGGTAAGCGAGTTTGTGTATTTAATGTATCTGTTTCACCAGTTTGAGAGTATCACCCTTTCAAGGAAAGCATAGCAGAGGTTCCAGTGGGCTGCTTTTATTAAGGTGATCGCCCTGTATAGTAGGTAGGGCCTTATCATCTTCCCTGTAGCATAGGGACAGTTGTCCCCTAACTCGTGTCTCCTGGGTCACGTTTGTGTGGGCCCGGTGCTTAGTTGCCCACATGAACATAACAATTGCACTCTTTTGTACCTGCTGTACTTCTAACTCATTTATCTTTTTAGCTACCGGCCTTTACTCTGCAACTTTTTTTTTAAATAAACCTATTTGCTTTCTATAATCTTACACCATGTGACCAGATTATTGCTTTTCACTTCCAATTCGCTGGAGAGTGCAGATAGTTTTCATACAAGCCATTAATATTGATCATTTTCTTTGTCAGACATGTATAAGAAAAAGGAAAATATAAATATATATGTTTTGTTATAAAAAGGTTAAATGAAAATAAAAAGGAATTTCATGCCCTTAGGGCTCTCACACGCTTGTGTCTTTTTAACGCTGCGGTAACGTTGTGGTTTTTTATGTGAATGTCAATGGGACTTTCTAATGTTAAAAACGCATTGCAACTTTGTGCAGTGCGATTTTTGTTTTTAACATTAGAAAGTCCCATTGACATTTGCGTTAAAAAATGCAGCGATATCGCAGCGTTAAAGAAAACGCAAGTGTGTGGGCGCCCCAACAGCACTAAAGAAACTGGAACAATGTTTGCTAAATCTTCCCATAATCCAATGTTTTATTCCACACTTTACTTTTCCTTGCTTCTCTCTTTATAAAACTCATCAATGCCATATTCTCACAATGAAGTTGGTAATTACAAGTTATTTTTATTTTTTTCATTTTGCTAAAACAAAGGAGACTCTAGAGACAAAGGCAAGGAATCTCCCAAGACCCCTGGCACCCTTCCTTTCTGCGTGTGTATATAAATATCTGTTACATTCCTTTCCTTGTGCCTGACGGCCGCACACTGTGGCAGCCATATCTAGGATTTACATTATTTTCCCCCAATACATTTCCTCACCGCAGAATTGAGATTTATGCAGGAAACTGGATTTCAAAATGAATTATGAGAACCAAAGAATATCTGAGGTAAGTGTTATAAGGAAACCATTGTTAGTCAACAGATGATAAATTATCATTGATAAAGTTCACTTAAAATGTCTGAAGTATATATTTATTGAAAAGCTAAATACGTAGATAATGGGCTTCAGGCCGTGTTTTTTTATTAACAATTTAACCTTAAAAAGGAAGCCCACAATTGCTGATAGAGATCTATAAGTTGAACTTGGCTCTTTATATATTTCCTTAACATCGGCCGCTCTGCCTGGGTCAGATAGAAGTCTGCTGCCATGCCAGTTATTGCACTTTCAAAGTTCAGCCTTTTTTAGCAACTGTAAAATAACTCCTCTTGTCAGTCACTTGTCCGGCAAGCATTGAAGATGCCGGTGAGATCATTAATCAAGGTTGGATTGTGGAGCTTCAGTATTTCTGGGCCGATCTTAGCACCAGCAGCCTTGCCATTTCTGAGGGTCTTTACTACTGACTCAACCTCAATGCTGTGATCAGTCTGATATTAACAGGAATCTCCACAGCTTCGGCAACCAGCGCATCTTCTGGTAATAGAATCAAAGGAGCAGGCTAGTTTAACCCCTTAAGGACACGGCCTATTTTGGGCTTTAAGGACGCAACGATTTTTGGCGGATTTTCTTTTCTTTGCCAGTGTCTGGCATCCTGTTGCCATTGCAACCAGTTGGGCTCTCTGCGATTATAAACCGAGAAATCAGTGACGTCACAGAGGGAGCACAGCAGTGAAGGCATTAACAGTGGGGGGCGCATCTCTGATGCATCCACGCTGTTGCAGCGGGAGGCCGGCTATGACTGACAGCCGGCTCCCGCTGCGGGATGGCGCGAGATCATAAGTGATCCCGCACTATCCCCAGGATGTAAGTTTACGCCCTGTTGCAGGAAGTACCCCGCTGCCAGGATGTAAATTTACGCCCTGGAGTGAGTGGGTTAAAGTTCTTTAAAGGGCACATAGATGCATATTTATTTCTGATGTTGAGCCAGGGTTCTGGCATAAATTATGCCCACTTTGGCAAAAAACAAGTTGGACAAATTTACTATTTTGATTATGCAGATAAAATAACAAATGTTACTCTTTACTCTCTACTTTGTGTACTTTTGTAGAAACCGGGGAACATTTTGAGTGGATTGAGGTTTTTAAACAGATTTAAGGACTGCTATTTTTTTTTTAAGTCCCACATTTTGTTGCACTCTCACTCCAGTAGCTGGTAGTGTACAAAGTAAATCCATATCTGTAGACATATTCTAGTAGTTTTAGGATTACACAGTAGTTTGTAAAGGTAGTAAAAAAACACATACTTTTTTAAATTGTGGTCTAAAGGGCTTTACACCAGGTCCAGTCAATGGGATATCTACAGATTGAATGTCTTACCAGGTATATGTTCTATAAAACCCCACAAATAAAATTCCCACCCAATTTTAACCCTGCCCCACCCCCACTGTAGCTCTTTTTGCTTTTTTTTTTTCATTCTCATTTGTTACACCCCAATTTAAAAAAAAAATCATAATATTTTTTTCTTTGTTAGGCGACATAGCTATATGAAGAATTGCTTTTTGTATGGGATGAGTTCTATCCTTCAGGGTGCGTTCACACAAGCGTGTTTTTGTGCGTACATACGCACACACAAAAACACGCTTCTATTTGCAACAATGCATTCCCTATGGTGTGTGCACATGTCCGTACTTTGCAGGTGCGTGCCTGCAGATATAGGACATGCATGCACCGTAGGAAATGCACTAATTGTTTTCGAAGGGAGGTGAGTATTGGTTTTTTTTTTATACACTTTTAAAATGGGTTTTCAGGCCATTGACAGGATGCCGGCAGCAGGATTCTCTACCGCAGCTGTCATGTGTGACAGCTGCGGTTGAGAATGGAAGAATTCCCTTTGCTGCGTCTGCCACAGATGTGGCAGATGTAGCGGCAGGGAATTCTTTTAACTAGCGGGGGTGAAGGAAACATTTGCCGCATGCGGCAAATGTGTTCTTCATGCCCGCGGGGGTCACAGCAGCGGCAGACAGGTAAGTTTTTTTTTTTTTTTTTTTTTTTTTTGCACTAAAATGTTTCTTTTTCAGGGAAGGGCTTATATGTAAAGCCCTTCCCTGAAAAAGAATGCAGGGGCTCCGGCAGACCATTGTTTTTAATGGAGCTGCCGGCAGCAGCCGCGGCTCCATTGACAACAAGCACGCAGCTGTGTTCACGTGTGTTTTTGCTGGTACCTGGGTGCGGATGTATGTACGCACCTAAGTACGCACAAAAACACGCTTGTGTAAACGCACCCTCAGTGGTTCCATTTAACATGCCATACATTCTTTTTAAATCACTTTTTATTCAACTTTTTTCTGTAAACAGGGTTACCAAAAAGTGCAATTCTGGCCTTGTGTATTTTTTCTACATTTTTACTGATGGTATTCATCATGCGGAAATAGGAATGTTATATTTTAATGGACAAATACAGCAATACCAATTGGCACACGTTTGGAAGGGATTCAAGCATTATCTATAGACCTGAGTAGGATAGCATGCTTTCTTCTCTTTTTACCAAAGTCTAATAGTGATATGGGTCTACTTAATTTAAAGTTTTATTATGGAACCTCCCTTTTGCAAAGCGTCCTAGACTAGTGTAGACATAGGTCCATTAAGCAATGGATGTCCATAGAGCAATGTCTTTCTTCATTTCCACTGCACCTAATTCCTGGGATCGATTCCATACTCCTGTTTCATTGAAATTGCATCCAACTATAAGCCCTGCACTCCCAGAATTCATGAAACCATTCAACATAGTAGCAGCTTCTCCTTCCTTTTCATCAATATTTTCTAGTTTGGTTAACCTGCAGTTTTCCGCAGACACTACTCCTGAAGCTGCTATAATTTAGCATTCAGCTTGCAAGTGCAGGACCTTCCACTTCATGTCTAAAGACCCCTGAGTTATTGGCTATGTCACAATATGTCCCACAGGATACCCAAATATTAATGCAAATTTCTGATTTCTTATGCTTGTTTCTGCCTCCAGCAAAGTTCCATAGCTGACTGACTGATTCCCTTTGTAAGAGCATACATTGGAACTGGCCAAATTGGCCACTCCCTGTCATATTGCTTTCTCCACCACAGGATTTTTAATCTCCTTAGCTGATTGAAGGCTTATTGCACCAAATTTTGATCTGAGATCAACAAGAGTTTATCAAAGAAAAAGTGGAAACATGTTGCCCCAGTATGGTTTAACCTGTGATTGGGATTCATATCTGGCTTCAATTTCATTCCCTGATTTTGGCGGATAAAACTAGTTGAACTTAGTTTAGCAGCCAAAATCCAAGATGGTGGTCAAAGCTGGTAGCCTGACAGGCTTTTCCTAAGTTATGAAATTGCACCCACATTTTTTGCTGATTGAAGATGTTTTCACTATCACTATGATTGC
Source organism: Eleutherodactylus coqui (assembly GCF_035609145.1). Taxonomy (NCBI): domain Eukaryota; kingdom Metazoa; phylum Chordata; class Amphibia; order Anura; family Eleutherodactylidae; genus Eleutherodactylus; species Eleutherodactylus coqui. The sequence goes on along the minus strand of NC_089838.1, from coordinate 337,401,376 downwards.
TTTGATAGCTGGAAAGATCACCTGACTACAATCACCAATCAACATGCACAATATATTTCTTTTAGGTTTTACCCTCAATCACTTGAACTTAGCTTCGTCAATCTTAGATTAAAAAGCATTGGCGCAGCACTTTTTACTTAAAGCAGGTTCAATAGTTGACCACAGTTTAACAAAATCAGGATCAACAGCATGGTTGGTGCAACCAGCCTTAAATGGGAGAATAAGCAAAGTTAGCATAAAAAATGTCCTTGCTCCTGGTGGCTCGGTGATATGAGGAATTTCAGACAAACAATTGAGAAAAAAAAGTTACTTTATAGAGGAGTCCACAATGCCAGTGGGATGCCGCTATAATCGAGGTCAGCTTACTTGGGTAAGCCCAATTGGCTGGAAGAAGGAGATTTATTGCCTCAGAAGCGTGTGGTATGCATTATACTATTAACATGCATATACTATAAATGTGTGTCTTTTTATTACTATTTTTTATACATACATTTTTTATATTTTTTGTTCCTGTTTGTTTAAAATAGTAATAAAAACATTTTTTAACTGTTGTTATTTTTAGCCATTTAGTCATTCACGACCCTCGGCGACCCTAAAGGCGAGCTCCCTCCATGTTTTTTAGTTTTGCACGGCTTCTTTCAGTTGTGTGATATCCATGCCAGTATCAGCTTTGACAGTATCAAGCCAACACATTCTTTGGCTCCAGGTCTTCTTTTGCCACTAATCTGTGCCAACATTATAGATTTTTCTAGTCACTCTGATCGCATTACATGGCCAAAATATGTAAGCCTGAGCCAGGCCATCTTCCCATCCAGTGATATATCGGATCTTATATGATTCAGGACTTCTCTTCTTGTTACTCTTGCTGCCCAGGGTATATATGCAGCAACTTTGGCCAGTGCCACAGCTCAAACGCATCAATGTGTCTTCTTTTAGCTTTTTTCGCAGTCCAGCTTTACATCCATAAATGGCTCTGGGGAGAATGAGGGTTTGCACTTTCCTGCGTTTAGTTGCTATACTGATATCCCTACTTTTCCAGATTTTGTCCAAGTTTAGCATTGCGCTTTGCCCCAATACTATCCTACGTTTTATCTCTGGCATAGATTCTCCAGCCTGGTCAATTTTTTAACCAACGAAGAAAAAGGTCTTGTACGCATTCTATGACCTCATTGTCAATTTTGATTTGAATTTCACCATTTTTTGCAGTTGACATAATTTTAGTCTTTTATTTAAATTCAGGTAGAGACCCATTTTTTCACTTACAGTTTTAATATTACATATCAGTGCTTCAGACTGGCTTCTGTTTTGACTCTTACAACAGCCTATCGGGGTTTCTTGGAGCTGACCTGGATTATAGAGGAATCCTCTACGAAGTAAATTGATAACTTTATTTTTGCCATTGTTTGTCTGATATACTCCATATATCCGACCCACCAGGAGCATGGGAAGTTTTTACTTTAACTTTGCTTTTTATAAGTCTGAGGTGTTACCACAATCTGGGGATTTCTTGTGATGCTCTCCCTGCGTACTAGGATGCCTTTCAAGGATTTGGTGGTTGTTTGGCTTTTACTATCAGAGTACGTTAAGCGCAACCTTGGACGCCTGTCAACTGTCGTGTGTTAAACATCAGGTGAGTCCATTCTAAACTCCCAATTTTTTCCATTGTCTGGAGCGCTATCCATACTTATATTTGTTTATAAATGGAAAAATGGTCTTGACATCGTTTTTCTTCTCCTGCCCAGTTGGATAGCATATATTAATTGGCACAAAAAATCCTCCAATCCCGACAAATGCCAGGAGATGAGCTATAAACTGCTCATTATTGCATGCCTTTTAAATTGCACAAAATATATTTTTCATCCACTTCAGCATGCTGGTGATGTGGTGACTTAAAGTGCACCCTTATCACATTTTCTGGAATTGCCCACACGTAATGGGATTTGTATGGTATGTATTGTCCTATTTGCTAAATCCTTCATCTACAAGTTCCCAAAACTCCAGTCTTCTTCTTTATGAACTCCCTCTGAGTACCTACCATAAGTCACTACTCAAATATTTTATTAATGCTGCAAACTCCTGTATCCTAACTCACTAAAAGTCCACTTTATCACCCTCCATGGCTCAATATGCTCATAAGGTTGAAGATGTTCAGAAGATGGAGGAGCTTACCACTTTAATCCACTCTAAAACTGAACTCCTTGGTTCTCTTTTTTATTTCTTTCCTTCTTGCTCATTTGTGCTTAAGGCATTAAAGTTGGCTCTTTGTTAACATGTATACGTGAAATTACACACTTTTTACAATTACTTTGAGGTACTTACTCATTTGATTGGTTTTCTGTACCCACTCTCTGGTTGACCCTACTCATGTCCCCACCAAAACAATCTTTATTGAGGACTTTTGTGCATTGCTTAATACAGTATCTCTGAGTTAAATATTGCTTAATCTGTTGTTTTGTGTATTTTCTAATGTTTGAAAATGTTCTAAAATACAAAATATTTACAAAAATATCTAGTTAATCTAGAAGGGAATCATACAATGTTGTTCTTAATAACTGTCTACTGCACACATATTTCAATATATTGCATGTCCAATTCAGGGTTATTTGGTCTAGGGGAACGTCTATGACAATTATTTTGGGAGTTTGGGTATGTAATATGCACAAAAAAGCACATTTTAAAAAGTCTACACATCCCTGTTAAAATACAATGTTTTGCTAAAAAATAACAACAAAGATGAATTATTTTAGATCTATTTTCATCTTTGATGTGACCTATTACCTATGCAATTCCATTGAAAAACAAGATGAAGTCTTGTGGGGTGAAAAGATAAAAATAACAAAACTAAAAAAATGTAATTGATAAGTATGAACACCCTCGTATTTTGGGGGACGTGGTTATGCTCAGAATAAGCCAATCACAGTTAGGCCTTAGTCACACAGGCGGTTTTTTCCTGCGATTTGCGGATCCATGACGGATGCGCATCCGCAAATCGCGTGACCGGGCCCCAAAAAATCGCCCGAAAAAACTGCTCCTAGCCGTGTTTCAATAGAAACGGGCCGTAGCAGTTCAGCGCTGTCCAGCGCATTGAATTCAATGGAGCCGGCAATACAGCTGGCTCCATTGAAAGCAATGGGCTGCGGGCGATCTCACGATGAATTTTCGGGAAGGGCTTAAAAATATAAACCCTTCCCGGAAATTCATCCAGGAATGTGTAAAAATAAAAAAAATATATACACTCACCTGGTCCCGGCAGACAGAGTTCAGTCGCGGCCGGCCGGCAGTTCTCCTGAACTGCTGTGAGTAGTATTCAGCAGCCAGGGCTTTAAAATCCCCGCCTGCTGAATGAGCTGCCTGACCAATCAGAGGCAGCTCTCACTCACCCATTCATGAATTCATGAATGGGTGAGTGAGTGCTGCCTCTGATTGGCTCAGCGCAGGGAGCGAGCGAGTAGTGCCTTATGCGAGTACCTCCCCACTCGTCTCTAAAAATTTGGGTGCCAGCGGGGGAGAGGGGTGAGTTGTGGGAGTGAGCGGGGGGGGGGGGGGGGGTAGAGTAAGAGAGAGTTCTCCTCCCCCCATTCCTCCTCGCTCTCTCCCGCTGCTCCCCGCCCCCCGCCGGCACCCGAATCTTTAGAGACGAGCGGGCAGGTACTCGCATAAGGCACTACTCACTCGAGTAGTTTGCCTTAGAGAGTATGCTCGCTCACCTCTATTGATCAGCAAGGGTCTGCCAACCAGGACCTTTGCTGAGCAGCTGTTCACTGGGCCATTGTTCTTGTGCATTGAACTAATTTTTGCAGGAAATAGACAGTTTTATTCCCACTGTAGTGGCCAGGCTTAGTATTATAGGCAAAGTTCCCATTGAAGTGAATTATCCCTTTCCATCCCATCCCATGGTAATCCTCTACTTGTGAATTGGAACCCTTAGGAGCACAGATAATTTTTTCTATTTTTTTCATTTTGCACTTTACCCACATTCTACTGGATGTGGGTTCTTCTCTTGCTGCACTCCAAGCCATGGATTCTCCGTGGGATGTAAGGTTATTTAATAATAATAATAATAATCTTTATTTGTATAGCGCCATCATATTCCGCAGCGCTTACATAGACGGGGGATACAGAAAGACAAAAGTACAAACATTACAGAACCACGGTTACATAGTAATCGATTGATGGAAACAATAGGGGTGCGGGTCCTGCTCCAACGAGCTTACATACTTCAAGTAATGGGGTGATACAGAAGGTAAAGGGGCTGGAGATGTGCACGGTATGGCGAGGTGGAGAGTGAGCGATGTTATACACATAGACAATGGTCAGACATTTAGCCGTGTGATGGCAGAAACAGTATGACTGCAGGAGCGGTTTTTGATGGCTAGCAGGGATTGCAGTCAGTAGGTCAGGGAGCATGTTATCAGGCGGAGTACAGAGGGGTTTGTTTAGGGAATTCGGTATGCCTCCCTGAAGAGGTGCGTTTTTAGGGCACGCCTGAAGTTCTGCGAGTCCTGGATTGCTCGGGTAGCCTTTGGTAGTGCATTCCAGAGGACCGGTACTGCTCTGGAGAAGTCTTGAAGGCGGGAATGAGAAGTTCGAATTAAAGGGGCGCTCAGTCTGGTTTCATTAGCAGAGCGGAGAGCCCGGGCTGGTTGATGGATTGAGATGAGGGAGGCGATATAGGGGGGCGCTGCACTGTGGAGGGCTTTGTGGATGAAGGTGGCGAGTTTAAATTGAATTCTGTATTTAACAGGCAGCCAGTGCAGTGACTGGCACAGTGCAGAGGCATCCGAGTAGCGGCTGGACAGGAAGATGAGCCTGGCTGCCGCATTCAGGATGGATTGGAGGGGGTAGAGTCTGGTGCAGGGGAGGCCGAACAGCAACGAGTTGCAATAATCGATAATAATTATTACAAAGCAAACCAGGACTTCATTTGCTAGGGGGTCAGTCCTCCACCAGGGACTTCCCCGCTTGTGCGACATAAGTCCCTTTCCTTTTAAACCTATCGTCTATTTGGAGGTGCTGTACTATTTGTACATTGCAGTGAATTGGAATTTTGCCTGTATTACCAAGTCAGTCCATAGCAGTGAAAATGGGGCTAAATTATTCCTGAAGAAATCAGCTTAGTACATGAGCACACTGGCCTGGTGTACATCTGATCTGCAAGGGTCCAGGGTGGTAGACCTCTGCCAATCTGTAATTGATGGCCTATTCTACAGATAGGTCATCACATGTTTACAACTGGCAACCATCTTTAAGTCTTCCTTTAACTCTTACTAAATTATATACTTTATTTTCTCTTCTTATTCTGTGAAGAAAATTTTTTACCAACTTAATAAATCCCATGCCCTCAAAATGAAGCTGTTCATTATTTATTTCTTTTTTTCTCAATTTTCAAAAACAAAGGAAACTCCTGAGAAAAAGGCAAAAACTCTGCTCAGAGTTATGTTACCTGGCCTTTCATTTTGTACATAAATATCATAAATTAAACTGGAATGTTGTCTAAATTTTGCTTAAGCAATCTCTTTTTATTAGGAAGTATGTAACAAGACATACAAATATCAAGGCAGATTACTCAACTGTACAGGAAATATGTATGCTTGTAATCAAGATATGCAGGTCCCACAGGAGGTACAATATGATGCAGTTTAAACACCTAGGAGTATTCTTATAGGTATTTTAACCCTGAACGGCTTATGTCTTTTAACTTTATCATAAAACATAAAACTATAAAACGATAACCTATAAATCATAGGATAGGGATGTAGGAGGACGGAGTCGTCTAGGCAGGTTCTTAAGAGTTCCTGGTCTGGAGACTTTCTATTTTATTATTTATGAGGTTTATTTCTAATGACTTTGTGTAAGGCTTTAAGTGGATGAGGGAGGTGTGTTTGCGGTGAAGCGGAGATGGGTTACCCAGATTAGTATTAGTATAACCATACGTTATTTTTTATATTTAATTGATGGTGACCATGTTGTTAGGAATTTAGTTCTGGTGCCGTTTTCCAAGCACATGAGTTCCTCAAAGTAGAATATTGGATGAATTTTATTTTCCCATTGGGTTAGAGAAGGGGGTTCACTGTTTTGCCACATTAGAGGGGTGAGTAGCTTGGCTGTGGATAGTAAGATTGTTGGCAAGGTGTTTTTTCTTGGTATAAAGTTTTTAGAAGGTTGCCACAGTAATACCTCCTCAGGTGACAAGTTTAGTGAGGTCAAGCAAATTTTGTTGATTTGGGAAAATATCGGTTTCCAATATGGAACTATGCCTTGGAACTCCACCAAATACGTAAGACGGTGTCCCCTGAAGGCCACATCTTCAACAGCTATCAGAGGGTGTTAAGTTCCATTTGAATAGTAATGTGGTGTTTCGTACAGTCTCGTTCAAAGTTTAACTTAATTTTCTTGAATGCAAACTCATCTTGAAAAACCATGAGAATTGCTTAGGATTTTGTCTGTATTTTCTTTAGACAGGGTAATGTTTAATTATTTTCCCCATTCTCTTAAGAACCATGGTTTGTGTGTGGCTGAGTCTAGCAGCACTCCTTTGTGAAGCTTAGAGTTTAATTTTTTGCAAGGTTTGGCGAGAGATAGATTTGAACCATAATGGATGTAATAATGTATTGTGTTATAGATCATGGGACCTTGTGAGTAGTTTATAAAGATTTAATGCTTCTAAGAAATTGGGTTTGTAGTTAGGGGTGAGAGGTTCATTTTGTTCTATTTTAATAATTGTAGGGCCTTTTAGGATTTCATATATTGTCATGGACATTCTGTTCCAGATGTGAGAGGATGGTGAAGGTTTTTTGCTAATGATGAGAGGTATTAGGGAAGCTGCTGTCTAAATTTTTAATCATTTTCCCTGATTCTTCAGAATATAGTTGAGATTAATGCAGGAAACTGAACTTAATAAATATATTTGAGAGCTAAAGGATATCTGATGCAAGTGTTGTGAGTAAACCTTTGAAGCAATAGATGTTAAAGTCTATTTAATGCAACTCTCCAATCTAGAGCTCAAAATTGGTATATACATCGGAACTAGAGATGAGTGAGCATACTCGTCCGAGCTTGATGCTCGTTCGAGTATTAGGGTGCTCGAGATGCTCATTACTCGAGACGAGCACCACGCGGTGCTCGTCTCGATTAAACGAGCACTGACCATTGAATTCAATGGAGCCGGCAGTATAGCCGGCTCCATTGAAAGCAATGGGCTGCCGCCTAGCGCGGGATGAATTTTCGGGAAGGGCTTAAAAATATAAGCCCTTACCTGAAAATCATCCTAAAATGTGTAAAAAGTAAAAAAAATATATATACTCACCTTGTCCCGGCAGAACGATGTTAGCCTATTGAATTCAATGGAGCCGGCAATACAGCCGGCTCCATTGAAAGCAATGGGCTGCCGGCGATCGCACAATGAATTTTCGGGAAGGGCTTAAATATATAAGCCCTTCCCTGCAATTCATCCAGAAATGTGTAAAAATAAAAAAAATATATATACTCACCTGGTCCCGGCAGACGGAGTTCAGCTGCGGCCAGCTGGCAGTTCTCCGGAACTGCTTTCTGTAGTAGTCAGCAGCCGGGGATTTAAAATCCCCGCCTGCTGAATGAGCTGCCTCTGATTGGTCACAGCCTGACCAATCAGAGGCAGATCTCACTCACACCCATTCAGGAATTCATGAATGGGTGAGTGAGTGCTGCCTCTGATTGGCTCAGCGCAACTCTCAGCTGAATGACAGCAGTTCAGCACCACAGTGCAGGGGACAGCAGGAGAAGACGCGGCTGTGCCCCGGCAGCTGAAGGGAGGTGAGTATCTATTTTTTTTTGTTTTTTAAATCACTTTTAATTCATTTCCAGGGAATGGCTTATATGTAAAGCCCTTCCCTGAAAAAGAATTCAGGTGTGCCAGCGGACCATTGTCTTCAATGGAGTCGCCGGCAGCAGCGGCTCCATTGAAGAGAATGCCTGCATCTTTATTCGTTTTTACACTAAAATCTTTCTTTTTCAGGTAAGGGCTTATATTTTTAAGCCCTTCCCGAAAATTCATCCCGCGCTCGCCGGCAGCCCATTGCTTTCAATGGAGCCGGCTGTATTGCCGGCTCCATTGAATTCAATGGAGCCGGCTGTATTGCCGGCTCCATTGAATTCAATGGGCTAACATCGTTCTTCTCTGGCACAGCTGTTACAGCTGTGACAGAGGAGAACGATCGTTATGCTGACAGTGGGGGGGGGGGTCTCACTCTTGCCACTATTGTGGCTTAACAGTGAGACCTCGGAGCCCGAAATGCAGCCCTGCATGTTGCTCCTCGCCTACCTAATCCATTTCTGTGTTTTTTACATGACTTTGGTGATTTGCTAAGATTTTCACAAATGAAAACCTTAGCGGAGCACCAGTCATATACAAAAATGCTCGAGTCGCCCATTGACTTCAATAGGGTTCGTTACTCGAAACGACCTCTCGAGCATCACTGAAAGTTCGACTCGAGTAACGAGCACTCGAGCATTTTGGCGCTCGCTCATCTCTAATCGGAACCTATTGAGGATTATCACCAGTTATTTATACTTTTTTCAGCTCTTGGTCTTTGACTGCATTTTAGCTCAGCTTTTTACATCCCCTAACTGCTAAGGACGCAGCCTGTACCAATGATGACACAGGGAGTGTGTCTTAGACTACTTCAGATTATGCACTGTAGCTAAACTATAGTTAGAGATCACAGCTTTGTTGTAATAGTGATGAGCTAAAAAGTAGCCAATGAGCAATATCGAAGGCAAAATAAATAGCAGATGATCACCCCCTGTATGTACTGACTTGCATATGAATACTAAGTTCCCGAGTGGAGGATCATTTTAAGATTATGCACAAAGTGTCAGGAATATATATATAAAATACATTTACTAGAGTTAGATAAAAATGTACCATACTTATTTAGAGCTACTAAATATGTTGCATCAAGGTGTATTATTTCTCTTTTTTTGCAATTGAGAAAACAGTCCGTGTGCTGAATTTAGAGAGTAGAAAGTATACTTTACTCAGTGACTAAGTAGATTTTCTTTTTCTTTTAGGTTCGATGGAGCAGTCAAATGGTTTAGATTCCTCAAGTAAATGACAAGTAATGGATTATCATCACAGAAATTCTAAGGTATTAAAAGTATTTAGATCTGGTTCTTTTTTTCCTTTTTTCCTCTCTTGGGAAGGATGGGCAGAGGGCTTTGAGTTTGTGGTTTTATATGATTTTTTTTTGTTTAGGTTTTGTATAATAAAATTAAATTATGGAGCTTAACTGGTTGAGGTCTGGTTTACTTTGAGCCTTCTGGACCAGACATGAATTCCACTATATACAAAAAAATCATCAGTTACTCAATGATTAACCCCTTAGTCACGAAGCCTGTTTGCGCCTTAGTGACGGAGCCAAATTTTGGAAATCTGACATGCGTCGTTCAACGTAGCATAACTCCGTAAAGGCTTTACATATCCAAGTGATTCTGACATTTTTTTTTTTCGCCACATGTTGTACTTCATTTTGGTTGTAAAAAGAGACCAATATAATTTGTGTATATTTATTGAAAGTACCAATATTGGAAACATTTTGAAAAAATTGTCATTTTTTCACATTTTCAACTGTAATATCTCAAATATGTCCAAACATACTGTACAAATTTTTGATAAGATATATATTTCCATATGTTTACTTTATTCTGAATGCACACTTGAAAAACGTTTGTGTTTTTTTTAACCATTTATAGGGCGTACAAATTTAACATTACTTTTCAGCATTTTGAGGAATACTTTGCTTTCCTGCACCAAGCCAAGTTTGCAAAGGCTCATGAGTGTCAGAATAATAGATACCCCCCCAAATGACCACATTTTAAAAACTACATCCCTTAATGTATTCACTGAGGGGTGTCATGAGTATTTTGACCCTACCAGTTTTTTTCAGGAATTAATTCAATTTAGAGGAGAAAAAATAAAATTTCATATTTTTGCAAATATGTCATTTTTAAAGACATATTTTTTCCTATAGTGCCAATGAAAATGAGGATTTACACCCCAAAATGGATACCCCCTTTTCTCCCGTGTTTAGAAACATACCCATTGTGGCCCTAATCTTATGTCTGGATGCACAACGGGACCCAAAATGAAAGTAGTCGGTGTCTTTCAGAACATAAATTTTGCTTGAAGGCGTTTTAGGCCCATAGAACTTTGTAGAGCTCTTGAGCAGCCAAAACCAAAGAGCACCCCCACAAGTGACCCCATTTTGAAAACTAGACCCCTTAATGATTTTATCTAGGGGTGTACTGCCCATTTTGACCCCACAGTTTTTGAATGAATTCAAGCAAAGCAAAAGGAAAAAAATGTGATTTTTTTTGGCAATTCTGTCGTTTTAAAAACTGCTTTTTTTGTACAACACACACATGAATGAAGACTTGCACCCCAAAATGGATACCCCTGTTTGTCCCGTGTTCAGAGACATACCCATTGTGGCCCTAATCTTTTGTCTGGATGCACAACGGGGCGCAAAATGAAAGAAGTAGTCGGTGGCTTTCAGAACAGAAATTTAGCATGAAAGTGATTTAGGCCCCATTGCCCACTTGTAGAGCCCTTGAGCGGCCAAAACGACAGAGAACCCCCACAAATGACCCCAATTTGAAAACTAGACCCCTTAATGAATTCATCTAGGGGTGTACTGTGTATTTTTACCCTACAATTTTTGAATAAATCTAAGCAAAGCAGTAGGAAAAAAAATTACAATTTTTATTTTTTTGGCAGTTGTGTCAATTTAAAAACAGTTTTTTTTGTACAATGTACAAAGGAATGAAGACTTTCACCACAAAATGGATACCCCTGTTTGTCCTGTGTTCAGATACATACCCCTTGTGGCCCTAATCTACTTAAAGGACACATGGCTAGGCCTATAATGGAAGGAGCACCCGTTTGATTTCAGGGTACAACGGAATAAATTCCAGGCCCAATCGCCCACTTATAGAGCCATTGAGCAGCCAAAACGATAGAGAACCCCCACAAATGACCCCATTTTAAAAACTAGACCCCTTAATGAATTCATCTAGGGGTGTATTGTGTATTTTGACCCCACAGTATTTGAATAAATGTAAGCAAAGCAGAAGGAAAAAATTACGATTTTCATTTTTTTGTCAATTTTGTCAATTTAAAAACTGTTTTTTTTGTACAGTGTACATAGGAATGAAGACTTTCACCCCCAAATGGATCACCCTGTTTGTCCCGTGTTCAAAAACATACCCATTGTGGCCCTAATCTACTTATAGGACACATGGTTAGGCCCATAATGGAGGAAACACCCGTTGGATTGCAGGGCACAACTGAATAAATCCCAGGCCCCATTGTTCATTTGTATGGAATAAAAATTGACTCCCTAAAAATATCCCCCCCCCCCCCACACACCCCTAGCCCTCCGCGCCCTTTTCGGCGTTCCCCAAATCTTAGATAAAAGTAATAATGTTAGCTGTGTAGTATTTCCGAAGACAGGAGTAATTACGGAGGCTGGTTGGGATGGGTACATGGGGCAATAAAACCGGGTATCTCCTCCCCTCTCCTCATGCTTTTTTGGGGGTATTTCGTGACCTCAGTGATGGGTATGGGGTGTAAAAAGTGGCGCTCTGTGAGTCTCCGTAAGCTTGATGAGGTGCGGCGGTCTCGCACAGAAGGCGCTCAACAGAAGGCGAGCGTTCCCGGGGCTTCTTGTAAAATACGTATCACAGGTAGCGGTCTGAATAACGCCGGGCTCACGCAGCCGTAGGTGGAATCCGCTTGCAGAGGCCCGCAGCGGATCCCAGCTGTGAGCCCGTCTGTGACCCTGTGTACGGCCGCGTAATGTACTGCGCATAACTGCGTACTCACACAGGCGGTCATGCGCAGTACCTTTTTTTTGTTTGTATTTCCCCACCGTCACTTAGCGATGACGCTTGGTACCCGCAGCCCGTATACAAGGTAGTTGCGTATGGGCTGCGGGTATATCCGCGACCATGGAGCACAATGGGCTCTATGTTGCAGATATCCGCGGTAAAATAGAACCTGCTGCGTTCTCTTTTCTGCGAGTGGATTACACAATTCCGACCCAATAATGTTAATGTAAGCGGAATTGTGTAATCCAATGCGATTGATCTGCGTATTAGCGAGGATCAGACGCATGCAGAATCCGTAATTCCTATCCGGTCATGTGAGACCGGCCTAAGGTAGATCGCTACCTTTTTATCACAAACAAAAGAAAATTAACCAGCGCTCCGGTGTTACGGAAAAGAACAGATCATCCAGGTTAATAAGAGGAGTTCGTGTAATAACGGATATTACTTACTTCGCAGGGGTGCTAATGATTAAGCACCCCTGAATCCAAGATGGCATATAGGATTCAGAAGATGTGTACGAAAAATTATTTTATTGCGACGCGTTTCGGCCGTAATCTCGGCTTTTCTCAAGCATAAAAAACACATACAACATACCTGCATTATATAGTGCAGGTAATGGACACATAATTGCATGACCTGCACAGATGGTGTTACAATGGGTAAAATAAAAAACATGGAATGGATAATGCATCAGCAAATCTAAGTTAATTGTCCTTTAATAGAATATATATATATATATATATATATATATATATATATATATATATATATATATATATTAGCTCATATGTAAGGTAGTCAGCTTGTTTATATATTACTCCATTGGTCGCTGAGAGCAAGGAGATTTTAAATTTCCTGGGCTCACCGACTCCTGCACATGTGTCCGGTGTTTTGCCGGCGGTCGCATGCCCAGGATCCGGGAAAGTTCATGGGAGAAGATCGCATCGGGGTGCAAATACGGAGGCCTCCAGTAAAAAGTTTCATCTCCTCTCACCGATCGCATCGGTGAGGGGAGATGAACCTTCACCTTTTTTTTACTTTTGCGCGTTCGCCATTATCCATTGGATAACGGCGAACACGTGACGAGGAACCGCTTACTGCGGTCCCCCGTGAAATCTTCAGGCTCTCGGCTAAGTTTTGTAGCCAGGAGCAGGGAGATTTTCAATTATCCTGGCAATCCACGGCTTTTGCGCATGCGTCCGCCATTTTGGCGACGGGCGCGTGCACAGAAGCTGGGGTAAGGTCCGCGGATAAATCTGCGGGCCTTAGGTACGTCATTTCATCCTATCTCACGGATATGATCCGTGGGGGGAGATGAAACGCAAGCTTTTTTAAAACTTTTTTTACACTTTTTTTTTACTTTTACACTTTTTTTTCACTTTTTACAGTTTTTTTTTAACTTTACATGATCACTGTCATCCATTGGATAACAGTGATCATGTCCCCGGTATAATCTCTCTGCTTCGGGCTACACATGGCAGCCAAGAGCAGAAGGATTTTAAATTTCCCGGGGCTCGAGCCCGTCTGGGCACGAGCCCGATGTCAATCATCGGGCGCGCATGCGCAGACGGGGATTCGGGTCCCCGGACATCGGGACATCGGGGAGGACTTAGGTAAGTATTTTCACCTCCCCTCATGGATCAGGTGAAACTGACTTTTTTTAAACTTTTTTTTTACTTTTTCGTGATCGCCGCTATCCAATGCATAGCGGCGATCGCGTGCTCGGGGACCGCTCACAGCGGTCCCCGGTAACACCTCCTGGTTCCCGGCTACCTTCAGGAGCCGGGAGACAGGAGATTTAAAATTTGCCAGGGGCTCCCGGGCTTCTGCCCATGCGCCTGACGTCATCGGCTGGCGCGCATGCGCAGAAGACCGCCGGCGGGTCCGGGAGGACCCGATCTCCGGGGGACACCGGGGACAAGCCGCGTGAGTATTTTCAACTGCTCTGATGGATCCTATCCATCAGGGCAGCTGAATATTTACTTTTTTGCACTGTTTTATTTACTTTTTTGCGATCGGCGCTATGCATTGGATAGCGCCAATCGCAATGCCGGTGGGGACTGCCCGTATCCTGGGATAACAGCTCCATGCTGTCGGCTACCAGCGGGCACTGACAGCATGGAGCTGTCACATCCTCAGGCAAGTGGGCATCAATCCAAAGAGGATGCATAAAACTATGTCCTCTAGGATTAAAGCCTACTTACTGAGGACGTAGTTTCCCGATGGGGCAGTCGTTAAGGGGTTAATGCTCAGACTTGTGTAGTTTTCATTCTGAGATGTACAGTAGACTAACAGATCATTTCACGTGCATCATTTTGATCCAGTTCACATCTTTTTCAAGGAAATCTAGAAATGTATGTATTTACATTTATCATGTTATAATAATTTAGCTACAAGGTGCTGCAATGCTGTAAATTGTATCCTCAAATGTATCAGTCACGATAATTTCCGTATATAGTATATAATAAATGTAATGTTGTGCATGGTGGAAGACCAGAAAAACAAACAATGTCAGGAATTTCAGAATGAAAAGTATACAGGCATACACCACTCTTCTGCTCTGCAGGCGATTTGTGTCCTCCTTGAGCTTCCATTAAGATACCAGCATTAGGTTTTCAGATTCAAGATTCCAATTTACCACTTTTCTCTAAGTATTTGCCATATGTGCTTACTATGTGTACATATGGTATGCTTCCTAATATTTATTCTATGGATGCATTAGCACTATCAGAATCAACAGTATGGATTTGATACCATAGTTTATTATACCGTATGTGCATGTCATTCTCTTCCAGTGATCTATTATACTGATGTATTATGACTGTACCAGCAGCATGTTTGTGATTTCAGGCTTCAGCCATTATACATTAAAAAGGCATTCTTATCTCTGACAAACATAGCTGAGATGAGAACAGCCATTCTAATGTCCCATTCACCCATGACCAGACTTAAAGAAGCCACCAACGTATTGCTGCAGGTCTTTACAGTCACTCATGGGATTTTGACCACCTGTGTCTTCAGGAATCTGGTGGCAGCTGGTGATAGCTTCCTCTTTCTGCCATGTCAGGTAGTATAGCCAGTGTTCTTTTAACTTTGAACTTGTGAAATGATGCCAGCTGTATTTCTAGGAACATTCAGTGCCTTTCCTATCAATTTGTATCAATTTCCTTTTTTGTACAAGGCAATGATCTTTTTCTAAGCTTTTTGGACCACTGTCTTGATTAAACCACATTTACTGCATGCAATTAAACATCACAGTCAATAAAATATTTTGAATTCTACTGTAAGTCCACAGCCTGAAATAGAAAAACTATAAGACCTAATAGACTGACAGTGGTTATAATGGCACACTAGGACTAGGAGAAGGACTTTAGAAGCTTTCTTCAATTCTAGCTGTTAATTAATAAGAGAAAACAAATCTTTTATTTTGTTTATTACTGTTCTTTTAATTACTAGTTTTTCTGTATGTAGGCAAACAATCTGACTGAGGTCACAGAATTTTTCCTCTTAGGATTTCAAGTGAGCCATAGTTTAAGAATTTTGCTATTTTCTCTTTTCCTGGTGGTTTACTGTGGGACAATATGTGGGAACCTCCTGATCATCACTCTGGTGTCCACCAGCAAGACCCTCCACACTCCAATGTACTTCTTCATCTCACAACTGTCCATCAGTGACATCTTGGTCATTACAGATATTGTCCCCAACATGCTTCATGTGCAAATGAATAATGGAGGCACGATTACTTTTACGGGTTGTCTGATTCAGCTTTATTTCCTTGGCAGCTCAGAAATATTTGAATGTTATCTTCTCACAGTGATGTCTTTTGACAGATATGTGGCCATCTGTAATCCTCTCCGGTACACTTCCATCATGACAAATACATGTTGTGTGATATTGACCATCATCTGTTGGTTGCCTGGGTTTTCCATCACTTTGTTTTACACCATAACTATAGCAAAGCTAAACTTTTGTGGACTAAATATTATTGACCATTTATTCTGTGACCTTGTCCCCTTACTAGAACTTGCATGCTCTGAAACCTTCAGTGTCCACTTGCAGATTTATGTATTAGGCATTCCAATTGTAATAATCCCAACCACAATCATTGTAGTGTCTTATACTTATATTATTATAACAGTCCTAAGTATTCCATCCATCACTGGTAGACATAAAGCCTTCTCCACCTGCAGCTCCCACCTCATTGTAGTCTCCATATTCTACTGGACTATTTTCAGCCTTTATATTATTCCCCAAAAAAGTCAAACTTTCTCCAGGAGTAAAATCCTATCCCTACTATATACTATGTTTACTCCTTTGATCAACCCCCTTATATACAGTCTGAGAAATAAAGACATTAGAAAATCCGTACAGGAAACACTTCATAAATCTTTTACATGTGGTAATTGTCCCTAAATGAATGTGTTAAGGTTTCACCTACAAATACACCTGCACCATCTCAGATTACTAACACTATAAATTAATTTAGGTTAAATAACAATTCACTTGTTGTCATCAAATTCCACCATTAGGCATATACAGTATAAGTATAAGTTTTATGTTTTTATATATAATATGTATAGTTTTGGATTATAGGACACATACTGTGATGGTTTTGGTTGGCATCAGCTGTGGGTCATTTTCTTTTTTATGTATATATTTTTATTTTATTCTGTATTTTTGTAACTTATTTTTGTAACTATTTGTTTAAACCTTTATGTCACCTATGACATAATATAAGTCCTCTGGGTGTCGCTCACATTGTCTGTCTTAATAGGAGCCCCAGTTACAGGTAAAAACTTCCCCTGTAGTGACAGTCACTAGCAGATCTGATCAGGATCTGCTAGGACCCTGCAGCGCAGCTTTAACAGGGTGGCACCAGGTGGTGATGTGATCACTGGGTCGCATAGTAGAAGTTGCACTTCTGCTTTCACTTTTTAGTACATAATGCTTATTGAGTGCTATGGACTTGGGAAAGGAGAAGGCAGAAGCGGTTAAAAATCTAACAGATGAGAACCCAACCTGCTCCTGCTTGATCACAGGAGTGAAGGCTTTAATCCTGTGCCATACTTTTGCTGTCAGTGGAGATTAAAACCCAGGACCAAGCGCCATATAATAACGATGCTTGGTCCTTAAAGGGGTTGTCTCGTGGCAGCAAGTGGGGTTATACACTTTTGCATGGCCGTATTAATGCACTTTGTAATGTACATCGTGCATTAAATATGAGCCATACAGAAGTTATTCACTTACCTGCTCCGTTGCTGGCGCCCCCGTCACCATGGATCTGTCTAATTCTGATGTCTTCTTGCTTTTTTAGACGCGCTTGCGCTGTGCGGTCTTCTTCCTTGTGAATGGGGCTGCTCGTGCCGGAGAGCTGGTCCTCGTAGCTCTGCCCCGTCACGTGTGCCGATTCCAGCCAATCAGGAGGCTGGAATCGGCAATGGACCGCACAGAACCCACGGTGCACCATGGGAGAAGACCTGCGGTGCATCGTGGGTGAAGATCCCTGCGGCCATCTTGGTGAAGGAAGAAGAAGGAAGACGTCGCAAAGTGGGGATTCGGGTAAGTAATAAATTTTTTTTTTTTTAACACATCCTTTGGGGTTGTCCTGCGCCGAACGGGGGGCCTATGGAAAAAAAAACCTGTTTCGGCGCGAGACAACCCCTTTAAAGGGTTAAGAACCACGAGTCTATGAAAGATGAATATATTGGATCTTTTGGAAGTTTTTGACCAACTTCTAAAAAGCTCTGAAATGAAAGCTTGTGAAATAACTCGTTAATATTCCCTGTTTTTTACACTTATAATCATGCCACAAACCATGGAAAAAGTTATAATAAAAACCTTAGTCTGTTTTCCACAATAATTTTTTAGGCCTTAATCCAGGGTTGGACTGCATAGAAAAGGCAAGAGCAAATTCAGCTTGCCAGCAAACTGAATAGACAAAACAAGGAGACGTTCGACCAAAAGGTGTACAGAAAATGTAGTAGAAAAAATCCAGCTTATCGAAAAGTTTGGAAAAATATTTTAAAAGTAAAAATCTTTACTGGGAAATCGTTAAAAAATTCATTTTGAGTACAGAAAAGATGACCACACTGCAAACAAGTATTAGTTTTGCATGTATATATTTTAGTCATTTTTCCTACACTCAAAGGACATTTTTTAATGATTTCCTAAAAAAAAAGTTTTTGTTTGTTTTAAAATATTTTTGCAAACTTTTGGATAAGCTGGGCTCTTTCTTCTACATTAGGCTAAATGGCTCTGCACTTGTGGCCCTTCTGACCCTATCTGCATTTTTTTTTTCCATACTCAACTCCCTTCATCTACTTAGGCTCTTCTTAGGTCCAACTCCTGGCACTATTGATGTATTAAGCAGGCAGTTCCCACCAAATGCTCTCAATGGGTGTTGTCTGACTGTTAATCAATTTCAGTATGAGCCACTAAAAGGAGGCAGTGGAGAATGCCAATTGATGCACTGAGTGTGCCAGAAGGAGCATCTAAGAAAAGCCTTACCAAGTAAAGGAAGGCAATTGTGGAAAAAATGAGGATAGAGTCAGTAGAATGGATAGCCAAACAGCCAGCCACACTGATTCTATCCAGTGATAGGTCCCTATTTATAACTTTTGTATTAATTGAAACAGCACTAAAAACTATTCAGCAAATATAAATAATGATTCGAGAAGAGTTGCATAAAGAATATGAGAGCTAAGCAGCCACCAAAGTTTACAAAAGACATTGGCACTAGTATATTTAGTCATAAATGTAGGAATTAATAATGATACATTATAGCTTAGGGAATAATCGTGAAAAGTGAGTGACTTATTCTTCATAATCCAGAGAGCCAAAGGCAAGAAGATAGATACAAATGATGATCTTACCATCCATAGAATGGAAATAAAAAAACTAAAGATGCATGTGCCAGAGACGACAAATTGTGTAGAGTCCATGTGTACTATTGTACTAATTCATAAAGCACATTAAGAACCACTTATAGAAAACCATGAGTTAAGACAAGAGCCCAAATGCATATTTTGCCACAGAAGACTATGTTTACCATAAAAGACTTTTGTCAGTTCTTCTTGGATAGTTGGAGAGCCTTTTTTCACTTGGACTCCAAATTCTCCTTTGTGGAATTAGATGTCATCTTTGCATAACTTGAGACCATCCTCTGGTGAGCAATCAAGGAAATCAAACTAATTCTTAGCGATCAAGAGTTTTACTGAAAGACCTTATTTGTATAATATATATTCTTCCCAAAAAAGTTTGGTTCTGGGTCAAAGTGTTCTTCTTTGTGCCAAGGTTGCAGTCAAAAGATCTGTAGGAGAAAATTTAGCAACCTCTATTAACTTCTCTTTCACATGGGAAAAAAATTATGCAAACTATGAAATCTCTTGGAACGGAGGTATGGAGTGACGTGGACTTTGAAAGATGGTGTGCTTATTCAATTACCAAATACTGGTATCTGGAAGAAAAGCAGCAAACTCCCTGAACTCCCTGATTTCCTCATTTCAAGTGATTTAAGTATACCCCTGAAGTGGAGTTTGTTGTGTTTGGTTCAATGTTGGTAAGCTTCCTTTTCATAATTTCCATTTCCTCCTCCATTGAATTATAATGTCCATCATTATGTGTAGATGAGTGTGTTAAGATCCCGGTTTTAACTGTCCATCTTGTTTCCAGTCAGCCATCTTATAAGCTTCAAATTAATTCTCTTTCCAAAGTAACTAGTGTTTCCTTTAAGTATCTCATGCCCTTTCAATTCTTTTACAAATTGAGATATGGATTTTCTAGGTGTGCAGCCAGCATCACTAGTGCAGCAGATTCTCAGACTAGCATATCTATTTGTTATGTCTTAAGGTTAGTGAGAAAATGTATTGTTTTATCTGTTTTTCTTTTTTTTTTAAATCAAATTTTTTATTAAGAATTTGATTTTCCATATTATTTTCAATGCTTACAATTCACTCAATAATTTCTCTTGAAATCACAGAAATAAAACATCATTTTTGCACCTGTTAAGGTGATAATACAGTAAGACAGTAAACAGTGCAACAATGAACTTCGGGAGTGACTCTCGTGGCCCACCAGCCTTATCTTCCCAATCTATGTACGAGATTCATGGCTCCACTAAGTGAAGCCAAGTGGCTCTTCTAATAATTTCCGGGCTGTATCTTAGCGAAAACTGCCCGTCCATTTCTTATTAGTTCTGGTTGGCGTCACGAGGGAACACCCCCGTCCACAACATCCTTAATAGTGTTGTGTATACATCTTGGGTTATAATTTAGCATTGCAGCAAGTTGCATCAGTCTAGTAGACAAATGTGTTGAACAAGTTGGGTCTATAAGGGGAGATTGGGTGAGGGGGGAGAGGTAGTGAAGAGCAAAGAGGGAGAAAGGTGGGAAGACGGGGGGGGGGAAAGGAGGGGATAGAGGGGAACTAGTCTGGTTACAGACTGTGTACAGGTGAGACACTATATGAAGCTCCTAATCACCTGGATGGCTCACTCACCTCTGCTCCGGCCACCTTCCAGCGGGTGGGCGCGGGTGTGTCTCCGTGTTCAACGCCCGGGGTCCTTCCCGTCCGTCCCTGCCGAGACTTCCTTTGCTAAAAGGAATTATCGTCTATATCTGCGTATTATGTTTTATTCTTTCCAGGAAAGCTTGTTGTAAGCTAGTGGTCCTTCCTAGCCTCTCTCCAGGGATGCCAGGTTAAGATAAAGTCTTCATTAGTCCCCCTATTCCAGCTTGTTAGCTCTTCCATACAACATATCATGTCTGCTTTTTCCCTCCACTGTGAAACCGTTGGGGTTTTTTGTTGAAGCCAGTTAAGAGGGATCAGCGCTTTCGCTGCATCCAATAAGAATGCTATTAATTTGTTTTTGAAAGGATGAAAGTTAGAGGAGGGCCTCCAGAGGAATATCATCTCTGGTGAAATTGTTATACCTGGTGAAAAGACCTTCAAGTCCTTTTCTACCTCTTTCCAGAAAGGAATGATTCCCGTGTACTCCCACCATATGTGGAGATATGAGCCCGTTGTGGCCCTACATCTCCAGCATTTATCATCAGGGGCTAATTTATAGTCGTGTAGCCATTGGGGGTTTTTATACCATCGGACTAAAAGCTTGTAATGGCTTTCCTGCATCAAAACACATGGAGAGAGGCCATATGCCAGTCTTAGGATTAACTTAGCATCAGCTGTGGAGAGGGTAATTTTTAACTCCTTTTCCCAAGACGTTAGAAAGGTTGGTTTGGAAAATAGCGGTGGTGTTATGAAATTCTTTCTGATATTAGAGATTTTCCTAGCACTGGGTTTGTCTTCTATTAAGGCTTTTTCGAAGTCTGTTTTAGGTCTAACCGATTTGTATTTGGACAGGAATTCTTTTATTACTTTTTCTATATGTACCCGCTGCAGGAGCGAAAGTTTGGAGCTAGTGACCAGTATGGTCGCAATTTCTTCTGGTGTTTTATGCCCTTGGGTCTGCAGATCTTCCACTCTGCTGCCTTGTATCTGTTTCCAGATACTCTGGGAGCCTGGGTCTGGGGGGATTTCAAGAAGCCTACACAAGCTTCGGGTGGGTATCAGTGGGGAAGGGGTAGGGGCTAGTGCCTCTCTAGTTTTGTCCCAAATTTCACAGGGGCCTTTAAGGAGGGGATTGAATCCCTTAGCTCTATATACGCTCTTTTTTGGAAGCCACAGGTCATCCGTCAAAGATTCCCCATGTGACGCTTTCACCAGGTCGTATAGTATCGGGTCTCTTGACGGACGGGTCAGATCCATCCAGTATCCGATCTGAGTGGAATAGTAATAGTCCTGGACGCTCGGCAAGTCCATCCCCCCCTCCGATCTCCTCTTAGTCATGAGCTTAAATGCCAGTCTGGGCCTTTTTTGTCTCCACACAAAGTTCGAAAACATTGTTCGTAGAGATTTAAAGAACGTTAACGGGAGGTGTATTGGGATCATACGCAGCTTGTAAAGTATAACAGGCAGGACATAGGATTTTAGGATATTTTTCCTACCAAACCATGAAAGGAATGGAAGGTCATATTTTCGTAATAGTGTTTTTATTTGGGCGTTTAAAGGGTCAAAGTTTTTCGAGAAAAGATCTCCAGTTCTTTTCGTAAGTTTTATACCAAGATAGTCCACCACTGTCTCGGACCATACAAACGGGGAGTTAACCCTCAGCGGCCTGCATCTAGCTTCGGGGATCGTTATGTTTAGAATCGTTGATTTTTCGAAGTTGACTTTAAAGTTTGATAAAGATCCGAAGTCTCGTAAGATTTAGGCCAGTCTCGGAAGGCTCCTCTCTGGTTTAGTAATCACGAACATGACATCGTCCGCAAATGCTGCTGATGACAAGCAACCCGACTGGACACTAAGTCCTTCCATAATCGGGTCCTGTCTCACCCATTGTAACAATGGTTCTATCGTGAGGATAAATAATAACGGGGATAGGGGACAGCCTTGACGCGTCCCATTGCTAATTTCAAATGGTGGGGACAGCGACTCATTTATTTTTAGCCTAGCGTGTGGACTTGAATACAGTGTCAATATAGCCGCGATGAGGGCAGGGGGAAGTTAAAGTTGAGTAATGTTCTTTCCATAAAGACCCAGTCTACCCTATCGAAGGCCTTTTCAGCATCAGTGCTTACTAGGGCCATCGGTATTTTACGAGTTTGGGCATATTGGATTGCGTGTAGTAGTCTGTGACAATTTCCCTTCCCCTCTCTGCCCTTAACGAAGCCCGCTTGCTCCGGGTCTATCAAAGTCGGGATGAACTCACTCATTCTCTTCGCCAGCAATTTGGCCCAGATCTTGACATCTAAATTGATGAGTTATATAGGCCTATAGCTACTACACTGTGTCGGGTCCTTGCCCTCCTTCAAGATAAGGGTAATGTGAGCCTCCTGAGCTTGTCTAGGTAGAGTGGCTCCTTCTAGTAGTGCGTTGAACGTTTCGGTGAGTCTGGGAATCAGTTGCTTCTTGAAGGCTTTGTAATAGGTAAGTGAAAGACCATCAGGCCCGGGGCTTTTGCCATGAGCAAAAGAGTCAAGAACCTCCTCTACTTCTTTCCCTGAAATTGGGGTCAGAAGGGATGTCGCCTCTATGTCACTTAATTTTGCTATTTTTAGGGATCTCAGAAACGCGTCCACCCTCTCAGACAGAATCTGTTTGGCCTGGGGGGATGGTCTTTCTTCGAGATTATACAGTTTTGAGTAGAAGAGTTGGAATTCTCTAGCTATATCTGGTGTCGAGGAAACTCGCGACCCAGATTGTGTTTTTATACTTAAGATAGAATTCCTTGTCTTCATTTTTTTAAGAAGCGAGGTCATGAGTTTACTGCCTCGGTTGCCGTGTGCGTAGGCAGCATGTTTAAAATAGATGTGCTTTTTGTTAAACTTCTCAGTTAAGCAGCATTTGAGGCGGTGCCGAAGAGAGGTAAGTTCTTCGAGGTTCTGTTTAGTCTGGGATTGTTTTGTTGTGTGTTCAAGTTTTGTAATTTGGGATAGTAATTTGTCAATTTCTTTTTGTTTTTGTTTTTTTACCTTTGAGCCCAAGGCTATCAACAATCCTCTGACAAATGCCTTATGAGCTTCCCACACCATAGGCGATTCTACACTACCATCTGTGTTATTCTTGAAGTATTCCTCAAGATGCTCTTCTATATTTAGTCTTTCCTCCAGGGGATCTAGAAGGGAGTCATTCAGACGCCATCTCCATTCTCCCGGGACAATGTCCGGTAAATTGATGTCTAGATGGATTGGAGCATGATCCGAGACAGTGATGGGGTCTATATCTGCCCTTTTCAGATAGGTCAAGAGACCCGTGGAGATCAGTATATAGTCCAGCCTTTGGAAGGAAGAGTGGACTTGAGAATAATGAGAAAAGTCCTTTGTGGAGGGGTGGAGGGAGCGCCAAGCGTCCAGGACCCCTAACTCTAACATAGCACGTTGTAACCTTTTTAGTTTTACCTGTGAAATTTGTGAGCGACCTGTTGAGGAATCTAGGATCGGGTTTAATGTAATATTCAAGTCTCCTCCTACTATGATGTGTCCAATGGCGAATTGCTTAAGAGTATCCATCTGCTTTATCAGCCAAGGGATCTGATCGGAATTTGGAGCATAGATATTTGCAATTGTCAGCTTTAGGTTGTTAATGGAGCCCCTTAGAAAAAGGATCCTACCCTCCTCGTCTTGGAACTGTGCATCCAGTTTAAATGGAATTGATTTGTGGAATCCTATGGTTACCCCTTTAGATGCTGAATTTGGGTGTGAATTGTAAAAGTATTGCTGAAACCCCAACCCCGGGAGTGTAAATTGTCTATCTTTTTTAAAATGTGTTTCTTGCACAAAAAGAATTTTTGTCTTACATTTTTTTAGCAGGTGTATCACGTTGTGTCTCTTGTGCGGCGAGTTTAGACCCCGGGCGTTAAATTAAGTAAAACGGGTGAGAGCCTTCTTAGCTGCTTCCTCCTATTCTGTGCCTGTATTTTTAAGAAAGACAAGATAAATCAACTCAGTTAAATATTAATCGGTACAGATAAGTTTCTTTTCCTGTCAAGGGTAGAGGAGGGTGGGTAAGTGGGTGTGTTAAGGAAGGAAGTGGGGATGCGGGTATGGGGGTTGAGGTAGTTTACAAACAAATCAAAAGTGTGTCAGTTGAGAGGTCTTCCTCGGAATACCGCAGATAATCCAATCAAACTGCTCCCACACTCAGTATATATTCAGAGAGTGTGATGTTTCTACCTATGAGCTCTCAACTGAGACAGCCTTCAAACCAATGAAAAGAAAAACAGTAAGTAACTATCTTTAAGTGGGCCTGTGCCATGTGGTCAGGCCCCATCACTTATGCAGAATATGCAGAGACAAAGTTCTTTTTTTTATGCCAACTGACAACTATAGAGGTTCCTTTAAACATAAGCAAGGAACCTCTACTCTCCGATAAGTAAGGTTAACGGCTCCCATCCTTCTCAGGTGTCTTCCCTTGGTGGGCCATCTTTGGGTCTTTTCTTTTTTTCCCTAGGTGATCGTGAACGTCCTTGGGGTGGCTCTGTATCCGCGCTAGGTAGCTCCGGGAAAGTCGGCGGCTCAGGTAGCGGTAACCAACACGGGATCTCCATTGGCTCAATTTCTAGTAGGTGCCAGCATTTTTGTAGATCCTCAGGGGAACGGATATTTATCCTTCGGCCTTTTAGATTTATTCCCAGTCCGAACGGGAAGAGCCAAGAGTAGCGAATGTCTTTGGCCCGAAGTGCCTCTAATAATGGTCTCATCAGCCGACGCTTAGCCAAGGTTGTTGGTGCAAGATCTTGATACACTTGTATAGGTGCCCCTTCATATTGTAAATCTTTGGTGGTTCTGGAGGCGTTTAAAATCGCTTGAGTATCTGGGTAGTTTAAGAGTTTGCAAATTATATCTCTTGGCGGTTCTGAGCTTGTGGGTGTAGGTCTCAAGGATCTGTGGATCCGCTCTATAGAGATAGATGATGCTCTGTCTTGACCTACAAGAAGGGTGAACAGTTCTATCGCAATTTTTGGTAATACTTCGGACGCCCACGATTCTGGAAGACCTTTCAATCTTATATTATTCCGTCTATTACGGTTTTCAATGTCTTCTTGTAATATAAGAACTTGGTTTAGATGTTGGTGGTGTTCTCTTACCAGTTGGGCTATTTCGGTGGAGTGTTGGATGATCTTGGAAGAGGAAGATTCGAGGGTCTCAACCCTTTTTGTCATGGCCTTGATTTCCTCTTTGATCTCTGAGAGATCATTTCTGATTGGCCGTAGAGAATTAGACATTAGATCCCTCATAAAGCTTTTTGATATTTGGCCGTTGTCTTCCTCCTCTGAGGACTCTTCTCCTTCTCTTTCACTGCTTTGCGGGGCCGGGGCCGTTAGATTCAATGACTTTTTGCTGGAAGGATACGGGGATCTTGAAACTCTTTCTTTTAAGAATCTTTGCATATCTGATTGACTCTTAGAAGGACGTGGTGTAGATAAGGAGTCGTTGCTTTTGTCTCTGCTGTTTTTACCCATTGCGAGGGTTACGATTTAGTCTTGATTATGCGATGGGGCCCTTCACCCAGCCTGCCCTTTTACGGGGCCATTTGGGAGATGTGGTTCTTGGAGGAAATGTTTGGTTAGTTGCAGAATACTAATAACTTTAAAGAGACAAGCAGGTTTAGGCGATGCGATTGGTTCGGATTGTCTTTCAATCTACAGCGACCCCCCAAAAGTGTCAAATGGAGCGGTGCGCGCCTGATCGAGGCTCTTGAAGTAGTTGCTTCGGAGAACTGCAGTTTGCGGTTCTGCAAAAAATTCAGGCTATGCCTGTGGGGAGATTAGCTTTATTGCCAATTCCAGAGCCCACGGGTTAGTAGGATTTCTCTGAGTGAGATTGGGAAGGGGTGCTTTAGTCTGCAAAGCCAGCTACAGGGTTCTGCAGTGATGTAAAAATTCAGGCTAGGCCTGTGAAAGGTTTAAGTTGTTGGGATATCAGTCCCTCTTCAAGGGTCAGCCCGATAGATAGATAGATCAGTTATAATTGAGCTGGTTTGGTTTGAAAAGCTGCAACTCTCAGTACTATTTGGTGCTTTTAATGCTTGTCAGCTCTTTAACTTTAGAACTTTAGTAGTGCACAGTGTCTCTTGTTATGGGTCGTAGATCTGCTTCAGGGAGTCAGACTGTGTAAGACCTTTCTTGTTCTAATCTTGTTTTGTATGAGTGCAATTTATTCAGACCGCAGATGGAGGGGGGAGGGTGTAGCACCCGGCTCCAGTGGCAGACTCCTGATGGGTATTTATCTGTTGCCTTTGGGTGGCAGTTATTCACCACTCCCAGGAACTAGTAATAGTGCTCCCAGTCCGTATCGGGGATGTTTCCCCTGACTCTCGCCTTAATGGCGCCTCCGCCGCCTCTTCACTCCTTTCCCACCTATACACAGGCCTCCGCTGTGCCGTGCTCTGGGAGACGAGCGCGCCCCCCACAGCCTGCTCCAAACCTGGTCCTGGAGGTCCTTCTCCGGGTTCCGGGTGGTATCCTGCCGCTGGTACTGACTGGCGTTTATTCGCACCCACGGCGCACCGCGCGCCTCCCGGCCCTCCGGTAATTTAGAATGTTGGGGGGGGGTGTGATGCGATGGCAGGTATGGTGAGGCGAGGAGGGAAGCGTGGTACTTGTTGTTCCTCTAGGGTAGGGTAGAGGACTGCTTTTAACTTTTTGTATGAGGGAAGAGGCGATTGCAGCTGTGCGATGGTGCGCTCAGATGGAAGGCTCCGATCGTACTCTCCTGGATGGGCCAGCGGTTTAGGCTAAGTATAGCCTTTCTTTCACCATCCCACTCCCCAGCGTGCGGGGGGGAGGGGGGAGGGGGGGCGCCGCGGGTCCCAGCGCTGTTTTCTCCTACCTTCTGCCTCTTCCCCCGTCGCCTCCTCTCCCTCCGCAGACCTCTCACTCCCCCGTCCAGGGCTCTGGGGGCAGCCGCTTGTTGTTAAATAGCCGGCGCTGCGATGTTTTCCCGAGCGCGCCCCACTTCCGGTCCGCTCTGCCCCACTTCCGGTTTGAAATCTAGGCCCCGGCTTCACTGGTGGTAGTAGGCCCCGATCTTTAGCGGCGTCACTCAGCCCTCCGGAGCATCTCTTTTCGATCCTCAGCTTGCAGAGCTGCTAAAGCAGTTGTTCAGCAGTGTCTCCCTCGGACGGTTGTGCCTGAAAAAGAGGTTTTATCCGCCCGGGTCACAGGAGCTGAGCTTCTGTGCGACCACTTCCTCTGCTGGCTCGTTTTATCTGTTTTTCAATCAAATGTCTGTTTCTCATGACTACACTTTCTATCTGTGAGAAATGACTTGTATACAGCTTTGGCAAAAAGCCACTTTTTTTTTTGAAATGCCTAAAATTTTTTGTACATATGATACATATTGCTCAACCAAGAAGCTGGGTAAGGGATTGTCCATTTTTTTGAGTGCTCCTTGCAGCCAGGTGTTATTTGATCCAATTTTTTAAAACTGCTATTTATATTATTTTATCTCTTCTATGTTCATACCTGTTTTGTGTATATATCATATGTCCCCTAACATTTTTGTACTTTTTGTATATATATATTTTTTTATAAAAGCACTGCTACCTTTTTGAATGAAGCCTTAAATTTTGTTAGTTGGTCCTTGTGTCTCTAAAATAATAAATAGACCTCTGATGGTGTGGTAATTGGTTTTTGGCTGTGGGAAACTGGGAAGGCTTGTCCATACAGAAAGAAGAACCAGTGCGGCTGACCTACCTGGCAGTCATGGAGAAGTGTTTTGATGCATGCAAGACCAGTTCCAGGAGTGATTTAGTCTCTGGTCCAGTCTGTGGTTTGACCCAGTGCCATATGTTACGATGCGCATAGTTCTTACATTTGTGGTGCGTAGACATGTTATTTTCCGCTTGCAGATCCAGTAAGTCATGTTTTGTTTCTCCAGGAAGATTCAAAAAAATTGCCACTTGTCAGAGTACTGTAAAGAGATTTAATTACCACCATACGAGCTTCCACCTCCTCTGGCAGGCTTTCAACTAGAGACTACATCGGAAGCAGTAGTGTTACTCTCACCTGCTCCTGAGCTGATTATACCGGCAAGCCTACCCCTGGGATGTTTTGCAGATGCTGAGTGCCTACTTTGGCTCAGGTCCTTATCATGGCCAGTGATGCCACTACTCTTCTGTGACAACATCTACACCTCATTGTCACCTGGCTTCAACATCTTGTCTAAAATTACCCTATTATCATAGTCTTCATTATTTCTGCCACTTCCCTCAGACTCATTCTGTTCTGATGTCATGTGAGCTCCCCTTCCCTCACCATACCCAACTTTATAGCTGCCAATACCACTATGGTTACCACTGAATTAAAGTAACATTAGAGTCATCCTCCTGAGAGGACCAAGATTGAGCCAACCAGTCCACAATGGCTGTAGTATTCTCCAGAACAACATGCTCACTAGAGAGGATGGGAAACCCTGGTTTTCTGCTGCTACTAACAGGTACATGCCATTTTTCCCCGAAAATAAGACAAGCCCCGCAGAATGTTTATAAGATAAGATTTTGCTATTCATCAATGAATAGCTAAGAGCTATCTGCCATTGGCTAAGCACTCAGCTAATAGCTAAGCACTAGCTGCTATTGGCTGAGCCCTCAGTAGCAGTGCCGGGGAGCCAGCCGGAGGAGGACGCGGCTGACAGCAGGAGAGGTGAGTAACTTTTTTATTATTTTTTTAACCACTTTTTTATGATTATCGGGGAACGGCTTATATTTCAAGCCCCTCTCCGATAATCATTCTGCAGGGCTTGTCAGAAACCACTGCTTTCAATGGGATTGGCAGCAGTGCCGATCCCATTGAAAGCAATGGGATAGCATACCGCTGACTTCTGCCACAGCTGTGACAGAAGTCCATTGCATTCTTTGAATCTTTTCAATGGGGCTAGCACTGCTGCCACTGGCCCTATTGAGAAGACTGTCGCAGTGATATCGCAGCGATTTTCTCGCACTGCTCTGCAAGAGTTTTCACTTACTCTCGCAGCGCAGTGGAGAAAAAAACGCTAGCGGGTGGGAGCCATTAAAGCTACCTAAATATAATTCTACTATACAAACCGCTCTAGAAGAATATTTTAAAAACAATGACACTCCAGATGTCTTCCGACTCACAATATGGGATGCCCACAAGGCTGTTATAAGAGGGGTTCTCATTAAAAATGGAGCACAACATAAAAAGGAAAAAACCCAAACAATCAACAAACTCCTGACTCAGATATCCAAAAATGAAAAACAACTTTTATCAAATCCCTCCGAGACCCTCCATACGGAACTATTCAACCTGAGACAAGAACTAAGGGACAGACTAATGGATAGTTACTAGAGATGAGCGAGCACCAAAATGCTCGGG
Source organism: Eleutherodactylus coqui (assembly GCF_035609145.1). Classification (NCBI taxonomy): domain Eukaryota; kingdom Metazoa; phylum Chordata; class Amphibia; order Anura; family Eleutherodactylidae; genus Eleutherodactylus; species Eleutherodactylus coqui. The sequence goes on along the minus strand of NC_089838.1, from coordinate 337,371,615 downwards.
TGCTCGTTGCTCGGGACGAAAATTTCACGATGCTCGAGGGTTCGTTTCGAATAACGAACCCCATTGAAGTCAATGGGCGACCCGAGCATTTTTGTATATCGCCGATGCTCGCTAAGGTTTCCATTTGTGAAAATCTGGGCAATTCAAGAAAGTGATGGGAACGACACAGCAACGGATAGGGCAGGCGAGGGGCTACATGTTGGGCTGCATCTCAAGTTACCAGGTCCCACTATTAAGCCACAATAGCGGCAAGAGTGCCCCCCCCCCAACAACTTTTACTTCTGAAAAGCCCTCATTAGCAATGCATACCTTAGCTAAGCACCACACTACCTCCAACAAAGCACAATCACTGCCTGCATGAGACACCGCTGCCACTTCTCCTGGGTTACATGCTGCCCAACCCCCCCCCCCCCGCACGACCCAGTGTCCACAGCACACACCAAAGTGTCCCTGCGCAGCCTTCAGCTGCCCTCATGCGACACCACCCTCATGTCTATTTATAAGTGCGTCTGCCATGAGGAGGAACCGCAGGCACACACTGCAGAGGGTTGGCACGGCTAGACAGCGACCCTCTTTAAAAGGGGCGGGGCGATAGCCCACAATGCTGTACAGAAGCAATGAGAAATCCAATCCTGTGCCACCTCCATCTGGAGCTGCACACGTGGGCATAGCAATGGGGAACCTATGTGCCACACACTATTCATTCTGTCAAGGTGTCTGCATGCCCCAGTCAGACCGTTTTTATAAATAGTCACAGGCAGGTACAACTCCGCAATGGGAATTCCGTGTGCACCCACAGCATGGGTGGCTCCCTGGAACCCTCCGGCGGTACATAAATATATCCCATTGCATTGCCCATCACAGCCCATCACAGCTGAGGTAATGTCATGTTTAATGCAGGTGGGCTTCGGCCCACACTGCATGCCCCAGTCAGACTGGGGTTCTTTAAAAGTGGACACATGCAGTTACAACCCCGTGTGGACCGGCAGCATGGGTGGCTCCCTGGAACACACTGGTGGTACAAAAATATATCCCATTGCAGTGCCCTGGACAGCAGAGCTAACGTCTGATTAAATACAGGTGGGCTTCGGCCCACACTGCATGCCCCAGTAAGACTGGGGTTCTTTAGAAGTGGACACATGCAGTTACAACTCCGTGTGGACCGACAGCATGGGTGGGTGCCAGGAAGCCACCTCCGGTACATAAATATATCCCATTGCATTGCCCATCACAGCTGAGGTAATGTCATGTTTAATGCAGGTGGGCTTCGGCCCACACTGCATGCCCCAGTCAAACTGGGGTTCTTTAGAAGTGGACACATGCAGTTACAACCCTGTGTGGACCGACAGCATGGGTGGGTGCCAGGAAGCCACCGGCGGTACATAAATATATCCCATTGCAGTGCCCAGCACAGCTGAGGTAATGTCGTGTTTAATGCAGGTGGGCTTCGGCCCACACTGCATGCCCCAGTCAGACTGGGGTTCTTTAGAAGTGGACACATGCAGTTACAACTCCGTGTGGACCGACAGCATGGGTGGGTGCCAGGAAGCCACCGGCGGTACATAAATATATCCCATTGCATTGCCCTGCATAGCTGAGGTAACGTCAGATAAAATACAGGTGGGCTTCGGCCCACACTGCATGCCCCAGTCTGACCGGGGTTTTTAATACATAGACACAGGCAGGTACAACTCCCTAATGTGAGGTCCGTGTGGACCGACAGCATGCGTGGCTCCCTGGAACCCACTGGCGGTACAAAAATATATCCCATTGCAGTGCCCTGGACAGCAGAGCTAACGTCTGATTAAATACAGGTGGGCTTCGGCCCAAACTGCATGCCCCAGTCAGGCTCGAGTTTTTTATAAGTATACACAGGCACGTACATCTCCCTAATGGAAAGTCCATGTGGACCGACAGCATGGGTGCATCCCAGGAAGCCACCAGTGGTACATAAATATATCCTATTGCAGTGCCCAGCACAGCTGATGTAACATCAGCTATAATGCAGGTGGGCAAAAAATTAATTGGATTACACTGTAGGCGAGGGCCCAAAAAAATTGGTGTACCAACAGTACTAATGTACCTCAGAAAAATTGCCCATGCCCAACCAAGAGGTTAGGTGAAACCCATTAATCGCTTTGGTTAATGTGGCTTAATTTGTAACTAGGCCTGGAGACAGCCCAGTTAAAATAAAAATTGGTTGAGGTGCAAGTTTCAACACTTTAATGAGCATTGAAACGTATAAAAATTGTTTACAAAAATTATATGACTGAGCCTTGTGGGCCTAAGAAAAATTGCCCGTTCGGTGTGATTACGTGAGGTTTCAGGAGGAGGAGCAGGAGGAGGAGGATGAATATAATACACAGATTGATGAAGCTAAAAGGTCCCCGTTTTTGATGGTGATAGAGAACGATGCTTCCATCCGCGGGTGCAGCCGACGTATTGCTTAGGTATCGCTGGTGTCCGCTGGTGGAGAAGAGAAGTCTGGGGAAATCCAGGCTTTGTTCATCTTGATGAGTGTAGGCCTGTCGGCTCTGTCGGTTGATCTGTGATGATTCCCCCAGCCGCACTAAACACCCTCTCTGACAAGACGCTAGCTGCAGGACAAGCAAGCACCTCCAGGGCATAGAGCGCGAGTTCAGGCCACGTGTCCAGCTTCGACACCCAGTAGTTGTAGGGGGCAGAGGCGTCACCGAGGACGGTCATGCGATCGGCTACGTACTCCCTCACCATCCGTTTACAGTGCTCCCGCCGACTCAGCCTTGACTGGGGAGCGGTGACACAGTCTTGAGGGGGGGCCATAAAGCTGGCAAAGGCCTTGGAGAGTGTTCCCCTGCCTGCGCTGTACATGCTGCCTGATGTCCGCGCCTCCCCTGCTACCTGGCCCTCGGAACTGCGCCTTCTGCCACTAGCGCTGTCGGATGGGAATGTTACCATCAGTTTGTCCGCCAGGGTCCTGTGGTATAGCATCACTCTCGAACCCCTTTCCTCTTTGGGTATGAGAGTGGAAAGGTCCTCCTTATACCATTGGTCGAGCAGTGTGTACACCCAGTAATCCGTAGTGGCCAGAATGCGTGTAACGCGAGGGTCACGAGAAAGGCATCCTAACATGAAGTCAGCCATGTGTGCCAGGGTACCTGTACGCAACACATGGCTGTCCTCAATAGGAAGATCACTTTCAGGATCCTCCTCCTCCTCCGCCTCCTCAGGCCATACACGCTGAAAGGATGACAGGCAAGCAGCATGGGTACCCTCAGCAGTTGGCCAAGCTGTCTCTTCCCCCTCCTCCTCCTCCTCCTCCTCCTCCTCAACGCGCTGAGATATAGACAGGAGGGTGCTCTGACTATCCAGCGCAAAGCGTCTGCCTTTATGCTTTGCAGGGAACTTCTCAAGAGGCATAGCAGAGGAATGGTGACGCTAATGATTGCAACATCCCCGCTCACCATCTGGGTAGACTCCTCAAAGTTTCCAAGTACCTGGCAGATGTCTGCCAACCAGGCCCACTCTTCGGTAAAGAATTGAGGAGGCTGACTCCCACTACACCGCCCATGTTGGGGTTGGTATTCCACTATAGCTCTACGCTGCTCATAGAGTCTGGCCAACATGTGGAGCGTAGAGTTCCACCGTGTGGGCACGTCGCACAGCAGTCGGTGCACTGGCAGATTAAACCGATGTTGCAGGGTGCGCAGGGTGGCAGCGTCCGTGTTGGACTTGCGGAAATGTGCGCTGAGCCGCCGCACCTTTCCGAGCAGTTCTGACAAGTGTTGGTAGCTTTTCAGAAAGCGCTGAACCACTAAATTAAAGACGTGGGCCAGGCATGGCACGTGCGTGAGGCTGCTGAGCTGCACAGCCGCCACCAGGTTACGGCCGTTGTCACACACGACCATGCCCGGTTGGAGGCTCAGCGGCGAAAGCCAGCAGTCGGTCTGCTCTGTCAGACCCTGCAGCAGTTCGTGGGCCGTGGGCCTCTTCTCTCGTAAGCTGAGTAGTTTCAGCACGGCCTGCTGACGCTTGCCCACCGCTGTGCTGCAACGCCGCGCGACACCGACTGCTGGCGACGTGCTGCTGCTGCTGACACATCTTGATTGCGAGACAGAGGTTGCTTTGGAGGAGGAGGAGGAGGGTGGTTTAGTGGAGGAAGCATACACCGCCGCAGATACCACCACCGAGCTGGGGCCCGCAATTCTGGCGGTGGGTAGGACGTGAGCGGTCCCAGGCTCTGACTCGGTCCCAGCCTCCACTAAATTCACCCAATGTGCCGTCAGGGAGATATAGTGGCCCTGCCCGCCTGTGCTTGTCCACGTGTCCGTTGTTAAGTGGACCTTGCCAGTAACCGCGTTGGTGAGGGCGCGTACAATGTTGTGGGAGACATGGTCGTGCAGGGCTGGGACAACACATCGGGAAACGTAGTGGCGACTGGGAACCGAGTAGCTCGGGGCCGCCGCCGCCATCATGCTTTTGAAAGCCTCCGTTTTCACAAGCCTATATGGCAGCATCTCCAGGCTGATCAATTTGGCTATGTGCACGTTTAACGGTTGAGCGTGCGGGTGCGTGGCGGCGTACTTGCGCTAGCGACGGCTGGACGGTGCGCTGAGACATTGGTGGATGGGGCCAAGGACAGCGGAGGTGAGGGTGTGGGTGCAGGCCGGGAGACGGTAGTGCTTGTGTCCTGAGAGGGGGGTTGGATCTCAGTGGCAGGTTGGGGCACAGAGGGAGAGGCAGTGGTGCAAACCGGAGGCGGTGAACGGCCTTCGTCCCACCTTGTGGGGTGCTTGGCCATCATATGTCTGCGCATGCTGGTGGTATTACGAGTAGAGCAGAAACAGAACGCTGTAATTAAATGTGCCACTTATTGGCCTGTGTTTGGAGGCTGACTTCGCTTACAGAACGCACAGCAGAGCCAGGAAAGAATTTTGCGCAAGCCTGCTGTAACACTTTGCTGGCTGCGTATTAATTAGGACTACTACCCCCAGCAGAGACGCAGTACACTCAGGACGGTCACAGGCAGCCCAAATAGAATTTTTTCCCCATATTTTTTGGAAAAGCCCACTGCCTATATAGACAGTATATCTCTTTCACTGTCCCTGCCTCAGCACTACTGGCCCTGGACTATGTAAAATTACTGCAGACTGTTTCCCTCTGGACAGGATGACAGCGGTGATGTGACGGGCAACGCAGAGCCAGGAAAGAATTTTGCGCAAGCCTGCTGTAACACTTAGCTGGCTGCGTATTTATTAGGACTACTACCCCCAGCAGAGACGCAGTACACTCAGGACGGTGACAGGCAGCCCAATTTTTGGACTATGTAAAATTACTGCAGACTGAGGACGCAGTGCTCTGCACGGCCGATATACAAAAAAAAAATGTGCAACACTGCAAAAAGCAGCCTCAACAGTACTGCACACGGTCAGATGTGGCCCTAAGAAGGACCGTTGGGGTTCTTGAAGCCTAAAATAACTGATAACATTCTCCCTATAGCAGCTCCACCATCAGCAGCACTTTCCCTGAGCTATGTCAGAATGCATCTGTGGCGAGCCGCGGGAGGGGCCGATTTATATACTCGGGTGACACCTGATCTCGCCAGCCACTCACTGCAGGGGGGTGGTATAGGGCTTGAACGTCGCAGGAGGAAGTTGTAATGCCTTCCATGTCTTTCTATTGGCCAGAAAAGCGCGCTAACGTCTCAGAGATGAAAGTGAAAGTAACTCGAAGATCGCGTGGTACTCGTCTCGAGTAACGAGCATCTCGAACACGCTAATACTCTAACGAGTATCAAGCTCGGATGAGTACGTTCGCTCATCTCTAATAGTTACTAGAGATGAGCGAGTATACTCGCTACAGGCAATTGCTCGAGCGAGCATTGCCTTTAGCGAGTATCTCCCCCGCTCGAGACTGCAGGTTCGGGTGCCGGCGCGGGGGAGCGGTGAGTAGCGGCTGTCAGCAGGAGGGAGCGGGGGAGAGAAGGAGAGAGAGATCTCCCCTCCCTCACTCGAGCAATTGCCTTTAGCGAGTATACTCGCTCATCTATAATAGTTACAATAGAGAAATGATCTCTTCAAAAGCCTCCTTTTATGCGTCCAATAATAAACCTTCCAAACTTATGCCTAAGCTAGTCAAAAAACAGATACAAAAAGCCAAAATACCATTTATCCTCGACCCTGCGAACCCATCTGTTAAAATACACCATCCCTCTCGGATTATAGAATCCTTCCGTCAATATTATGAGGGACTTTATAATTTGAAAGACGATGCGGACACTATCCAACCAATACAGATACAGATATCCAAAACTTCTTAAAAACATTAAACTCCCCACTTGAACGGAACCCCAATTGAAATCACTCAACAGCCCTATTCACCTCTCAGAGATTCTAAACACTATCAAAACCTCAAAATCTCAAAAGGCCCTAGGACCTAATGGTTTTTCCAATGAGTACTATAAGCAATTTTCTAAAATATTGGACCATCATATGACCCACGCTTTTAACCAGGGAATCTCAGATAGATATTTCCCTAAAGAATCTCTGGAGGCGGTAATAGTGACAATTCCCAAACCTGGTAAAGAACCTACCTCTCCAAATTTCAGACCTATCTCCCTCTTAAACTGTGATATTAAAATATATGCAAAAACTCTAGCAAAGAGGATCCTCAATATTTTACCTGAAATTATCCACTCAGATCAAGTGGGCTTCATAAAAGGGAGACAAGCTCCAGACGCGACTAGGAGAATTCTAAATCTTCTCCACAAGCTCGAATGTACAAAATCCACAGCAGTTCTGGTCACTTTGGACGCTGAAAAAGCATTCGACCAACTGAATTGGAATTACGCATTTGCCACTCTTCAAAAATTTGGAATTACGGGTAATATCCTAAACGCAATTAGAGCCTTATACACCAATCCCTCAGCAAAAGTTCTCGTAAACTGCTTACTTTCCAATTCATTCCCCATTTCAAATACCTAGTGAAGAACGCGAACAAAAACACAACCAAACCCTTGACAATTGTACCCCTGGAAACACTGGAGTATTTTATATACCAAACATACAACTTAAATCATGGAAGAAAAAAGGCATAACATACGTATCTAATCTCTTCAATGGGAATGCCCTAATTACTTTCGGAACATTATTATCTAAACATAGCCTGCCTGAAACCGAGGCATTTAGATATATACAAGTATCATCCTTCCTACAGCTCTATAACTTGCAAGATCTAAAGGCCCCAGATTTATTTCTCTCCTTTCTGAATACTCTAAATAAAAAATTTCCTAGGCTTTTCTACGACAAACTCACAGGGAACCTAAGAAACACGGGAAAATGTCACCTTATCGATTGGGAAAAGGATCTAAACTCAAAAATCCCCACGTCTGAATGGCTTAAAGCCTTCAAATGGGTGGGCCAATCATCACAAGGAGTTAGTCTGATAGACACCCACCTAAAACTATCGACACGGTGGTATTATACTCCATCGATACTTGCCAGGAGAAACCTGATCTCTAACATAGAAGGCAGTTCTTTACTGTAAGAGCAGTGAGACTGTGGAACTCTCTGCCTGAAGACGTGGTGATGGCCTAACCCATGGAGGAGTTTAAGAGGGGACTAGACATTTTTTTAGAGCGCTATTTAAATAACATTTAACATTAAATAACCAGCGGGTTGTTGATCTAGGTCTTGGAGTCAGGTAGGAACTTTCAAACCTTGATCCAGGGATCAGTCTGACTGCCATTATGGAGTCAGGAAGGAATTCCTCCCCACTCCACGCCAAAAAAAAATGCTAAATTGGCTTTTGTCTCATTGGTTTTTTTTTGCCTTCCTCTGGATCAACGATGGGGGGACACAGACTGAAATTGATGAACATTGTCTACTTACAGCCTAACATACTATGTAATGCAGGACTGCAGAATGCCCGGCAGAGCTCCAGAGAGCATCGGGAGGAACCGGAACAAGCATTTTAGGTAAGTATTCCCTTTTTTTAGAGTGCAGCTAGGACTTAGTTTTGGATTAGAGCTTATTTCTATAATGTTAAAGTCGCATTGCACAAAAATGCAATTTTATGCATTGCAATGTGACAAAAACAAAAGCTCCATAGGGAAATATGGGCTACAAAACATTGCAAATCGTGACAATATAGAGCATGCTGCGAGTTTTAAAATCCACACACAGGGCAAAAAAGCGTGTAGTGTAAAAGCAAAATGCTTTATTCAATGACACATGCAAAAATTTGGAATAAAGAATGCAATGTCCATAATGTTGGTAGGTCTGAAGGCTGGTTAAAAAAAAACATATACTGGTATGGCTTCTGTGTGGGCTGAATGTGGTGACGGTGCTTATTTGCACTGGATTCATGTTATTTACCTTTCTATCCATTGATTATGATTAGAGATGAGCAAGTAAACTCGCTAAAGGCAATTGCTCGAGCGAGCATTGCCTTTAGCGAGTACCTGCCCGCTCAAGACAAAAGGTTCGGGTTCCGGCGGTGGGCAGGGATCTGCAGGGGAGAGCGGGGAGGAACAGAGGGGAGATCTCTCACTCACTCTCCCCCCCCCCCCCCCCCCGGCTCCCTCCTGCTGACTGCCGCTACTCACCGCTCCCCCGCGCCGGCACCCCTGTGGTGGAAGCCCAGTATATATCTATATGGATCGGTGGGCCTTGGCAGTAGACAGTTGTCAATTTAACATTCTGTATACATATTTGCTTTCTGTCTTGCTACAAATTTAATGTTCTTACAGTTATGCAATAGGTACTTCCGCTCATATGAAAATATCTGTTTTATAACTCTGCTGACATGGGGAAGCCAACATGAAACTTATGTTCTCAAAACGCTGACAAGATAATATATAGTATAAACACGTCACGTTTTCCATCTGTTTTGCAACTTTGGAAGACAGTTAACTCAGACATGGACAACCGCAGTCTGAAACAGCTACCGCAGAAATTACCCAAGCAATTTTACTGGAAACGTATGTAAATAACATGGGAGGTCTATGCTATTACTAACTCATGATGTAACCCAATTATATCAAAGGAACTACACGTGGGCCTAAGACAACCCACTCATTTCATCCACCACCTCATGGCCAATCACAGATGACCGGAGGATGAAAGAATTGCAAGATGGTTATCCAATAATTAAACAATATGTTGTATCTATGTAATCTTTTGACCTGCCCAGATGTTAAACTCTTAAAAGAGGCTACACGCCCAACATTAAAGTTAGAATTGAGGAAGCTATACATGCTGAACCTTGTGTCAGTGTGAAAACTTCTTATGCGCATTATCAATTCAGAATTAATATGGAAGGGTGTAAACATTCCAAATTGAGTAAGCCGTGGTTCCACAAAGGAATGCCACGACAGCTGGTGGCCCGTACGGGGAGTGATCGATAGGTTCCATAGAGTGCGGACAGAAGACACGGACATATGCGACCTTGGACTTGGTGGGCCCAAAATATCATCAGAACACGGTAAGATAAATTAATTATCTATACCTGTGTGGCTAAGTCCAGGCTCGCCTATGTGCTGTGTCAAGGCCGAACGATTTGGAACTGCACGACAGGTACTTTTAAGTCTCGATCACTCGATAAGAACCTGTCATAAGATATAAAGGAATGTTTACATGCCTGTCGTTTTGAGAGTACTGGTCGGTTGGCAAGGTCAGTGAATTGCTTTAAGGGGGAGGTTGACCCTGCGCAGGTGTCCCGATTACTCGGGTCAGGTTTGGTTACAAAACCTAAGAGTAAAGGACCTGTGAGGGTAGTTTGGCTGAGGTGTTCCTGCTCTGGTCCGGTTTGGTTACAAAGCCTAAGGGTCAGGAAGCCGTCAAACGTCTGGGCAGGTATCGCTACTTCGGTAAAGTCTGGTAAAAGGCTTCCGAAGAAAGGGAACTGACAGACCGGATCCCGAGGGGCAGTTTAGACTAAACCAGCCGTACTGGTGCTCCGTCTATTTGTCTGTCTAATTGTATGGGTATACCACCCATGTCTTGCCCAAATTGCCAAAAAGGATTGTTATTGACGATAAGTACCCTCGGATGGGAGATCTGTAGTCAGAATAATCCCTACCCCGCCCACCCCTTTGGTTACGGTCCACTGTTTGAGGATGATGGTCCGCAAATATTTGTTTATCGTTTAAACGTGCACGAGTAGATCCCTCTATCTGGGGGTAGATTGATAAACTGTGTAGCGACAGAAATGCTAGAGACTCTAGGGCGGGGCATATTGTGTCTGGCGTCTGAGGAGACTTCTATAATCATAAATCTGGCAGCCATGATTGAAATTGAAAGGCAACAAACATTGTACCAAGGTCAATTCTTACACGCTCCAGAAAAGTGTGGAAGGGGTGGAGAGTCAAGTTATCATTGATTAATCAAGCAATCTTCCTGTGTGTCCTACCTGTCTTTTATATAAAGTTAGTGTGCTTGTCTGTTGTGTAGAGCTAATCCTGCTGAGTTGTTATATAGGAATAGTCTGTTTGTCTGTTATATAGAATTAGTATCAGTCCTGCTCAACTGTAAGAAGGGATTGTCGACAGTGAGAACGCATTGGCTGGGTTATAGCCAAGATAATGCACCATACACAGCGGCGCGCTGTGGGGTTGGACTTCATAGGTTAGAGGCAGACTACTAAACTGTGTTGCCTTTGAATTGTTAAACGTTAATAATAGCATAGACCTCCCACCCACAATCCCTGGCTTAGGATAGAAGTAATAACATAGAAGTATAGGCTTGTGCCCGTAAGTGAAAGTATAATTGTTTAGGGGGAAAGAAAAAAAAAAAAGCTGCTAACTTCATTTAAAAAGAGGAAGTGGAACTCTTAATAGAAGCGAAGCAAATTCATGCGCTGTAACAAATAAACTATACATCCGTCATACAAATGTAAAAAGTTATATGCCACTCACATCCTGAGGGGGCTCTTAAGAATACAAACTGTAACAAACTGCGTAGCCCGCCATGCCCACAAGAAAATACATCTATGTTTGCCAAGTCCCCAATTCAATTGTAACCACATACAATGTTAGGTGGTCAACGCTGTGAACATAACATTTATGCATTAGACGTTAGAATTTCCCTAAATGTCAGAAAGAGGAAGAGAAGGTGGGCTGAAATGGCGTCTGTATTAACACATGCCAAAGACACCAGCGTTCAATATAACAGTTTAGTAAATAGGGAGAATTGCAGTACATTACCAATCAGATGGAGATGCCCGGCATCTAAGACTGCATCTGCCCGGTCGCCGGAAGTCTGGGACAAAAACTGTTGTAAAAGTAAAAATTAGCCACGTTCTCCCTTGTAATCCTGTCGCTGGGCTGTCACGGGAGCGAGAGATTCTGAAAAGAGGAAGTTACTAGCCCTGACAGCGTCCCAGCACCAGTAAAGTTCATTCGCAGACAATATAAAATAAATAAATATACTACAGGGAGTAAGAGAAACTGCAGAGAAGCCAAGGAATAGGAAACAAGCAGGTAACGATAAGGCCAGGTATCCACAGGAGGAACGGGGCAGATTGACCCGTAATTTGTAAAATGTAAATTGTGTGATGCATAAGACTTTATCTTTATTGGGTTGTGATGTGTATCCAAGGACTGCCAACCTTGAATGAGAGAATAAGGAAGTAAGGGATTAGCCTGATTCAGAGGGGTGGAGCTAGATGATGCAAGAACATGTCTCTTATCCAAGGAGGTGGTAAGAATCATAGCTAGCCAGGAAGGAAAAGTTTTTTGTTTTTTCCTCCTGTCTCAAACTCAGCTTTCCACGGTTCCTGACAAATTATGGGCCACCTACAAGACAGACGTAGGGAAATTGAATGTATCCACCATGATAATATATACGAGACCCAGATACACACCCCTGGGTCAAACAGTATCCCCCTAGTTAAAAAAAAAAAAGGGGGTGAAGGGTCAGCCACGCATGTTAGGTGCTGTGTACTGATGCTTTGGAAAAACTGCCAACCGGCCACAATTTCACTGTTAATTTCTCTTGCAGAAGGCTGTAAGGCCTGGAGGCCTCCAAAGACTAACCAAGTTCTGCAGACCATACCTGTACATACACCCGTTGCCAAATTCCGCACCTTTCTGGGCCTTGTTTCATGCTGCCGCCCATATGACAGTATTGACACAAAAGCACGGAGGACAACCACAGCCATGAGGTTAGATCCAGTGATTCGAGGAGCTCCATCTGCTTGTGCGGTGGCAGCAGTACAGGCAATGGTTGACAAATCTTCTAAGTTGGTATTGGACTACCCCCTAGTGGTCCACACCCCAAATGACACCCAGAACATACTCATGCAAGTGCAACCCAAGCACTTATCTCTGGCCTATTAGATCCGGCTACAATGTGCTCTTTCCATGCCTCCCCCAATATTTCTTCCCAATGTTGTAATACCTTGAATCCGGCTACTCTTCTTTTAATCAGGTATTCCGGTTCAAACGGGGGAGGGGAGGCATAGGTGATCTGAGTATGGCAGATCAGCTATTTTTTAAAATTGTTTAAAATTCTGTGCAACAAGATTCTGACATTATTGTAGTGATGTACACACTGTTAATGATGCATATTTTGAGTTTTCTTTTGTAGATGGTATCAGGGTGAGGATTGATGATTCCGAACCAGATATGCAGAGGTAACACAACAAGATGTCCTAAACGCAGAAGCTCTGCCTCCGCATGTCTCAGGGCAAGAAGCGGAACCGGAGGCCCTCACTGAGGCGTGTGGAGTGGTAGAAGGTAAGTCGGCAACTCTTTACACTGACTCCTGGAATGCATTTGGCATAGCTCATGATATGGCCCAATATGGAAGGCCAGACAGTTTGTTACCTCAGCAGGACAGCCAATTAAGAATGGTGCAGCGGTGCAGAATCCCATGCAAAACCCTACTACTACTACCTGGCAATGGAGAATTCACACCGATTTCTACAATGGAGAAGCGAGAGGTGACACCCTCGCCGACAACACAGCAAAGGCAGCGGCCCTCAAGCCGTGGAAGAAAGAAGAATAGCTACTGACAGCATGAGTCAGTGACAAAGACTTTGGACTTTGATAAAGACTTTGGACTTTGATAAAAACTTTGGACTTTGATAAAAACTTTGGACTTTGATAAAGACTTTGATATGTCAAGGACTTTACAGTTACAAGTCAACGAGGAAGGAAAGCAAATGGGCTAAAAGACGGGAGCAACAGAACAGGACGGCGTATGGCGAACAATCAACAGAAATCGCCTACAGAGGTCCCTGTCCCCCATGATGGCCCAACTGGTACACAGAATCAAAAGCAGCGATGACGTCGACACTGAACAAGAATGGGTGACACCTAGGTTCTCTGCAGCTGCTGCATCATTTGTCCAGTTAGCATGATCTTTGCCATATGTGAGTCCGGACAGAAGTAAGGTGGCCATATTACACTTGCCTTGACCACTCTACCCATTTCAGAGATTGCCAATTTGACCAAATTCAGCTCACACCTGTTGGGGAGTATGAATATGTGCTTGATGTTGCTCGAGTCTTTTTCAGGTTGGAGGCCCACCCTGATACTAAGGTAAATGAGCAGATAACCGCACAGAAGCTCATGAATGAGGTAATCTGCAGACACAGGGTACTGGAAGTGAATGAGGTAAACGAAGGTACACACTTCACAGGTAAAATAATGTGACATCATGTCTAGAAAGTAATAACAGGGGAGTGTGTCTTAGTAAAGCCCTTATGCTCCTCCACATCCTGTCAGACAGCATTGAAGATAATGAGGTTACCCCCAATAGTTACTTTATCCTGATCCAACTCTGCTGTGTTCTGTAGTTATCCTGTCATGTTGGTCTACCCTTGTTTTCTGCATAGGTATGACGGCTCTTTCCAGTCTTGTCACTAGGTAGTGTAGGGTCAGGGTAGGCGGCCTGGACGTGTTCACCATTAGGACTATCTCCAGGAGGGACAGTGGTGTGGGTGAAGATCAGGGAATCCCAATCCGTGCGTACCTGTGCACACTACTAGTATTGTAACAGCACACTAGAGTGAGAAGAGAGGCTCCTGGTGGTGGTTTTGACCTACACGTGTACGTTGACGTCATAAGACAGCCAAGGGGGGTACCTGACGAGTTTTTTTAAAAATTTTCCTGATTATTATGGTAAATAAAATGTTGACTGGATTAATTATGTTTATTATAATTAGCAGTAGTTTATAAATTATACTAGAAACGCCTTATAGGGACTAGTCGACCAATAGGACCTACCTCGACTATGACTTTTCAAAATAGAATGGCACTAGGTACGATTTTAGCCAAAAAAGGGAGTGTCTGTAAGATGATAGGGTTGACTTGTACCTACATTCCAGACAACACGTGACCCGCGGGTAAAGACGCAGTTGCCATTAAGAAGCTGACCGCACTAACTAAAAAGAGCTAACCTTAGTCTGTTTTCCTCAGTTAGGTACCTAACAGGAGAAGGGAAAAATATATAAAATAAGTTTTGAAACATTGTGTATTTAGAACACTGTGATAGGTTTTCGCTAAGATTTTGCTTTATTTTATCTGCAGTGCACTCTGCTTATGTCCACGCAACATACCGGTGTTACAACGCCCGTGGTCCTGTTACCTTGCCGCCTCTGGAAAAGGGAAGTGGGAATAATCACCTTGTAGCTCTTTCTTTCCAGATTGATATATATGATAATGCACTTACTAATGAGACAAAGATTCAGTCATGTTGATCAGTCATTAGATAGTCCTGACTTTGCAATCTTGTTGATGAATCGAGGTAACGTCAAGAAGGCGGGGTTCTATACAAGTTATGCAGTGTTTACCTGAAATAGTAAAAGTCGCACCTCTCCTAACCTAATTATATTTGTCACCTTTATAGTCATCCTAATTTCTGTTTGTCGTTGCATACAGTGTATTCCGACCCTGATGACTGCCTGGTCCACCTGTCCCACTACGACGTCCAACAAAAAGCCCACTGTCAGCGCAAACGTCGTCATCATGGATCCAGAATGTGATGATGTCGAACCATCCTATACCCCCATGACAGCAATAGCTCCAGTGTACAACACAATGCGAGTCTAGGGTCAGCAGTGGGGGTGGGGCGGAGCAGGTCGAGTTTAGTGAAACAGATAGTTTCAAGGGGGGTCTGTGGTGGAAGCCCAGTATATATCTATATGGATCGGTGGGCCTTGGCAGTAGACAGTTGTCAATTTAACATTCTGTATACATATTTGCTTTCTGTCTTGCTACAAATATAATGTTCTTACAGTTATGCAATAGGTACTTCCGCTCATATGAAAATATCTGTTTTATAACTCTGCTGACATGGGGAAGCCAACATGAAACTTCTGTTCTCAAAACGCTGACAAGATAATATATAGTATAAACACGTCACGTTTTCCATCTGTTTTGCAACTTTGGAAGACAGTTAACTCAGACATGGACAACCGCAGTCTGAAACAGCTACCGCAGAAATTACCCAAGCAATTTTACTGGAAACGTATGCAAATAACATGGGAGGTCTATGCTATTACTAACTCATGATGTAACCCAATTATATCGAAGGAACCACACGTGGGCCTAAGACAACCCACTCATTTCATCCACCACCTGATGGCCAATCACAGATGACCGGAGGATGGAAGAATTGCAAGATGCTTATCCAATAATTAAACAATACGTTGTATCTATGTAATCTTTTGACCTGCCCAGATGTTAAACTCTTAAAAGAGGCTACACGCCCAACATTAAAGTTAGAATTGAGGAAGCTATACATGCTGAACCTCGTGTCAGTGTGAAAACTTCTTATGCGCATTATCAATTCAGAATTAATATGGAAGGGTGTAAACATTCCAAAATGAGTAAGCCGTGGCTCCACAAAGGAATGCCACGTCAGCCGAACCTTTCATCTCGAGCGGGCAGGTACTCGCTAAAGGCAATGCTCGCTCGAGCAATTGCCTTTAGCGAGTATACTCGCTCATCTCTAACTATGATAGATAACTGATATATATGTTTTGGTAATCAGCCTTCAGACATATCTACATTAAAGATTTTACATTCTGTATATCAAATTTTTGCATGTAGTTTTAACTCTTTGTGTTATTGAATAAAGTTTTTTTATTTTTTGCCCTGTGTGTGGATTTTATCCTGGGCTATATATGTATGTACAGGGGCAAGTTATAACCATATGCTGGCGGTTGTTGTTGGTACAAGTATATGCAAACATACTAGTAGATATGATTATGCTACTATTCCCAATATTGCATGTGTTCATGGATACTTCAAAAGGAAACAGCGAGATCTCATATGTAACCCTATTTCTTTCAAAAGTAATAACTACAACCATATACTTATATTACTGCATGCAATACGTTGGCACTGGATTCCGGATTTACCTTCATTGTAAGTTTCCTTTCCTTAACTGAATGCCTTCCCATTGATTTGATTTTTTTAAATAATTTATTTTTTATTGAGATTTGCATTGGATAATAATCACAGGTTACATCAATTCTGTTTTATAATCACAAAGAGTAATACATAGCATTTATGACATATATGTAGACCTGGGTTATGATGAGTAAAACATAGATATATCAATATTTTAATTACTATTATCCTTATTTTTATATTTTACACTAAGATATAGTTTGAACAAAGGAACTAGTTTGAAAAGGGAGCAACTGAGGGGGTAAGGGGTAAAACAGGGAGGGTCAAAATATTCATGTAGGGAAATGGGTAGTCCATGGGTTCCACATATTATTGTATTTTGAGATTGCATTGTTACAGATGGCTAAAATCTTTTCATATATACTGTGCTCTGATATAAGCCTAATCAATTCAGTCTTTGTTGGTGGGTTATGTGATTTCCTGAGTCTTGTGATGAGGAGCTTGGCAGCCATTACAATATGGGCCAGCAGCTCCTTTTGATGCAAAGAGATGCTGTCCATATCCAGAAGTAGCAACATATATTTTAGGTTGTGTGGGGCCCGCACTCCCAGAATACACCTCATAAGTGATAGAACCTCATTCAAGTATATCCTTAGAATGGGACAGGAGCAGAAAACATGCAGAAAAGTTCAACTTGTCCCGCAGCCTCTCGAGCACGCATCACTCTGACCCAGCCCTCATCTCGCTAATTTGGATGTGGTCAGGTACCATCTTGTCACTAATTTTATATGAGTTTCTATTAGGTTTGCAGCTCCAGAAGCCCGAGCAGCCTTCCCATGAAAATTGCTTCTCCTAGATCTCTATCCCAGTTAAGCAAATTAACTTTATTTGCTAGTTTCAGATTACTCACCAAGTTATCATAGTAGAATCTCCTCCTTCTACTCAATGACTCATCTAAAAGACCTAGACAATGGGCTATCAACTCAGCTATAGAGATTGTATGGATTCAAGTAGCTATTAACATTGACCATATCTGACAATTTCTGATAAATTCAGAATGATCTAGGTTACATTCGTCTCTCAAGGAGGCAAAGGACTTAGGGGAATCATCCTTTTAAGATTCAAGATGTTTTTAATACCCCTGCCCACCCATGTTTTCATATTAAGATCAGAAATAAAATATTCCAATACTTCCAGGGGAATATACCCAAGGAAGGTCTGTTGACCGAAACGTTGCTTGTTTGTTATGGGGTAAATAAACGCTTTTGTATTTTTCCATACCTTGGATTGCTGCCAGTCATTCTAATTACGTGGAATACATCCAGCATTAAAACATGTTATGTGCTTTTTTTGGAATAAAACTTTGTTGTGTGGTACAACCTCACTTCCTGATATTTTGTATCTTTTTGTGGAATGTTGAAGAAGCACTCGCAATAATTGCCTCATCAATTTAATTGGACTACATAAATTTATGGCTTTTTAGTTATCACCTGGACAAAATATTGATGTTGACAATACTAGCTTGAACCTTGGAGTGCCAATATCTTGGTCCGGGTGACATACAAGCCCATTCTAGATTTGTGCCTATTTTTGCAAAACTCAATCAGCTGAGATTATGTCCACTCATTTTTCTTACCTTTGCTTTCATCTTTTTGATACGCATTAGGTTTGGAACTCACTTTGCTTAGATAGCGCCTCAACTCATCATTATTCCTACTCCTGCAGGGTCCAGCTATTGACAAGGCCTTATACATAAAAGAGATCATTCATTAACCCACTTAAAGGTTTAGAATTGACAGACCTACAACGGAGTATAGTGATCGGGTGTCACCAGAGCAACCAATCAGAATCGGGCACTGCAGTGGTTTTGATTAGAGATGAGCGAGTATTCTCGACCGAGCTTGATGCTCGTTCGAGTATTAGGGTGCTCGAGATGCTCGTTACTCGAGATGAGCACCACGCGGTACTCGTCTCGATTAAACGAGCACTGGCCATTGAATTTAATGGAGCCAGCAATACAGCCAGCTCCATTGAAAGCAGTGGGCTGCCGGCGAGCGCGGGATGAATTTTCGGGAAGGGCTTAAAAATATAAGCCCTTCCCTGAAATTCATCCAGAAATGTGTAAAAAGTAAAAAAAATATATATATACTCACCTCGTCCAGGCAGACGGAGTTCAGCCGCGGCCGGCCGGCAGTTCTCCTGAACTGCTGTGAGTAGTATTCAGCAGCCGGGATTTAAAAACCCTGCCTGCTGAATGAGCTGCCTCTGATTGGTCCCTGCGCTGAGCCAATCAGAGGCAGCACTCACTCACCCATTCATGAATTCATGAATGGGTGAGTGAGTGCTGCCTCTGATTGGTGAGGCTGTGACCAATCAGAGGCAGCTCATTCAGCAGGCGGGGATTTTAAATCCCCACCTGCTGAATACTACAGAAAGCAGTTCAGGAGAACTGCCGGCCAGACGCGGCTGAACTCCGGCTGCAGCGTAAAGGTGAGTATACATTTTTTTTTTTTTTTTACACATTTTAGGATGATTTTCAGGTAAGGGCTTATATTTTTAAGCCCTTCCTGAAAATTCATCCCGTGCTCGCCGGCAGCCCATTGCTTTCAATGGAGCCGGCTATATTGCCGGCTCCATTGAATTCAATGGGCTAACATCGTTCTTCTCTGCCCCAGCTGTTACAGCTGTGGCAGAGGAGAACGATCTTTATGCTGACAGTGCAGGGGGGGGGGGTATCACTCTTGCCACTATTGTGGCTTAATAGTGAGACCTCGGAGCCCGAAATGCAGCCCTGCATGTTGCTCCTCGCCTGCCCTATCCATTTCTGTGTTTTTTACATGACTTTGGTGATTTGCTAAGATTTTCACAAATGAAAACCTTAGCGGAGCACCAGTCATATACAAAAATGCTCGGGTCGCCCATTGACTTCAATGGGGTTCGTTACTTGAAACGAACTCTCGAGCATCACTGAAAGTTCGACTCGAGTAACGAGCACTCGAGCATTTTGGTGCTCGCTCATCTCTAGTTTTGAACCATCCAAAGTCCACTGCTAGCTATGTTATTTGCAAATGGAATAATAATAATCTTTATATAGTGCCAACATATTCCGCAGCGCTTACAATACAGGGGAAATAAAGCAAGACAATGGTGGAAAGAGTAGAAGTGAAGGTCCTGTTCTAACGAGCTTACATACTACAAATATTGGGGTGATACAGAAGGTAAAGGGGCTGGAGATGTGCATGGTATGGCGAGGTGGAGAGTGAGGGATGCTATATACACAGACAATTGTCAGGCCGTATAGTGGTGGAATCAGGATGACTGCAGGTGCCGGTTGATTATGGCTAGAAGGGATTGCAGTCTGTGGGACAGGGAGTATGTTATCAGGCAGAGTACCGAGGGGTTTGGTTTAGGGGATATGGTATGCCTCCCTGAAGAGGTGCATTACTAGAGCACGCCTGAAGTTTAGTGTGTCAGTGATTGCCCGGATATTTTTTTGGTAGCACGATCCAGAGGATAGGTGCTGATCTTGAGAAGTCTTGGAGGCGGGAATGAGAGGTTTGAATTAAAGGGGCACTCAGTCTGATTTCGTTAGCAGAGCAGAGGGCACGGGTTGGCTGGTGGATTGAGTTGAGGGAAGCAATGTAGGGTGGGGCAGTGCTGTGGAGGGCTTTGTGGATGAGGGTAGTGAGTTTAAATTGTATTGTAATGGAACACATCTGGTGTGTGTGCAGTGCAGTCATATTCAGGGAGAATGTGGACAATGAAGCTTTGTACGAGCTGTGAATACATCCCACAAATCATCTGGCAAAATACTCACTGAGGAGGTTTCACAGACCTGTGCATTTTCTATTTGCACAAGAACCATCAGTAGGGAACTCTATGACAAGGATTATCATGGACAAACTGCACACAAGCCCAACATCACAGCAGTGAATGCACAGAGGTGACTACGATGGGGCATAGAGCATCATTCTTAGACTGTAAATGAATGAAAGCAAGTATTTTAGACAGAGGAATCACAGAACACTATCTTCCAATCAGATGACACATGGATGTGGCAGTTGCCTGGAGAGTGGTTTCTACACAACTGCATCATCCCAGCAGTGAAGTTTGGAGGAGGTTCTGTTATGGTGTGGGGTTGTTTCTCCTGGAAAGGACTAGGGATATTGGTTATAGTGAAGTCCACCCTCCACGCCAATGGGTACAGAACCATTCCAGACAATGTGGAATGATCTACACTGTGGAAATACTTTGGTACAGTTCCTTGTCTCTACCAACATGACCAAGAACTATGTCATAAAGCATTCAGTATTGAGGAGCAGAACATCTGCAAACTTCAATCAAAAGTCTGTATCTCAATTTCATTGAGCATCTTTGGAATGAACAAGCACTCTGTATCCATGCACGCCTAACACGCTCATCATCCCCAGCATCACTGTCTGAAGCTCTTGTCGAGGAATATCGTGAAAAGCATGTCTAGAAGGGATATTGCAGTCATTGAAGCCAAGGGTGGTTCAACACTGAAATGTCAATAAAATGTCATTTATTTTCCTATGTGTGTCTCAATACTTTTGTCAACACATATATCTATATTGACTTTTTAAGTATAAACTATAAATCAAAAGCATTCTTTTTTCAGAATGTTTAGTTGGATATTGGTAGAGTCTATCTTAATAGACAAAGTTTTAATCTGAACTTATGCTGCTTCTTGGATTCCTTGGAGCCCTGTTGAATTTGTTTGTAGATTTCTCAATGGACCAAAGTACTAACTAACTCTAGACAAAGTCTCAGTCTCTTAGCTGCTTAATTTTGCCTTTTCCCTTCATATTGTGTATAAATAGGGGCACCCTTTGTAATCCATGTTATATGTCAGGTCCCTGCATTGTGTTTTTATGTAGCACGTCACACACGGAAAAACCTGTAAGAACATGTGACTCTGTAATCGGGCACCTCCAGAAATAGTTCTAATTGAGGTATGGAAAATTATTACAAGGAAATCAAAATCATCTTTAAGCACATAAAATGGCTGTTATAGGAGGATGAGAACCACAAATGTATGTAAGTACAATTATATAGGTGCAGAGAAATCCAATGACCCTCTAGAATCCTTACTTGTGTTATTTTTATATTTTTACTTGTTTATTATCTGTCTTAGAATAATCTTTTTTGTCCTGTGGTGTTTTGCGTCTCCCCCTTATATTTAAAAGGACTATCCAGTTATAAATTATTGATTGTCTATATTCTGGTTAAGTAATAAATTGTAGATCAGCTGGGTTCCGCTATGTGGGATCATCTTTTTTGGTCTAGTGCACTGAGTTTGTTTCTGCAGGAAGCAGACAGATGCATTCTCACTACAATAGCCAGGCTTGATATTGCAGCAAAGTTCCCATTCATTTCAAGCCTGCAATACCAAGCATGGCCACTATAGTGGGAATTGAACTGTCTGCTTCCAGCAATATAACCCCTGTAATGGCTTTACTTTTTGAGAAAGTGTCCAATTATATAAAATAACAGCAGCAGCAAAAAATACATTGCCACCCAGTCAGAAATAATGACAGAGAGAATGGTATAAATTGATTTGATCTCTTTTGTTGGTTTTCTTGCAGGAGAATAATCTTACTACAATGACAGACTTCTTCCTTACAGGATTTCAAGGCAGCCACTATGTGAGAATTTCCCTTTTCTGTTTTCTCTTAGTTTTTTTTGGCGCCACAATATTTGGGAATCTTCTGATCATCACCCTGGTGTCCACCAACAAGAACCTCCACACGCCAATGTACTTCTTCATCTCACAACTGTCCATCAGTGACCTCTTGTTGACTTCAGATATTTCCCCCAAGACGCTCCACATTCTACTAAAGGATGGGGGTGCCATTTCGTTTATTGGCTGTATGACTCAGCTTTACTTCTTCCTTGTCTCTGAAGCATCTGAGTGTCTCCTTCTCACAGTGATGTCTTATGACAGATATGTGGCCATCTGTGATCCCCTCCATTATACATCTAAAATGACTAGATCCTTTTGTGTAATATTGGCTGCCTTTTGTTGGTTTCTGGCCTTTTCCATTTCACTCACCTACAGACCATCAACTTTAACCTTTTGCAGACAAAATATAATTGACCATTTCTTTTGTGATATTATTCCCTTACTAGAAATTGCCTGTTCTGGTATTTACATTGTGCAACTAGAAAACTTCATATTAAGCATCCCGTTAGTTTTAGTCCCAAGTTTAATAATTACATTGTCTTATGTTCAAATTATATCTACCATCTTAAAGATTTCATCTAATATCAGTAGACAGAAAGCCTTCTCCACCTGTAGCTCCCACCTCATTGTGGTCTCCATATTCTACTGGACTCTGTTTAGTGTTTATGTTATCCCGACAAGAGGACAATCAATGACCACCAGTAAGGTCCTATCACTGCTATATACTGTATTTAATCCTTTCATCAACCCCATCATATACAGTCTGAGAAATAAAGACATTAAAAAAGCTGTAAATGAAGCAATATTCAAACACATCTAGATAGAGATGACCAAATATCTTTGACTGCATTTGCCACTTGGAACAACCCATGTTCATATCAAGATATCTTTTCTGTGCTGTTCCAAAGAACTGCCAGTTAATTTGTTGAATTATCAGAGAAATCATTGAAAGTAGCCATATACTTACTAAATGTACAAATAAAAGAGGGAAAGTAGAAGCACCACATCCCCAACATGCAGGCAGCCAAACTACTATATGGAGGAGCTATTGCACAGGCGCAAGGCACTCATGAGCAACCACTCCTACATCTTCCATATATTGAGGGGGATGGCTGCTTAGTACTATACTTGCACACAAGTGTAGTGGCCCAAAGTAGCGACCCACACAGCACCTATGTGACTGATCTCATGTGGTGTATATTTGTCTGATTGTGTGTATTGTTACATGTGGCACATTTATGTGCATTGGCCTAGCCAGGTCATTTACACGTCATTGTCCGGTGTTGGCATTTTCTAACTTGTGTCTGTTGGTGGTGTATATTCCGTTAGCTCAAGATTGGTTGAGGGGAAAGGTAATAAAAGGGCCGACATTGGGTGAGGAAAGGGGAGTGGAAAAAGGAAAAGAAGAAAGGAAAGGGGAGAAAAGGGAGGCGGAGGAGAACGCCTTAGTGATAGTCAGGCCCTTGAGGTATCTTATTAAGCCAGAGCTCAAAATCCAACTGAAGCTCATGTCAGATCCAGCTTGACCAGAGACGGATCTTTTGCTTCTTTTATGGGAGTTTGCTTATTGTGTCGTAAGGAAATCTCTACTTTTTATGCTTGTTCGTAAAATAGCAAACATAGTTGTTAAAGTTTAATATTGGCTGTCAATAATTGGCAATAGATGGAATGATGATTGGGATGATTTAGTGATCCTGCACTAAAGGAATTGCCCAGTTACTGGACACCATTCCAGAGCATTATCCCTCTAGCTTTAGGCCTCATGTCCACGGGGAAAATCAGATCCGCTGCAGATTCTACATGTAGAATCTGCAGCGGGTCCCTCCTGCCCCGCGGACATGAGCGCTGAAAATAGAAATTTAAAAGCATTTACCTATCCGTAGCGTGCGGGGAAGGTCAGCTGTTCCTCACGGCCGGATCTTCATTTTCGGCTGGCGGATGAATTCCTGACGCCGGCGGCACGTCGCCGGCACGTCGTCGACGTGCCGCGCGCATGCGCCGGGCACATCCGCCGAGCCGAAGCAAGGGAGATGCGGCCGTGAGGAAGAGCAGAGCTTCGCGGTCCGCTGCGGGTGAGTAAATGCTTTCAATTCCTATTTTAGGAATCCGGACGGCTTCCATAGGCTTCAATAGAAGCCCGCGGGAGCCGTCCCCGCGGGAGACCCGCATGAAAATGGAGCATGGTCCAGATTTTTTCATGCTCCATTTTTTTTTAAATGCCTTTTATTGACGATCCGCGGGTATTTATCTACCCGCGGGTGGTCAATGCATCCCTATGGGGTGCGGATCCGCGCGCGGGAGATCCGCTGCGGATTTTAAATCACATTTTGCCCGTGGACATGAGCCCTTAACTGTGTAAAATAAGAAAAATAGCTGTACTTACCTGTCTTTTGTTGCAGAGATTTAGCACTGTAGCCTGCCTTGGTCCCAGAGTTTTGTGTTGCTTTTGATGTCATTTTGATGTCATTTGAAATCACATGACTGTGAGGCTACATTGTCATCCTTCTGAACTCCTGGTATCATGGAACCTAGGACATGACTGATGATCTCAGGAGAATAGGCAGTGATGCTGCAGCCTGATTGACTGCAGCAGTCAGGTGCCTTCCGATGACCTCACTATCAGCAACAAACACCAGGAACACGGTGAGGCTACAGCACTGGATCCTTGTGGGAGAGGACAGGTATATACTGTTCACACGATCAGGAGCTGCATGTTGCGTGTTATCCAGCTCCCATAGGATTCTATGGAAACTCTATTGCAGCACGAACCAAAGATAAGTCAGGTCCTATCTTTTCTCGCAGCATGAACCTTAAATGTGTGCATTGTAGCCACGCATGTCCTATCTTTGGAAGGTGGAAGTTTTTTCCTTCATCTGAATGTTTCCAAGCTATATTTGTATGTACATGGGGCAAGTTATAACCATATGCTGGCGGTTTTTGTTGGTACAAGTATATGCAAACATACTAGTAGATATGATTATGCTACTATTCCCAATATTGCATGTATTCATGGATACTTCAAAAGGAAACAGCGAGATCTCATATGTAACCCTATTTTTTTCAAAAGATATAACTACAACCATATACTTATGTTACTGCATGCAATACGTTGGCACTGGATTCTGGATTTACCTTCATTGTAAGTTTCCTTGCCTTGACTGAATGTCCTCCCATTGATTTTTTTTATAATGTAATTTTTATTGAGATTTGCATAAGATAATAATCACAGGTTACATCAATTCTGTTTTTATATTTTACAATAAGATATAGTTTCAACAAAGGAACTAGTTCGAAAAGGGAGCAACTGAGGGGGTAAGGGGTAAGACAGTGGGGGCAAAATATTCATGTAGGGAAATGGGTAGTCCATGGGTTCCACATATTATTGTATTTTGAGATTGCATTGTTACAGATGGCTAAAATCTTTTCATATAAACTGTGCTCTGATATAAGCCTAATCAATTCAGTCTTTGTTGGTGGGTTATGTGATTTCCAGAATCTCGTGATGAGGAGCTTTGCAGCAATTCCAATATGGGCCAGCAGCTCCTTTTGATGCGAAGAGATGCCTTCCATATTCAGAAGTAATAACATATATTTTAGGTTGTGTGGGGCCCGCACTCCCAGAATACACCTCATAAGAACCTCATTCAAGTATATCCTCAGAATGGGACAGGAGCAGAAAACATGCAGAAAAGTTCAACTTGTCCCACAGCCTCTCGAGCACGCATCACTCTGACCCAGCCCTCATCTCGCTAATTTGGATCAGGTCAGGTACCATCTTGTCACTAATTTTATATCAGTTTCTATTAGGTTTGCAGCTCCAGAAGCCTGAATAGCCAGTCTAATGGCTTTCAGCCATTTTTCCATGGAAATTGCTTCTCCTAGTTCTCTTGAAAAAGGCCATTGCATGGGCCGAAACGTCATGTTTTATCTGGAGGCAATAAAGTGGCATCTTCTGATGCATTTTTAAGAATTTTCCATTTCTGGCACCTCTCCTTTATATGGATTTGATGGACTACATTTGGAGGAGCCAAGGGAATCCGGCTCCTTGAGTGAGCTGTGCGCATTGTTGTCTTCTCCACCTCCCAGTATCGTGGTTATACGGTGTGGAGTGCTGATGTGACACATTTCTCGAGGATACCTCATCGACAACGCAAGGGGTAAACCATCTGCACTCTGCACCCTACTCAAGTCTGTCAGTGTTTTGGGGACAGACAGGTACAACCCCACTATGGCAAGTCTGTGTGCACCCGCAGCATGGGTGGCTAGCAGGAACACACAGACAGTACAAAAAGAAATCCCATTGCAGTGCCCGGATAGCTGAGGTTACGTGAGAGGAAATACATGTTGGCTGCGGCCCACACGCCATGCCCTAGACATTCTGTTTTGGTTTTTTTTAAAGTGCCAAGCAGGTACAACTCCGCTATGGCAAGTCTGTGTGCACCTGCAGCATGGGTGGCTAGCAGGAACACACATACGGTACAGAAAGAAATCCCATTGCAGTGCCCCAGATAGCTGAGGTTTCGTGA
Source organism: Eleutherodactylus coqui (assembly GCF_035609145.1). Lineage (NCBI taxonomy): Eukaryota > Metazoa > Chordata > Amphibia > Anura > Eleutherodactylidae > Eleutherodactylus > Eleutherodactylus coqui. The sequence continues at coordinate 337,345,046 of NC_089838.1, read as the reverse complement.
GAGGAAATACATGTTGGCTGCGGCCCACACGCCATGCCCTAGTCAGTCTGGGTTTTTTTTCGGGCCAGATAGGTAGAACACCGTGATGGGAAGTCTTAGTGCACCCACAGTATACACAGACCCCTGTAATATTCTTGTAGCAAAGGTATAAGCTGACCCCAGTAACAGTTATGTTGCAGAAGTCTAGGGAGACCCCAGTAACATTTCTGTAGTAACAGTATAGACAGACCTCAGTAACATTTCATTAGCAGAAGTATAGGCAGACCAAAGTAACATTTCTGTAGCAGCAGTATAGGCAGACCCCTGTAACATTTCTGTAGCAGCAGTATTGGCAGACCCGTGAAACACTAATGTAGCAGCAGTATATGCAGACCCCTGTAACATTTCAGTAGCAGCAGTACAGGCAGAGCCCAGTATTTGTAACATTTTAGTAGTAACAGTATAGACAGACCCCAGTAACATTTCTGTGGTAACAGTATAGACAGAGCCGAGTAACATTTCTGTAGTAACAGTATCGGCAGACCCCAGTAACGTTTCTGTAGCAGCAGTATAGGCAGACCCCTGTGACATTCATGTACCAGCAGTATTGGCAGACCCCTGTAACATTTCAGTAGTAGCAGTATATGCAGACCCCTGTAACATTTCAGTAGCAGCAGTACAGGCAGAGCCCAGTATTTGTAACATTTCAGTAGTAACAGTACAGACAGATCCCAGTAACATTTCTGTTGTAACAGTATAGACAGAGCCGAGTAACATTTCTGTAGTAACAGTATAGGCAGACCCCAGTAATGTTTCTGTAGCAGCAGTATAGGCAGACCCTTGTAACATTTCTGTAGCAGCAGTATAAGCAGACCCCTGAAACATTTATGTAGCAGAAGCATAGGCAGACCCCTGTAACATTTTTGTAGCAGCAGTATAGGTAGACCACAGTACCATTTCTGTAGAAGTAAAGGCAGACCCCAGTAACATGTCTGTCGCCGCAGTATAATCAGACCCCTGTAAAATTTCTTTAGCAGAAGCATAAGCAGACCCCTGTACCATTTTTGTAGCAGAAGTATACGCAGACCCCCTGTAACATTTACGTGGCAGAAGTATAGGCAGACCCCAGTTACATAATTGTAGCAGAAGTATAGGCAGACTCCAGTAACATTTAAGTAGCAGCAGTATAGGCAGACCCCTGTAACATTTATTTGGCAGTAGTATAGGCAGACCCCAGTAACAGTTATGTAGCAGAAGTATAGGCAGACCCCCTGTAACATTCAAGTGGCAGCAGTATAGGCAGACCCCTGTAACATGTAAGTAGCAGCAGTATAGGCAGACTCCTGTAACTTTCTCGTAGCAGAAGGCAGACCCCAGTAAAGTTTCTGTAGTAATTGTATGGCCAACCTCAGAAACATTGGGATACCATGAGCGTCGGCGAAGGCCGGAAAAATTAGTTGGATAAGAGTGTAGGCGTGGGCCCCAAAAATATATGTTACGCATACTGCAGTCCGCAAAAAATTATACGCTAGGCTGCAAAAAGGCCTAGCTGGGTAATAGTGAGCCACTACAACTCCCAGCAGCCACACAGTAAAATGCACACGGTCCCAAGTAGCCCTAAGAAGGAGCTTTTTTTCAAATTTCTTTGAAAAAGCAAACAGCCTAGATAGCATGTACATGTCTTTCCCTCTATCAGCGGCTGTGGCCGTACGCTGTGTGTGAAGTTGACGGGACGCACAGAGCGGTGTAAATAATTAGGCAATTATTGGCCTGCACTTGGAGGGTCACAGTGGTTATGTAACGCACACTGTAGGCCAAAAAATATATACGCTGGGCTGCAGAAAGGCTAGCTGGCTAATAGTGAGCCACTACAGCAGTAATGCACACGGTCACAGGTAGCCCTAAAGAGGAGTTTTTTTCCAGATTTTTTTGAAAAAAACAGCAGCCTAGATAGTGTGTATATGTCTTTCCCTCTATCAGCGGCTGTGGCCGTACGCTGTGCGTGAAGTTGACGGGACGCACAGAGCGGTGTAAATAATTAGGCAATTATTGGCCTGCACCTGAAGGGTCACAGCGGTTATGTAACACACACTGTAGGCCGAAAAAATTATACGCTGGGCTGCAGAAAGGCCTAGCTGGTTAATAGTGAGCCACTACAACTCCCAGCGGCCACAACAGTAATGCACACGGTCACAGGTAGCCCTCAGGAGGAGCTTTTTTGGGGTACTTGTTGACAGGATTCTTTACTAGCACTGTCCCTGCCTCACCAGTACTGCCCCTATATTCTGTATAATTGGCTGCAGACTGAGAACTCAATAGTCTGCATAGCCCAAGAGGAAAAAAAAAGTGCAAAACTGATCCCAGCTGCCACAACAGTAATGCACACGGTCAGAGGTAGCCCTAAGAAGGACCATTTGGGTTCTTGAAGACGCCAACACTCTAACTATAGCAACAGCAGCACCCTCCCTAATCTCTGCCAGCGTGTGTCTGAGGTGAGCAGCGGGCGGGACTGCTTTATATACTCAGCGGTCACTTGATCTCGCCAGCCACTCACTGCAGGGGGGTGGGATAGGGCTGGAACGTCACAGGAGGAAGTTGTAAAGCCTTCCCTGCATGTCTATTGGCCAGAAAATGGCGCAAAAAATGCAGGGATGGAAATGGAATTGACTCAAGTACCGCATGGTGCTCGTCTCGAGTAACGAGCATCTCGAGTACCCTAATACTCGAGCGAGCATCAAGCTCGGACGAGTACGTTCGCTCATCTCTACTCGGTAACCTTTTAGTTTCGGCACATCTGCTCCTCTCTGAGTGTGGCAGAGAGACAATATTGAGAGGGTGGTGCTAGGTTTCCTGCCTTCCCAGACATAATTTGAGAGTTGTTTCTGGAATTTAGTAACTGTCACTATTGATTTTTTTTAAACGTTTTGCAATTAGAGCAAAATTAATTAAAACATATTGAAAAGAAAAATAAAATGAAATAGTCAAGAAGGAAATATTATTATTACGGTGTGTTAAATGCTTAACTCGGTTAATACCGGTACTAAGTGCTAAGCCGGACAATGGTCAAGGCAGAACAACCAAAGTAATGCAATAATTATACCTGCATGTTGACTGTGTGTCCAGATCTAGAAACTTCCTCATGATGTGACCTGTATTTAGGCCATTGTTGTTATGGATAGGAACAAATACATTGGCGAAATTCAACACCAACTTGATGATGTGAACACCAATGAAAGGTTGAGACATGACCCCACCCTCTGTTTTCAGGCTCAATTGAAATTTCTGATTAATGAAGCAGTTAACAATGCCAGAATTGACCTACAATTTGTAGATTACCTACTAGTATTATATCCGATTACACCTACAATCTATATCTTACCAAAAATCCATAAGGACCTAGAAAACCCTCTCGGAAGACCTATTATTTCCGGTCGGAACAACATATCTCGGTTCTTTAACCATATTTTACGAGACTTCGCTACGTGCACTAAGTCGTACGTACGTGATACTAGTGATTTCCTTAACAAAATTAAGGAAGTAACAGTCAGTGAGCTCACTGTATTAGTGTTATTTGATGTAGTATGATTATATACTATTATTGCTCATGATAAAGGGTTGGAGGCGGTGAGAGAATGTCTGTTGGGATCTGATCTGACTAATAGTGCTATGCAATTTATCTTGTCATTGTTAGAATTTATTTTGACCAACAACTTCTTCCTCTTTGCTAACACCTTCTATCGTCAATGCGGGACCACAATGGGCTCAAACGTGGCCCCGACATACGCGGTCATCTTTATGATTCATATTGAGAACACCAGAATTTATGCCTCCCTATCCTGGCGACATGTACGCGGATGGTGGAGGTATATTGATGATATTTTTATGACTTGGGAGGGCTCACATGAGGAATTGATATTTTTTTATAACAAACTTAATGAGATTCTTCCTGAACTCACATTTACCATGTCTATGTCGACTATTGAATTACAATTTTTGGATGTGCTGGTTTTTAAAAAGGATACTACCTTAGATACAGACATCTTCGTTAAGACTACTGACAGAAATAACCTACTGACATTTAGTAGTTTTCATCCCAAGAGAACAATTGAATCTTTACCTTGGAGCCAACTCTAATGAGTACGGCGGATTGTCAGTGATGACAGAGTAGATGACAGATTAGATCAAATGTGTTCCAAATTCTTAGCAAGGGGATACCCTTTGGGTCTAGTAGGCCCTAGGTCAGAAAGAGCCCGTCTATTATCACATGATCAAGAATCAGACATCTCGTGTATCCCTTTTGTGTCGACCTACATCCCCATCAGTGGACAGATTGCCAATATAATAAGACGCTATTGGCCTCTATTATCAAAAAATTGTTTGAATATTCCCGAATTTCAGATTTTTTTTCTTTAATGTCCCACTGCCGCGGCTGCAATCTTAAGGACCAATTGGTCCAATCATATCTACCTGATGTTAGCCCCACTAGTAAACGAGTTCTTTGGCCAGTCAAAAGTGGGAACTTCCCTTGCCTCAGTTGATCATGTTGTGGTAACATGAGCCGAGGAAAGACATTTAGCCATCCGAGAACGTGTAAGATTTTTCAAATTAAACACAGGTATACTTGTAAATCATCCTTTGTTGTGTATTTAATATCGTGCCCCTATGGCCTCTGTTATGTGGGGGAGACCATTCAAGAGATCTGTTCAAGAATTACTAAGCATAAGTGTACCATTAGAACAAAAAATGGTGAGCTTCCAATTCCGAAACATTTTTTGGCAGCTGGGCATAGCATTAGTCAGCGAAAATGTAGAATAATAGATCATGTCCCAGAAAATATTTGCGGTGGCGATCGGGCCAAATTATTGAATACAACACCTTGATTGGCTGGAATCGGCACATATGACGGGGCGGAGCTACTCGATGAGGCGTACAAGGGAGCGGAGCCAGAACGCCGCTGCTGCCGGACCGAGTCGAAGGGAAAAGACCCATCTGCGCAAGCGCGTCTAATCGGGCGATTAGACGCTGAAATTAGACGGCACCATGGCGACGGGGACGCCAGCAACGGAGCAGGTAAGTGAATAACTTCTGTATGGCTCATATTTAATGCACGATGTATATTACAAAGTGCATTCATATGGCCATACAGAAGTGTATAACCCCACTTGCTATCGCGGGACAACCCCTTTAAGTGCATACACTCTCATTGTGAATTAGCTTGGCAAAGACCAAGACATAGGGTCGAAATGTCGCAATTTTCTGTAGGATTATGAGGAATAAAGAGGGATCCTGATTAGAGATGAGCGAACGCGTTCGTCCGAGCTTGATATTCGTGCGAATATTAGGGTGTTCGGGATGTTCGTTATTCGTAACGAACACCATGCGGTGTCCGGGTTACTTTAACTTTCTTCCCTGAGACGTTAGCGCTTTTTTTTGGCCAATATAAAGACAGGGAAGGCATTACAACTTCCCCCTGCAACGTTTAAGCCCTATACCACCCCCCTGCTGTGAGTGGCTGGGGAGATAAGGTGTCACCCGAACATAAAAGTCGGCCCCTCCCGCGGTTCGCTATGGATGCATTCTATATGCGCTCAATGGGGCCGGCGGCAGCAGCGCTGACCCCATTGAGAACATATAGAAGACAAATCCTTCTTCTCTGGCACAGCTGTAACAGCTGTAGCAGAGAAGAACGATGTTTGCCCATTGAATTCAATGGAGCCAGCAATACAGCAGGTTCCACTGAATGCAATGGGCTGCCGGCGATCGCAGGATGAATGGTCGGAAAGGGGTTAAATATATAACCCCTTTCCTGCAATTCATCCAGAAATGTGTTACACTAAAAATATATACCGGCGTATAAGGCGACCGGGCGTATAAGACGACCCCCCAACTGTCACCTTATACGCCGGTAATACAGTGGAGCAAAGAATAAAAATCATTACTTACGTTTTTAGATGATCTGCGGCGCTCCTGCAGGCTGTCACTCCCTCCTAATCCACGGCAAAGTATTCCTTTCTCCACGAAAGGCTTTAAATCCCTGCCTCCAGAAGCACACGTGCCTTCAGCCAATCACAGCCAATGACAATGATGTCATTGAATGGCTGTGATTGGCTGTGTTTCTGGAGGCGGGGATTTCAAGGCTTGAAATCCCCGCCTCCAGAAACACAGCCAATCACAGCCATTCAATGACATCATTGTCATTGGCTGTGATTGGCTGAAGGCACATGTGCTTCTGGAGGCAGGGATTTAAAGCCTTTCGTGGAGAAAGGAATACTTTGCCGTGGATTAGGAGGGAGTGACAGCCTGCAGGAGCGCCGCAGATCATCTAAAAACGTAAGTAATGATTTTTATTCTTTGCTCCACTGTATTACCGGCGTATAAGGTGACAGTTGGGGGGTCGTCTTATACGCCCGGTCGCCTTATACGCCGGTATATATTTTTAGTGTAACACATTTCTGGATGAATTGCAGGAAAGGGGTTATATATTTAACCCCTTTCCGACCATTCATCCTGCGATCACGGGCAGCCCATTGCATTCAGTGGAACCTGCTGTATTGCTGGCTCCATTGAATTCAATGGGCAAACATCGTTCTTCTCTGCTACAGCTGTTACAGCTGTGGCAGAGGAGAACGATCTTTATGCTGACAGTGGGGGGGGGGGGGGCACTCTTGCCGCTGTTGTGGCTTAATAGTGGGACCTGTGAACTTGAGATGCAGCCCAACATGTAGCCCCTCGCCTGCCCTATCCGTTTCTGTGTCATTCCCATCACTTTCTTGAATTGCCCAGATTTTCACACATGAAAACCTTAGCGAGCATCGGCGAAATACAAAAATGTTCTGGTCACCCATTGACTTCAATGGGGTTCGTTGTTCGAAACGAACCCTCGAACATCGCGGGAAGTTCGTTCCGAATAACGAACACCCGAACATTTTGGTGTTCGCTCATCTCTAATCCTGATGGATTCAGAGAGCTTTTGCACCTGAACCTGCTGCCTTGCCTACTTTATTGGACTGTATTTAGTCCAGCAGGTTTCTGCAGTAATATGTATATGTTGGAGTTTATATGTAAAGTTTCTAGACTTTTGTGTAGTGTATGTGCTCCAACCCCGGCGGTAGGAAGGATGACCGGCACAATAAGTATCCCGTCTGTTCCCCACTGGTTCCCACCTCCTGCACCAGTTCAGTGTATTTATTGATGTTCTCAGTGTATGTATTGTGCATATCGTGAGTGTTTGGGATGGATATCTATGATGGATGTGGTTGTGTTATGTTAGTCAGTGACTGTGAGGTCTGGTCTGTTGTGGTGGGTTGTGTTGTCTGTGATTATGGCTGTCGTAGTACAATGTGTGCCTGCCAGGATGTCTGTGGGGTGTATTTGTAGGATGGGATATGAGGGTTTGATATTTTGTACTTGTCTACAAGCTCTTGGTGGATTAGATTTGCTATCTGATTATGTCTGTAAACAATCTGCCTGTGACGGGAGCAGCCGGAGGTGATGTGTTGTATGGTTTCTGCCACCATGGGGCATTTACTTGCTCATGTTATGAGTAAGACCGCCTTCACAGAACGAATTTGCCTTGGGGAATCTGCAGTCGGCATCTGTACTGTGGATCTGCAGCCAAAAGCATTCACTACATGCTATGGAGAAGTGCTTCTTGCTGCACACTCGCCCTCTACGGGCTCTTGCATGCAGATTCCAGCCCGTTCATGTGCAGGCGGCCTAGTTGTGGTGACTGTAGGGATTTGTTTTCTGTAGGTTTTGTGTTATGACTCGATCCTGTATGGCAATCAGTTTGCTCAAAGAAGTTACCGCGAGGCAGCCAGCAGTTTGGTCAATGGCATGTCTACCATGGAGCTCCTTCTCAGCCCATGATTGCTTTAGGACGTTGGTGTTTTTCATGTGTACAATACAGGGATGTAAGTTTAGTGTGGTGCGGCTTCTGTCTGCTGGAGTTACTGCTTTATGTAGCTGGGATGTCTCTTGGTTTCTGTAAGAGAACTCTCGCAGTGTCTGTATGTGTTTGTAGGGTAAGTTTATTATGTCGACAAACCTCGTTCATCCTCTTTACAAGGGAGAAATAGCCTCTCTATTATTATTATTAGTATTATTATTAGTAATGTTTTATGTTCAGTTCAGTCAGTGAACAGTTAATCACACAGACGTTCTTTCTCCATTCCGGAGCTCCATGAATACTCCCTATGGTTTTATTACAAAGTTGTAATAAAGAAATGACTTCATCAGTTCATTAGTGATAATTGGAAACAAAATAAAGTAGTTAGAGATATCTAAACGTTCAGCCACAGACCTGATGGGATACTTACCTTTATATTGAGCAATGCATTGTTAGTACTTATGGATCTATTTAGTGATGATAATAATAACATGTAAATAAAACATATTAACACAATGTAATAGAATGTAATACAAAGTAACAGCAAGTGATCTGATGTAACTATTTCCCTCTATTACACTATTACATTGTACATTGTTTCTATCTATGTAATTCTCTGCCGTCTAATTAAACTTCTGGGATTTCCCAGCATCACATTTGATATTTCTGATTTCTCTAACCTGTGACTGTTCTGTCCCCACGAGGGAGACATGAATTTAGCAGTTCTGCTACACATAGAAAATCATAGAATCTATTAAGACTGTTATCTGTCCCTCAGCTGATAATTAGCGCTCTGCTTGTTTGCTCTATTACTGTAAAGACAAAGCAACTTTGTTTTAGTTTATGTGAAGAATTTCATGTCCGTTCATTATAGTGAAGGCAAAAACATTCCACAAGTATTCTAATACATTGTATATTAAACACGGAGTGTAATAAGGTGTCTATAGTAATTCACATTAGACTGTACTTTATTACTGTAATAAAGTAAAGATTTTAGGAAGATGTGATTGTTCCCAGCAAGAGAAAAAAAGTAATCTTGTAGATATGATAACTTTTAATGGCTTACAAAAATACATGATGTTATAACAAGCTTTCTAAGGAGGATTCTTCCTCAGGCCTCAGTCACACGGGCGCATCGGCACCCGTACACCGGCGCCGATGCGCCCGTGTGACTGACACCAGCAGACGGACGTACCTGCAGACGGCCGTCTCTCTGCAGCGCTGGAGGAAAGAACATGTGACCGGCTTCATTGCCGGTCATGTGTTCTTTCCTCCGGCGCTGCAGAGAGACGGCCGTCTGCAGGTACGTCCGTCTCCTTTCTGCAGTCACCCGGGTGCATCGGCGCCGGTGTATGGGTGCCGATGCGCCCGTGTGACTGATGCCTCAGGCATAATGAAACAGATCCAAAAAAAAATAAATATATATATATATATATATATATATATATATATACACACAGACACACACACACACACATGCTTATGACAAGGCACAGACATGGGTGTGATTAATTTGCACTCAAAAGAATATCACAACAGGGTGAGTAGAGAGATAATTAAATACTTAAATAATCCACTGATAAAGATGCAAAGGTTTTATGGTCCCTTAATTAGTGTTAGGGGGTCACCAGGCCTGTGTGTTATCTGTGCTAGAGATGTCTCATACTTTCCAGTCACGCATGAATCCTCTTGAACAATTTAACCCTCTGTTGAAAGTGTCAAAAGTTGTTATAAATTTGTACTCCCAAATTCTTCTATGGTTTTGTGATTTGAAATTGCCTTTAGGTATAATTACTTTCATGTGTTCTATGTTGTGTTCGTGACTAAAAAAGTGCTTGGCCACAGATAATTCTGTCTTTCTCTCTTTAATTGTGTGACGAAGAGATCTTATCCTCACTTTAAATTTTTGTCCCATTTCTTCAACATAAAGACCCCTAACAGGACATTTACTGCACCGGATCAGATACACAGCATTGGACGTGGAACATGTGAATGTCTCTGGGATCTTATAGTCCTGTTATGTGTTGGGCATTTGTATCCTGTCCTTGATCAGTACATGTGAGCAGGTCTGTCAGTTTCTTTTTGTGTGTTCAGACGGTCATCCTTGTGTAGGGTATGATAGGTTTTCTTTGTGGTTTTTCTTAGTACCTCCAACTGTGAATTGTAGGTCACTACTAGAGGTACACAATCGTTCTCTTCCTTCTCTGTGTATTGGAGTAGTTGATTTCTGGTATGCTGGTGGCTCTGGGGATTTGGTCATCAATTGAGGTGGGATTTAAAAATGTCTTTTTAAGATGGTATAGATGTTCCTCTCTGTCTGTTGCGTTGGAGCAGATGTGGTTGTATCTGATGGCCTGACTGTAGACAATGGACTTTTTGATGTGTTTAGGATGGAAACTGTCCCATCCTAAACACTTCAAAAAGTACATTCGATTGATCAGCCCACATACCTCAGATGAACCATTTAAGTATTAATTTATTTCTCTATGCATCCTGTTGAGATATTTTTTTAAGTGCTAATTAATCACACCCATGTCTGTGCCTTGTCATAAGTAAGTGTATATATATGCATGCCTCTAGTTTATTATGCCAGAGGAAGAACCCTGAAAGGTTCAAAAGCTGCTGTAACATCATGTATTTTTGTTAGCGATGAAAAGGTATCATATCTACAATATTACTTGTTTTTTCTTGCTGAGAACAATCACATTTTGCTCTACTGGCTAACACGGTACCAAACGTTTTTTGATTTTAGTATAATAACTAGACATGAGTGGGGGCACACTTGGTAAAAGCAGATACTCGAGCGAGCATCGCTCTCCTCGAGTATCTGCCTACTCTTCCGAGCAAATGCGGGGAGGGGGGCCAGCGGGGGTGAGTGAGTGGTAGCAGGCGAGGGAGTGAGAGAGATCTCTCCCCCCCCCCCCGCTCACCCTCACTGCCCCCTGCATGTGCTCAGACAAATAGGCAAATACTCGAGAAGAGCGATGCTCGCTCGAGTATCTGCCTTTATGTTATGATGTTAAACAGGACATCACATAATTGTGCCTCTCTACAACAATACATTTGGCCACATTAACCCCGGCTGCTGCAACCTTTTTTTGTTTTCTGGTTTTAATTTTTTCCTCCCCACTTAAAAAAAAAATCATATTTTTTATTTTTCTGGTGATATTGCTGCATGAGGGCTTGTCTTTTGTGGAATAAGTTGTATTTTTCAATGTACCTTATTATGTACCGGAAAACTTTAAAAAATGCCTAAGGGCTCAGTCACACAGGTGTTTTTACGCCCGTATGACAGCTGCGTTTGTGATCCGCATCTATATAGACCCAATGCTTTGCAATGGAACAGTCACATGTGCAAATTTTTCATGCACACAAATGCATGCGGTGAAAATTACAGGACACAATGATTTGCAGAACGCATGTAACTGCATTCTGCAGAAAATCATTGTGTTCTGTGTATGTGCGCTCAATAGGGCCGGTGGCCCCATGAATGGGTGAGTGAGTGCTGCCTCTGATTGGTTGAGTGCTGGGGCCAATCAGAGGCAGCTTTCAGCTGTCATTCAATAGCTGAGAGCAGCCTCTGATTGGTCACAATGCTCAGCCAATCAGAGACAGCCCATTCAACAGGCGGGGATTTTAAATCCCTGCCTGCTGAATACTACTAAAAGCAGTTCAGGAGAAGAGCCTGCTAGACGCAGCTGAGCCCCGGCATCTGCAGAGAGGTGAGTATAGATTTTTTTTTTATGTTTTACACTTTTTTAGGATGGTTTTCAGGGAAGGGCTGTATTTGAATCCCTTCCCTGAAAATTAGTACAGCGCTTGCCGGCAGCCCATTGCTTTCAATGGAGCCGGGTATATTGAGTTCAATGGGATAACATCGCGCTCCCCTGTGACAGCTGTGGCACAGCTGTGGCAAAGGATAGCGGGCAGCGCTCTTTTTGAGCGTACAAACGCCCGTGTGACCGAGCCCTTTGGGTGGATAGATGCTGCTAGCAGCGTTTTTTCTGCTGTGCCGCCCGCTTAGGTCACGCGATTTTTTGAGTGCATCAGTTATGTGCACAAAAAAATTGTGCAACAAAACGTCCGTGTGACTGAGCCCTGAGTGGGGAGACATGGGGAAAAAAATGCAACTGCACAACTGTAACAACTTTCATGATACATTTAAACTTTTTAAATCATATTTCTTCTTTACTGCTAAGTTTGCAATTGTTTGATTGCTTCTACAGTATAATGTAATGTTATAGCATTATAAACTGCGTTCTGACAGGCAGTCTGTCAAGATATGCCGCAGGCATGCCTTGAAGGCCAGTGCTTGTTGGTAGCCCTAGGTCCTTCAGACGCCCCCAGGATGCATGGCAACTGAACGGCAACACCTGATTGCAATGTCAGTACACTGTCACATGAGAATAGTACATGCAGAAGTGTGAACAAGTGTCCGTGTTCTGTGTGGTGTGGGGCAACCTGAAAATGTTGACGCTCACTCCTCTGTGTGAATCCACCCTAAGGGCTTATTCAGACGACCGTATATCGGCCCGGAATTCACGCCAGTCGAAATACGGCGTCTCTTTCTGCAGGGGGAAGAGGCTGGAAGAGCCAGGAGCAAGGCACTGAGCTCCCGCCCCCTCTCCGCCTCCTCTCCGCCCCTCGGCACTATTTGCAATGCGAGGCAGGCAGGGGCGGAGCTAAGTTCCAGAGAGTTGTCTCCACCCCCTCCCATTGCAAATAGTGCCAAAGGGTGGAGAGGATGCAGAGAGGAGGCGGGAGCTCAGTGCACTGCTCCGGGCTCCTCCAGCCCCCCCCCCACCTGCAGAGAGGATTGCCGTATATGGGCTGGCATGAATACACGGTCGTCTGAATAACCCCTTAAAGAAAGGACACATCTGTAGCCACTGTGATGATTCGGTCAACTGTCGGAGATTTACTGTGATTACCAGCCATTGGAGTGATTTACACAGACAGGTAAATTGCACGAGCTCTGTGCGTACGATGTATTAACCAATTGTTTCCAATTTGCTGCAAGATGGAAAAAAAAGGAGCGTGTTCCATTTTTCATGAAGATCACTGAAAACTTGCCATTATTTGCTATGGGCAAGTTAAAAATTGAATTACACTTGCATGATATGCGCATGTGCATAGAAGTTTCATACAAGTGCGATGCAACTTTTTATTTTTCCTATTGAAGCAACTTGAGATTTTAATGTGTGTGATAAGTGTTTGTACCATAATGCAATAAAATGTGATTTTCTTCATGGGTTAACCATGTGATATTGGTCCAGGTAAATGCATCCTTAGGGCTGTTTTCACACGGGCAATCCTCTGGCGTGGCTGAAAGGATGGGCAAGTGTTTCCTATTGTTTTCAATGGAAAACCTTGCATCGCACTCCAGTACACGTCAAAAACAATGGGTGAAGTGTTCGGAGGAAACCGGCTAAAATTAGGATGTACTGTGATCTTTTTCGCACAGCGTTGCGGAAAAACAGTCTCTCGTGTGTATGAACGCATTCAAAAGGATGGGGGTTATATTCATGCATCTCGCATTGTCCAAAACTCACGTGATTTCCACTGCTTTATAAAAGTAGCCTTAGACTAAACCTACACATCCATTTTTGGCAGCAACAGGTGTTGCGGAATAAAAATTGCAGCTTGCTACAACCTTGACATTGCAGTCATAAAAAAACCTGATACATTTTTTGCAACATTGTAGTCGCGGCAACCTGCTGCAACCCACCAACGATTTGCACTGCGACTCCATTGAATTCAACAGTAATGTGATTTTGCTATGCTACGCAATAGTTATAGTTCCATGACTTTCATCATAGCCAAAATAACCATGCAGCGCTAGCCTTAGGCTGCCTATCCACGGGCGTTACTGCATTGTGTTATCCACGGCAATAATCCGGCCACGGATAATGCAGTGCACGCTTTCCACAGCATTGCTATGGAAAGCGCAGCCCCCTGTCCACGAGCGGAGAACCATAGCGATTCTCCACTCGTGGGATTCAAGTCGCAGTGTGCCGCGATTTTTTGTGATTCTCCGCAGTGAGCCTACCTGTCAGATAGGCTCACCACGGAGAACTGACAGGTCTCTCCTCTGCTCCTGGCCAGCAGAATACCGCTAGTGATATTCCGCAATGCCCGTGGACATGCAGCCTTACTCATGTATTAATGGGTTTGTGCCAACATTCAGAAGGGCCAGCAGCTAATGACGATGGATCCTTCACTTAAGACCTCTCAGCAAGCAACTCCCAGTAGTGAGAATGTAGCATTACAGGACGACTGTTCATATGAATGGCCATCCTGTAATATAAAGACAACAAGAGTTACATATGTATAAGAGGCGTTCTAAGGACGGTGTCACACGAGAATATGGAAGAATCCAGCTCACAAAACGCGAAGAATACAATCTATTGATTTCAATAGGTCCATTCTCATTTCTTTTTTTTTTTTTGCGGCTGTGGTTCTTGCAGGCACAAAAAATAGAGTTTGCGCTAAATTGTGCACATTTGTGTACCAAAGAGGCCAATAGAAGTCTATGGGAGGTGCACAAATTATTTACAACTGTACCTGTGAACACAAGCACCTTGTTTGGCTTAATAGCCATTTAAATCAGGGAGGAGCGATTCCTCAACCTGTTTGAACTAACAGTCCCTGTGCAAATATGATTGTTCTCTGCGTAAAAAGCTTTCCTCACAGAAAGGTTCCACTATCTGGCTTAGGGCATAACCATACGAGCCCATTTGCATGCACAAAATATGTGCATGCTTTGCACAGGGAATAGAACCCGTTGCTTTCAGTGGGTTCATCCTCACTTTTGCTTTAGTGTGCGTATTTTACATTATGTACGCATTATCACATTTTGTCTGCTCACTTAGGGCACCATAGTAGACTGTGGGGAAATCGATAATGTCTAATTTGGACACAACGATTATCTTGAGATGTCATTTGAGCGATAATCGTTGTCTGCATATACACGGCAATATGATCGCTCAAAATTCGCTCAAACTTCGGTTTGAGTGACAGTTTTAGGCGATTACTTTGCATAAGTGTGTATGCAGAAGACAAGCGGGACCGCTATTTTCTGCATGCAGGTGTTGTCTTCTCGGAGCGCTCAGCTGCTATTCAGCTGAGCGCTCTGAGCGGGGTATGCAGAAGACAAGAGGAACGCTTGTCTTCTGTATACAACTGTTTTCTTCTCAGAGCGCTCAGCTGGTATACAGCTGAACGCTCCAAGCGGGGTATGCAAAACACAGGCAACCCTGCAGTAATTTTCAGGGAAGGGCTTTAAATATAAGCCCTTCCCTGAAAATCATCCACAGCATGTGTAAAAATTAAAACAAATATATACTCACCTCAGCGCCGCTGTCGGGGCTCAGCCATGTGTAGCCGCAGCTTCTTCCTACACTGCTCTGATGTTCATTCATCATGCAGGGATTTAAAATCCCCCCTGGTGAAAGAGCTGTATCTGATTGGCTGAGTGCTCAGCCAATCACAGGCAGTAGTCAGCCATTCAATGAATGACAGGTGAGCGCTGCCTGTGATTCGTCCCTGCACCCAGCCAATCACAGGCAGCACACAGCCATCGGCAGAGAGGTGAGTATATATACATATATATTTACACTAGGCTTATATTTAAAGCCCTTCCCCTGAAATCACTGCGAGGGTGCTGGCATCCTATACTCCTGCTTTGTTCACAGAGCACATAGCTGATATACAGCTGAGTGCTCAGAGCAGGGTGGGCAGAACACAGCTGGACCGCTGTCTTCTTCATACTCCAGCTGTGTTCTCAGAGCGGGATACCAGCTGAAACAATAGTATCCGCGGTATCCCGAAGAGAACTCTGCGCCTGGCTCTGAAAGGCTCATTGTTCTCTTTCAGCTTGCTGAAAGAGAACGATGAATGACTCGTTAATGAAATCTGCACAATATCCATGCAGTTAGACCCAATGATTCCCACTTAAAAGATGGCTTTGAGCGACTTTTGAGCGAGAATCATTGGGTCTAAATGGGTCTTAACATCGGGGACTAATTAGGCTTCACAGGCTGTTCAATCATGGCGAGGGTGTGTCCCACGATGAGGTGAATGGTCCCCGACAGCAGAGAGAGTACATTAAACAGTGACCTTCACAGCATAAAACGTTGTACTATGGCAAGTGTTTCTGCACCTATATTCATGTGAAGGAGCCCTTATAGAGGGGACTTTGTGGCTGATATCAACAGTTAGCAGAACAGGAGATTCTACACACCCGGTAAACAGGATTAGAAACTGACATAAGTTTATGGTCCAGTAATGGGTAAAAAGCAGACAAGAGGAATGTCCAGTGGGGGGAATGCAGTTCTCCCTGATACTCCATGAGCAAAAGTATTTTTCTTGCCCATGGGGTCATCTGCTCTTTTGTGAGCTAGGCATTTCACTATGGCCAGTTATGTGGGTGGCAGGCTAGCATCATTGAATTCCTTTATAATTAAGGTATTTGCCACTTGCTTCCTTGCAGAGGTTCTCGACCCTCTGTGTCACCATGTGTGGCAAAAATTGTATGCCACCACAAACCTATAACCGGAATAAGTATAAATGTTTTCATTTTTTCCCTGCAAGCTTCTGAGAGGCTACTAACACATCAGGCTTAGCCAAAGGATAAGTAATTGACTCGCCTTCATTACAGTCTGGTCATAAACAATGGCACAGGCTATGTGAGAGATACTCATATACGTAAAAGTCCAGCGCATCAGATGGTAGGAATAAAAGCTTCCATCTTTAATAAAGCTTTTAAAGGCAGAGTACAAATATATTATGTATCCTCTGACGCATTTCTCACAACTGTCCTTAGTCGTAGCTGTCACCATGCTAAACATCAATAAATACAAGAATACTAACATGAAAATTGAAACACAATTCTAATTAAAGTCCCATTTGGATGCACACATGTATTACCTTTCCTCTTCATCTCCATCAAACATGGCTGCCAAGCACTTTCTTTCCATTAACCCGGATATAACTACATAGCTCAGATGTGAAAAGTCAAAAAGTGTCTACAACCTAGCAAAATATGTATAGGTCAAGCAATACGGCTAAGTGACTGCTACTGCTAGATTTCTTTAGACTGTAAGATAAGAAATAATTTGGAATTCACAGCCACGGGAGATGAGCAAACTTGTGATGGCTCAAGTGAACAAGTCACATCAAGTGAACAAGTCACATGATGCACTTCAAACCTCACATTGGAAATGCTAGGCCAAAAGCAAGAAAGTTTTAACTTTTTGATTTGAGCAAGTTCCATGTGCATATCCTGGCTTTTATATGTTTGAACTGTGTGAGAGGTACCATGGTCAATGTGGAGAACAGACACATCCACAAAGAAGGTTAACTCAGCATTGGCTTGAATTTCCTCTGAGATGTGCGGAAAAGGAATGTAAAACATTTCAGTGATCTGGGTGGAATCATGAGCACTTTCACATTCCAGATTTTCTGTGGGTTCAGGCATCGGGATGTACACAAGTGCTTCATAGTTGTATTTATCAGCACAGCGTGTATAGAGTGAGGATCCATAGCCATCAGCTGGTTTCCCAGGATAATCTCATCTACCCTTTCAAGCATCATTGCAGTGGCTGCCACTCCTGAAGGCAAGGAGGAAAAGCATATGCTATATAGTCCAGTTGTCAGCTGTAATAGCCCAGGAGTCTCTATTTCTCATTATTTCTCTGTGATAGCACATCTGATGCATGTCTGTTTGTTTTATGGTAATACAGTGAGAAAGGCTTGTTGCAGTTTGGAAGTGGTAAAGTAGGGGGGAGTTATGTCTTCTTTAAAAAGTTTCACCTCCACTTCTCCCTACTTTTTTACTCACAAAATTGTGGTTTGGAAGAAACCCATTCCTGGCAATACTGCACCTTGTAAGCAAAGGGTTTACATCCAACTGTATAGAGAAACTATAGTAAGTTGGCTCTTTACAAAGTGCCTCACAGGCTAGCAAAAGGTCATCAATGTATTACAGAAGGATGCACCTGTCTGGTGATTGGCACCTCTTTAAATTACTGAGCAGTGTCTGAGACAACTTTGAGGGACAACTGCCTAGTCCCTACAGGAATTTAGTCCAACTAAGCAGAATTTAAAGATGAAGGCTAATATGTGGTAGCAACATGGATCCAAAGGGATGGAGAAGAAAGCATTAGCCAGAATGATCACTGTGGATGCTTTTACACTTTCTGGCATACTGGATAGCAATGTGTGTGGATTAGGCCACAAGCATACAATGATTGCATCACTTGATTCAATACTGTTAGGTTGTTCTGACTGGGATCTGTTGTGCTATATAGGTTTCTAGCAGCATAGCCTTACAGGTGTGGAATGATTGAGCTGAGGAAGCTGGTTTCCCTTCACTTTTGGGTTTGTAGGTTTTGCATGCCTGTAAAAGTGTTATGTGTTTGAACAGGGGCTAGTCCAGTGTTTGGCAGGTGGCCAGACATTAGGTGTGGATAGCCCTGTTATGTGTATATGGTGTGAACAGTGTCAAGTTCTTATGTCAGAGCAGGTGGCTAGACATGAGGAGTGAACTACCCTGTTCTATGTGGTTGTGTGTCTGGCATGTGAACCCTAGTGTGTTGCTGTGTGAAAGTTATCCTATGCTGCCTGTTTAGTGTCTTTCTAGAGTAGGGACTGCAAGACATGAGGAGCCTTGTCAGGGCCTTGCAGCTTACGCTCATTGGCCAATGTATGAACTAATCCCTCGCTTTTGTATTCAGCTTTACCATCTGCTTTAGTGTGCGAGGTTGTGCGGTAAGCGAGTTTGTGTATTTAATGTATCTGTTTCACCAGTTTGAGAGTATCACTCTTTCAAGGAAAGCATAGCAGAGGTTCCAGTGGGCTGCTTTTATTGAGGTGATCGCCCTGTATAGTAGGTAGGGCCTTATCATCTTCCCTGTAGCATAGGGACAGTTGTCCCCTAACTCGTGTCTCCTGGGTCACGTTTATGTGGGCCCGGTGCTTAGTTGCCCACATGAACATAACAATTGCACTCTTTTGTACCTGCTGTACTTCTAACTCATTTATCTTTTTAGCTACCGGCCTTTACTCTGCAACTTTTTTTTTTTAAATAAACCTATTTGCTTTCTATAATCTTACACCATGTGACCAGATTATTGCTTTTACTTCCAATTCGCTGGAGAGTGCAGGTCGTTTTCATACAAGCCATTAATATTGATCATTTTCTTTGTCAGACATGTATAAGAAAAATAAAAATATAAATATATATGTTTTGTTATAAAAAGGTTAAATGAAAATAAAAAGGAATTTCATGCACTTAGGGCTCTCACACACTTGTGTCTTTTTAACGCTGCGGTAACGTGTTTTTTTATGTGAATGTCAATGGGACTTTCTAATGTTAAAAACGCATCGCAAGTTTGTGCTGTGCGATTTTTGTTTTTAACATTAGAAAGTCTCATTGACACTTGCGTTAAAAAATGCAGCGATATCGCAGCATTAAAGAAAACGCAAGTGTGTGGGCACCCTAACAGCACTAAAGAAACTGGAACAATGTTTGCTAAATCTTCCCATAATCCAATGTTTTATTCCACACTTTACTTTTCCTTGCTTCTCTCTTTATAAAACTCATCGATGCCATATTCTCACAATGAAGTTGGTAATTACAATTTATTTATTTATTTCATTTTGCTAAAACAAAGGAGACTCTAGAGACAAAGGCAAGGAATCTCCCATGACCCCTGGCACCCTTCCATTCTGCGTGTGTATATAAATATCCGTTACAATCCCTTTCCTTGTGCCTGACGGCCGCACACTGTGGCAGCGATATCTAGAATTTAAATTATTTTCCCCCAATACATTTCCTCACCGCAGAATTGAGATTTATGCAGGAAACTGGATTTCAAAATGAATTATGAGAACCAAAGAATATCTGAGGTAAGTGTTATAAGGAAACCATTGTTAGTCAACAGATGATAAATTATCATTGATAAAGTTTACTTAAAATGTCTGAAATATATATTTATTGAAAAGCTAAATAAGTCGATAATGGGCTTCAGGCTGTGTTTTTTTATTAACAATTTAACCTTAAAAAGGAAGCCCACAATTGCTGATAGAGATCTAGAAGTTTAACTTGGCTCTTTATATGTTTCCTTAACATCAGCCGCTCTGCCTGGGTCAGATAGAAGTG
This sequence comes from Eleutherodactylus coqui, assembly GCF_035609145.1. NCBI lineage: Eukaryota > Metazoa > Chordata > Amphibia > Anura > Eleutherodactylidae > Eleutherodactylus > Eleutherodactylus coqui. The sequence continues at coordinate 337,325,016 of NC_089838.1, read as the reverse complement.
TGCTGCCATGCCAGTTATTGCACTTTCAAAGTTCAGCCTTTTTTAGCAACTGTAAAATAACTCCTCTTGTCAGTCACTTGTCCGGCAAGCATTGAAGATGCAGGTGAGATCATTAATCAAGGTTGGATTGTGGAGCTTCAGTATTTCTGGGCTGATCTTATCCCACAAGCAGCCTTGCCATGTCTGAGGGTCTTTACTGCTGCCTCAACCTCAATGCTGTGATCAGTCTGATATTAACAGGAATCTCCACAGCTTCGGCAACCAGCGCATCTTCTGGTAATAGAATCAAAGGAGCAGGCTAGTTTAACCCCTTAAGGACACGGCCTATTTTGGGCTTAAGGACGCAACGATTTTTGTCATTCAGCTGAGAGCTGCCCCTGATTGGTCCCTGTGCTGAGCCAATCAGAGGCAGCACTCACTCACCCATTCATGAATTCATGAACGGGTAAGTGAGAGCAGCCTCTGATTGGTGAGGCTGCAACCAATCAGAGGCAGCTCATTCAGCAGGCGGGGATTTTAAATCCCCGGCTGCTGAATACTACTCAGAGCAGTTCAGGAGAACCGCCGGCCGCGGCTGAACTCAGTCTGCCGGGACCAGGTGAGTATATATATTTTTTTGTTTTTACACATTTCCGGATGAATTTCAGGGAAGGGCTTATATTTTTAAGCCCTTCCCGAAAATTCATTGTGCGATCGCCGGCAGCCCATTTCTTTCAATGGAGCCAGCTGTATTGCCGGCTCCATTGAATTCAATGGGCAAACATCATTCTTCTCTGCCACAGCAGTTACAGCTGTGGCAGAGGAGAATGATTTGTCTACAATATGTTCTCAATGGGGTCGGCGCTGCTGCCGCCTGCCCCATTGAGCGCATATAGAGAAGAGAACAGGAATCGCAGATAGGTGCGATCTGCGATTTCTGTTCCATAATTTATCGGACGAGCGCATAAAAAGCGCTCATGTGTCCGATACCATTGCAAAGCAATGGTTCTCTAAGATCGCAGATCGCATGCGCAGGCACAGGACGCACGGAAAATCTGTGTGACCGAGGCCTTAGAATGCAGTACTTGTTTAGTAACCTGCATGTTAGTGCTATTTAAGTGTGTGTAAGTGTGTGTGTGCGTTGCAAGGCTAGGGTTCAGTCAGACGAGCGCTCCACGGATGAACAAAATGCGCGTGACCTAAGGTCTGTGCATATGCTTTGTTCCCTTGCAGAAGCACAGCTGCTCCAGGAAGGTTCCCTCATCACTGAACACTGTGACAGTACTATAAGAGGACACCCTGCGGCACTGGACCACGATGCTGTGTCAGTGGACCGCGAAGCTATTGGATTGCTTTCAATGGGACCGGCGCTGCAGCCTGCCCCTTGAAAGTAATGGGCTTGAAATATAAGCCCTTCCCCGAAAATAAGCCCCTGCTTAGCTGTCAATTAATGGCTGAGCGCGGCCTCTGACTAGTCACAGTGCTCAGCCAATCAGAGGCAGTGCTTTATGGAGGTGGGGATTTTTAAATCCCTGACCACCAGAATGCAGAAGGAGAACTGCCGGGGAGCTGCACAAAGAAGCTGTGCCGGAGCACTTGGTGATGTATTAGGTTTTTTAAATTTTTTTCTGTCAGCTTTGGCTTATTTTCAGGGAAGGGCTTATATTTCAAGCCCTCCCCCGAAAATCACTGAGGGGGTTTCCTGCAGCTCACTGCTTTCAAGGGGCTGGCTGCAGCGCATTGGAGAAATGGATGTCCTATCTTTTGCAGATGTGCATATTTTGTGCCTGTAAAAGACAGATATCTGACCAGTGCCATAGGGAACCAATGGTTCTAATAGACACACTTTTTTTCCGCACATAGTTGCGCGCAAAAAAATGCTAGCTTGACTGAGCCCTTTGGCAGCAAATCTGCTATCAGTCTACAGCCACCAGCACAGAGAGAACTGAGAATTAAAGGTGCTGTCTGCAGTGGGTAAATGTGCTAAATCCAGTATACAAGTCATATAATGTGAAGGTATGCTTTCAATGGGGAAAATAAAACAACTTTCATGTACTATCAGCACTAAAGAAACTAAAACAATGTTTGTTAAAGGGATTGTCCAGTGGTAAACTACTGTTAGCCTACCTTTAGAATAGGTCATCAATGGCTGATCAGTAGAGATGAGCGAGCATACTCGCTAAGGCAAACTACTCAAGCGAGTAGTTTCTTATGCAAGTACCTGCCCGCTCGTCTCTAAAAATTCGGGTGCCAGCGGGGGAGATGGGTGAGTTGCGGGAGTGAGCGGGGGGGATAGAGTGAGAGAGATCTCTCCCCCCCCCCATTCCTCCCCGCTCTCCCCTGCTGCTCCCTCCCCCCCCCCCTGCCGGCACCCGAATCTTTAGAGACGAGCGGGCAGGTACTCGCATAAGGCACGACTCGCTCGAGTAGTTTGCCTTAGAGAGTATGCTTGCTCATCTCTATTGATCAGCAAGGGTCTGCCAACCAGGACCTTTGCTGAGCAGCTGTTTACTGGGCCATTGTTCTTGTACATTGAACTAATTTTTGCAGGAAATAGACAGTTTCATTCCCACTGTAGTGGCCAGGCTTGGTATTATGGGCAAAGTTCCCATTGAAGAGAATTATCCCTTTCGATTCCATCCCATGGTAATCCTCTACTTGTGAATTGGAACCCTTGGGAGCACAGAGAATTTTTTCTATTTTTTTCATCTTGCACTTTACCCACATTCTACTGGATGTGGGTTCTTCTCTTGCTGCACTCCAAGCCATGGATGCTCTGTGGGATGTAAGGTTATTTATTACAAAGCAAACCAGGACTTCATTTGCTAGGGGGTCAGTCCTCCACCAGGAACTTCCCCGCTTGTGCCACATAAGTCCCTTTCCTTTTAAACCAGGCGCCTATTTGGAGGTGCTGTACTATTTGTACATTGTAGTGAATTGGAATTTTGCCTGTATTACCAAGTCAGTCCATAGCAGTGAAAATGGAGCTAAATTATTCCTGAAGAAATCAGCTCAGTACATGAGCACACTGGCCTGGTGTACATCTGATCTGCAAGGGTCCAGGGTGGTAGACCTCTGCCAATCTGTAATTGATGGCCTATTCTACAGATAGGTCATCAAATGTTTACAACTGGCAACCATCTTTAAGTCTTCCTTTAACTCTTACTAAATTATATATTTTATTTTCTCTTCTTATTCTGTGAAGAAAATTTTTTACCAACTTAATAAATCGTATGCCCTCAAAATGAAGCTGTTCATTATTTATTTCTTTTTTTCTCAATTTTCAAAAACAAAGGAAACTCCTGAGAAAAAGGCAAAAACTCTCCCCAAAGTTATGTAACCTGGCACCTGGCCTTTCATTTTGTACATAAATATCATAACTTAAACTGGAATGTTGTCTAAATTTTGCTTAGGCAATCTTTTTATTAAGAAGTATGTAACAAGACATACAAATATCGAGGCCGATTACTCAACTGTACAGGAGATATGTATGCTTGTAATCAAGATATGCAGGTCTCACAGGAGGTACAATATGATGCAGTTTAAACACCTAGGAGTATTCTTATAGGTATTTGAACCCTGTACGGCTTATGTCTTTTAACTTTATCATAAAACATAAAACTATAAAACGATAACCTATAAATCATAGGATAGGGATGTGGGAGGACGGAGTCGTCTAGGCAGGTTCTTAAGAGTTCCTGGTCTGGAGACTTTCTATTTTATTATTTATGAGGTTTATTTCTAATGACTTTGTGTAAGGCTTTAATTGGATGAGGGAGGTGTGTTTGCGGTGAAGCGGAGATGGGTTACCCAGATTAGTATTAGTATAACCATACGTTATTTTTTATATTTATTTGATGGTGACCATGTTGTTAGGAATTTAGTTCTGGTGCCGTTTTCCACGCACATGATTTCCTCAAAGTAGAATATTGGATGAATTTTATTTTTCCATTGGGTTAGAGAAGGGGGTTCACTGTTTTACCACATTAGAGGGGGAAGTAGCTTGGCTGTGGATAGTAAGATTGTTGGCAGGGTGTTTTTTCTTGGTATAAAGTTTTTAGAAGGTTGCCACAGTAATACCTCCTCAGGTGACAAGTTTAGTGAGGTCAAGCAAATTTTGTTGATTTGGGAAAATATTGGTTTCCAATATGGAACTATGCCTTGGAACTCCACCAAATACGTAAGACGGTGTCCCCTGAAGGCCACATCTTCAACAGCTATCAGAGGGTCTTAAGTTCCATTTGAATAGTAATGTGGTGTTTCGTACGGTCTCGTTCAAATTTTAACTTAATTTTCTTGAATGCAAACTCATCTTGAAAAACCATGAGAATTGCTTAAGATTTTGTCTGTATTTTCTTTAGACAGGGTAATGTTTAATTATTTTCCCCATTCTCTTAAGAACCATGGTTTGTGTGTGGCTGAGTCTAGCAGCACTCCTTTGTGAAGCTTAGAGTTTAATTTTTTGCAAGGTTTGGCGAGAGATAGATTTGAACCATAATGGATCTAATAATGTATTGTGTTATAGATCATGGGATCTTGTGAGTAGTTTATAAAGATTTAATGCTTCTAAGAAATTGGGTTTGTAGTTAGGGGTGAGAGGTTCATTTTGTTCTATTTTAATAATTGTAGGGCCTTTTAGGATTTCATATATTGTCATGGACATTCTGTTCCAGACGTGGGAGGATGGTGAAGGTTTTTTGCTAATGATGAGAGGTATTAGGGAAGCTGCTGTCTAAATTTTTAATCATTTCCCTTGATTCTTCAGAATATAGTTGAGATTAATGCAGGAAACTGAACTTAATAAATACATTTGAGAGCTGAAGGATATCTGATGCAAGTGTTGTGAGTAAACCTTTGAAGCAATAGATGTTAAAGTCTATTTAATGCAACTCTCCAATCTAGAGCTCAAAATTGGTATATACATCGGAACCTATTGAGGATTATCACCAGTTATTTATACTTTTTGCAGCTCTTGGTCTTTGACTGCATTTTAGCTCAGCTTTTTACATCCCCTAACTGCTAAGGACGCAGCCTGTACCAATGATGACACAGGGGGTGTGTCTTAGACTACTTCAGATTATGCACTATAGCTAAACTATAGTTAGAGATCACAGCTTTGTTGTAATAGTGATGAGCTAAAAAGTAGCCAATAAGCAATATCGAAGGCAAAATAAATAGCAGATGATCCCCCCCTGTATGTACTGACTTGCATATGAATACTAAGTTCCCGAGTGGAGGATCATTTTAAGATTATGCACAAAGTGTCAGGAATATATATATATATATATATATAAAATACATTTACTAGAGTTATATAAAAATGTACCATACTTATTACGAGCTACTAAATATGTTGCATCAACGTGTATTATTTCTCTTTTTTTGCAATTGAGAAAACAGTCCGTGTGCTGAATTTAGAGAGTTGAAAGTATACTTTACTCAGTGACAAAGTAGATTTTCTTTTTCTTTTAGGTTTGATGGAGCAGTCAAATGGTTTAGATTCCTCAAGTAAATGACAAGCAATGGATTATCATCACAGAAACTCTAAGGTATTAAAAGTATTTAGATCTGGTTCTTTTTTTCCTCTCTTGGGAAGGACGGGCAGAGGGCTTTGAGTTTGTGGTTTTATATGATTTTTTTTGTTTAGGTTTTGTATAGAGATGAGCGAACGTACTCGGATAAGCACTACTCGTCCGAGTAATGTGCTTTATCCGAGTACCGCTGTACTCGGGGCTAAAGATTCGGGGAGCGCCGCGGAGCGGGGAGCTGCAGGGGAGAGCGGGAAGGAACGGAGGTAAGATCTTTCTCTCCTTCTCTCCCGCCCGCTCTCCCCTGCTCCCCGCCGCCACTCACCTGTCAGCAGCGGCGCTCCCCGAATCTTTAGCCCCGAGTACAGCGGTACTCGGATAAAGCACATTACTCGGACGAGTAGTGCTTATCCGAGTACGTTCGCTCATCTCTAGTTTTGTACAATAAAATTAAATTATGGAGCTTAACTAGTTGAGGTCTGGTTTACTTTGAGCCTTCGGGACCAGACATGAATTCCACTATATACAAAAAAATCATCAGTTACTCAATGGTTAATGCTCAGACTTGTGTAGTTTTCATTCTGAGATGTACAGTAGACTAACAGATCATTTCACGTGCATCATTTTGATCCAGTTCACATCTTTTTCAAGGAAATCTAGAAATGTACGTATTTACAGAAGTAGAAAACATTTACATTTATCATGTTACAATAATTTAGCTACAAGGTGCTGCAATGCTGTAAATTGTATCCTCAAATGTATCAGTCATGTATATAGTATATAATAAATGTAATGTTGTGCATGGTGGAAGACCAGAAAATCAAACAATGTCAGGAATTTCACAATGAAATGTATACAGGCATACACCACTCTTCTGCTCTGCAGACGATTTGTGTCCTCCTTGAGCTTCCGTTAAGATACCAGCATTAGGTTTTTAGATTCAAGATTCCAATTTACCACTTTTCTCTAAGTATTTGCCATATGTGATTACTATGTGTACATATTGTATGCTTCCTAATATTTATTCTATGGATGCATTGGCACTATCAGAATCAACAGTATGGATTTGATACAATATTTTATTGTACCGTATGTGCATGTCATTCTCTTCCAGTGATCTATTATACTGATGTATTATGACTAGAGATGAGCGAACGTACTCGGTAAGGCCGATTTCGCAATCGAGCACCACGATTTTCGAGTACTTCACTACTCGGGTGAAAAGATTCGGGGGTCGCCGGGGGACGTGGCGTGGTGGAGCGGGGGGGGGGGGAGCAGCACGGAACAGGTGCGAGCTCTCTCTCTCTCCCTCTCCCCCCCACTCCCCTCTGCAACCCCCCGCTCACCCACGGCGCCCCCCGAATCCTTTCACCCAAGTAGTGAAGTACTCGAAAATCACGGTGCTCGATTGCGAAATCGGCCTTACCGAGTACGTTTGCTCATCTCTAATTATGACTGTACCAGAAGCATGTTCGTGATTTCAGGCTTCAGCCATTATACATTAAAGAGGCATTCTTATCTCTGACAAACATAGCTGAGATGAGAACAGCCATTCTAATGTCCCATTCACCCATGACCAGACTTAAAGAAGCCACCAAAGTATTGCTTCAGGTCTTTACAGTCACTCATGGGTTTTTGACCACCTGTGTCTTCAGGAATCTGGTGGCAGCTGGTGATAGCTTCCTCTTTCTGCCATGTCAGGTAATATAGCCAGTGTTCTTTTAACTTTGAACTTGTGAACTGATGCCAGCTGTATTTCTAGGAACATTCAGTGCCTTTCCTATCAATTTGTATCATTTTCCTTGTTTGTAATAATAATAATAATAATAATAATCTTTATTTGTATAGCGCCAACATATTCCGCAGCGCTTACATAGACAGGGGGGAATACAGAAAGACAAAATACAAACATTACAGAACCACGGTTACATAGTAATCAGTTGATGGAAACAATAGGGGTGAGGGTCCTGCTCCAACGAGCTTACATACTACAAGTAATGGGGTGATACAGAGGGTAAAGGGGCTGGAGATGTGCACAGTATGGCGAGGTGGAGAGTGAGCGATGCTATACACATAGACAATGGTCAGACATTTAGCCGTATGACGGCAGAAACGGTGTGACTGCAGGAGCAGTTTATGATGGCTAGCAGGGATTGCAGTCAGTAGGTCAGGGAGCATGTTATCAGGCGGAGTACAGAGAGGTTTGTTTAGGGAATGCGGTATGCCTCCCTGAAGAGGTGCGTTTTTAGAGCACGCCTGAAGTTCTGCGAGTCCTGGATTGCTCGGGTAGCCTTTGGTAGTGCGTTCCAGAGGACCGGTGCTGCTCTGGAGAAGTCTTGGAGGCGGGAATGAGAAGTTCGAATTAAAGGGGCGCTCAGTCTGGTTTCATTAGCAGAGCGGAGAGCCCGGGCTGGTTGATGGATTGAGATGAGGGAGGCGATATAGGGTGGCGCTGCACTGTGGAGGGCTTTGTGGATGAAGGTAGCGAGTTTGAATTGAATTCTGTATTTAACGGGCAGCCAGTGCAGTGACCGGCACAGGACAGAGGCGTCCGAGTAGCGGCTGGACAGGAAGATGAGCCTGGCTGCCGCATTCAGGATGGACTGGAGAGAGTAGAGTCTGGTGCAGGGGAGGCCGATCAGCAACGAGTTGCAATAATCGAGCCGGGAGTGGATGAGAGCGACAATAAGCGTTTTTAACGTCTCCACAGTGAGAAAAGAGCGGATTCTTGTGATGTTCTTGAGGTGCAGCTGACATGTTCGGGCCAGAGATTGGATGTAGGGGGCAAAAGAGAGATCAGAGTCAAATATGACCCCAAGGCAGCGGGCGTGTTGTCTAGGAGTTATGGTGGCGCCACACACTGAGATGGAGATGTCAGGAGGAGGTCGGTTAGTGGAGGGTGGAAATACCAGTAAGTCAGTTTTAGAGAGGTTTAGTTTTAGGTAGAGAGAGGACATGGTGTTAAAGACAGCGGACAGACAGTTAGTGATGTTTTGGAGGAAGGGTGCAGAGATGTCACGGGCAGAGGTGTATAGCTGGGTGTCATCAGCGTACAGGTGGTATTTGAGGCCAAAACTCCTGATGGTTTGTCCAATAGGGGCTGTGTAGATAGAGAAGAGAAGGGGGCCAAGGACCGAGCCCTGGGGGACCCCAACAGCAAGGGGAAGAGGAGGGGAGGTAGAGCCAGCAAAGGAGACACTGAAAGAGCGGTCAGATAGGTAAGAGGAGAACCAGGAGAGGGCAGTGTCCTTTAGGCCAATGGAGCGTAGCATACTGAGGAGGAGTTTGTGGTCAACAGTGTCAAACGCTGCAGAAAGGTCGAGGAGGATCAGTAGGGAGTAATCGCCCCTCGATTTGGCTGTCAGTAGGCCATTGGATACCCTAGTAAGGGCAGTTTCTGTCGAGTGTTGAGGTCGGAAGCCAGACTGTAGGGGGTCTAGGAGAGAGTTCTCTGATAAGTAGCTTACAAGGCGGGAGTAAACTAGGCGTTCTAGTAGTTTGGAGATGAAGGGGAGGTTTGAGATGGGTCGGTAGTTGGCAGCATCAGTCGCGTCCAGAGTCGGTTTCTTTAGCAGTGGGGATATGATGGCGTGTTTGAAAGAAGAGGGAAAGATGCCAGAGGTCAGAGAGAGGTTGAATATAGTGGTGAGATGGGAGATGACCACTGGGGAGAAGGAACGGAGGAGGTGGGAGGGGAGAGGGTCGCTAGCGCAGGTGGTGGGGCGAGCAGAGAAGAGCAATTTGGAGACTTCTTCCTCTGTCGCTGGTCTGAGTACAGACAGTGAGCAGGAGCTAGATGCAGTGCTGACAGGACTAGGGTCAGGGCTAGTCTGGGATTGGGAAGTTATTTCCTGACGGATGTCGTCTATTTTCTTTTTGAAGTAAGCAGCCAACTCTTCAGCACTGAGATCCGTCACTGGGGGCTGCGGTTTTGGGCTGAGAAGGGAGTGAAAAGTATCAAAGAGCCGTTTAGGGTTGTGCGATAATGAGGAGACTAGAGAGGTGAAGTAGACTTGTTTGGCATGGTGGAGGGCGAGGTTGTAGGTTCTGAGCATGAATTTGTAGTGGAGGAAGTCTGGTGCCGTTTGCGATTTCCTCCACAGCCGTTCAGCACTTCTAGAGCACCGCCGGATGAAGCGTGTATGAGGTGTGAGCCAGGGTTGCCGTGGTCTACATCGAATGGCTCGGGTTCTGGGGGGCGCTGCTTCATCCAGGGCATGTTTGAGAGCGGTGTTGTAGTGAGCGGCAGCCAGGTTGGGGCAGGAGAGGAGAGAGATGGGTGACAGAGAGGACTGTAGGGATTCAGCAAAGTCCTGGGTGTGAATGGCCTTAAGGTTCCTGTAGGTACTGTAGGTAGGTGGGTCTGGAGAGATGGTAGGGAGCGTGACAGAGAAAGAGAGGAAGTTATGATCTGAGAGTGGGAGAGGGGAGTTAGTGAAGTTGGAAACAGAGCAGAGACGGAAGAAGACCAGATCAAGAGTGTTGCCATCCCTGTGAGTGGGAGAGGCTGTGAGTTGAGAGAGACCAAGGGAGGAGGTGAGCGAAAGAAGCTTAGAGGCAGATGGGGACATAGGGTCATTAGTGGGGATGTTAAAATCACCTAAGATGAGGGTTGGAATTTCATAGGATAGGAAGTGGGGGAGCCAGGCAGCAAAGTGGTCCAAAAACAGGCGAGGAGCACCTGGGGGGCGATAGATAACTGCTACTCGCATGGACAGCGGGCGGAAAAGCCGTAGCATATGTACCTCAAATGATGGAAAAGTGAGTGAGGGTACAGTGGGGATGACCTGGTAGGTGCATTTCGGGGAAAGAAGAGCACCTACTCCTCCGCCACGCCTGTCATCTGGTCTCGGGGTATGGGAGAACTGCAGGCCATTGTAAGACAGTGCAGCAGGGGAGGCCGTGTCAGACTGCTGTATCCACGTTTCTGTGAGAGCTAGCAGGTTTAAAGATTTAGCAGTAAAAAAGTCATGGATGGTGGGGAGTTTATTACATGCTGACTGGCAGTTCCAGAGGGCACATTTAAAGGAGTCAGGGGAGGCTATGCATGGGCTATAAGTTGGGCTTGGGGATTTTCTTAGTGAGTCAGGTAGGGGGTGATAGCTAGGAGCAGTGGAGGGTGGGCCAGGATTGGGAGAGATATCCCCAGCAGCTAGTAGCAGCAGGGTAGAGAGGGTTAGCAGATGGCTAGGAGATTTATGAGGGCGGCTGTTATTTTTGTTAGTGGCACTAGGGGGTTTGAGGCTAAGCAAGAAGGTAAAGAGTGCATGAGAGCTGTGCATAGGCGAGGACAGGAGAGAGGGGCTAATGTGTATAGAGTGCCCCAGAGGTGGGCACTTAAGAGAAGTTCTGAAACTGAGAGCAAGAATGAGAACAGAGGTGACAGCATTAGCGATAGCTTTGAAGTGCAAAGTATTTGTACAAGGCAATGATCTTTTTCTAAGCTTTTTGGACCACTGTCTTGATTAAACCACATTTACTGCATACAATTAAACATCACAGTCAATAAAACATTTTGAATTCTACTGTAAGTCCACAGCCTGAAATAGAAAAACTATAAGACCTAATAGACTGGCAGCGGTTATAATGGCACACTAGCCATTTATAATTTTTAAAAAATCACTAGAGAAGGACTTTAGAAGCTTTCTTCAATTCTAGCTGTTAATTAATAAGAGAAAATGAGTCTTTCATTTTGTTTATTACTGTTCTTTTAACTACTAGTTTTTCTGTATGTAGGCAAACAATCTGACTGCGGTCACAGAATTTTTCCTCTTAGGATTTCAAGTGAGCCATAGTTTAAGAATTTTGCTATTTTCTTTTTTCCTGGTGGTTTACTGTGGGACAATATGTGGGAACCTCCTGATCATCACCCTGGTATCCACCAGCAAGACCCTCCACACTCCAATGTACTTCTTCATCTCACAACTGTCCATCAGTGATATCTTGGTGATCACAGATATTGTTCCCAACATGCTTCATGTGCAAATGAATAATGGAGGGATGATTACTTTTACGGGTTGTCTGATTCAACTTTATTTCCTTGCCAGCTCAGAAATATTTGAATGTTTCATTCTCACAGTGATGTCTTATGACAGATATGTGGCCATCTGTAATCCTCTCCGGTACACTTCCATCATGACAAATACATGTTGTGTGATATTGACCATCATCTGTTGGTTGCCTGGGTTTTCCATCACTTTGTTTTACAACATAACTATAGCAAAGCTAAACTTTTGTGGACCAAATATTATTGACCATTTATTCTGTGATATTGTCCCCTTACTAGAACTTGCATGCTCTGAAACCTTCAGTGTTCAATTGCAGATTTATGTATTAGGCATTCCAATGGTAATAATTCCAACCGCAATAATTGTAGTGTCTTATACTTATGTTATTATAACAGTCCTAAGTATTCCATCTAGCACTGGTAGACAGAAAGCCTTCTCCACCTGCAGCTCCCACCTCATTGTGGTCTCTATATTCTACTGGACTCTGTTCAGCATTTATATTATTCCCAAAAAAAGTAGAACTCTCTCCAGGAATAAAATCCTATCCCTACTATATACTGTGTTTACTCCTTTGATCAACCCCCTTATATACAGTCTGAGAAATAAAGACATTAGAAAATCCGTACAGGAAACACTTCATAAATCTTTTATATGTGGTAATTGTTCATAAATGTATGTGTTAATGTTTCACCTACAAATACACCTGCACCATCTCAGATTACTAACACTATAAGTTAATTTAGGTAAAATAATAGAGATGAGTGAACGTACTCGTCCGAGCTTGATGCTCGTTCGAGTATTAGCGTGTTCGAGATGCTCGTTACTAGAGGCGAGTACCACGCGATGTTCGGGTTACTTTCACTTTCATCTCTGAGACGTTAGCGCGCTTTTCTGGCCAAGAGAAAGACAGGGAAGGCATTACAACTTCCCCCTGCGACGTTCAAGCCCTATATCACCCCCCTGCTGTGAGTGGCTGGCGAGATCAGGTGTCACCCGAGTATATAAATCGGCCCCTCCCGTGGCTCGCAACAGATGCATTCTGACATTGTTCAGGGAAAGTGCTGTCTTGCTGGAGCTGCTATAGGGAGAGTGTTAGGAGTTATTGTAGGCTTCAAGAACCCCAACGGTCCTTCTTAGGGCCACATCTAACCGTGTGCAGTAGTGTGGAGGCTGCTTTTTGCAGTGTTGCACTTTTTTTTTTTTTTGTATATTGGCTGTGCAGAGCATTGCGTCCTGCAGTAATTTTACATAGTCCAGGGCCAGTAGTGGTGAGGAAGGGACAGAAGACATATTTAGTGTATATAGGCAGTGGGCCTTTCCAAAAACATTTGGGGAAAAAAATCTATTTGGGCTGCCTGTGACCGTCCTCAGTGTACTGGGTTTCTGCTGGGGGTAGTTGTCCTAATTCATACGCAGCCAGCTAAGTGTTACAGCAGGCTTGCGCAAAATTCTTTCCTGGCTCTGTGTTGGCTGTTACATCACCGCTGTATTCCTGTCCACAGTGCAACAGTCGGCAGTAATTTTACATAGTCCAGGGCCAGTAGTGGTGACGCAGAGAGAGAAGACATATTTAGTGTATATAGGCAGTGGGCCTTTCCAAAAACATTTGGGAAAAAAAATCTATTTGGGCTGCCTGTGACCGTCCTCAGTGTACTGGGTCTCTGCTGGGGGTAGTTGTCCTAATTCATACGCAGCCAGCTAAGTGTTACAGCAGGCTTGCGCAAAATTATTTCCTGGCACTGTGTTGGCTGTTACATCACCGCTGTATTCCTGTCCACAGTGCAACAGTCTGCAGTAATTTTACATTGTCCAGGGCCAGTAGCGGTGAGGCAGGGACAGAAGACATATTTAGTGTATATAGGCAGTGGGCCTTTCCAAAAACATTTGGGGAAAAAAATCTATTTGGGCTGCCTGTGACCGTCCTCAGTGTACTGGGTCTGAGCTGGGGGTACTTGTCCTAATTCATACGCAGCCAGCTAAGTGTTACAGCAGGCTTGCGCAAAATAATTTCCTGGCTCTGCTGTGCGTTCTGTAAGCGAAGTCAGCCTCCAACCACAGGCCAATAAGCGGCACATTTAATTACAGCGTTCTGTTTCTGCACTACTGGTAATACAGCATGCTGAGGGGTAAGGGTAGGCCTACAGGACGTGGCCGTGGACGCGGGCGAGGACGCGGAGGCCCAAGTCAGGGTGTGGGCACAGGCCGAGCTCCTGATCCAGGTGTATCGCAGCCGACTGCTGCGGGATTAGGAGAGAGGCACGTTTCTGGCGTCCCCACATTCATCTCACAATTAATGGGTCCACGCGGTAGACCTTTATTAGAAAATGAGCAGTGTGAGCAGGTCCTGTCGTGGATGGCAGAAAGTGCATCCAGCAATCTATCGACCACCCAGAGTTCTGCGCCGTCCACTGCTGCAACTCTGAATCCTCTAGCTGCTGCTCCTCCTTCCTCCCAGCCTCCTCACTCCATTACAATGACACATTCTGAGGAGCAGGCAGACTCCCAGGAACTGTTCTAGGGCCCCTGCCCAGAATGGGCAGCAATGGTTCCGAATCCTCTCCCACTGGAGGAGTTTGTCGTGACCGATGCCCAACCTTTTGAAAGTTCCCGGGGTCCAGGGGATGAGGCTGGGGACTTCCAGCAACTGTCTCAAGAGCTTTCAGTGGGTAAGGAGGACGATGAGGATGAGACACAGTTGTCTATCAGTGAGGTAGTACTAAGGGCAGTAAGTCCGAGGGAGGAGCGCACAGAGGATTCAGAGGAAGAGCAGCAGGACGATGAGGTGACTGACCCCACCTGGTTTGCTACGCCTACTGAGGACAGGTTTCAGAGGGGGAGTCAAGAGCAGCAGCAGGGCAGGTTGGAAGAAGCAGTGCGGTGGCCAGGGGTAGAGGCAGGGCCAGACCGAATAATCCACCAACTGTTTCCCAAAGCGCCCCCTCGCTCCATGCCACCCTGCAGAGGCCGAGGTGCTCAAAGGTCTGGCAGTTTTTCACTGAGAGTGCAGACGACCGACGAACAGTGGTGTGCAACCTGTGTCGCGCCAAGATCAGCCGGGGAGCCACCACCACCAGCCTCACCACCACCAGCATGCACAGACATATGATGGCCAAGCACCCCACAAGGTGGGACGAAGGCCGTTCACCGCCTCCGGTTTGCACCGCTGCCTCTCCCCCTGTGCCCCAACCTGCCACTGAGATCCAACCCCCCTCTCAGGACACAATCACTACCGTCTCCCGGCCTGCACCCACACCCTCACCTCCGCTGTCCTCGGCCCCATCCACCAATGTCTCTCAGCGCAGCGTCCAGCCGTCGCTAGCGCAAGTGTTTGAGCACAAGCGCAAGTACGCCGCCACGCACCCACACGCTCAAGCGTTAAACGTGCACATAGCCAAATTTATCAGTCTGGAGATGCTGCCGTATAGGGTTGTGGAAACGGAGGCTTTCAAAAGTATGATGGTGGCGGCGGCCCGGCGCAACTCAGTTCCCAGTCGCCAGTACTTTTCCCGATGTGCGGTCCCAGCCCTGCACGACCACGTCTTCCGCAACACTGTACTGCCACGTCTTCACCAACGCGGTTACTGCCAAGTTCCACTTAACAAAGGACACGTGGACAAGCACAGGCGGGCAGGGCCACTATATCTCCCTGACGGCACATTGGGTGAATTTAGTGGAGGCTGGGACCGAGTCAGAGCCTGGGACCACTCACGTCCTACCCACCCCCAGAATTGCGGGCCCCAGCTCGGTGGTGGTATCTGCGGCGGTGTATGCTTCCTCCACTAAACCACCCTCCTCCTCCTACGCAACCTCTGTCTCGCAATCAAGATGTGTTAGCAGCAGCACGTCGGCAGCAGTCGGTGTCGCACGGCGTGGCAGCACAGCGGTGGGCAAGCGTCAGCAGGCCGTGCTGAAACTACTCAGCTTAGGAGATAAGAGGCACACGGCCCACGAACTGCTGCAGGGTCTGACAGAGCAGACCGACCGCTAGCTTGCGCCGCTGAGCCTCCAATCGGGCATGGTCGTGTGTGACAACTGCCGTAACCTGGTGGCGGCTCTGCAGCTCGGCAGCCTCACGCACGTGCCATGCCTGGCCCACGTCTTTAATTTGGTGGTTCACCGCTTTCTGAAAAGCTACCCACGCTTGTCAGACCTGCTCGGAAAGGTGCGCCGGCTCTGCGCACATTTCCGCAAGTCCCACACGGACGCTGCCACCCTGCGCACCCTGCAACATCGGTTTCATCTGCCAGTGCACCGGCTGCTGTGCGACGTGCCCACACGGTGGAACTCTACGCTCCACATGTTGGGCAGGCTCTATGAGCAGCGTAGAGCTATAGTGGAATACCAACTCCAACATGGGCGGCGCAGTTGGAGTCAGCCTCCTCAATACTTTACAGAAGAGTGGGCCTGGTTGGCAGACATCTGCCAGGTCCTTAGAAACTTTGAGGAGTCTACCCAGATGGTGAGCGGCGATGCTGCAATCATTAGCGTCACCATTCCTCTGCTATGCCTCTTGAGAAGTTCCCTGCAAAGCATCAAGGCAGACGCTTTGCGCTCGGAAAGAGAGCCGGGGGAAGACAGTATGTCACTGGATAGTCAGAGCACCCTCCTGTCTATATCTCAGCGCGTTGAGGAGGAGGAGGAGGAGCATGAGGAGGATGAGGAGGAGGGGGAAGAGACAGCTTGGCCCACTGCTGAGGGTACCCATGCTGCTTGCCTGTCATCCTTTCAGCGTGTATGGCCTGAGGAGGAGGAGGATCCTGAAAGTGATCTTCCTAGTGAGGACAGCCATGTGTTGCGTACAGGTACCCTGGCACACATGGCGGACTTCATGTTAGGATGCCTTTCTCGTGACCCTCGCGTTACACGCATTCTGGCCACTACGGATTACTGGGTGTACACACTGCTCGACCCACGGTATAAGGAGAACCTTTCCACTCTCATACCCGAAGAGGAAAGGGGTTCGAGAGTGATGCTATACCACAGGACCCTGGCGGACAAGTTGATGGTAAAATTCCCATCCGACAGCGCTAGTTGCAGAAGGCGCAGTTCCGAGGGCCAGGTAGCAGGGGAGGCGCGAAGATCAGGCAGCATGTACAGCACAGGCAGGGGAACACTCTCTAAGGCCTTTAACAGCTTTCTGGCTCCCTAGCAAGACTGTGTCACCGCTCCCCAGTCAAGGCTGAGTCGGCGGGAGCACTGTAAAAGGATGGTGAGGGAGTACGTAGCCGATCGCACGACCGTCCTCGGTGACGCCTCTGCCCCCTACAACTACTGGGTGTCGAAGCTGGACACGTGGCCTGAACTCGCGCTGTATGCCCTGGAGGTGTTTTCTTGTCCTGCGGCTAGCGTCTTGTCAGAGAGGGTGTTTAGTGCGGCTGGGGGAATCATCACAGATAAGCGTACCCGCCTGTCAACCGACAGTGCCGACAGGCTTACACTCATCAAGATGAACAAAGCCTGGATTTCC
Source organism: Eleutherodactylus coqui (assembly GCF_035609145.1). Lineage (NCBI taxonomy): Eukaryota > Metazoa > Chordata > Amphibia > Anura > Eleutherodactylidae > Eleutherodactylus > Eleutherodactylus coqui. Next base: position 337,308,034 of record NC_089838.1, on the reverse strand, counting down.
TCAGACTTTTCTTCTCCACCAGCGGACAGCATCGAAACCTAAGCAATACGTAGGCTGCACCCGCGAATGGAAGCATCCTTCTCTATCACCATCAAAAACGGGGACATTTTTGCTTCATCAATCTGTGTATAATATTCCTCCTCCTGCTCCTCCTCCTGAAACCTCACGTAATCACGCCGAACGGGCAATTTTTCTTAGGCCCACAAGGCTCAGTCATATAATTTTTCTAAACAATTTTTATACGTTTCAATGCTCATTAAAGCGTTGAAACTTGCACCTGAACCAATTTGTATTTTAACTGGGCTGCCTCCAGGCCTAGTTACCAATTAAGCCACATTAACCAAAGCGATTAATGGGTTTCACCTGCCCTCTTGGTTGGGCATGGGCAATTTTTCAGAGGTACATTAGTACTCTTGGTACACCAATTTTTTGGGGCCCTCGCCTACAGTGTAATCCAATAAATTTTTTGCCCACCTGCATTAAAGCTTCCTGGCACCCACCCATGCTGTCGGTCCACACGGAGTTGTAACTGCATGTGTCCACTTCTAAAGAAACCCAGTCTGACTGGGGCATGCAGTCTGGGCCGAAGCCCACCTGCATTAAACCTGACATTAGCTTTGCTGTACAGGGTACTGCAATGGGATATATTTATGTACCGCCGGTGGGTTCCAGGGAGCCACCCATGCTGTTCGTCCACACAGACTTCACAATACGGAGTTGTACCTGCCTGTGTCTACTTATAAAAAACCCCAGTCTGACTGGGGTATGCAGTGTGGGCTGAAGCCCACCTGCATTTAATCTGATGTTAGCTCTGCTGTCCAGGGCACTGCAATGGGATACATTTATGTACAGCCGGTGGGTTCCAGGGAGCCACCCATGCTAAGGGTGCACACGGAATTCTCATTGCGGAGTTGTACCTGCCTGTGACTATTTATAAAAAAACGCGGTCTGACTGGGACATGCAGACACCTTGACAGAATGAATAGTGTGTGGCACATAGGTTCCCCATTGCTATGCCGACGTGTGCAGCTCCTGATGGTGGTGGCACAGGATTATATTTCTCACTGCTTCTGTACAGCATTGTGGGCTATCGTGCTGCCCCTTTTAAAGAGGGTCGCTGCCTAGCCGTGCCAACCCTCTGCAGTGTGTGCCTGTGGTTCCTCCTCATGGCAGACGCACTTATAAAGAGACATGAGGGTGGCGTGGCATGAGGGCAGCTGAAGGCTGCGCAGGGACAATTTGGTGTGTGCTGTGGACACTGGGTCGTGCGGGGGGGGGGGGGCAGCATGTAACCCAGGAGAAGTGGCAGGGGAGTGTCATGCAGGCAGTGATTGTGCTTTGTTGGAGGTCGTGTGGTGCTTAACTAAGGTATGCATTGCTAGTGAGGGCTTTTCAGAAGTAAAAGTTGTTGGGAGGGGGGGGGGGCACTCTTGCCGCTATTGTGGCTTAATAGTGGGACCTGGGAACTTGAGATGCAGCCCAACATGTAGCCCCTCGCCTGCCCTATCCGTTGCTGTGTCGTTCCCATCACTTTCTTGAATTGCCCAGATTTTCACAAATGGAAACCTTAGCAAGCAAGTGTTTCAATGGGGTTCGTTATTCGAAACGAACCCTCGAGCATCGCGAAATTTTCGTCCCGAGTAACGAGCACCCGAGCATTTTGGTGCTCGCTCATCTCTAATATATATATATATATATATATATATATATATATATATATATATATATATATATATATATATGTAATCCTAAAAAAATTTTTCAAAATGATGTAAAATATAGAATACAGTTAATGTCTTTTAAATCTCTATTAAAAATTAATTATTATAAACATACTTATAATGCATATACAGTTCATATATCTTATTTTTATTGTATAAAAGGGTTTAAGTTGATATATAATTTTCTTAAGAGGGTACTTATATATTTTATAGTTAAAAAATATCTCTTATCTTTCACATTTTTATCCACATAAATAATGTACTGTAATTCCTACCTAATGAATAATGTGTCCTACAATAAATATCTCTATGTGTTTCTGTTTATATATTATTTCTCTATATGTTATTGTTCCTTATATTTTTCGTCCCGAGTAACGAGCACCCGAGCATTTTGGTGCTCGCTCATCTCTATTAAATAACAATTTGCTTGGTGTCATCAAATTCCACCATTAGGCATATACAGTATAAGTTTTATGTTTTTATATATAATATGTATAGTTTGGGATTATAGGACACATACTGTGATGGTTTTGGTTGGCATCGGCTGTGGGTCATTTTCTTTTTTATGTATATATTTTTATTTTATTCTGTATTTTTCTAACTTATTTTTGTAACTATTGTTTTAAACATTTATGTCACCTGTGACATCATATAAGTCCTCTGGGTGTCGCTCACATTGTCTGTCTTTTTTTTTTTTTATTTCACACTTCATAGGAGCCCCAGTTACAGGTAAAAACTTCCCCTGTAGTGACAGTCACTAGCAGATCTGATCAGGATCTGCTAGGACCCTGCAGCGCAGCTTTAACAGGGTGGCACCTGGTGGTGATGTGATCACTGGGTCGCATAGTAGAAGTTACACTTCTGCTTTCACTTTTTAGTACATAATGCTTATTGAGCGCGATGTACTTGGGAAACGAGAAGGCAGAAGCTGTTAAAAATCTAACAGATGAGAACCCAACCTGCTCCTGCTCGATCACAGGAGCAAAGGCTTTAATCCTGTGCCATACTTTTGCTGTCAGTGGAGATTAAAGCCCAGGACCAAGCGCCATATAATAACGACGCTTGGTCCTTAAGGGGTTAAGAATAGAGATGAGCGAACGTGTTCTTCCGAGCTTGATATTCGTGCGAATATTAGGGTGTTCGGGATGTTCGTTATTCGTAACGAACACCATGCGGTGTTCTGGTTACTTTCACTTCCTTCCCTGAGAGGTTTGCGCGCTTTTCTGGCCAATTGAAAGACAGGGAAGGCATTACAACTTCCCCCTGTGACGTTCAAGCCCTATACCACCCCCCTGCTGTGAGTGGCTGGGAAGATCAGGTTCACCCGAACATAAAAGTCGGCCCCTCCCGCGGTTCGCCTCAGATGCCTGGTGAGTTAGATGAGGGACAGTGCTGTTTGTACCGGAGCTGCTGTAGGGAAAGAATTGGTAGTTAGTGTAGGCTTCAAGACCCCCCAAAGGTCCTTATTAGGGCCACTGATAGCTGTGTGTTGGCTGCTGTTAGCAGTGCCATTTTTTTTTTTCTCAAAATCGGCTCTGCAGAGCGTTGCACCTGGCATTAGGGACAGAAGTGCTGCATAGGCAGGGAGAGTGTTAGGAGTGAGTGTAGCCTTCAAGAACCTCAACGGTCCTTTCTAGGGCCATATTTATCCGTGTGCAGTACTGTCCAGGCTGCTGTTAGCTGTGCTGCATTTTTTTTTGGCTTCTCAAAATCGCCTCTGCAGAACATTCCACCCTCCATTGATACTGCAGGGAAAGAATTGTATAGGCAGGGCCACAACACAGTTATTATTCATAGAATATACGCAGTGCTGCCTTTTGGTGGAAAAAAACTGAAAACAAATCTATTTGTCCAGCCTCTGTCCGTCCTAAGGGCTGTGGACACGTGTGAGCTGCGTGAAAAACATTGCTAAATCAGACGCACCCAGCTACGCTTTACTGCTGGCTTCGCCATTTGCTTTCCTTAATTGGGAAAAAAATACCTGCTCTGCCAGAGTTATAATAACTCTGCTACCCTCACGTTCTGTGACACATTAGCAGGGACACAGCACAGTTATTAAACTTCTCATGTTCATTGAATATACGCAGTGCTGCCTTTTGGTGGGAAAAAACTGAAAACAAATCTATTTGTCCAGCCTCTGTCCGTCCTAAGGGCTGTGGACACGTGTGAGCTGCGTGAACAACATTGCTAAATCAGACGCACCCAGCTACGCTTTACTGCTGGCTTCGCCATTTGCTTTCCTTAATTGGGAAAAAAAATACCTGCTCTGCCACAGTTAATAACTCTGCTACCCTCACGTTCTGTGACACATTAGCAGGAAAACAGCACAGTTATTAAACTTCTCATGTTCATAGAATATACGCAGTGCTGCCTTTTGGTGGAAAAAAACTGAAAACAAATCTATTTGTCCAGCCTCTGTCCGTCCTAAGGGCTGTGGACACGTGTGAGCTGCGTGAACAACATTGCTAAATCAGACGCACCCAGCTACGCTTTACTGCTGGCTTCGCCATTTGCTTTCCTTAATTGGGAAAAAAATACCTGCTCTGCCAGAGTTATAATAACTCTGCTACCCTCACGTTCTGTGACACATAAGCAGGGACACAGCACAGTTATTAAACTTCTCATGTTCATTGAATATACGCAGTGCTGCCTTTTGGTGGAAAAAAACTGAAAACAAATCTATTTGTCCAGCCTCTGTCCGTCCTAAGGGCTGTGGACACGTGTGAGCTGCGTGAACAACATTGCTAAATCAGACGCACCCAGCTACGCTTTACTGCTGGCTTCGCCATTTGCTTTCCTTAATTGGGAAAAAAAATACCTGCTCTGCCACAGTTAATAACTCTGCTACCCTCACGTTCTGTGACACATTAGCAGGAAAACAGCACAGTTATTAAACTTCTCATGTTCATAGAATATACGCAGTGCTGCCTTTTGGTGGAAAAAAACTGAAAACAAATCTATTTGTCCAGCCTCTGTCCGTCCTAAGGGCTGTGGACACGTGTGAGCTGCGTGAACAACATTGCTAAATCAGACGCACCCAGCTACGCTTTACTGCTGGCTTCGCCATTTGCTTTCCTTAATTGGGAAAAAAATACCTGCTCTGCCAGAGTTATAATAACTCTGCTACCCTCACGTTCTGTGACACATAAGCAGGGACACAGCACAGTTATTAAACTTCTCATGTTCATTGAATATACGCAGTGCTGCCTTTTGGTGGAAAAAAACTGAAAACAAATCTATTTGTCCAGCCTCTGTCCGTCCTAAGGGCTGTGGACACGTGTGAGCTGCGTGAACAACATTGCTAAATCAGACGCACCCAGCTACGCTTTACTGCTGGCTTCGCCATTTGCTTTCCTTAATTGGGAAAAAAATACCTGCTCTGCCAGAGTTATAATAACTCTGCTACCCTCACGTTCTGTGACACATTAGCAGGGACACAGCACAGTTATTAAACTTAGATTATTCATTCACTAGAGGCAGTGGGGCCTTTCGTTTTCCAAAAAGTGCAAAAATTATATTTGGCCTGCAGTCTTGCGCCAATTTATTTCCTGCCTGTGAAATCAAATCACTGGTAATACAGCATGCTGAGGGGTAGGGGTAGGCCTAGAGGACGTGGACGCGGCCGAGGACGCGGAGGGCCAAGTCAGGGTGTGGGCACAGGCCGAGCTCCTGATCCCGGTGTGTCGCAGCCGACTGCTGCGCGATTAGGAGAGAGGCACGTTTCTGGCGCCCCCACATTCATCGCCCAATTAATGGGTCCACGCGGGAGACGGTTATTAGAAAATGAGCAGTGTGAGCAGGTCCTGTCCTGGATGGCAGAAAGTGCTTCGAGCAACCTATCGTCAACACGCAGTTCTGCGCCGTCCACTGCTGCAAATCCGAATCCTCTGTCTGCTGCTCCTCCTTCCTCCCAGCCTCCTCACTCCACTACAATGACACCTGCTCAGGAGCGGGAAGACTCCCAGGAACTGTTCTCGGGCCCCTGCTCAGATTGGGCAGCAGCGGTTCCTCTCCCACCAGAGGAGTTTATAGTCACTGATGCCCAACCATTCGAAAGTTCCCGGGGTCCGGGGGATGAGGCTGGGGACTTCCGCCAACTGTCTCAACAACTTTCTGTGGGTGAGGAGGACGATGACGATCAGACACAGTTGTCTTGCAGTGAGGTAGTAGTAAGGGCAGTAAGTCCGAGGGAGCAGCGCACAGAGGATTCGGAGGAAGAGCAGCAGGACGATGAGGTGACTGACCCCACCTGGTGTGCAACGCTTACTCAGGAGGACAGGTCTTCAGAGGGGGAGTCAAGGGCATCAGCAGGGCAGGTTGCAAGAGGCAGTGCGGTGGCCAGGGCCAGGGGTAGAGGCAGGGCCAGACCGAATAATCCACCAAGTGTTTCCCAAAGCGCCCCCTCGCGCCATGCCACCCTGCAGAGGCCGAGGTGCTCTAAGGTCTGGCAGTTTTTCACAGAGACGCCTGACGACCGACGAACAGTGGTGTGCAACCTTTGTTGCGCAAAGCTCAGCCGGGGAGCCAACACCAACAGCCTCACCACCACCACCATGCGCAGGCATATGATGGCCAAGCACCCCACAAGGTGGGACGAAGGCCGTTCAGCGCCTCCGGTTTGCACCCCTGCCTCTCCCCCTGTGCCCCAACCTGCCACTGAGATGCAACCCCCCTCTCAGGACACAGGCACTACCGCCTCATGGCCTGCACCCACACCCTCATCTCCGCTGTCCTCGGCCCCATCCAGCAGTGTAGTTCAGCGCACCGTCCAGCCGTCGCTTGCGCAAGTGTTCGAGCGCAAGCGCAAGTACGCCGCCACGCACCCGCACGCTCAAACGTTAACCGTCCGCATCGCAAAATTCATCAGCCTTGAGATGCTGCCGTATAGGGTTGTGGAAACGGAGTCCTTCAAAAGTATCATGGAGGCGGCGGCCCCGCGCTACTCAGTTCCCAGTCGCCACTACTTTTCCCGATGTGCCGTCCCAGCCCTGCACGACCACGTCTCCCGCAACATTGTACGCGCCCTCACCAACGCGGTTACTGCCACGGTCCACTTAACTACGGACACGTGGACAAGCACAGGCGGGCAGGGTCACTACATCTCCCTGACGGCACATTGGGTGAATTTAGTGGAGGCTGGGACAGAGTCAGAGCCTGGGACCGCTCACGTCCTACCCACCCCCAGAATTGCGGGCCCCAGCTCGGTGCTGGTATCTGCGGAGGTGTATGCTTCCTCCACTAAAGCACCCTCCTCCTCCTCCTCCTCCTCTGTCTCGCAATCAAGATGTGTTAGCAGCAGCATGTCGCCAGCAGTCGGTGTCGCGCGGTGTGGCAGCACAGCGGTGGGCAAGCGTCAGCAGGCCGTGCTGAAACTACTCAGCTTAGGCGATAAGAGGCACACGGCCCACGAACTGCTGCAGGGTCTGACACAGCAGACCGACCGCTGGCTTGCGCCGCTGAGCCTCCAACCGGGCATGGTCGTGTGTGACAACGGCCGTAACCTGGTGGCGGCTCTGCAGCTCGGCAGCCTCACACACGTGCCATGCCTGGCCCACGTCTTTAATTTGGTGGTTCAGCGCTTTCTGAAAAGCTACCCACGCTTGTCAGACCTGCTCGTAAAGGCGCGCCGGCTCTGCGCACATTTCCGCAAGTCCCACACGGACGCTGCCACCCTGCGCACCCTGCAACATCACTTTAAGCTGCCAGTGCACCGACTGCTGTGCGACGTGCCCACACGGTGGAACTCTACGCTCCACATGTTGGCCAGGCTCTATGAACAACGGAGAGCTATAGTCGAATACCAACTCCAACATGGGCGGCGCAGTGGGAGTCAGCCTCCTCAATTCCTTTCAGAAGAGTGGGCCTGGTTGGCAGACATCTGCCATGTCCTTGGTAATTTTGAGGAGTCTACCCAGGTGGTGAGCGGCGATGCTACAATCATTAGCGTCACCATTCCTCTGCTATGCATCTTGAGAAATTCCCTGCAAACCATAAAGGCAGCTGCTTTGCGCTCGGAAACGGGGGCGGGGGAAGACAGTATGCCGCTGGATAGTCAGGGCACCCTCCTATCTATTTCTCAGCGCGTACAGGAGGAGGAGGAGGAGCATGAGGAGGATGAGGAGGAGGGGGAAGAGACAGCTTGGCCCGCTGCTGACGGTACACCGGCTGATTGCCTGTCATCCTTTCAGCGTGTATGGCCTGAGGAGGAGGAGGAGGAGGAGGAGGAGGAGGATCCTGAAAGTGATCTTCCTAGTGAGGACAGCCATGTGTTGCGTACTGGTACCCTGGCACACATGGCTGACTTCATGTTAGGATGCCTTTCTCGTGACCCTCGCGTTGCACGCATTCTGGCCACAACGGATTACTGGGTGTACACACTGCTCGACCCACGCTATAAGAAGAACCTGCCCACTCTGATTCCCGAAGAGGAAAGGGGTTCGAGAGTGTTGCTATACCACAGGACCCTTGCGGACAAGCTGATGGTAAAATTCCCAGCCGACAGCGCTAGTGGCAGAAGGCGCAGTACCGAGGGCAAGGTAGCAGGGGATGTGCGTAGATCGAGCAGCATGTGCATCCCAGGCAGTGCAACAGTCTTTAAGGGCCTGGCCTGCTTTATGGCTCCCCACCAAGACTGTGTCACCGCTCCCCAGTCACGGCTGAGTCGGCGGGAGCACTGTAAAAGGATGGTGAGGGAGTACGTAGCGGATCGCACGACCATCCTTGGTGACGCCTCTGCCCCCTACAACTACTGGGTGTCGAAGCTGGACACGTGGCCTGAACTAGCGCTGTATGCCCTTGAGGTGCTTGCTTGTCCTGCGGCTAGCGTCTTGTCGGAAAGGGTGTTTAGTGCGGCTGGGGGAATCATCACAGATAAGCGTAGCCGCTTGTCAACCGACAGTGCCGACAGGCTAACACTCATCAAGATGAACAAAGGCTGGATTTCCCCTGACTTCTGTTCTCCACCAGCGGTCAGCAGCGATACGTAAGCAATACGTAGGCTGCACCCGCGGATGGAAGCTACGTTCTCTCTCACCATCCAAAACGGGGACATTTCTGCTTCATCAATCTGTGTCTAATATTCCTCCTCCTCCTCCTGCTCCTCCTCCTGAAACCTCACGTAATCACGCTGAACGGGCAATTTTTCTTAGGGCCACAAGGCTCACTCAAATAATTTTTCTGAACAATTTTTATAAGTTTCAATGCGCTTAAAAGCGTTGGAACTTTAACTTGAACCAATTTTTCGTTACACTGGGCTGCCTCCAGGCCTAGTTACCACTTAAGCCACATTAACCAAAGCGATTCACCTGCCATCTTGGTTGGGCATGGCCAATTTTTACTGAGGTACATTAGTACTGTTGGTACACCAATTTTTTGGGGCCCTCACCTACAGTGTAATCATAGTAATTTCTATGTTCTTCGCCTGCACTCATGGTACAGAAAGGTGTGTGGGGTTGGCCTACACTTTAGCTACATAAATGTAACTTGTGCCTTGGCTATACTAAGGCTACTGAAATGGAACTAAGACTGCGCTCCCGCTATACTGCTGCTTCAGAATTGTTACTGGGGCCTGTCTTGAGTGCTACTATTGCTTACATGGAACGAAGACTGCGCTCCCGCTATACTGCTGCTTCGGAATTGTTACTGGGGCCTGTCTTGAGTGCTACTATTGCTTACATGGAACGAAGACTGCGCTCCCGCTATGCTGCTGCTTCGGAATTGTTACTGGGGCCTGTCTTGAGTGCTACTATTGCTTACATGGAACGAAGACTGCGCTCCCGCTATACTGCTGCTTCGGAATTGTTACTGGGGCCTGTCTTGAGTGCTACTATTGCTTACATGGAACGAAGACTGCGCTCCCGCTATACTGCTGCTTCAGAATTGTTACTGGGGCCTGTCTTGAGTGCTACTATTGCTGACATGGAACGGACACGTGGAGAGGACACGTAGTGCCTCAAAAACATCCCCCTCCTCCTCCAACAGGGAAAACATTGTTGGCAAATGCCTTTGCATTGGTTCGTCTGGTGGCAGTCCAAGAATTTCACCTTTACCGACACTACAAGAGAGCCCCCCCACCATCCCCCCGCCACGGCCTACTTAATCCTGGCCACATTCCGAAAACCAACAAAATACAACCGTGCTACTAGGTCTGCAGTCACCACCACATTACCACCAACGCGGTTACTGTTAAGGTGCATATTACCAGTCTGACTGGGGCATGCAGACACCTTGACAGAATGAATAGTGTGTGGCACATAGGTTCCCCATTGATATGCCCACGTGTGCAGCTCCTGATGGCGGTGGCACAGGATTCTATTTCTCATTGCTTCTGTACAGCATTGTGGGCTATCGCCCCGCCCCTATTAAAGAGGGTCGCTGCCTAGCCGTGCCAACCCTCTGCAGTGTGTGCCTGCGGTTCCTCCTCATGGCAGACGCACTTCTAAATAGACATGAGTGTGGCGTGGCATGAGGGCAGCTGAAGGCTGCGCAGGGACACTTTGGTGTGCGCTGTGGGGGGGAGGGGGGGGCGGTTGGGCAGCATGTAACCCAGGAGAAGTGTCAGTGGAGTGTCATGCAGGCAGTGATTGTGCTTTGTTGGAGGTAGTGTGGTGCTTAGCAAAGGTATGCCATGCTAATGAGGGCTTTTCAGAAGTAAAAGTTGTTGGGAGGGGGGGGGGGCCACTCTTGCCGCTATTGTGGCTTAATAGTGGGACCTGTGAACTTGAGATGCAGCCCAACATGTAGCCCCTCGCCTGCCCTATCCGTTGCTGTGTCGTTCCCATCACTTTGTTGAATTGCCCAGATTTTCACACATGAAAACCTTAGCGAGCATCGGCGAAATACAAAAATGTTCTGGTCGCCCATTGACTTCAATGGGGTTCGTTGTTCGAAACGAACCCTCGAGCATCGCGGGAAGTTCGTTCCGAATAACGAGCACCCGAACATTTTGGTGTTCGCTCATCTCTAGTTAAGAACCACGAGTCTATGAAACATGAATATATTGGATCTCTTGGAAGTTTTTGACCAACTTCCAAAAAGCTCTGAAATGAAAGTTTGTGAAATAACTTGTTAATATTCCCCGTGTTTTACACGTATAATCATGCCACAAACCATGGAAAAAGTTATAATAAAAACCTTAGTCTGTTTCCCACAATACTTTTTCAGGCCTTTTCAATCCAGGGTTGGACTGCATAGAAAAGGCAGGAGAAAATTCAGCTTGACAGCAAACTGAGTAGACAAAACACAGAGACGTTCGACCAAAAGGTGTACAGAAAATGTAGTAGAAAAAATCCAGCTTATCGAAAAGTTTGGAAAAATATTTTAAAAGTAAAAATCTTTACTGGGAAATCGTTAAAAAATTTCTTTTGAGTACTGAAAAGATGACCACACTGCAAACAAGTATTAGTTTTGCATGTATATATTTTAGTCAGTTTTCCTACACTCAAAGGGAATTTTTTCATGATTTCCTAAAAAAAGTTTTTGTTTGTTTTAAAAATATTTTTGCAAACTTTTGGATAAGCTGGGCTCTTTCTTCTACATTAGGCTAAATGGCTCTGCACTTGTGGCCCTGCTGACCCTATCTGCATATTTTTTTCCATACTCAACTCCCTTCATCTACTTAGGCTCTTCTTAGGTCCAACTCCTGGCACTATTGATGTATTAAGTAGGCAGTCCCCACCAAATGCTCTCAATGGGTGATGTCTGACTGTTAATCAATTTCAGTATGAGCCACTAAAAGGAGGCAGTGGAGAATGTCAATTGATGCACTGAGTGTGCCAGAAGGAGCATCTAAGGAGAGCCTTACCAAGTAAAGGAAGGCAATTCTGGAAAAAATGAGGATAGAGTCAGTAGACTGGATAGCCAAACAGCCAGCCACACTGATTCTATCCAGTGATAGGTCCCTTTTTATAACTTTTGCATTAATTGAAACAGCACTAAAAACTATTCAGCAAATTTAAATAATGATTTGAGAAGAGTTGCATAAAGAATATGAGAGAACTAAGCAGCCACCAAAGTTTGCAAAAGACACTGGCCCTAGTATATTTAGTCATAAATGTGGGAATTAATAATGATTAGAGATGAGCGAACGTACTCGTCCGAGCTTGATACTCGTTCGAGTATTAGCGTGTTCGGGATGCTCATTACTCGTAACGAGTACCACGTGATGTTCGGGTTACTTTCACTTTCATCTCTGAGACGTTAGCGCGCTTTTCTGGCCAATTGAAAGACAGGGAAGGCATTACAACTTCCTCCTGCGACATTCAAGCCCTATACCACCCCCCTGCAGTGAGTGGCTGGGGCGATCAGGTGTCACCCGAGTATATAAATCGGCCCCTCCCACGGCTCGCCTCAGATGCGTTGTGACATAGCTGAGGGACAGTGGTATCGTGTTGGAACTGCTGTAGGGAGAGTGTTAGGAGTTATTGTAGGCTTCAAGAACCCCAACGGTCCTTCTTAGGGCCACATCTAACCGTGTGCAGTAGTGTGGAGGCTGCTTTTAGCAGTGTTGCACTTTTTTTTTTTTTGGTATATCGGCCGTGCAGAGCATTGCGCCCTGCAGTAATACTCCAGGGACAGAATTGTGTAGGCAGGGCCAGAAGACATATATTATAGATTGAATATACGCAGTGGTCCTTTTCAAAAAAATATTGGAAAAAAATCTATTTGGCCTGCCTGTCACTGTGCTCAGTGTTCTGGGTCCGTGTCTGCTGGGGGTAGTAGTTCTCCAAAATCATACGCAGCCAGCTAAGTGTTACAGCAGGCTTGCGCCAAATTATTTCCTGGCTCTGACATCACCGCTCTGTCGCAGTTAATAACAGTGCAACACTGCAGTTCCGTGACACACTCCAGGGCCAGAAGACATATATTAGTGATTGAATATACGCAGTGTGGTCCTTTTCAAAAAAATATTGGAAAAAAATTTAATGGCCTGCCTGTCACTGTGCTCAGTGTTCTGGGTCCGTGTCTGCTGGGGGTAGTAGTTCTCCAAATAAATACGCAGCCAGCTAAGTGTTACAGCAGGCGTGTGCCAAATTATTTCCTGGGGTTCCGTCAACGAAGTCAGCCTCCAACCACAGGCCAATAAGCGGCACATTTAATTACAGCGTTCTGTTTCTGCACTACTGCTAATACACCATGCTGAGGGGTAGGGGTAGGCCTATAGGACGTGGACGCGGGCGAGGACGCGGAGGCCCAAGTCAGGGTGTGGGCACAGGCCGAGCCAGTGCGGTGGCCAGGGGTAGAGGCAGGGCCAGACCGAATAATCCACCAACTGGTTCCCAAAGCGCTCCCTCGCGCCATGTCACCCTGTAGAGGTCAGGGTGCTCTACGGTGTGGCAGTTTTTCACAGAGACGCCTGACGACCGACGAACAGTGGTGTGCAACCTTTGTCGCGCCAAGATTAGCTGGGGAGGCACCACCACCAGCATGCGCAGGCATATGATGGCCAAGCACCCCACAAGGGGGGACGATGCCCGTTCACCGCCACCGGTTTGCACCACTGCCTCTCCCCCTGTGCCCCAACCTGCCACTGAGATCCAACCCCCCTCTGAGGACACAGGCAGCACCGTCTCCTGGCCTGCACCCACACCCTCACCTCCGCTGTCCTCGGCCCCATCCAGCAATGTCTCTCAGCGTAGCGTCCAGACGTCGCTAGCGCCACTGTTTGAGCGCAAGCGCAAGTACGACGCCACGCACCCGCACGCTCAAGCGTTAAACGTGCACATTGCAAAATTGCTCAGCCTAGAGATGCTGCCGTATAGGCTTGTGGAAACGGAGGCTTTCAAAAGCATGATGGCGGCGGCGGCCCCGCGCTACTCGGTTCCCAGTCGCCACTACTTTTCCCGATGTGCCGTCCCAGGCCTGCACGACCACGTCTCCCGCAACATTGTACGCGCCCTCACCAACGCGGTTACTGCCAAGGTCCACTTAACAACAGACACGTGGACAAGCACAGGCGGGCAGGGCCACTATATCTCCCTGACGGCACATTGGGTGAATTTAGTGGAGGCTGGGACAGAGTCAGAGCCTGGGACCACTCACGTCCTACCCACCCCCCGAATTGCGTGCCCCAGCTCGGTGGTGGTATCTGCGGGGGTGTATGCTTCCTCCGCTAAACCACCCTCCTCCTCCTCCTACGCAACCTCTGTCTCGCAATCAAGATGTGTCAGCAGCAGCAGCACGTCGCCAGCAGTCGGTGTCACGCGGCGTGGCAGCACAGCGGTGGGCAAGCGTCAGCAGGCCGTGCTGAAACTACTCAGCTTAGGAGAGAAGAGCCACACGGCCCACGAACTGCTGCAGGGTCGGATAGAGCAGACCGACCGCTGGCTTGCGCCGCTGAGCCTCCAACCGGGCATGGTCGTGTGTGACAACGTCCGTAACCTGGTGGCGGCTCTGCAGCTCGGCAGCCTCACGCACGTGCCATGCCTGGCCCATGTCTTTAATTTGGTGGTTCAGCGCTTTCTGAAAAGCTACCCCCACTTGTCATACCTGCTCGGAAAGGTGCGCCAGCTCTGCGCACATTTCCGCAAATCCCACACACACGCTGCCACCCTGCGGACACTGCAACATCGGTTTAATCTGCCAGTGCACCGACTGCTGTGCGACATGCCCACACAGTGGAACTCTACGCTCCACATGTTGGCCAGACTCTATGAGCAGCGTAGAGCTATAGTGGAATACCAACTCCAACTTGCGCGGCGCAGTGGGAGTCAGCCTCCTCAATTATTTACAGAAGAGTGGGCCTGGTTGGCAGCCATCTGCCAGGTCCTTGGAAAATTTGAGGAGTCTACCCAGATGGTGAGCGGGGATGCTGCAATCATTAGCGTCACCATTCCTCTGCTATGCCTCTTGAGAAGTTCCCTGCAAAGCATAAAGGCAGACGCTTTGGAATCAGAAACGTAGGCGGGGGAAGACAGTATGTCGCTGGATAGTCAGAGCAACCTCATGTCTATATCTCAGCGCGTTGAGGAGGAGGGGGAGGAGCATGAGGAGGAGGGGGAAGAGACAGCTTGGCCCACTGCTGATGCTACAGATGCAGCTTGCCTGTCATCCTTTCAGTGTGTATGGCCAGAGGAGGAGGAGGATCCTGAAAGTGATCTTCCGAGTGAGGACAGCCATGTGTTGCGTACAGGTACCCTGGCACACATGGCTGACTTCATGTTAGGATGCCTTTCTCGTGACCCTCGCGTTACATGCATTCTGGCCACTACGGATTACTGGGTGTACACACTGCTCGATCCACGGTATAAGGAGAGCCTTTCCACTCTCATTCCCGAAGAGGAAAGGGGTTCGAGAATGATGCTATATCACAGGGCGCTGGTGGACAAACTGATGATAAACTTCCCATCCGACAGCGCTAGTGGCCGAAGGCGCATTTCCGCGGCCCAGGTAGCAGGGGAGGCGCAGAGATCAGGCAGCATGTACAGCGCAGGCAGGGGAACACTCTCTAAGGCCTTTGACAGCTTTAAGGCTACCCAGCAAGACTGTGTCACCGCTCCCCAGTCAAGGCTGAGTTGGCGGGAGCACTGTAAAAGGATGGTGAGGGAGTACGTAGCCGATTGCACGACCATCCTCGTTGACGCCTCTGCCCCCTACAACTACTGGGTGTTAAAGCTGGACACGTGGCCTGAACTCGCGCTGTATGCCCTGGAGGTGCTTGCTTGTCCTGTGGCTAGCGTCTTGTCAGAGAGTGTGTGTAGTGTGGCTGGGGGATTCATCACGGATAAGCGTACCCACCTGTCAACCGACAGTGCCGACAGGCTTACACTCATCAAGATGAACAAAGCCTGGATTTCCCCAGATTTCTCTTCTCCACCAGCGGACAGCAGCGATACCTAAGCAATACGTAGGCTGCACCCGCGGATGGAAGCATCGTTCTCTATCCCCATCCAAAACGGGGACCTTTTTGCTTCATCAATCTGTGTATAATATTCATCCTCCTCCTCCTGCTCCTCCTCCTGAAACCTGACGTAATCACGCCGAACGTGCAATTTTTCTTAGGCCCACAAGGCTCAGTCATATAATTTTTCTAAACAATTTTTATACGTTTCAATGCTCATTAAAGCGTTGAAACTTTCACCTCAACCAATTTTTATTTTAACTGGGCTGCCTCCAGGCCTAGTTACCAATTAAGCCACATTAACCAAAACCATTAATGGGTTTCACCTGCCCTCTCGGTTGGGCATGGGCAATTTTTCTCAGGTACATTAGTACTGTTGGTACACCAATTTTTGTGGGCCCTCGCCTACAGTGTAATCCAATTAATTTTTTGCCCACCTGCATTACAGCTGACATAACATCAGCTGTGATGGGCAATGCAATGGGATATTTTTATGTACCGCCGGTGGGTTCCAGGGAGCCACCCATGCTGTGGGTCCACAGGGAGTTGTAACTACATGTGTCCACTTCTAAAGAACCCCAGTCTGACTGGGGCATGCAGTGTGGGCCGAAGCCCACCTGCATTAAACATGACATTATTACCTCAGCTGTGATGGGCAATGCAATGGGATATATTTATGTACCGCCGGTGGCTTCCTGGCACCCACCCATGCTGTCGGTCCACAGGGAGTTGTAACTACATGTGTCCACTTCTAAAGAACCCCAGTCTGACTGGGGCATGCAGTGTGGGCCGAAGCCCACCTGCATTAAACATGACATTATTACCTCAGCTGTGATGGGCAATGCAATGGGATATTTTTATGTACCGCCGGTGGGTTCCAGGGAGCCACCCATGCTGTGGGTCCACAGGGAGTTGTAAATGCATTTGTGTCCACTTCTAAAGAACCCCAGTCGGACTGGGGCATGCAGTGTGGGCCGAAGCCCACCTGCATTTCATCTGACGTTATAAAAAACCGCGGTCTGACTGGGGCATGCAGACACCTTGACAGAATGAATAGTGTGTGGCACATGGGTTCCCCATTGCTATGCCCACGTGTGCAGCTCCTGATGGCGGTGGCACAGGATTATATTTCTCATTGCTTCTGTACAGCATTGTGGGCTATCGCCCCGCCCCTTTTAAAGAGGGTCGCTGCCTAGCCGTGCCAACCCTCTGCAGTGTGTGCCTGCGGTTCCTCTGGCAGACGCACTTATAAATAGACATGAGGGTGGCGTGGCATGAGGGCAGCTGAAGGCTGCGCAGGGACAATATGGTGTGCGCTGTGGGCACTGGGTCGTGGGGGGGGGGGGGGGTTGGGCAGCATGTAACCCAGGAGAAGTGGCAGCGGAGTGTCATGCAGGCAGTGATTGTGCTTTGTTGGAGGTAGTGTGGTGCTTAGCTAAGGTATGCATTGCTAATGAGGGCTTTTCAGAAGTAAAAGTTGTTGGGGGGGGGGCCCACTCTTGCCGCTATTGTGGCTTAATAGTGGGACCTGTGAACTTGAGATGCAGCCCAACATGTAGCCCCTCGCCTGCCCTATCCGTTGCTGTGTCGTTCCCATCACTTTCTTGAATTGCCCCGATTTTCACAAATGAAAACCTTAGCGAGCATCGGCCATATACAAAAATGCTCGGGTCGCCCATTGACTTCAATGGAGTTCGTTATTCGAAACGAACCCTCGAGCATCGCGAAAAGTTCGTCTCGAGTAACGAGCACCCGAGCATTTTGGTGCTCGCTCATCTCTAATAATGATACATTATAGCTTAGGGAATAATCGTGAAACGTGAGTGACTCATTCTTCATAATCCAGAGAGCCAAAGGCAAGAAGATAGATACAAATGGTGATCTTACCATCCATAGAATGGAAATAAAAAGCTAAAGATGGATGTGCCAGAGATGACAAATTGTGTAGAGTCCATGTGTACTATTGTATTAATTCATAAAGCACATAAAGAACCACTTATAGAAAACCATGAGTTAAGACAAGAGCCAAAATGCATATTTTGCCACAGAAGACTATGTTTACCAAAAAAAGACTTTTGTCAGTTCTTCTTGGATAGTTGGAGAGCCTTTTTCTTCACTTGGACTCCAAATTCTCCTTTGTGGAATTATATCCCATCTTTCCATGACTTGAGACCATCCTCTGGTGGACAATCAAGGAAATCTAACTAATTCTTAGCGATCAAGAGTTTTACTGAAAGACCTTATCTGTATAATATATATTCTTCCCAAAAAAGTTTGGTTCTGGGTGAGTGTTCTTCTTTGTGCCAAGGTTGCAGTCAAAAGATCTGCAAAGAGCAATATATCCTTAAAGCGATCAGGCACTGTAGGAGAAAATCTAGCAACCTCTATTAACTTCTCTTTCACATGGGAAAAAAAATTATGCAAACTATGAAATCTCTTGGAACGGAGGTATGGAGTGGTGTGGACTTTGAAAGATGGTGTGCTTATTCAATTACCAAATATTGGTATCTGGAAGAAGAACAGCAAACTCCCTGAACTCCCTGATTTCCTCATTTCAAGTGATTTAAGTATACCACTGAAGTGGAGTTTGTTGTGTTTGGCTCAATGTTGGTAAGCTTCCTTTTCATAATTTCCATTTCCTCCTCCATTGAATTATAATGTCCATCATTATGTATAGATGAGTGTGTTAAGATCCCGGTTTTAACTGTCCATCTTGTTTCCAGTCAGCCATCTTATAAGCTTCAAATTAATTCTCTTTCCAAAGTAACTAGTGTTTCCTTTAACCCCTTGAGTGGCGGGTTTCCTACCACCCTGTCGTGCCCACCAGGGCAGGTTTTTTTAAAATGGTCTAATCATTGAATTTCAACTAATTTTGCAGTTGCGTCTCAAGAGCCATAACTTTTTCATTTTTCCATTGACATGGCCATATAAGGGCTTGTTTTTTGCGGGACAAGTTGTGATTTTTTAAACGGGGAGGAAAAAAAGAAATGGGGAAAAAAGAAAAAAGGGGCCTTGTCATTAAGGGGTTAAAAAATGTATTAACTTCCTTCTCTGGGTCATTACGACGCATGGATACCACATGTGTGATTGTATTTTTGATTTTTTACAAAGTAAAGGGAGACAAGTGTTTTTATAATTTTTTTTATAATTTTTTTACTTTTTTATTTTATTTTTTTGTCCCTTTAGGGGACTTCCACAGGGACCCATCAGGACCCCCTGATCACATTCCGGGGGTCACATAGACTGCAGCATGTAAAGGGTTAACACAGCGGAGATCTGAGATTTTCTCAGATCTCTGCTGTAAGAGCTGGTACCTAGGTGTCCTCTCACAGCCAAGCACCAAGCTCTCCCTGCCACAGAGACCATTGGCTTGCTTCTGACAAGCCGATGGTCTCTATGGCAACCTGTAAACAAAGCAGGACATTGCCGGCATATCGGCAATATCTTCTGCTGGCTTTTCAAAGTCCTTGCTTTGTTCTCTGTGGGTCTGCTCAGGCAGAGCACAATGTCACAGCTTGTGGCACTGTGCTCTGCAGCTCCCATAGTGATACATAGCCCGGAAATCTTCCAGGCTATGTCGCTATGAACAGTGGAGCTCGTCCCGGAAAATTTCCGGGCGTGCCACTCAAGGGGTTAAGTATCTCATGCCTTTTCGATCCATTCTCTTTTACAAATTGAGATATGGATTTTCTAGGTGTGCAGCCAGCATCACTAGTGCAGCAGATTCTCAGACTAGCATATCTATTTGTTATGTCTTAAAGTTAGTGAGAAAATGTATTGTTTTATCTGTTTTTCAATCAAATGTCTGTTTCTCATGACTACACTTTCTATCCGTAAGAAATGACTTGTATACAGCTTTGGAATAAAGCCACTCCCTTTCTTTTTCCAAAAAGGTCTATGTTTTTAGAATAAACTTTAGATTTCTTTTGGAATACAACCTGTCTGGCTGTGCCACATTGACTTCTCCAGGCCTGAAACACTTTACTAATTCGGAACTCAGCAACATATCAACTGAGGGGTCCCTAGAATATCTCTAACAAGTGCAAAAACCTAAAACTGCTGGCTTGGCACAATGCTCCACAAATTATTTGAATAATCAAAAAACAACTGGATGAAAATTTCAGCCAGTATTAGAAAACACATTTCAGGTAAAAAAAATTCCTAATCCGATCAGCTGGATTACACACAATTGGAGACCTAGGCAGGGAGAGGTCCCAACTGTGGAGGATGTCAGTATGAAGCATAGGGACAATGGGTTGAGAAGAGAAATAATGGAACTGTAATTTATGTCAGAAAATGCTGGATGCAAATGTCCACCTGTCAGTCTGTGACATAAAGCTTTTTATGAAGTATGTCACCGGAAGATTTACTATTTCGGGGGGACAGCTAGTGTTCCCTGGTGTGTTATTTTCATGCCTGGGAAAGCTGAGTTAATTACATGCAGGTGTTTAGGTGTGTGTCTTGTCACTAATGCAGCTCAATCAAAATCTCTTAGGCATCCTGTTACATCTGAATAGGGGTTTTCTGACCCCAACCTCTGTTTTTTTAACTTTGAGGATGTGGCAATTAGCATGGCTCCAGCTCTTTGTATCCATATTCTACAATTACCAGTCAACACAGAAGGCTCTATTGAACAACATCTCCACTATTGTTTCATTCCTCAATGCATTCACTCACATTTTTGTGTGATCTCCAGAACTTGTGGAATCACATTCCCACTAGACTAAAAATTTTCTATATACAATGTTTGGTTTCTATTTGTAGATATATTTATGTTATAAAATAATTTTCCTCCTGGACAGCCTCCTATGGAAATATTGCCAAAATATTGAATTGTGCATCAGCTCAGCCGGGGAAAGATTGTTAGGTGCTTTTTTTGAAAAGCCTAAAATTATTTGCACATATGATACATATTGCTTAACCAAGAAGCTGAATAAGGGACTGTCCATTTTTTTGAGTGCTCCTTGCAACCAGGTGTTATTTGATCCAATTTTTTAAAACTGCTATTTATATTATTTTATCCCTTCTATGTTCATACCTGTTTTGTGTATATATCATATGTCCCCTAACATTTTTGTACTTTTTGTATATATATATATTTTATAAAAGCACTGCTACCTTTTTGAATAAAGCCTTAAATTTTGTTAGTTGGTCCTTGTGTCTCTAAAATCATAAATAGACCTCTGATGGTGTGGTAATTGTTTTTTTGCGTCCATACAGAAAGAAGAACTAATGTGGCTGACCTACCTGGCAGTCATGGCAGAGAAGTGTTTTGATGCATGCAAGACCAGTTCTGGGACTGATTTAGTCTCTGGTCCAGTCTGTGGTTTGGCCCAGTGCCATATGTTACGATGCGCATAGTTCTTACATTTGTGGTGCGTAGACATGTTATTTTCTGCTTGCAGATCCAGTACAGTCATGTTTTGTTTCTCCAGGAAGATTCAGAAAAATTGCCACTTGTCAGAGTACTGTAAAGAGATTTAATTACCACCATACGAGCTTCCACCTCCTCTGGCAGGCTTTCAACTAGAGGCTACATCTGAAGCAGTAGTGTTACTCTCACCTGCTCCTGAGCTGATTATACCAGCAAGCCTACCCCTGGGATGTTTTGCAGATGCTGAGTGCCTACTTTGGCTCAGGTCTTTATCATGGCCAGTGATGCCACTACTCTTCTGTGACAACATCTACACCTCATTGTCACCTGGCTTCAACATCTTGTCTAAAATTACCCTATCATCATAATCTTCATTATTTCTGCCACTTCTCTCAGACTCATTCTGTTCTGATGTCATGTGAGCTCCCCTTCCCTCACCATACCCAACGTTATAGCTGCCAATACCACTATGGCTACCACTGAATTAAAGTAACATTAGAGTCATCCTCCTGAGAGGACCAAGATTGAGCCTACCAGTCCAAATGGCTGTAGTATTCTCCAGAACAACATGCTCACTGGAGAGGATGGGAAACCCTGGTTTGCTGCTGCTACTAACAGACACATGCCGCGTTTCCCCGAAAATAAGACACTGTCTTATATTAACCCTTTGCAATCCAATTTTGGATTCAGGGTTTCCTAGGGTTTTTTCTCTTTCTGCCATTATACACTGGCACCATCTGCTGTCTAGAGCCATTACTGCGTTATGGGACATGCTGGAGAGGCCCCCGACAACAGAGCAGCCAGTAATATACAGTAAGAATACCCTGCCAGACGTCTTCCGACATCTGACCTGTACAGCCTTCAATCAGAATGTCTGAAGACATCAGATAGTGGGTTGGAAAGGGTTAAATTCTGCCCCAAAAGAGGCACTAGGTTTTATTTTGGGGGGATGTCTTATTTTACTTAGCTAGCAGTCACAGTCTGTGTCCCTCCCGCTGGTCTCTGAAGTTGCATAGCTCCGCCGTGTGTCCTGCACTCCTCAGCCACTGACATAACACCACTTCCTGGTCTCGAGGTTCATAAATCCCACCTCTAAGAAGTGATCGCTCTGATTGGATCAGTGAGCGCTGCTCTCAGTCAATCAATGCAGCACTCACTGAACTAACACGGCAGCTATGATTGGCTGAGATTTTATAAGGAAGGGAAAGAGGCAAAGGGTGGCCTCCTCTCTCTTCTATCTTATTAGGAGATAGGTAGACCTGGAGGAACCCAATCTGTGGTGCTATCTCCATGCAAATAATGTCAATCAAACTCGAGGTTGGTTAACAGGAGACGCAGGTTTTAGTTGGATGCAAATAGAAACCCACATGATTGAGGACAAACCCATTAAAACCCTCCTGATGGATTCTATGCTGGGTTCCCTTCTCCTATCGCTGCCACCAGTATAAGTGCTAAATCATATTTTCTATTTTTCTGCTAACAAAGCTACATGGCTGTTATGACAACTGAACAGCGCCACCTGATTGCACTGCCAGGATTCCTAAACACCAAGCTGAGCATTTAAAAGAATGACAGCGGCACTGAAAGGGTTAACATCTGCAATTGGCATTAACAATGACCATGGCTGTTGTCAGCGGGTCTCAGATCTTAAAGATTGCCGACAACCTCTGTGTGTGCAGCAGGTTCAGCTTTATTTAAGGCGCATTCACATGGCCAATAAAATTGCACGGGTTTGGTGTGTTGCGAGCACACAAAACTCCCACAGAAGAGGAACCCGTTCTTTTAATGGTTCTATTGACATGGGTCAATGGGTCATTTTTCTTTTGCGATGATGCATCGAGTGTCACATGAGAATAGTACATGCAGACACGTGGAGTGTCCGTGCTCTGTATGATGTGAGTCAACCTGAAAATGTCAGGCGTGACTCGCACTCATCTGTGTGAATCCATCCTTAGGCTTCTTTCACATGAGCGCATATCGGCTGTCGTTTTCACGGCCGGCCGATATGCGCTGTGATCTGATGCAATGGATTCCAATACATCAGATCACATGGGCGTATTGGTGAGGCGTAAAAACGCCCAGCCAAGCCAATATAGCACCGGGCGTTTTTACGTCGGAGCCAAAACATAGTTCTGGAACTATGTTTTGGCTGGAATACGTCCAGCAGCTGCACGGGCTCCTATAGGAGCCCATGGCAGCGGCCATAGGTGGAAAGGAGTTTAGCAGCGTGGCTGCTAAACTCCCTCCCTCTGTTATCCTCCCCCATTCATGCAGGCTTACCTTTTCCTCCCCTTTTGTTCTGTGCAATAGGAGGGGGTAGAGCGGGTTGGAGCTAAGCAGCGGTCCACCCCGCCTACTCCTATTAATACTATGGACAAGGGGCAGGACGGAGGCGGATCTAAGTGCCTGCCCTCTCCCCGCCCCTTGTCCATAGCCATCAATGGGGGGAGGTGGGGCAGACCAGTGCTTGGCTCCGCCCCACCTCCTCCCATTGCACAGAACAAAAGGGGAGGAAAAGGTAAGCCTGCAATGAGGAGGGAGGGGAAATAGTAGATGGCCTGGTGAGGTCGGCACATTTGCGCCGGCCTCACCAGGCCATATGAACAGGCGCACAAACGTTTGAGTTGTGTGCCCGTTCACCTAACATTTTTCTTACAACATAGCGTATATCGGCCGGCTGTGAAAACGATATGCGCTCGTGTGAAAGAAGCCTTAAAGAAAGGACACATCTGTAGCAACTGTGAGGACTCGGTCACCAGTCAGAGATTTATTGTGAATACCAGCCATTGAACTTATTTACACAGATAAGTAAATTGCACACGTTCTGTGCGAACGATGTATTAACCCATTGTTTCCAATTTGCTGTAAGATGGAAAAACCAAAGCATGTTCCATTTTTCAGCAAGATCGCTGAATTACACTTGCATGATATGCACATGTGCATGCAAGTTTTATACAAGTGCGAAGCAACTTTTTATTTTTTCCTATTGAAGCAACATGCGATTTTCACATGCATGATGCATGATGCAGCATCTTAATATTGCAGTTACATGGAATGATTCTTTATAGGATATCCTTGAATTTTATGTGTACGGTATAGAAGCATTATTTATGTGTATGGCAGTGACCTACCTTCAATGGAGGCACATCAGGCAGCTGCTATGGGCCTCAAGCTCTGTCAGCAACCCTCTCCATTGATTGCACTGAAAATGCTAGTAAATCCTTTGCCCTCATGCAACTGTGATGTGATGCAATGATTACCTATTGAAAACAATGGGAAACATTCTACGCAGCTAAAAGCTAAGGTGGAGAATCCCTACTTCCCTAAAGTGAAGCAATCCTCTTTTAGCAAAAAGCGCTTCACATCCACGGGGATATCACACTTGCCCATGTGAAATTAGCCTTAATGGTTTAAGGCTTTTTTGGGGGTTTGGTGACAGCCAACTGGAAATCATGAACAGGAACCTGATAGGTAAACAGAAGGAGAGAGGTTCAAGAAGGACAAGACATGTGTTTGAGAGTTCTCCTGTCTGTCGCCTGTTGGCTTGTGGATAATTGCCATATGGGCATGGAGGAGAAGAAGAAAGCAACACATTTTCTGCACAAATTGTTCCCTGCTGCCATGTCTGGTAAGCACTATCACCTCGGAAGTTGACAGTAACATAGCCCAGTACCTGGTCAAAAAAGAGGCTTTTTGGCTGACATGAGTAGTTGCGAACAGGCAGAGTCTCGTGATTAGTTGTGAACCGGCAGAGGCATGTGAATTGTTGCTTACGGGCAGAGGCGCGTGAGTGGTTGCGAACAGGCAGAGGCATCTTGATTTTCAGTACTTCTGTAAATAAATTTGTTGATCCCCACTAGAGTGTGCTCCATGCTTGACAATGCCGTCCAGTGTGCTACTTGTGCAATGTATGTGGATGGCAGTTCAGGAGAGCAGGGGGAGCAGGCAGCTACAGTAGCTAGGGATAATTAGAAGAGGAAAGAGAGCCAGGGAGGCTAGTCTTGAACTGGCACACTCCTCCAGATTCTCAAGCAGCTTCTAAGGCCTCGTTCACACACATGGCATCGCAGGTCCATGTGATATCGATGCGGTTTCTCGTGGTGATAATGCGACCTTGTAGTACCACATGCGAGGATTTTCGGAGGGGGGTGGGGGGTTTAAAATATACTCCCTACCCCGAAAATAAGCCGTAGCCGAATAAAAAAATGAGTATAAATCACCTCTCCCCTGCTGTCCGGGGTACCACTGCAGTTTCTACTCAGTACCTGGCACTGTTTCTCTTCATCATCTTCTGGCTGGAGATTGAAAGATCACTGCCTCCTGGAAGCACTGGCTGTGATTGGCTGACGCTTAGCCAATTACAGCCAGCACTCAATGAATAGCTATAATTGGTTCAATTACAGTCATTCATGGAGCGCTTACTGTGATTGGCTAAGCATCAGCCAATCAAAGCCAGCGCTTTCAAAAGGCCGGAATTTTTCAATCCCCGACCAGAAGATGATAAAGAGTAACAGTGCCGGGACCCAGGGAGAAGCAGCTGCGGTGTCAGAGAGAGCTTGTTAGGTGATGTATGTGTATTTTTTATATTTTTCTGGAGCTAGGGCTTGGATTATAGCTTTGACAGTAGGATTTCCTACTGTCAAAGTTGCATCACACCGCACAAAAACTGCATTTTTGTGCGATGCGATGCAACAGAGAGGAAGACTACAAAACCTTACGAGTCACCTGCATATCGCCGGACCCACAAGGTTTTAGTGTTGGGTTGTGGCATGCTACAAAATATCGCAAGTGTGAGGAAACCCATAGGAAAGCATGGGCTTCTCATACATGCGATTTGTAGCATTGTAGCAATACTACAAAAACGCACGACTTTGTCGCCCGAGTGAACAAGGCCTAAAGCTATCCAGTTATCGTACAAGAAACAACAGTCCCTGGGGAAGTACAAGCAGGGCAGGAAAGGAAAACAGAGGTCACAATTTGGTTTAAACCCTGGAGTCAGTCATAACAATTAGTGGTGGCAAGTAAACTGCCTGATCTCTGTAAAAATCCTTTAGGTTTCTATAGGCATATTGATCATATTCAGAAAAATGATGATGCAACCTGCAGTGATTTGACAGGTCTGTACTCCCTGGCTGCTGGAGCACCAATCTGGTTGAAAGTTCATAGTATGCCAGTGGGTGAAGTTGTTGTTGCAGTGCCAAATGATAAGAAAACAATCGGTTCCGGTGCTGAGTTTGTTAAGCGTTTGCATGTGTTGAGTAAGAAGATTTCTAATAAACTGTCATCCGTCCTTCCTAAGGTGGTGCAAGGTGTGGATGAGTCAGTTGATCGATATCATGCCAGGTGTTCTAACATATTTACAGATCAGGAGTATAATATTAACACCGCCTCTAGTAAGGATGCACTATTGTTTTGTATGTGTTTCATAAATGGGTTGCATGAGGACATAAAAACTAAACTGAATGTAGTGCGCCCTGAGTGCATGTATGCTCCACCTGAACAAACTTTGGTTGTTGCAAGGCGTATAGAGGATAAGATAAACAAAAGGAAATTGAAGAAGAGCCAAAAACAGATGCCTGTCATGGTCTCTCCTAGAATTGCAGTAGCCCCACCTTGAAGAGCAGATGCTGTATTTCAGAGGGGAGGGAGATGTTATGACATGTGTGCACCATGTCCACAGCCAAGAAGGGAGGATTCTCGAAAGGTAGGCTTGTGCTATGGCTGTGGAAGGAGGGGACACATGAAGTGAAATTGTCTATCCAGCAGAAACCAGACATATGTG
This sequence comes from Eleutherodactylus coqui, assembly GCF_035609145.1. NCBI lineage: Eukaryota > Metazoa > Chordata > Amphibia > Anura > Eleutherodactylidae > Eleutherodactylus > Eleutherodactylus coqui. The sequence goes on along the minus strand of NC_089838.1, from coordinate 337,281,320 downwards.
CAGATGTTTGGTACTAACCCTCATTCCGACTAGAGAATTAGCAGCCCCGCCTTGTTTATCCCACCTATACCAGGACCACCTGCAAGTGTGGAATTGACACTCCCCCATGGGAACAAACAAAAATTCATGATTGATACAGGGGGATAGCTGATCAATAATATGCAAACAAGGCATACCTTCCAGTTTAATTGAACCTGGGCAGTTGGGGGGAGTGGGAATTGATGGATCTTGCTTATTGCAACAAACAAAACTGTTACAAATCCGGATACTGTGACATTTGTATCCAGCTGCTGGTCTTTGAGAATTATCCTGTAAATTTGATAGGTGCAGATGTATTAAGTGTTATTAATGCAGTTTTGCGATTTGAAAAGAAGGGTGTCACAGTAACTAGCCCTATGTCTGAAGAAATATTGACAACCCTGATTGACAAGAAAACCCAAATTTTTGAAAGGGATGTAGAAGAAATGCTAACAAAACATCCCAGAAATACTATGGGTTAAAGGTAAAACTGATGTAGGATTGCTAAGAGTCACACTAGTGAAAATTAGACTGAAACCAGGTGCTGCTGTGGTGTGTGTGAAACAATACCCTCTGAGCAGAGATTAGACAGGTGCAATTTCAATATAGGTGGAAGATTTCTTGAAAGTGGGCGTGTTATGGGTTTGCAGATCCCTTTATAATACACAGCTTTTTCCCGTAAAGAAGAAATGCATACCTGGTCAACCGCAAGCACACCGCATGGTACATGACTTGCAGGAAATTAACAAACTAATGATCGTTGATGCACCTATTGTAGCAAACCAACACACATTATTGAATCAGATTCCCCCAAATGCAGTTTATTTCACAGTGGTGTCCTTGGCAAAAGTTTATTTTAGTTCAGCAATCGACGCAGAGTCACACTATTAGCTTTTACTCATGAGGGAAGACAATTATGCTGGACCAGACTGCCACAAGGAGGGGTCACATCCCCCTCAGAGATTTTTCAGGCCTTGACTTATGTGCTATCTTCTTGGCATCCACAGGACAGACATACAGAGTTGTTGCAGTACGTTGATGATTTGATGCTGTGCACAACAACTAGGGATGTCTGACTCGAAGAGACCCGATCCCTTCTGTTGTTTTTAAGCACTGAAGGGTGCAAAGTTTCAAAAGACAAATTACAGGTTGCCTGTATTTTCCTCAGCAGTTACAGATTCTACATTCAGACTTGACATCCTATGTAGGACATTTGAAGAAAACATTACAGCAGATTCATAAACGTTTTTTCAATTCCATTCCAGATCCACCATCATTGCAAGATACTCATAACCTACAGCCAGAAGACTGGATGATCATAGCTAAGCACATCAGGAGGGCTCTAGAACCTTACTTTGAAGGCCCTTATCAAGTCCAATTTCCCACTACTACCACTGTAAAAGTGCAAGGAAAGGAAACATGGATACACGCGTCCCATTTTAAGTTATTTGTGGATCACAAGGCCTAAACAAAAGAAAGTATTTGACTTTCCTCTCTGTATTATGTGCAATAACTTCAATTGTGTCTAGTGGGCATGCATTAGATAAGGGATGTAGTAACAAGTTCATTAAATATCATGGAATGGTATCTAGAATGAGAATTATATAATTATTCTGTTAGTCCATAGAGAATATAAATCCAATAATAATCCATTGTATATAAATTATTTAGTTCTTTATGATGAAAGTATGTGTCCACAGTACATGCAGTTGTCAAATTCTTGCAGAGTATGTTTTCCACACAAGGTACTTTGTGTGGAAAGTTGTCCACATTATCTTAGAATTACCTTCCCACGGCTTAATTTCTCATATTCTTGGAAGAAGTGACCACAGGGACAGAAGAGGGACAGTTAAGGCCTGAACCAGCTGTGGGAATGGGGTTGAGGAGTCAGAGGAAGATCTCTTTTGAAAATCCTCTGAGCGGGCTTTGCCAGCTAGGGCTAGCGAGCAGGGAGAGCCAGTCTACTTTGCTTAGCATAGCATAAGGTACATTCTGGGTATTCTTTCTGACGATAATAGGAGGGAGTTGTAGAGTCATTTAGTAGGCTTTAAGGGTGGATACCTTTAAGGTATCAGAAAGGATTTTTGCAATGTCCTTTCCTTGGACCTTCAGTTAATTAAAAAACACATGCTTTTCTTAGAATTTTGTAGACATCTTAAATTGCCAAGTTATCATCAGAAATGAACCACAGGATATGTAATGTGTGAAGGTATCCTCCTTTTCTCCAAGATATTGTGAAATTTGGATATGGTCACCTCCAGATGTTGACTTGTTTTGCCAATATGGTTCCTACACATGTAGAACATTCTTTTAGCCTGGGAAGATTATTTTATTGCCAAGAATGTATGTAACGCTATACCTTCATTTTGTCATATCTGCAAACCAACCTATTTCCATAGGTTTAGTAACAATTCTTTTTTTAAATTACAAAAAATAGTAAGGGGGCAGTTCATGTCAGAACTTGCTATCTTGCAATGCAATTCAGATCTGTGTCGTCTGAGTCATTGTTAAGGATGTGATCGCACGCGGCTCCCAATTATTGATTTTGACTATTCTGGTGACTTCTTAAATAGAGATGAGTGAACACCAAAATGCTCGAGTGCTCGTTACTCGAGACAAACTTTTTGTAATGCTCAAGAGCTCGTTTCGAGTAACAAACCCCATTGAAGTCAATGGGAGACTCAAGCATTTTTCAAGGTGACCCATGCTCTGTATAGGGGAGGGGGTGTGATTCACCTGAAAACATCAGAAAGTGCTGGAAACACCACAGAAATGGATAGGGAACAGCAGGGGCAGCATGCATGGTTGCATCTGAGGCTTCCAGTTCACACTATTAAGCCAAATTGTGGGCAAGAGCCTGGTGGTCACCCCCCTAACAATTTAGTTGGGCCAGACCATAATCAGTAAAAGCACATGTGCTGGCACATCTTAGCTAAGCACCACACTAGGTGAAACGGAGGTCAATCACCGCCTGCGGGTGACACCACTGCCTCTTCTCCTGTGTTACATGCTGGCATTGCTGTCCAATCCCCCCCCAGGACGCAGGCATGAGTCTGCGGGCACAGCGTACTGAAATTTTTCCCAGCGCAGCGTCCAGCTGTGCCCATCCCAGACGGGGTAAGGTGCACCACTTCAACTACTCAGTAGTCCACAGCGTACTGAAACTTTTCCCAGCGCAGCTTTCAGCTGTCCGCATGCCACACAGTCGTTTGATAGCCACACCACCCTCAAGTCTATTTATAAATGCGTATTGGATGAGGAGGAACAGGAGACACACACTGCAGAGGGTTGGCAGCGGCCCTCTTTGAAATTGTGGGCGATAGCCCACAATGCTAATGAGAATTGCTGATAAATTAACATATGATCATAATTCCAATCCCATGCCACCTCTGTCACAAAATTTCATGAGCCACAAACGTGGGCATAAAGGGGACTCAGATGCAAGTATTTCTACACATCTTCACAATTCAACAACCCATTCGAAAACAAAAGATTTGTTTACCAAGAGTATAGGTGAACCCCTGAAAGACTTGCTTACCAAGAGTGCAGGTGCACCCCTGAAAGATTTGCTGACCAAGAGTACAGGCGAACCCCTGAAAAATTTGTGTACCAAGAGTATAGGCGAACCCCTGAAAGATTTGTGTACCAAGAGTCTAGGTGTACCCCTGAAAGATTTGTTTACCCAGTGTGCAGGTGAACCCCTGAAATATTTTTTTAACATAGAGCTCGTACTTGCTTAATGGGATCCAGGTGGCGGTCCACCAACAGGCAAGCTATGACCTGTCCCAGCCCCTGCCTCTCCCCGAGGGGCTTTTTAACCAGTGTCCCAGGGAAAGACAGCATGTACTATGATGAAATTAGAGTGGCCAAACCAGGAAAATTCATTCTGTCTCGGTGTCAGATAACTGGACACTGCGCTGGGATAGATTTGTGGACTCTGTGGGCATACGAAGCTGGAACCAGCACATTTGCTGAACTCTAGTGGTGAACCCCTTCAAAATTGGGGGCGAGAACCTTGAGGCGGTCCTCAGAAAAAATTGTTTTGACAGAGCCTTTTGGCCCTCTGAAGAATTGGCTATTCAGCGTGTCAACACGCTGGTGTAGGAGGAGGAGGAAGATCAGAGAAGGATAGACCAAGCTACTGCTACCCTTTTTTGGGGTGATAGAGGGTGCATGGTTCTTCAGTTCCAGCTTAAAGATACTTTATGTTAAGCTGCTTTCCACAGGTGGAGAAGAGAAGTCTGGGGAAATCCAGGCTTTGTTCATCTTAATAAGTGTAAGCCTGTCGGCGCTGTCAGTTGACAGGCAGGTACGCTTATCCGTAATATTGCCCCCCCCACTAAACAGCCTCTCTGATAACACACTAGCGGTAGGGCAGGCAGGCAGGCACCTCCAAGGTGTACAGCACAAGTTCGTGCCACGTGTCCAGCTGTGACACCCAATAGTTGTATGGAGCAGAGGGATCACAGAGTACCGTGGTACGGTTGGCTATGTACTCCTTCACCATCTTTTTACACTGTTCCTTCCTACTCAGCCTAGACTGGGGAGTGGTGGAACAGTCTGGCTGGGGTGCCATAAAACTGGCAAAGCCCTTGGAGAGTGTTCCCCTGCCTGTGCTGGACATGCTACCTGTTCCCCTCATCTCCCCTGCTAGTTGGCCCACTGAACTACGTCCTCTACCGCTAGTGTTGTCAGATGGGAAGTTTAGTATCAGCATTTTCACCAGGGTCTTGTGGCATTGCATCAGTCTGGTGCTCCTTTTCTCTTCGGGAATGAGAGTGGAAAGGTTCTCCTTGTACTGTGGGTTGAGAAGGGTGAACACCCAGTAATGGCCAGAATGCATCAAACATGAGGGTCACGGGAAAGACAGCTTAACATGAAGTCAACCATGTGTGCCAGAGTCCTGTACGCGACACATCGCTGCCCTCACTAGGAGGATAACTCTCAGTCTCCTCCTCTTCCTTCTCCTCTTCTTCCCATACACACTGAACAGATGTGAAGAAAGTAGCATGGGTACCCTCTGCAGTGTGGGCAGCAATCTCTTCCCCCTCCTCCTCCTCCTGCAATACACTCTGAGAAACAGACGTGAGGGTGGTCTGGCTATCAAGCCACGTATTGTCATCCCCCATCTCCTGTTCTATTCGCAAAGTGTCGGCCTTAATGCTTAGCAGAGACCTTCTCAGCAGGCAAAGCAGCGGGATAGTCACGCTGATAATGGCCGCATCGCTGCTCACCATTTGCGTTAACTCCTCAAAGTTTCCTAACACCTTACAGATGTCAGACATCCAAGCCCACTCCTCTGTGAAGAATTGCGGCGGCTGACTACCACTTCGATAGCCATTCTGCAGCTGGTATTTAACAATTGCTCTACGCTGCTCGTAAACCCTGGCTAACATGTGCAAAGTTGAATTCCAGCACGTGGGCATGTCGCACAACAGTCGGTGCGCGGGCAGTTGAAAGCGCTCCTGCAGTGTCCTGAGGGTGGCAGCATCTGTAGTGGACTTTCTGAAATGTGCGCACAAGTGACGCACCTTGCTGAGCAGCTCAGACAAATTGGGGTAGTTTTTAAGACAGCGCTGAACCACCAGATTGAACACGTGGGCCAGGCATGTGTTAGTCTGCCAAGCTGCAGAGTTGCCACCAGGTAACGCCCATTGTCACTCACGACCATGCCTGGTTGGAGGTTCAGCGGCGAAAGCCACAGTCTGCTCCGTCAAACCTTGTAACAGTTCTTGGGCGGTGTGCCTCTTGTCACCTAAGCTCAGTAGTTTCAGCACGGACCGATGACGCTTCCCCACGGCAGTGCTACAGTGCCTCGAGCTACCGACTGAAGGCAACGCGCTCGCAGAAGTTAATTGAGAGGTGGACGAGGAGGAGGAGGGGGGGAGTTGGAGAAGGTGGCATAATAAGTTTGAGAAACCATCACCGAGGTATGACCCACAATCCTCGGTGTGGGTAGCACGTGAGTGGACACAGGGTCAGACTCGGTCACAGCCTCCACCAGGTTAACGCAATGTGCCGTCAGGGAGATGTAGTGTCATTGCCCACCAGCACTTGTCCACATGTCAGTGGTTAAGTGGACCTTCCCAGTAACAGCATTGGTGAGGGTACGGTTGATATTCCCTGACATGTGCGGGTGTAGGATGGGGACGGCACAGCAGGAAAAATAGTGGTGACTGAGGACCGAGTAGCCAGGGACTGCCGCTGACATGAGGTTGCGGAAAGCGTCAGTTTCTACCAGCCTATATGGCAGCATCTCCAGGCTCAGCAGTTTGGAGATATGCACGTTTAGTGATTGTGCATGTGGGTGGGTGGCTACATATTTGCACTTGTGCTCTAATGTTTGTGTTATGGAATGCTGAACACTGTGCTGGGATACATTGATGAAGGCAGTGGAGGACCGTGCAGGTGAAGGGGTAGATGCAGGGCGGGAGATACTCATGCCTATGTCCTGGGAGGAGGATTGCATCCCAGTGCCAGCATGTGACACAGGGGAAGAGGCAGTGGTGTGACCCGCAGGCAGTGAATGGCCTTCGTTCCACCTCCTCGAGTGCTTAGCTATCATATGCTTGCGCATGCTAGTGGTGGTCAGGCTGGTAGTGGTGGCTCCCCTGCTGATTTTGGTGCAGCACAGGTCGCACACCACTGTTAGTCGATCGTCTGCACTCTCATTAAAAAACCTCCAGACCTTCGAACACCTAGGCCTCTGCATGGGAGCTTTCTGCGAGGAAGTGCTGTGGAGAACAGTTGGGGGATTACTTGCTCTGGCCCTGCTTCTCCCTCTGACCACCCCACTGCCTCTTCCAACCTGTTCTGGTGCTACACTTGCCTCCCCCTCTGAAGCTCTGTCTTCAGTAAGCTTACCAACCCAGGTCGGGTCAGTCACGTCATCATCCACCAGCTCTTACTCTGAATCCTCAGTCTGCTCCTCCCTCAGACTTATTGCCCTAACAATAACCTCACTGACAGACAACTTTGTCTCATCATCATCAACAAATACCTCTTGAGACACTACTTGGAAGTCCCCACCCTCATCACCCTGAGACTGTGAAAAGTCCAAATTTTGGGCATCAGTCACAACAAACTCCTCAGGTGGCTCATGAACCATTGTTTGCGACTCAGGGAAAGGACCTGAGAACAGTTCCTGTGAGTTTGCCTGTTCTGAATCTCTCCTTTTCCTGGAGTGACCAGGCTGGGAGGAAGGAGGATCAGCGTGAGGATTCACTGGTCCAGTCCCTTGGCTAGCGTGAGTAGACTGCATGGAAGACTGGGTGGTGGATAAATTACTGTACGCGTTATCCGCTATCCACGTCATCATCTGATCACACTGTTTTGGTTTTAATAATGGTGTACCACGCAGACCTGCAAACTGTGGGATGAAGCTAGGGAGCGTAGATACGTGGCCTTCTACTTCTCTATCAGCAGCAGACACTGTTTCACCCCACCCAGGACCTTGGCCTCTGCCCCACACCCTCATTCGGACGCCCACGTTTCCGTCCTCGACCCTTACCCCTAGTGTTGATCATGTTGCATAATGCACTGCGTCACAATGCTACGCAAACTGCAAGGTATTTTGCAGATGCTTTAAGCCAAAAATAGACAGTGTAAAATGAGTACAGTCTTGTTATATAGTGTGGATCAACAGGACATGCACAGGGGTATATAGCGTACACTTTAGCAAAAAATAGAAAGTTTAAAATGAGTACAGTCTTGTTGTATAGTGCGGATCGAGAGAAAACACACTAAGGATATTTTACGTACGCTTCAAGCCAAAAATAGACAGTGTAAAATGAGTACAGTCTTGTTATATAGTGTGGATCGATAGGACACACGCAGGGGTATTTTGCGCACACTTTTTTTTTTTTATAAATCAGATTTTTATTGATTTTAACAATAACGTTACATGGGGGAGAATACAATCATCACAAGACCGTATAAACATAGTCCTAAGCACATTCTTACAGCAATACTATCTATTTATAAGCGCCAGAAGTAATGCTGTTACTCTGAGGTCCACAATAATAGCATACAGTATAGTGATAACAGGGTAGGGGTTATCTGTAGAATAGGAGTTCCATTACAATCCAATAGGATTTACTTTAAATCTCTGGCCCATTCAACAGAAAACAGTGTGGGGGAGGGAGTGGGTGGGAGGGGGGAGGATGGGTGATATAAGGTAGAAGGGGGGGAGGGAAAGAAGGGAAGGGGGGGGAGTAGGGAGAGAGTAGCAGGTGAGAGTATTATCTCCAGGTACTTAATGCGGTTGATAGCGGGATACACTTACCTCTTGTGTGAGATGGGGTTCTTTCAGTGACCATTATTCCGTGCGTCCGCAGCCTGGATGTGGTGGGGCAAGAGAAGGAAGAAGGGGAGGAGCGTCTCGTACAAAACGCCACTGGATATGCATAGTTCAGGGATGGAAATGGGGCGACCATCCTCACGCACGCCTGGCGTCCAAGCCATGGGACTTATTTCTTATATACTATTTCTGATCCTACGCCAGGGGTTCCAGGTTTTTAGGAAGCTCTCGTGCGTACCAGCATGCCAGCTAGAAAGCTCTTCTAGATTTGATAATAGGTCAACCCTATCCTTCCAAAGAGACACTGTTGGGGGGTCCTGTTTTTTCCACATGAGCGGAATCAGCGCTTTGGCTGAGTCTAGCATAAGTGCAATCAGCTTGTGCTTCAGAGGGTGGAAGGCAGGGGATGGTCTCCACAGGAGAACCACCTCAGGGGAAAGGCTTAGAGTTGGAGCAAACCTTTTCAAAACACCCTCCACTCCCTTCCAAAAGGGAGCAATAAGGGGGCAGCTCCACCAAATATGTACGTAGGAGCCAGGGAATGAGTCGCACCTCCAGCACTTGTCATGTGAAGCCAATTTATGGTCAAATAGCCACTGTGGAGTCCTGTACCACCTTGCCAATAGTTTGTAGTGCGCCTCCTGGGAGGTGACACACGGAGAGAGGCCAAAGGCCATTTTAAGGATAAGCTTCGTTTCCTCCTGGGTGAGCGTGATTCGGAGTTCTCTTTCCCATGAGGTCAGGAACATCGGCTTCGTGTCCCTGGGCGGGGAAATTAGGTTTTTACGTATAGAAGAAACCTTCTTCAGGGCACCCGAGCGTCCCTTAAGCGCGGTCTCGAACGGAGTGTAAGGTCTAGATGACTTGAATTTTTTAAGGAAAATGCTAAGCATTTTTTCGAGGTGTGAGGACACTAAAAAGGGTAGTGTTTGGTTGGGGAGAAGTTCTTTTAGAATCTCTGCTGTGGGCCTATGAGCCAAGAGCATCACGTCATGGATGCTTTTATCCGCAAACAGCCCCCAGACCTGCGCTGTACAGGGATCCAAAGGTACCTCGAGTAACTTGTAAATTGCACGCATTGGAGTACATGGGGAGGGTTTGGGCGCCAAGGTCTCTCTCATACTATCCCATATTTCCGCGGGGCCCTTTAGAAGCGGATTGGTTTCCAGACCTCTGAGTTTCTTTTTATCAGGGAACCAAAGATCCTCCTGAAATGAGGGACCGTATGTGCTCCTTGCAAGCATCTGAATGAGAATATCCTTAGTAGGATAGGAGAGCTCTGTCCAGTATTTTAGTTGATTGGCTTGGTAATTTTGCGCACACTTTAGCAAAAAATAGACAGTGTAAAATGAGTACAGTATTGTTATTTAGTGCGGATTGACAGGAAACACACTAAGGGTATCTTACATATGCTTTAAGCATAAAATAGACAGTGCAAAATGAGTACAGTTTTGTTATATAGTATGGATCAACAGGACGCACACTTGGGCCTATTATGCAAATGCTTTCAGCCAATAACAAAAAAAAAAAAGAAAAATGAGAGGAGTTTTGTTAGCTTCTATTTAGTTTGTGTACACCAGGAGCAGTATACTGTATAGAACCAGTAACAGTATGCAGTATACAGCCGGGATGCTTGTGAATGCTTTGTGCGCACTACTGGTCCCAGGCAGCCAAACTGATGATGCACAAAAGTGGAGTTGTGGTCCTAAAAAGACTGTTGAGTTTTTTGCAGATGGATCCCTGCCTAAACACTGCTTCTAACCTACACTAACGCTTTCTCTCATTCACAGCAGTTCTGTCCCTCAGCTAATCAAGCCTCCGTGTGAGGCGAGCATCAGGTGACCTGAATTTTTATAATCCTAGGTCACCTGATTCGGACGGCCAATCACTGCTATAGATGTGCACAGGGTTGGCATGTCATAGCAGGAGGTGCCAAAGCCTTTTCTGCATGTTCATTGGCTAAAAAAGCCTCTAAACATGTGCTAAGCATGCTCGCTCATCTCTATTCTTAAACAGTTCCAATATACAAAGAGGGGTCAAGAAGCCTGGTAACTACAGATCAGTAAGTTTCACTTCAATAATTGGAAAAATATTTGTGGAGTTGCTGATAGATGCTATCCTGGAATACCTCAAGGAAAATAAAGGCCTAACTCCTCATCAGCATGGGTTTATGAGGGATTAATCATGTCAGACTAATTTGAACAGCTTCTACAATGAATTAAGTTCTAGGCTGGACTTGGGAGAGTCTATTGGTCTCGCATATCTGGATTGAGCCACCATTGCCAGTGGGGTACCAGAGGCTTTAGAAGGACTGCACAGTAAAATATCGATATTTGCAGGCGATACAAATTTATACAAGATAATTAATACAAAGGAGGACAATATATATCTTTAAACGGACCTAGATAAGCCGGGGGCTTGGGTAGAAAAATGGCAAATGAAGTTCACTATTGATAATTGTAAGTTTATGCACATGGGCAGGAGAAACAGATGTCACCAATTTACGCTAAATTGGGTACGGCTAGGAAAAAGTGATATGGAAAAATATCTGGGAGTACTAGTTGACTGTAGACTCAACTGGAGCAATCAATGCCAGTCAGCTGCTGCAAAAGCAAATAAAGTCTTGGGGTGCATTAAAAGAGGTTTAGGGGTGAAGGATCAAAACATTATTCTTCCACTATATTACGCACTTGTCAGGCCTCACATGGAATATTGTGTAAAGTTCTGGACACCTTTGCTAAGGAAAGATGTTGCAGTACTTGAGGGGGTTCAATAAAGGGCAACTAAATTAATAAATGAAATGAAAGGACTGGAATGCCCAGAAAGGCTATAAAAATTGAGATTATTCACCATGGAAAAAAGACGGTTAAGGGGCGACCAAATAACTATGTATAAATACATTAGGGGACAATACAAGGATTTCTCCCATGATCTGCTTATACCCAGGACTGCCATGGTAACAAGGTGGAAGCCTCTACATTTAGAGGAAAGCAGGTTTCATCACCAACATAGAAGGGGGTTCTTTACTGCAAGAGCAGTGACTCTGTGGAACTCTCTGTCTGAGGATATGGAGATGGCAAAATCCATAGAGGAGTTTAAGAAGGGACTAGACTTTTTTTTAAGAGCGCTATGATATTACAGGATGTAGAAATTTTAGAGTCAGGTAGGAACTTTAAAACATTGATTCAGGGATTATTCTAACTGCCATTATGGAGTCGGGAAGGAATTTGTTCCCCCCAAATGTGCTAAATTGGCTTCTGAATCAGTGTTTTTTTTGCCTTCCTCTGGATCAATTCTATACATCCGGTAAACGGGATTAGAGACTGAGATAAGTTTATTGCCCAGTAACATAAAACTAATTCTCAGCCCTATAATGGCCTGCCGTTACAAGATTTGCTTGTTACAATAAGCTTCTTTAGGATCATGTCGGCAAATGATTATCAGTGTTTCTTCATCTACCTTCTGAGCCCACTTTCAAACCTGGTTGTCACATTGTGCTTCTAGTACCTGTTGTTCTGTGGGTTTCCAGGAGCACACTTCCACAGGTGTGAAATTTTTTTTATTCAAATATTTTTTATTGAGCATTTTCAAAGCATACATGAAAACGTGGTTTACATTATATAATATAGTACTCAACGGTTGAGTGGAATCTAACAGAGATAAAAACCTCTTTTACGAACAGTGAGTCACAGATAGATATATGAAGATTATTGAACAAAGTTTAGCATGTTTCAACACAAGCATTAGTACAATCCTTGAAGGTGAATATTTGGATGAAATAGCTGTAATAACTATAATGAAATTAAAACAAACAGTTTAACTCGAAATTCTGCCAAGGTTTCCACATGCTCGTGAATTTAGAGAAAGAGTTATTGTTTCTTGCATATAGTCTATCATAGCAATGGTGGTCTGACATTAAGTCCAGTAATTCTTTTAGAGCGGGAGGAGAAGTTTCTTTCCATTTTCTTGCTATAATGTTCTTTGCAGCAAGGAGAAAATGACATATCTGCAATCGTTTTCCTGTGGGAAGAGAGTCACAATCTAGAAGGAGGAGGGCAAGATGGGGGGAGTAAACGGGGCGTACTCCCAAGATAGTTCTGATAGCTTCAAATGCCTCCTTCCAGAAACCTTGGATTTTGGGACAATCCCAAAACAGATGGTAGAGTGAACCCTCACCGCCACATTTCCTCCAGCAATCTTTGTTAGTGTTTGGGAAACATTTAGCTAGTTTTGTGGGGTATAATACCATCTAGTTAACACGTTATAGTGGGTTTGAAGAAGACCTGCTGAAAGAGTGGCTTTGTTTACTCTATTAAAGGACTTCAACCATTGTGTTGTATGGAATTTTTTTTGTAGATCATATTCCCAGTTTAATAAATGTATTTTTTTTTATGTTGTTCATATTGCCCGCAATGGTATCGTTAAATATTCTCGTTAAAGAGTTTTGAGAATTTGTGCATTTGTGAAACAAAATTTCTAATTCTTTGGGTAAGACACATTTTCCTATTTGGGAGTTGCGAAGGAACGGGGATATTTTTAGGTAGGAGAAAATCTCTTTGTCTGTTAAGTTAAATTTGGATTTAATGGTCCGATAAGTAGATAGACTTTCTCCCTCTAGGAGATCAGAAATAAATCTGATTCCGTTCCGAAACCACTCCTTGACATTTAGATCTTGTATAAAGTAGAGAAGGATCTCTAAGGAGAGGTTTGTTGGAGAGCCTTTGATAGTAGATTTGAGTTTGTATGCCAGAAGATTCCAACAGTGTAGAGTAGTCAACATTAAGGGGGAAAGGGTTTGAGCGTGCGGTAGAAGTGGGATCTCTGGGTGTAGGATACTCAGAGTTGAGGTTTTTATGAGAGAGTTTAGAGATTTATTATGATTTCTTTGTCTTTCTATGAAGTACCAGGACGGGAGTTGTGAATCTTTTAGCCAGATAACTGACTGGCTCAGGATAGTCGCGTTAGAGTAGGCTTGTAGGTTAGGGACCCCTAGGCCTCCTTGTTTCCTATGAAGGTATAAAATAGAAGCAGCAAGTCTGGGTTTTTTGTTATTCCAAATGAAGTTTAGTAGCTGTCTTTCAAAGTTGGTAATTGTATTTTGGGGGATCGGGAAGGACAATGTACGAAAAAGGTAAAGTACCTTTGGTAAAATTAACATTTTGTAAAGAATCATTCTACCGAACCATGAGGGTTCTTTTTTTCCCAACTCTTCGAGTTCTTTTTTGAGAGAGGCAAAAAGCGGGTCTGTATAGGTGTGAGATTTTTGAGCTGGCTGTGTTTGGCGTTCTACAGCCAACCAATCACCACTGGTCTGCTGCATATAAATACCAGCCCCTCCTTATAGAGAATGCTGATCATTTTGCTTTTTTCCTCATTCCCTCTCAGAACCCTGGTGTTTGGAGTCATGCATATTCTGCTGTGATGTTGCTTGTTCGCATGAGGATCTGGGTGGGATTCCCTGTTTGATTGTGTGAACAGCGCCATATTCAGTGTCTGTGTAGGTGACCAGATACTTGTTGTGATTGTCTCCCTGTCCAGGGTGTATGTTCCTTGTCTGATTGTGTGTGTGAAATGTTTCCTATGCAGCATATATGTAGTATACCAAATAGAGTGAGCCAGGCCCAAAGGCTCCAGCATAAGCCATCCCTATTGGGACGATCACCCTGATTGCAGACAGGACTTCTGAGTTTAAGTTGTCTTGCTATAATAAGGACTCATAAGAAAATGAGGACCCTTGTCATGGGCTCATAAGCTTTAGTATCTTGGCCAATATACAAACAAATACCTCATTTGTATTTTAGCTGTTCCATCTGCTTATGCATATAGGTACTCTAGGTAAGTATTTTGATGCTTGTCAGTTATTGTTGGATTTCTGCTCACAAGTCTCATTTACAGTTCAGTTTGTGAAGGTATTCAGCATGTTAGCATGTTCCCCTATCCCAATCCTTTCCCTCCAGCCCTTGTTTAGGTTGTGTCCAGGTAGGTCGTTGTTTCCACGGCCTACACGGACTTAACACTGGCTTAGTTCAGAACCTGTGTGGCAAGAACCCAGCCATGAGTCTCTTCTGATGACCCTGCACAGATACATGGAACGAAGTACAGTGACTATGCAGGAATTAAGCCCCTTACTCCCGTAGGTGCCCAGGAGTGACATTGAACAGATTGCAATAACTATAATTTACTATAATGCTGTAAAAGAAGGTAATGAGGTACCAGTCCTGTTAATTAATGTTACATCCTCATGTGTTAAGATCAGATAACTCATCCTGGCAAGGCAAAAGATAAAATTAAATTATATATGCAAAAGTACAGTCACACTGATACAATTACCAAGAGAGCTTCTCTGCTCAATTCACTCTCCCTTTCACAACTTACTACTTCTGTGCCAGATTCCAATATAGGTTTTACCCCTTTGTGACATCTGCTTTATATATTTACAACAGATATGCATGGGATTTGTATGGAGTGGTCTTGGGAGCAGAGCTCACTCCATACACCACAGGTGTCGGTTGTCTTTGACACTGAATGCAGCTGTTATCTCTTTGATTCCACCAGCATTTGAATGGCCCTACAGAGGGAAGGAGCTACCTCTGCCACCCAAATGGCCACTCATAATGAGATTATGGGGTACCTTTCAGGTGTCATGGCAGCCCATCGCTGTTGTGCAAATCTGTCAGTCTATTAGGTCATGCTTGTGGCAGGTTATAACAGAATGCCTGCTTATACAATGCACTACAATGCTGTATTTCAGTATATCATATAAGCCATTACTAGTTTAAGTCCTCTGTGGGGACAAAAAAAGGGAATAAAGTTATTACACTCATTGTCAAAAAAATCAAGCACGTAGAAAGAGTTGTTAGAAGCAGATTAAACTTTGTCTGTGATTGTAACATTGATATAATTAAGTGATTACAATATCTGAGCAAAAGAACAATTTATCGTGGAAAACTGAATCTGTGAAAGAAGGCTCTAGTACCCTGTTGGGCCACATGCAACTTGGATGGAAGATGTAATACTCGCAAGCATGGTATCCTGCAGCATGTTTGTTCACATTTGCTGTAACTAAACTTCTTGATCGTGAAAGCCCTAAGACTGATGAAGTTGGCATCCCAGATTGTCCCATACATGTTCTATTGGTGATAAATCTGGCAATGAGGCAGGCCACGGAATTGTGGCAATGTTGTTGAGGCATTCCTGTGACACTCTTGCTGTTTGCAACCAAGCATTATCCTGCTGGAAAATGCTTCTTGGAAACCCCGAGAGGCAATACATGTGGCTACAGAATGTCTTGAACATATCACTCAGCTGTCATTGTCCCTCATACCACTACTGGGATGACTTATCATTACACCAGCAGTGGAAAATGTGCTGCTCCTTAGCAAAGGCAGGATAGAGGCTTTCATCTCTAGGTCTCCAGACACAAACACGACCATCATCAGTACCTAAACTAAACCTAGATTTGTCGCTAAAGACAACCTGGTTTTGCTCCCTAGCAATCCAGTTTCGTTGTCCATATGCAATGTGAGAACAAGCGGGAAGAGGCCTGCAGTCTCTGAGCGGTTTCTAAGAAGTGGCTGAAGAGCCCTATTACGGTGGCCATGAGTGCACCATTGAAGGTATACAACACAATCTGAATGCTTTATGGAATAAGGTAATCATGAAGCAAATGCCTGAATTAAAATCTTTTGGTAGCAAAATAAGTCTAACACACGTTTGTAAGTGAACTGCAGGTACACCATTTACTTTCAGGCACGTGGTTGTCTGCATTATTATTAAACACCAGAAATTGCATATACAACTTGCATATACACAGTTTAACACTTTATACAAGGATAAACAAACTTTGAGGAGTCAGCATCTGAGCTAAGGGAGAGCTATAAAGAAAAAACTGATGAGGAAATAACCCCTGTAATCTATATGAATTACGATGGTGAACTGACTGAACAACCTAAACTCCTTAGCTCCCTCTTCTGACTCCCTCTTCTTACTAAATGTCCAGCATAACTATCCTTTGTTAAATGAACTGGTAGTTAGAACAGTTGCTTTTAACTTGCAGGTAAAGTACTTTTAATCTGTAATGCCAGTCCAGGTCACTACACATGTCAGTACTGCAAACAGAGGTGACAGTGGGTGTCAAACGCAGAACATGTAATGTGTGCTGTGAGACCAAATGTCCTTCAACCAAATGCCTGGAAATGTTTTTGACAGACACAGGGGCCTGTAACGATGGCGATATCCATCTTTGGATGGGGGGACAACGAAACATTCGGAGTTACTCGCGCTTGTTGGGTAATGTATTCCTCGATATAACCATCCAGTTTCTCGCATTTCAAGAATGCACCACCTCTCAAACTCTGGTAACTGGGCAAAATCTCTTTGATTGCATTGTAGAGGCATCTAGTGGTCAACAAACTCTACATAAGTGGAAAAAGTGGTCCACTACAAACAATTAGCTTCTGAGAGCCTTTTTGATGTAGGATTCTAGCTGTTCAACTGTACTGAGTCTTCTTTGCTGGATTTTTCATTTCATAATGCGCCAAATGGTTTCTATCTGTGAAACGTCTGGACTAGAGATGAGCGAGCATACTCGTCTGAGCTTGATACTCGTTCGAGTATTAGGCTGTTCGAGATGCTCGTTACTCGTGATGAACACCACGCGGTACTCGAGTCAATAACATTTACATCCCTGAAATGTTAGCGCCATTTTCTGGCCAATAGACATGCAGGGAAGGCATTACAACTTTCTCCTGTGACGTTCCAGCCCTATCCCACCCCCCTGCAGTGAGTGGCTGGCGAGATCAGGTGACCGCCGAGAATTTAAATCTTTCCCGCCCGCTGCTCGCCTCAGACACACGCTGGCAGAGTTTAGGGAGAGTGCTGCTGCTGCTATAGGGAGAGTGTTAGCGTCTGCAAGAACCCCAACGATCCTTCTTAGGGCCACAGCTCACCTAGTGCACTAATGTTGTGGGTGCTGGGAGCAGTTTTGCACAATATTTTTTTTATATCGGACGTGCAGGTTATAGCGTTCTCAGGCTGCAGTCTGTACTATGTAGTATAGGGGCAGTATTGGTCAGGCAGAGACAGTGGGTAGTGTACAAGAACCCCAACGGTGCTTCTTAGGGCCACATCTTACCGTCTGAATTACAGTTGTTGCTGCTAGGAGCAGCTTTGCACCAAATTTTTTCTTTCATCTTGGGCTCTGCAGGCTATTGCGCTCTCAGTCTGCAGCCAATTCTACAGAGTATAGGGGAAGTACTGGTGAGGCAGGGACAGTGATAGTGTGGAATCCTGTCTAGAAGAACCCCAACGGTCCTTCTTAGGGCCACATCTTATCGTGTGAATTTCAGTTGTTGCTGTTAGGAGCAGCTTTGAACCAAATTTTTTTCTTTTATCTTGGGCTCTGCAGACTATTGCGCTCTCAGTCTGCAGCCAATTCTACAGAGTATAGGGGCAGTACTGGTGAGGCAGGGACAGTGCTACTGTAGAATCCTGTCAACAAGTACCTCAAAAAAGCACCTGTTTAGGGCTATCTGTGACCGTCTGCATTTAACTCCGTGGCTGCTGGTAATTGTAGTACCTCATTATTGCACAGCTAGGCATGCTTGCAGTCTTCCGAATAATTTTTTTCTTGGCTGCAGTTTGCGCTTTCTCACTCCAACTGCAGGCCAATAAGAATTCAAAATTTTTTCCACCACTGTGTGTCTGCTGTAAATTGCACGCACGGTGACAGACCCCCATACAGGGAAACTCACATTGGCCCAATATAGCCTGCATTGCATTGCATTGCACAAAAATTACCAAAAAAAAAAGGAAAATCCTTATGGCTAACTGTGACTCTCTGCATTTCACTGCGTGGCTGGTGTGAGCTCAGGAGTATCAGTATTGCATATTGCACAGCTAGGCATGCTTGCAGTCTTCCAAATAATGGCTGCAGTTTGCGCTGTCTCACTCCAACTACAGGCCAATAAGAATTCAAACCTTTCTTACACTGCTGTGTGTCTGCTCTATTCGTCATCCACCATGCTGAGAGGTAGGGGTAGGCCTAGAGGACGTGGATATGGACGTGGGCGAGGACGTGGGTATGGGCCGAGTTCCTGGTCCAGGTGAATCACAGCCGGCTGCAGCGGGAGCAGGAGAGAGGAAAGTTTCTGGGCTCCCCAGCTTCATATCACAATTTTTGGGTCCACGTCGTAGACCTTTATTAAAAATGTGCAGTGTGAGCAGGTCCTGTCGTGGATGGCAGAAAGTGCATCCAGCAATGTATCGACCACCCAGTCTTCTACGCCGTCCACTGCTGCAACTCTGAATCCTCTGGCTGCTGCTCTTCCTTCCTGCCAGCCTCCTCACTCCATGAAAATGACACATTCTGAGGAGCAGGCAGACTCCCAGGAACTGTTCCCGGGCCCCTGCCCAGATTGGGCAACAATGGTTCCTCTCCCACCGGAGGAGTTTGTTGTGACCGATGCCCAACCTTTGGAAAGTTCCCGGGGTCCGGGGGATGAGGCTGGGACTTCCAACAACTGTCTCAAGAGCTTTCAGTGGGTGAGGAGAACGATGACGATGAGACACAGTTGTCTATCAGTGAGGCAGTAGTAAGGGCAGTAAGTCCGAGGGAGGAGCGCACAGAGGATTCAGAGGAAGAGCCGCTGGAAGATGAGGTGACTGAACCCACCTGGTGTGATAACCCAACTGAGGACAGGTCTTCAGAGGGGGAGGCAATTGCAGCCGCAGGACAGGTTGGAAGAGGCAGTGGGGTGGCCAGGGGTAGAAGCAGGGTCAGAGCGAATAACCCACCAGCTGTTTCCCAAAGCACCCCTCTCGCACCAAGCCACCGTGCAGAGGCATAGGTGCTCAAAGGCGTGGGAGTTTTTCACTGAGACCGCGGACGACCGACGAACAGTGGTGTGCAACCTTTGTCGCGCCGAGATCAGCCGGGGAGCCACCACCAGTCTCACCACCACCAGCATGCGCAGTCATATGATGACCAAGTACCCCACAAGGTGGGACGAAGGCCGTTCACCGCCTCTGGCTTGCGCCACTGCCTCTCCCCCTGGGCCCCAAGCTGCCACTGAGATCCAACCCACCTCTCACGACACAGGCATGAGTGTCTCCTGGCCTGGACCCACACCCTCACCTCCGCTGTCCTCGGCCCCATCCAGCAGTGTCTCTCAGCACAGTGTCCAGCTGTCGCTAAGAGAATCGTTGGAGCGAAAGCGGAAATACGCCGCCATGCACCCGCACGCTCAAGCTTTAAATGTCCACATAGCCAAATTGATCAGCCTGGAGATGCTCCCGTACAGGCTTGTAGAAACTGAGGCTTTCCAAAACATGATGGCAGCGGCGGCCCCGCCCTACTCTGTCCTCAATCACCACTATTTTTCACGGTGTGTTGTTACTGGCAAGGTCCACTTAACAACGGACATGTGGACAAGCACAGGCAGGCAGGGCCACTATATCTCCCTGACGGCACATAGTGGAGCCTGGACCGAGTCAGAGCCTGGGACCGCTCACGTCCCACCCACCCCCAAAATTGCAGGCCCCAGATCAGTGCTGGTATCTTCGGCGGTGTATGCCACCTCCACTAAACCTTCCTCCTCCTCCTCCAACGCAACCTCTACCTCGCAATCAAGACTTGTCAGCAGAAGCACAACGCCAGCAGTCGGTGTGGCGCGGCAGCACAGCGGTGGGCAAGTGTCAGCAGGCCGTGCTGAAACTACTCAGCTTAGGAGAGAAGAGGCACATGGCCCACGAACTGTTGCATGGTCTGACAGAGCAGACGGACCCCTGGCTTTCGCCGCTGAGCCTCCAACCTGGCATGGTCGTGTGTGACAACGGCCGTAACCTGGTGGCGGCTCTGCAGCTCGGCAGCCTCACGCACGTGCCATGCCTGGCCCACATCTTTAATTTGGTGGTTCAACCGTTTCTGAAAGGCTACCCACACTTGTCAGACCTCTTCGGCAAGGTACGCCGGGTCAGCGCAAATTTCCGCAAGTCCAACACGGATGATGCCACCCTGCGCACCCTGCAACATCGGTTTAATCTGCCAGTGCACCGATTGCTTTACGACGTGCCCACACGGTGGAACTCAACGCTCCACATGTTGGCCAGGCTGTATGAGCAGCGTAGAGCTATAGTGGAATACCAACTCCAACATGGGCAGCGTAGTGGGAGTCAGCCTCCTCAATTCTTTACAGAGGAGTGGGCCTGGATGGCAGATATCTGTCAGGTCCTTGGAAACTTTGAGGAGTCTAGCGTCACCATTCCTCTGCTATGCATGTTGAGAAGTTCCCTGCAAAGCATAAAGGCTGACGCTTTGCGCTCGGAAATGGAGGCAGGGGAAGACAGTATGTCGCTGGATAGTAAGAGCACCCTCATGTCTATATCTCAGCGCGTTGAGGAAGAGGAGGAGGAGGGGAGGAGCCTGAGGAGGAGGAGGGGGAAGAGACAGCTGGGCCCACTGCAGAGGGTACCCATGCTGCTTGCCTCTCATCCATTCAACGTGTATGGCCTGTGGAGGAGGAGGAGGAGGAGAAGGATCCTCAAAGTGATATTCCTAGTGAGGACAGTCATGTGTTGCGTACAGGTACCCTGGCACACATGGCTGACTTCATGTTAGGATGCCTTTCTCATGACCCTCACGTTAGACGCATTCTGGCCACTATGGAATACTGGGTGTACACACTGCTCGACCCACGGTAAAGGGGGACCTTTCTGCTCTCATTCCCGAAGAGGAAAGGGGTTCGAGAGTGATGCAATACCACAGGGCCCTGGTGGACAAACTGATGGTAAACTTCCTATCCGACAGCGCTAGTGTCAGAAGGCGCAGTTCCGAGGGCCAAGTAGAGGGGAGGCGCGGAGATCAGGCAGCATGTACAGCGCAGGCAGGGGAACACTCTCCAAGGCCTTTGCCAGCTTTATGGCTCCCCAGCAAGACTGTGTCACAACTCCCCAGTCAAGGCTGAGTCGGAGGGAGCACTGTAAAAAGATGGTGATGGAGTACGTAGCCGATCGTACCACCGTCCTCCGTGACGCCTCTGCTCCGTACAACTACTGGGTGTCAAGGCTGGACATGTGGCACGAACTTGCGTTGTATGACCTGGAGGTGCTGGCTTGCCCTGCGGCTAGCGTCTTGTCAGAGAGTGTGTTTAGTGCAGCTGGGGGAATCGTCACGGATAAGAGTACCCGCCTGTCAACTGACAGTGCCGACAGGCTTACACCCATAAAGATGAACAAAGCCTGGATTTCCCCAGACTTCTCTTCTCCACCAGCGGACAGCAGCGGTACCTAAAGATTATTTTCGCTGGAACCGCGGATGCAAGCATTGTTCTCTATCAACTTAAAAAAAAATGGGGAACTTTATCTTTGTCAATCTGTGTACGATATTCGTCCTCCTCCTCCTGAAACCTCACGTAATCACCCCGAACGGGCAATTTTTCTGTGGCCCAAAAGGCTCATATAACTTTTCTAAACAATATTTATACGTTTCAATTCTCATTAAAGCATTGAAACTTCCACCTGAACCAATTTTTATTTTAACTGGGCTGCATCCAGGCCTAGTTACAAATTAAGCCACAGTAAGCTAAGCGATTAATGGGTTTCACCTGCCCTCTGAGTTGGGCATGGGCAATTTTTCTTGGGTACATTTGTGCTGTCGGTACACCAATTTTTTGGGCCCTCGCCTAGAATGTAATCCAAGTAATTTTTATGGGCTTCGCCTGCACTCATGGTACACCAATGTGTCTGGGGTTGGCCTACACTTTTGCTACAGAAATGTAACTCTGTTCTGCCTACCTATACTTCTGCCACAGTAATGCTAGAGGGGTCTGACTATGCTTCTGCAACAGAAATGTAACTTTGGTCTGTCGATACTTCTGCTCCTGAAATGTTACCTTGGTTTGTGTATACTGGTACTACTGTAGTGTTACTAATACTGGGCTCTGCCCATACTGCTTCTACGCAAATGTTACTGGGGCCTGTCCCTACTGCTACTACTGAAATGTACTGGGGTCTGTCTATACCTATACTACTGAAATGTTACAGGGGTCCGTCTATACAGCTGCAAATGAAATGTTACTGGGGTCTGTCCATACTGCTGCAAATAAAAACTTACTGGGGTCTGTCCCTACTGTTACTACTGAACTGTTACTGGGGTCTGTCTAAACTTATACTACTGAAATGTTACTGGGGTCTGTCTGCACTGCTGCAAATGAATTGTTACTGGGGTCTGTCTGCACTGCTGGAACTGAAATGTTCCTGGGGTCTGTCGCAACTGATACTACTGAAATGTTACTGGGGTCTGTCCCTACTGCTGCCAATGAAATGTTACTGGGGTCTGTCTGAACTGCTGGAACTGAAATGTTGCTGGGGTCTGTCTGCACTACTGTTACTACTGAACTGTTACTGGGCTCTGTATATACTGCTGCAAATGAAATGTTACTGGGGTCTGTCTGCACTGCTGGAACTGAAATGTTCCTGGGGTCTGTTGCAACTGATACTACTGAAATGTTACTGGGGTCTGTACCTACTGCTGCCAATGAAATGTTACTGGGGCCTGTCGCAACTGATACTACTGAACTGTTACTGGGCTCTGTATATACTGCTGCAAATGAAATGTTACTGGGGTCTGTCTGCACTGCTGGAACTGAAATGTTCCTGGGGTCTGTCCCTACTAATAGTACTGAAATGTTACTGGGGTCAGTCCCTACTGCTGCCAATGAAATGTTACTGGGGTCTGTTTGAACTGCTGGAACTGAAATGTTGCTGGGGTCTGTCTGCACTACTGTTACTACTGAACTGTTACTGGACTCTGTATATACTGCTGCAAATGAAATGTTACTGGGGTCTGTCTGCACTGCTGGAACTGAAATGTTCCTGGGGTCTGTCGCAACTGATACTACTGAAATGTTACTAGGGTCTGTCCCTACTGCTGCCAATGAAATGTTACGGGGGTCTATCTGCACTGCTGGAACTGAAATGTCACTGGGGTTTGTGGAAACTGATACTACTGAAATGTTACTGGGGTCTGTACCTACTGCTGCCAATGAAATGTTACTGGGGTCTGTCTGCACTGCTGGAGCTGAAATGTTACTGGGGTCTGTCTGCACTGCTGGAACTGAAATGTTACTGGGGCCTGTCCCTACTAATAGTACTGAAATGTTACTGGGGTCTGTCCCTACTGCTGCCAATGAAATGTTACTGGGGTCTGTCTGCACTGCTGGAACTGATACTACTGAAATGTTACTGGAGTCTGTCCCTACTGTTACTACTGAACTGTTACTGGGGTCTGTCTATACCTATACTACTGAAATGTTAATGGGGTCTGTCTATACTGCTGCAAATTAAATGTTACTGGGGTCTGTCCTACTGCTGCCAATGAAATGTTACTGGGGTCTGTCCATACTCTTACCACTGAAGTGTTACTAATTCTGGGCTCTACCTATACTGCTACTACTGCTATGTTACAGGGTTGTGGAAACAGAGGTTTCCCAAAGACATGATGGTGGCGAGGCCGCTCTACTAGGTCCCCAGGTGCGACAATTTTTCAGCGACGCGGTTACTGGGAAGGTGCATATAACCACGGACACGCGGACAGGACACGTACTGCCTCAAAAACATCCCCCTCCTCCTCCTCCAATAATGAAAACCTTCTTGGCAAATGCTTACGCAGTGGTACTTCTGGCGGCAGTCCAAGAGTTTCACCTTAAACAACACAATAAGAAAGCCCCCCCCCCCCGCCACGTCCCACTTAATCCTGGCCACATTGCGAAAACCAACTAAATAAAACCGCGCTACTATGTCCACACTCTATAACTTCATCCTGGCCACATTCCGAAAACCAACTAAATAAAACCGCGCTACAAGGTCCACAGTTGCGACCACTTTCCCACTAACGCGGTTACTGGTAAGGTGCAAATAACCACGGACACGTGGACAGGACACGTACTGCCTCAAAAACATCCCCCTCCTCCTCCTCCAACAATGAAAACATTCCTGGCAAATGCTTTGGCAGTGGTCCGTCTGGCGGCAGTCCAAGAATTTCACCTTAAACGACACAATAAGAAAGCCCCCCGCCACCCCCCCCCCGCCAAAGCCCACTTAATCCTTGCCAAATTCCGAAAACCAACTAAATAAAACTGCGCTAATAGGTCCACACTCCACAACTTAATCCTGGCCACATTTCGAAAACCAACTAAATAAAACCGCGCTACTATGTCTACACTCCACAACTTCATCCTGGCCACATTCCGAAAACCAACTATATAGAACCGCAGTAGTAGTCCGTCATCCCTAGCTGAAGCTTTCAGCCAACTGGTAGAGCAATGGTGGCTTTCAACTTGTTGGCACTGCTAAGTCCAAAGATAAGCGTACAGCTGAGGTCGGAATACAGGTGACTATAGAACACAGCATCCCTGCAAGGCAAGGGACAGAGTAGCAGCAGGCACCGATCCTTGGTGGAAGCAGGCCAGCTGAGAACCACATACTCCCTGAATGATTTTAGACTGACCGATGATGAAGCCTTTACTTGTGATTATCTTTGGTAATTCCTAAGAAAGATGCGTGGTAGTAGCCGGAAACTTGGATTGCTTTTTGCTAACACTTTGAAATGGACAACAGAAACCATATGAATGAAGCCTTTCCATATTTCAGCTTGAGATGAGGAGGAGTGCAGACTTTCAGTACCTTGAATATCCTTTTCATTGCAATCAAATGCCCCTCTCTTGTCTCAGAAAATACTAGCCTTTCCACATAGTTGTTGTCTATCTGTCTATACTCTTACTACTGAAATCCCACTAATACTGGGCTCTGCCTATACTGCTGTAACGGAAATGTTACAGGGGTCTGTCGATACTGTTACTACTGAAATGTAACTGATACTGGGCTCTGCCTATACTGCAGCTACTGAAATGTTACTGGGGTCCGTCTATACTGTTAATACAGAAGTGTTAATAGGGTCTCCCTAGACTTCTGCAACATAACTGTTAGTGGGGTCAGCTTATACCTTTGCTACAGGAGTATTACAGGGGTCTGTGCATACTATGGGTGTTCCCATAGCGGTGTTCAACGTACATGGCCCAAAAAATAATAACCCAGACTGACTGGGGCATGCAGTGTGGGCCGAAGCCCACCTGTATTTAATGTGACGTTAGCTCAGCTGTGCAGGG
Source organism: Eleutherodactylus coqui (assembly GCF_035609145.1). NCBI lineage: Eukaryota > Metazoa > Chordata > Amphibia > Anura > Eleutherodactylidae > Eleutherodactylus > Eleutherodactylus coqui. The sequence continues at coordinate 337,255,841 of NC_089838.1, read as the reverse complement.
CACTGCAATGGCATTTATTTATGTACCGACGGTGGGTTCCAGGGAGCCACCTGTGCTGTGGGTGCACACAGACTTCCCATAGGGGAGTTGTACCTGCCTGTGTCTACTTATAAAAAACCCCAGTCTGACTGGGGCATGCAGTGTGGGCCGAAGCCCACCTGTATTTAATGTGACGTTAGCTCAGCTGTGCAGGGCACTGCAATGGGATTTATTTATGTACCGACGGTGGGTTCCAGGGAGCCACCTGTGCTGTGGGTGCACACAGACTTCCCATAGGGGAGTTGTACCTGCCTGTGTCTACTTATAAAAAACCCCAGTCTGACTGGGGCATGCAGTGTGGGCCGAAGCCCACCTGTATTTTATCTGACGTTAGCTCTGCTGTCCAGGGCACTGCAATGGGATATATTTATGTACCGCAGGTGGGTTCCAGGGAGCCACCCGTGCTGTGGGTGCACACTGAATTCCCATTGCGGTGTTCAACGTACATGGCCCAAAAAATAATAACCCAGACTGACTGGGGCATGCAGTGTGGGCCGAAGCCCACCTGTATTTAATGTCACGTTAGCTCAGCAGTGCAGGGCACTGCAATGGGATTTATTTATGTACCGCCGGTGAGTTCCAGGGAGCCACCCCTGCTGTGGGTCCACATGGACTTCACATAGGGGAGTTGTACCTGCCTGTGTCTATTTATAAAAAAACCCAATCTGACTGGGGCATGCAGTGTGGGCCAAAGTCCACCTGTATTTTATCTGACATTAGCTCTGCTGTCCAGGACACTGCAATGGGATTTATTTATGTACCGCCGGTGGCTTCCTGGGACCCACACATGCTGTGGGTGCACACGCAATTCACATAGGGAAGTTGTACCTCCCTGTGTCTACTTATAAAAAACCCCAGTCTGACTGGGGCATGCAGTGTGGGCCGAAGCCCACCCGTATTTAATCTGACATTAGCTCAGCTGTGCTGGGCAATGCAATGGGATATATTTATGTACCGCTGGTGGGTTCCAGGGAGCCACCCCTGCTGTGGATGCACACGAAATTTCCATTGCGGAGTTGTACCTGCCTGTGAATATTTATAAAAATCCCCAGTCTGACTGGGGCATGCAGTGTGGGCTGAAGCCCACCTGTATTTCATCTGAAGTTAGCTCTACTATCCGGTGCACTGCATTGGGACAAACTACAGGAGCAATACAGCGCTAATGAGACGTGCACAGCTACGCTAGCATTGGAGTCTGCTCTTGGCCCAAGATTGCTGAGGGTTTGTGCAGAGGCCTATGTCCTGGGTGCAGTGAAAGTCCGCTTCCTGCCTACGATTGCTGAAGCTGTGGGCCGAGGCCTATGCCGTGGGCGCGGTGCAAGTCAGCCATGTTTGGCTGCTCAAATTTATTTTTTGTTCATGTCTTGGGTTGCCTAGGACCCACCTATGCTGTTGGTGCCCTCTTAGTTCCCATCGCGATGTTTGACCTGTCTGGCACAAAGACACTGACTGACTTGGGTAGGCGGCAGAATGCAGATGGCTTTCCCCTTGCGGTGTCGATTGAGCTATGCGACACCTTGACAGAATCAATACTGTGTGGGCACATGAATTCCCTATTGCTATGCCCACGTTTGCAGCTCCTGACGGAGGTGGCACAGGATTGGATTTCTCATTGCTTCTGTACAGCATTGTGGGCTATCGCCCCGCCCCTTTTAAAGAGGGTCGCTACCTGGCCTTGCCAACCCTCTGCAGTGTGTGCCTCCGGTTCCTCCTCATCGCAGATGTACTGAGAAATAGACGTGAGGGTGGTGTGGCTATGCAGCCAGCGTGTGGCATGAGGGCAGCTGAAGGCTGCGCAGGGACACTTTGGTGTGCGCTGTGGACACTGGGTCGTGTGGGGGGGTTGGGCAGCATGTAACCCAGGAGAAGAGGCAGCGCTGTGTCCCGCAGGCAGTGATTGTGCTTAGTTGGAGGTAGTGTGGTGCTTAGCTAAGGTGTGCCTTGCTAATGAGGGTTTGTCCGAAGTAAAAATTGTTGGGGGGGGGGGCACTCTTGCCGCTTTTGTAGCTTAATAGTGAGACCTGGGAACCTGAAATGCAGACCAGCATGTTGCCCCTCGCCTGCCCTATCTGTTTCTGTGTCGATTCCATCACTTTCTTGGGTTTTCCAGATTTTCAAAAATGAAAACCTTAGCGGAGCATGGGTCATATACAAAAATGCTCGATTCGCCCATTGACTTCAATGGGGTTCGTTACTCGAACAAACTCTCGAGCATCGTGGAAAGTTCGACTCGAGCAACGAGCATTTTGGTGCTCGCTCATCTCTAGTCATGACTGGACATGGTCAATTCAGCACCTGGACTCTTCTATGTTGTTGTGAGGGTTGCAGTATGTGGTTTAGCATTGTCTTGTCTATATGTAAGGCTTTCCCTGAAAGAAATTTTGTCTGGATGGGAGCACATGTTCTAAAATCTCTGTATACTGCCCAGAATTAAGAGTGTCTATGCCACAGACACTTATGCAACCCCATACCATGCCCGATGCAGGCTTTTGCACTGTACACTAATAAGAAGCAGGATGGTCCCTCTCCTCTCGAGCCCGCAGGACACAACCACAGAACAGTTTTCCATTGTCCCTCAGTCGCTTTTAAATAAGCATTGACCCAGAAAAGATGCCAGGCCTTCTGGATTGTGTTGGCATATGGCTTCTTTGCATGATACAGCTTTTCACTTGTGGATTGCAAGGCAAACTGAAGTATTTGCATTACGGAATGTTGCCTGTTTTTAATGCAATGATGCCTGGGGCCCCATATATCTCAAGCATCCAATATTGACCATCGGTTTTCCCTGTCATTTTTTGTGGGTGAGATTTTTACACCCGCAAAATGTCCCGCTAATACGGCCATCTTTTTAAGTCCTCAAGCTGGATTTTTTTTAAAGCTCGACATGCAATTTCTATTGTAAACACTGCAGATTTTTGATAGATCTGATGCAACAGAAATCTTGATCCACATGAGCAGGCAATGTTTTCTGCTGCTCAGTGATACAATTTTTGGACTATTTTACCCACTGGATTCTTATCTTTCTGTTTCTCTTAGAAACAATGATGCCCAGACTGGTCCTATGCTGTTAAAACCCATCCCTGCTGTGCATTTAGACACATTAGTTGGACAAGCAGCATTGCATTTGTCTGTTCCTGACTGTACAGCACCTGATGATCAGAACGATTCCTGACTTCCTCGTCTGACCTCTTTTGGCGATGAGCTGTTTCTATCTACATAATCCCCATTGCTGGATATTTTTTCTTGATTATGCTATTCTCTCTGTGTACTCTCCCCACTGTTACACAAGAAAACCCCATAAAGTTGGCAATGAAGCCCTGGCTACTTTAGCACTGATGACCAGGTCTTGTTGGAAGTCACTCAGATGCTGGATTTTCCCTTCTAATGTAAATTCACAGTGAAACTTATCTATGGAAAACTTGTCACATGATTTTATTCTGCACCCTGGGGTCACAGTGATAATTTTCTTACTTGAAGTGCCAATCATGACACAACTGAGGACTCTAATAAAAGGGTGGGACCTCTAATAAGGGGTGGGACCTCTAATAAAGGGGTCGTTCAGTATATAAGCATAGGGCATACTTTATACAGAATGAGAGCAGTGCAATTCAGATACAGGCTGGCTTGGGACTTTTCGAGTTTCAATGTGAACAGTTCAGAGAAATAGCATTTGTGGTTAGTTTACATTTATAGCAGTTTTAAATATTGCATAGATTTAGTAGTAGAGCTAACTTTGCATTGCTGATATTATGTATGACCTTTGTGTTCTTCATGCAACTGCTCGATAATTTATTAGTTCTTTGAAATCACTGAGCTATCATAATTTAGAAAGGATGACCATTGACAAAAATATCTCTTTCCTATGAAACTATTGAGGTGAAACTTTTAATTATCTTTAAGAAAATGTCAATTACTTAAAGAAATTTATCATCAGTCTAAAAATATATGTTACCCTCAAAGGAATAAGTAAATCTCTCTGGCTTATTCTACCATTGTATCAAATCATCTATAAAAGGAATAGCAGTCCTAGTATTATCTCCGCACTATGTGTGCATGAAGAAATCTATCAACCTATTTCTCATGTAGCATGCCAGAACTGAGAGACTGAGGGAGAAGGAACAGAAACATATTGATGATTCTCTCTATTGTAAGTATGATTAGTTTTAAGACCACCTAAATATGTAAAGATCATTTCAAATGCTATAAAAAAATTCATCTGGAAATAAATGGGCAAAAGAATGGAAGAAAGGAATATTTCCTCAAAAATGTGCATTTCAGAAAATAATTGTTTGACTAAAGAAAATTAATGTTATCTTTCTTAAATTCTAGTTTTTTAAAGAAAAAAGTAAGGGCAGAGCACCTTTGAAGGGCCAAGAGTGGTATGGTAGAGGGGAGCACGCACTGTAGGTGTACATATTTTGCTTGGATTTGGTTTTCTGGATGCGTGGTAGGAGTGAAGTAGCTGCAAGCCACAATATTGACCAACCAACCACTGTTATCATCAATGGAGATGCAACGATCATAAATAAAATAGGTTGAGATCTGGCACAGCCTTTTAGCATGAAGAAATAGCACTTCTGAAGACACAAGTGGGGACAGTAGAGATTTTTATTGAAACCAATGACAAGGTAAAACATTTTGAGGCATTAAGCCTCTCCAGAAGACAGTTGGAAAGCATATTTTTTACTGTAACCTGATTTTGGGCTTTTTGTCTCTTCACATACTTAAACATGAGGGTCAGGATTCCGTCTCTTCTCCTTTCTTTGATGAAGAGGCATTGTACCTTGAAAAATGTTACTTCACCTGTTTCATTAACAATCTGTTTTATCACTATTAGTGTCCTCACAAGTTAATACTTTTTCTAGACTTACTATATTCATACTATATTTGCCTCAATGAAAGTATGCTGGAAATCATAAAGGAAAGGATTCTTTTTTTGTCTGGGTTCACACAATGAAGATTGACAATATACTTATTTTCTTTTTGGTCCATTGTGATTGGAATCCTCCTGTTATTATTATACTCTTCTAGTTAAGACTTTGACTAGTAAGTGTATGACACAAAGTTGTAGTAAGAAATACTCCATTTGGAAAGTTTTCAGACCCTTTCCCTTTTGTACATTTTGTTATGTTGTGGCCTTGTGCAAATTAAAAAAAAAAATCAAGTATTTCATCATCATTCTGCAGAATGTAAGAAATCTTTGTAGATTTTTTAAAATTATAAAACTAACATTTTGCATTGACATAAGTATTCAGACTCTTTGATATAACACCTAAAATTTAGTGCTTGATCATCTTTGAGATGTTTCTACACCTTGATTGGACAGCAGTCTGTATAAGGTCTTACTGTTTACAATGCATATCAGAGACAAAACTGAGACATGGGGAGAAAAGAACTGCCCTTGGAGCTCAGAGACAAGATTGTGTGGAGACACAGATCTGGAGAAGGTTACAAAAATATTTTTGCTGCATTGCAAGTTCCCAAGAGTACATTGGACTCCATAATTCTTACAGGGAAGAAGTTTGAAACAACCAGGACTGGCCAATCAGTGAAGAAGTGCCTTGGGAAGAGAGGTGACCAAGAACCCAGTGGCTACTCTGGCTGAGCTTCAAAGATCTTGTGTGCATATGGGGGAAACTTACAGAAGGTCAACCTTCAATGCAGCCCTCCACTAATCTGGGCTTTATGGCAGAATTGCCATAAAGAGGCCTCTCCACATTAAAAGACAGATGCAAGCCCACCTGGACTTTGCAAAAAAAAACACTTAAAGGGATCTCAGAACCCAATAGAACATCTCTGGTGAGACCTGAAAATGGCTGTCCTCAGATGGCCCCCATCCAACCGGACAGAGCTTGAGAGAATCAGTAAAGAAGAATGGAAGAAAATCTACAAATCTAAGTGTACAAACCTAGTGGCATCATACACAAGGAAACTGGAGGCTATAATCACTGCCAATTATGCTTAGACTAAGTAATCATTACAGGATGTGAATACTTATGTCAATGCAAAAATGTTAGTTTTTTCATTTTTAAAAAAATGTACAAATATTTATTTTTCAATGATTTTTATTGGTATTTTCTATAACGTAACATACCAGTGTATTTGTAGTTGCAGACATCAGTATTACTCATGAAGGATAGACTATACATTTTTATATAGCAAATGGTCCATATATACAGATTTGGTGTGTAAATTTATCTGTAACCTGTAATGTTAGGAGTGTTTTAGTAATAGCATTGTTAACGTTTGAAGCAAAAAAATATCACTTAACCAGTGTGTACCATATTGCTAATTATTGAACCTTAGGGTTTTGATGGATGAGGGCTAAGGGGAAGAGTTATATTTTTAAATTGGAGGAGGATAATGGTTAAACCATTTGTTCCATTTGTCAGTGAAGGTGTCTAGTTTACCAATTGCTATCATTTTTTCATATAGACAGTAGTTTGAAACTATTAATATATCTTCTACGGAAAATATGTTATTGCTTTTCTAGTTCCGTGCTATCGTAAAAGGGGAAGCATAAAAAACATGCCATGTAATATTTCTGAAATTCAGTGGGAAGTTATCAATGCCGAGCAGCAAAAGGGCTAGGCCTTGACTACTTTTTATTTGGGGTGAAGAGGAAATTGACTTCAAGAGATGGAACACTGAACCCCACAGACTAGAAATAAGTGGGCAGCTCAAAAAGCTGGATTTAATAGCCAATTTTTTGTCGATTTAACTTAATATTAGAGATGAGCGAGTGTACTCGTTCGAGTATTAGGGTGTTCGAGATGTTCGTTACTCGAGACGAGCACCACGCGATGTTCGAGTTACTTTCACTTTCATCTCTGAGACATTAGCGCGCTTTTCTGGCCAATAGAAACACAGGGAAGGCATTACAACTTCCTCCTGTGATGTTCCAGCCCTATACCACCCCCCTGCAGTGAGTGGCTGGGGAGATCAGGTGACACCCGAATATATAAATCGACCCCTCCCGCGGCTCGCCACAGATGCATTCTGGCAGAGATCAGGGAAAGTGCTGTCTTGCTTTAGCTGCTATAGGGAGAGCGTTAGGTGTTATATTCGTCTTGAAGAACCCCAACGGTCCTTCTTAGGGCCACATCTGACCATGTGCAGTAGTGTTGAGGCTGCTTTTAGCAGTGCTGCACAATTTTTTTTTTGTATATCGGGCGTGCAGACCATTGCGTCCTCAGTCTGCAGTCATTGTACAGAGTATTTGGTCGCAGTACTGGTGAGGCAGGGACAGTGGGAAAGGTGAAAGAGATATACTGTCTATATAGGCAGTGGGCTTTTTCAAAAAAATTGGGGAAAAATACTATATTTGGGCTGCCTGTGACCGTCTTCAGTGTACTGCGTGTCTGCTTAGGGTAGTAGTCCTAATTAATACGCAGCTAAGCGTTACAGCAGGCTTGCGCAAAATTGTTTCCTGGCTCTGCTGTCTTCGTTACATCACCGCCGTCATAGCGCCAGAGGGAAACAGTATACATAATATAAGCTGCATACAGTATCTGTCTGGTGTTTCAGCTCACCATTTAAACAAATTGAAGCAAAATACTTAAGGCGTACCACTGCCCTTAGGCGACTTGACTGCTTCTGCGCTGTGAATTCCACTAGCTCAGTCATATGCACCTACGCCTCACTACAGGAGTGCGCAAAATTGTTTCCCGGCTCTGCTGTGCCCATTACATCACCGCCGTTATAGCGCCAGAGGGAAACAGTATACATAATATACGCTGCATACAGTATCTGTCTGGTGTTTCAGCTCACCACTTAAAAAAAGGGAAGCAAAATACTTAAGGCCTACCACTGCCTTTTGGCCACTTGACTGCTTCTGCGCTGTGAATTCCACTAGCTCAGTCATACGCACCTACGTCTCACTACAGGTGTGCGCAAAATTGTTTCCTGGCTCTGCTGTGCCCGTTATATCACCGCCGTCATAGCGCCAGAGGGAAACAGTATACATAATATACGCTGCATACAGTATCTGTCTGGTGTTTCAGCTCACCATTTTAAAAAATTGAAGCAAAATACTTAAGGCCTACCACTGGCCTTTGGCCACTTGACTGCTTCTGCGCTATGAATTCCACTAGCTCAGTCATACGCACCTACGTCTCACTACAGGCGTGCGCAAAATTGTTTCCTGGCTCTGCTGTGCGTTCCGTAAGCGAAGTCAGCCTCTAAGCACAGGCCAATAAGCGGCACATTTAATTACAGCGTTCTGTTTCTGCTCTACTCGTAATACACCATGCTGAGGGGTAGGGGTAGGCCTAGAGGACATGGACGCGGGCGAGGACACGGAGGCCCAAGTCAGGGTGTGGGCACAGGCCAAGCTCCTGATCCAGGTGTATCGCAGCCGACTGCTGCAGGATTAGGAGAGACGCAAGTTTCAGGGGTCCCCAGATTCATCTCACAATTAATGGGTCCACGCAGTAGTTCTTTATTAGAAACTGAGCAGTGTGAGCAGATCCTGTCGTGGATGGCAGAAAGTGCAACCAGCAATCTATCGACCACCCAGTCTTCCACGCCGTCCACTGCTGCAGCTCTGAATCCTCTGGCTGCTGCTCCTCCTTCCTCCCAGCCTCCTCACTCCATGAAAATGACACATTCTGAGGAGCAGGCAAACTCCCAGGAACTGTTCTCGGGCCCCTGCCCAGATTGGGCAGCAATGGTTCCTCTCCCACCAGAGGAGTTTATCGGGACCGATGCCCAACCTTTGGAAAGTTCCCGGGGTCCGGGGGATGAGGCTGGGGACTTCCGGCAACTGTCTCAAGAGCTCTCAGTGGGTGAGGAGGACGATGACGATGAGACACAGTTGTCTATCAGTGAGGTAGTAGTAAAGGCAGTAAGTCCGAGGGAGGAGCGCACAGAGGATTCGGAGGAAGAGCAGCTGGACGATGAGGTGACTGACCCCACCTGGTTTGCTAAGCCTACTGAGGACAGGTCTTCAGAGGGGGAGGCAAGTACAGCAGCAGGGCAGGTTGGAAGAGGCAGCGCGGTGGCCAGGGGTAGAGGCATGGCCAGACCGAATAATCCCCCAACTGTTTCCCAAAGCGCCCCCTCGTGCCATGCCACCCTGCAGAGGCCAAGTTGCTCCAAGGTGTGGCAGTTTTTCACTGAGAGTGCAGACGACCGACGAACTGTGGTGTGCAAGGTTTATCGCGCCAAGATAAGCCAGGGAGCCACCATCACCAGCCTCACCACCACCAGCATGCGCAGGCATATGATGGCCAAGCACCCCACAAGGTGGGACAAAGGCCGTTCACCGCCTCCGGTTTGCACCACTGAATCTTCCCCTGTGCCCCAACCTGCCACTGAGATCCAACCCCCCTCTCAGGACACAGGCACGACCGTCTCCCGGCCTGCACCCACACCCTCACATCGGCAGTCCTCGGCCCTATCCAGCAATGTCTCTCAGCGCAGCGTCCAGCTGTCGATAGCGCAACTGTTTGAGCGCAAGCGCAAGTACGCCGCCACCCACCCGCACGCTCAAGCGTTAAACGTGCACATAGCCAAATTGATCAGCCTGCAGATGCTGCCGTATAGGCTTGTGGAAACGGAGCCTTTCAAAAACATGATGGCGGCGGCAGCCCCGCGCTACTCGATTCCCAGTTGCCACTACTTTTCCCGATGTGCCGTCCAAGCCATGCATGACCACGTCTCCCGAACATTGTACGCGCCCTCAACAACGTGGTTACTGGCAAGGTCCACTTAACAACGGACACGTGGAAAAGCACAGGCGGGCAGGGCCACTATATCTCCCTGACGGCACATTGGGTGAACTTAGTGGAGGCTGGGACAGAGTCAGAGCCTGGGACCGCTCACGTCCTACCCACCCCCAGAATTGCGGGCACCAGCTCGGTGCTGGTATCTATGGCGGTGTATGCTTCCTCCACTAAACCACCCTCCTCCTCCTCCTCCTACGCAACCTCTGTCTCGCAATCAAGATGTGTCAGCAGCAGCACGTCGCCACCAGTTGGTGTCGCGTGGGGTGGAAGCACAGCGGTGGGCAAGCGCCAGCAGGCCGTGCTGAAACTACTCAGCTTAGGAGAGAAGAGGCACACGGCCCAAGAACTGCTGCAGGGTCTGACAGAGCAGACCGACCGCTGGCTTGCGCCGCTCAGCCTCCAACCGGGCAGGGTCGTGTGTGACAACGGCCGTAACCTGGTGGCGGCTCTGCAGCTCGGCAGCCTCACGCACGTGCCATGCCTGGCCCACATCTTTAATTTGGTGGTTCAGCGGTTTCTGAAAAGCTACCCACGCTTGTCAGACCTGCTTGGAAAGGTGCGCCGGCTCAGCGCACATTTCTGCAAGTCCAACACGGACGCTGCCACCCTGCGGACCCTGCAACATCAGTTGAATCAGCCAGTGCACCGACTGCTGTGTGACATGCCCACGCGGTGGAACTCTATGCTCCACATGTTGGCCAGGCTCTATGAGCAGCGTAGAGCTATAGTGGAATACCAACTCCAACATGGGCGGCGTAGTGGGAGTCAGCCTCCTCAATTCTTTACAGAAGAGTGGGCCTAGTTGGCAGACATCTGCCAGGTCCTTGGAAACTTTGAGGAGTCTACCCAGATGGTGAGCGGCGATGCTGCAATCATTAGCGTCACCATTCCTCTGCTATGCCTCTTGAGAAGTTCCCTGCAGACCATAACGGCAGACGCTTTGCGCTCGGAAACGGAGGCAGGGAAAGACAGTATGTCGCTGGATAGTCAGAGCACCCTCATGTCTATATCTCAGCGCGTTGAGGAGGAGGAGGAGGAGGAGGGGGAGGAGAATGAGGAGGAGGGGGAAGAAACAGCTTGGCCCACTGCTGAGGGTACCCATGCTGCTTGCCTGTCAGCCTTTCAGCGTGTATGGCCTGAGGAGGAGGAGGAGGATCCTGAAAGTGATCTTCCTAGTGAGGACAGCCATGTGTTGCGTACAGGTACCCTGGCACACATGGCGGATTTCATGTTAGGATGCCTTTCTCGTGACCCTCGCGTTATACGCATTCTGGTCACTACGGATTACTGGGTGTACACACTGCTCGACCCATGGTATATGGAGAACCTTTCCACTCTCATACCCGAAGAGGAAAGGGGATCGAGAGTGATGCTATACCACAGGGCGCTGGTGGACAAACTGATGGTAAAATTCCCATCCGACAGCGCTAGTGGCAGAAGGCGCAGTTCCGAGGGCCAGGTAGCAGGGGAGGCGCAGAGATCAGGCAGCATGTACAGCACAGGCAGGGGAACACTCTCCGAGGCCTTTGACAGCTTTATGGCTCCCCAGCAAGACTGTGTCACCGCTCCCCAGTCAAGGCTGAGTCGGCGGGAGCACTGTAAAAGGATGGTGAGGGAGTACGTAGTCGATCGCACGACCGTCCTCCGTGACGTCTCTGCCCCCTACAACTACTGGGTGTCGAAGCTGGACACGTGGCCTGAACTCGCGCTGTATGCCCTGGAGGTGCTTGCTTGTCCTGCGGCTAGCGTCTTGTCAGAGAGGGTGTTTAGTGCAGCTGGGGGAATCATCACGGATAAGCGTACCCGCCTGTCAACCGACAGTGCCGACAGGCTTACACTCATAAAGATGAACAAAGCCTGGATTTCCCCAGACTTCTCTTCTCCACCAGCGGACAGCAGCGGTACCTAAACAATATGTAGGCTGCACCCGCGGATGGAAGCATCGTTCTCTATCACCATCAAAAACGGGGACCTTTTAGCTTCATCAATCTGTGTATTATATTCATCCTCCTCCTTCTGCTCCTCCTCTTGAAACCTCACGTAATCACGCCGAACGGGCAATTTTTCTTATGCCCACAAGGCTCAGTCATATTACTTTACTAAACAATGTTTATACGTTTCAATTCTCATTAAAGCGTTGAAACTTTAACTTGAACCAATTTTTATTTTAACTGGGCTGCCTCCAGGCCTAGTTACAAATTAAGCCACATTAACCAAAGCGATTAATGGGTTTCACCTGCCCTCTTGGTTGGGCATGGGCAATTCTTCTGAGGTACATTAGTACTATTGGTACACCAATTTTTTTGGGCCCTCGCCTACAGTGTAATCCTCGTAATTTTTATGAGCTTTGCCTGCACTCATGCTACAGCAAGGTGTGTGGGGTTGGCCTACACTTTTGCTACATAAATGTAACTGGGGCCTTGTCTATACTGCAACTACTGAAATGTGAAAGAGACTGTTATCTCCCTAAACTGCTGCAACGGGAATGTTATTGTGGCCTGTCTGGACTGCTACTACTACTGAAATGGAACTAATACTGTGCTCCCCCCTATAATGCTGCTAGTGATATGTTACTGGGGCCTGTCCCTAATGCTACCACTGAAATGTTACTAATTCTGGGCTCTACCTATACCGCTGCTAATGCTATGTCACTGGGGTGTGGAAACGGAGGCTTCCCAAAGACATGATGGTGGCGAGGCCATTTCCCACCAACACAGTAACTGTTAAGGTGCATATAACCATGGACACGTGGAGAGGACACGTAGTGCCTCAAAAACATTCCTCTCCTCCTCCAACAATGAAAACATTCTTGGCAAATACCTTTGCATTGGTCCGTCTGGTGGCAGTCCAAGAATTTCACCTTTACCGACACAACAAGAGAGCCCCCCCACCATCCCCCCGCCACGGCCCACTTAATCCTGGCCACATTCCAAAAACCAACTAAATAAAACCGCGCTACTAGGTACGCAGTCGCCACCACATTCCCACCAACACGGTTACTGTTAAGGTACATATTACCACTCTGACTGGGGCATGCACTGTGGGCCGAAGCACACCTGTATTGTATGTGACGTTAGCTCTGCTAAGCAGGGCACTGCAATGGGATACATTTATGTACCGCCGATGGGTTCCAGGGAGCCACCCATGCTGTGGGTCCACAGGGACTTCACATTAGGGATTTGTACCTGCCAGTGTCTATGTATTAAAAACCCCGGTCAGACTGGGGCATGCAGTGTGGGCTGAAGACCACCTGCATTTAATCGGACGTTACCTCAGATGTGATGGGCACTGCAATGGGATATATTTATGTACTGCCGGTGGCTTCCTGGGACCCACCTATGCTGTCGGTCCACACGGAGTTGTAACTGCATGTGTCCACTTCTAAAGAACCCCAGTCTGACTGGGGCATGCAGTGTGGGCCGAAGCCCACCAGCATTAAACCTGATGTTACCTCAGCTGTGCTGGACACTGCAATGGGATTTATTTATGTCCCGCCGGTGGGTTCCAGGGAGCCACCCATGCTGTGGGTCCACAGGGACTTCACAATAGGGAGTTGTACCTGCCTGTGTCTACTTATAAAAAACCCCAGTGTGACTGGGGCATGCAGTGTGGGCCGAAGCCCACCTGCATTTAATCTGACGTTAGCTCTGCTGTCCAGGGCACTGCAATGGGATACATTTATGTACAGCCGGTGTGTTCCAGGGAGCCACCCATGCTGTGGGTGCACACGGAATTCCCATTGCTGAGTTGTACCTGCCTGTGACTATTTATAAAAAACCCTGGTCTGACTGGGGCATGCAGACACCTTGACAGAATGAATAGTGTGTGGCACATGGGTTCCCCATTGCTATGCCCACATGTGCAGCTTCTGATGGAGGTGGCACAGGATTGGATTTCTCACTGCTTCTGTACAGCATTGTAGGCTATCGCCCCGCCCCTTTTAAAGAGGGTCGCTGCCTGGCCGTGCCAACCCTCTGCAGTGTGTGCCTGCGGTTCCTCCTCATGCACTCATAAATAGACATGAGGGTGGTGTGGCTATGAGGCCAGCGTGTGGCATGAGTGCAGCTGAAGGCTGCGCAGGGACACTTTGGTGTGCGCTGTGGACACTGCGTCTTGCGGGGGGGGGGGGATTGGGCAGCATCTAACCCCGGAGAAGTGGCAGCGGAGTGTCATGCAGGCAGTGATTGTGCTTTGTTGGAGGTAGTGTGGTGCTTAGCTAAGGTATGCATTGCTAATGAGGGTTTTTCGGAAGTAAAAGTTGTTGGGAGGGGGGGGGGGGCACTCTTGCCGCTATTGTGGCTTAATAGTGGGACCTGGGATCTTGAGATGCAGCCCAACATGTAGCCCCTCGCCTGCCCTATCCGTTGCTGTGCCGTTCCCATCACTTTCTTGAATTGCCCCGATTTTCACAAATGGAAACCTTAGCGAGCATCGGCGATATACAAAAATGCTGGAGTCGCCCATTGACTTCAATGGGGTTCATTACTCGAAACGAACCCTCGAGCATCGCGAAAATTTCCTCCCGAGTAACGAGCACCCGCGCATTTTGGTGCTCGCTCATCTCTAATGCATTCCTTTGTTTATGGGAAGAGGAAAAGAAACATTCTTAAGTGGTACAGGATCTTAGGAAGTATTAACATTTTGTATATCGTAATTCTTCCCATCATTCTTAATTCTTGAGTGGCTAGTCTGTTTAATTCTCTTTGTATTGACCTTAAAAGAAAGGGGAGAGTTGGCGTCCACTAGGTCACTGGTTTTGGGGTTGAGTCGGATTCCTAAATATGGAATCGACCACGGGCTGCAGCGGAATGGGAAATTAGTAATTAGGTAATTTTTTGTGCAAGATTGATTCTCACCATTTCAGATTTTGTGGGGTTGATTTTGTATTAATACAGAGATCAAAATTGATTGAGTGTTTCTAAGACGGATGGTATTGAGGATTCTGTTTTTGTAATAGTTAGTATAGTATCATCTGCGAATATCTTAAACTTGTGTGTTGTAGGACCTACAGTTCTGCCATTTATGTTTGGATTATTTCTTATTTTTTTGACCAGGTGTTCCATCACATGTGAAAAGATTAGTGGTGACCAGGGGCATCCCTGTCTTGTACTATTTGATATTTTAAATGGTTTAGATGGTAGCCCATTGATCAACACTGAAGCTGAAGGAAAGGAGAAAAAATTGGGCCTTCAAATCTGAAACTCCTTAGTGTTTGGAACATATATCCCCAATGAACTCTATTGAATGCCTTTTTCACAACCAGGAAAAGAACCCGAAAAGGCATCTAGCCCAAACCCGCGGCGTCCACCAGGTCTATCAAATATCTTGTGCCGTCAGGAGCCAGTCGACCTCTTGTAAATCTGACTTAGTCATTTTTGATCAAGCCCGGTATCAGAGGAAATAGCCTGCTTGCTATAATTTTTGCATGTCTAAGTTGAGGAGAGAAATTGATCTAAAATTTTCTGGATTATTTGGGTCTTTGCTTGGTTTAGAGAGAGCTATGAGTGTAGTTTTTACATTTTCTTCTGGGAAGGCCCTTTGACATTGCTAGGTTAAAAAAAAAACTGCAAATTTTATTAGGTATTCATTAGAGAACACGTCAGGTCCTGGGCCTTCTTTAATTTTAGAGATTATTGGGTGCCTAAATATTAACGATAGTGTAAATGGAATTGTTTATGTTGCATAATATGGTGACATATCTTCCTGTATTGTCATATATCACGTTGAATAGGAAAAAGGTTATTGAATCTCTGACATAAGTACTCCAGCTTTTTTCTTTTCTGCATTGGAAAAGAATATGTGTGGGTAGTGAGGGGTTGAAAATTTTAGTCGGGATGATTTTTTAAAGTGTGTTTTCTGCACACATATAATATCTGTATTGGATATTTGAGCTTCTTTCCATAGTAAAGAGTGTTTATATGGACTCTTGATTCCTTTGGTATGTAATGAAAATATTTTAATTGTCATTGTGGGGTTGGAGTAAGGTGCTTACAGGATTGGTGGGTTGTATGTTCTAAGACGCCTAAGACTTGTATGTTGTAAGACCGCTAAGAGTTGGTTGATTTTTATTTTGGCTCTCTAGATTAATGGTGCACAGAACAATACATAGAAAACTAAAAGGTAAAAGTAAACATTGTAAAACAGGATCATTTATAACTAAAGGTTTTGAAACGAGTAGGCAATGTATGAGACTGCTATTTGTGGGGGGGAAATTGTAGGAGAACAGTTCTTGTCCTAGGCCTACTGTTAGATTAAGATAACATTTCCTCAACCGTCTTTAGTTGCTGAGCTCCATTCTTTTGCCAGCTTGGGTGGAGTTGAATGAGATTTTGGTTTGAAGTGTTTAGCCGGAGTAGATGGTGAGAGTCACCATTGTGGGAGGAGATCCAATCCTTTTTTAAGGGAGCTGAAGCTGAAATTGGGGCCATTCCTGAAGACAAACACCTTTATACGCAAGCCCCATTTGTAGGGGATTGCGTTTTCCTTAGATAGTGAGAAATGGGGGACATTTTTTTCCTAGCTGCGATTGTTGCTTGATCAGCACACAGTGTGATTTTATGGTAGGTTTCTGGGAGGATGGGTAGTTTCCTGGATTTTTGCATGAGTTGCTCTTACGCTCTATAAAAGTGAATTTGTGCTATTATGTCCCATAGGATTGGATCTAGGATGTGTTTTCCATTAGGGAGTCTGTGGGCACGATAGCTAGCTCGTAAGGTGGACAATCTGGCAGGATAGACTGGATCATCTTTTAGATATATAGAGATAGGTCTTTAGGTGTTACTGATTCTGGGATGCCCCAGAATTTAATGTTATTTCTCCTGTTTCTATATTCCATGTCAGCTATTTTGGCTTTTAATGTTTCCATCTCCTCTTCCAATGAATTCTATCTGTCAGCCAGTGAGTTGTGGGCCTCAGAATATTCTCCCATCTTTTTTTGATATGGACCACTCTATCTCCCAGGGAATCTATGCTCACTGAGATTGTGGCTATGGCTTTGGCAATGTCATTTAAAATAGAGCTGCGTAGTGCCAACATTGCTTCTTTTAGAAAGGCTTCTGATGCTGCCTGGTTGCTAATAGAAATTGCCTTAAGGGAGTCTGCTGGGGACGTAATGATAATGGAAGATTCTTCTGGCTCGTCAGTGTTACTGTTCTGTTGGAAGTATCACTTTGTGCATTGTTTGACTGGACTCTCTGATGGAAAGGTGGCATTTGTGTGTTCATCTTAATGCACTGTCTTTCCTGACTTGATTTTTGGCTGTAGTGTTGCTGGTTCATTGTTCCCTTGTTGGGATTTTCTTTTATGTGTGTGAGACTGACCTGCGTCTAAAGAGCCAGCATCTGGACAGAAACTCTGTTGGTCTTCAAGGTGGGGAGAGAGCCATCTTGGATGCAGTTGCAGTCACCAAAGGGTCCTGGATTTCATTATGCAGGATATGGGCTGCAGGACTTCTTATTCCCTCATCCCTGGCTATCACAGGGTTTGGAAGGCTTGTAATGTAAGCCTGTGCTTCTGTGTGAGACACACTGTTATAATCCAGCACTTTTCCTGTAGCCAGGTCTCTACAGGGGAGGAAAGGACCATCGCTTGCCTCACTGCCTGCACTCTCTAGGAGAAACTCCTGCGGGAGCTGTCTTCTGCGATGAAGATGAGTCATGTCACTTCCGTGGATTCCAGACCTCACACGAAGTTGGGTGTTTGGTGTTGAGGAATGCTCTGGTGTTGCTTTTGTAGTTGCTTGCACGGAGCTCGTCTAATGTGCGACCATACCCCTCTGAGCTCAGGCCATGCCCTCAAAAATTGTACAAGGATTTCTAACATTTGGTTGTAACTTTGTTATTATGGGGTATTGAGTGCAGAAGGATAAGGGAAAACTTTATTTTTTTTTATTTTGCACAAGGCAACAACAGAACAAAATGTAAAAAGAGATAGAAAGGGTGTGAAGACTTCTGAAATGCATTGCAGCAGTGGTATTTATTAAATTACTATAAATGTTTTGATGAAAGAAAAATCTTGTTTATTCCAAAGCAAAATCTCATTATTTGTGTTCTGTAGACAAAATGTTGGATATTTATATTAATACTGATTACAAACAAATTCTATGGACAGTAAGGCCTCATGTCCACGGGGAAAATCAGATCCGCTGCAGATTCTCAATGGAGAATCTGCAGCGGGTCCCTCCTGCCCCGCGGACATGAGCGCCGAAAATAGCAATTTAAAAGCATTTACCTATCCGGCGCGGGCGGGGAAGGTCAGCTGTTCCTCACGGCCGGATCTTCATTTTCGGCCGGCGGATGAATTCCTGACGCCGGCGGCACGTCGCCGGCACGTCGTCGACGTGCCGCGCGCATGCGCCGGGCACATCCGCCGAGCCGAAGCAAGGGAGATGCGGCCGTGAGGAAGAGCAGAGCTTCGCGGCCCGCTGCGGGTGAGTAAATGCTTTAAATTCCTATTTTAGGTCTCCCGCGGATCTGGACGGCTTCCATAGGCTTCAATAGAAGCCCGCGGGAGCCGTCCCCGCGGGAGACCCGCATGAAAATGGAGCATGGTCCAGATTTTTTCATGCCCCATTTTTTTTTAAATCACTTTTATTGACGATCCGCGGGTATTTATGTACCCGCGGGTGGTCAATGCATCCCTATGGGATGCGGATCCGCATGCGGGAGATCCGCTGCGGATCCTAAATCATATTTTCCCCGTGGACATGAGCCCTAAGTTGCTTCAAATGTTGTTCGGAAGAAAGAGAAGAGACATAATGTCATGTAGGAATAACATTTAGCAAGTATAAAACCACCAACTGCCCCAGATGATAAAGAGGCTTTTGTTGCTCAGAAAGGTACAACTCTACTGCAACACTTGAAACAGTTAGTGAATGGCAGCCTTGTACTACAGATGGCAGCCTTGTCCATGGAAGTAAAAAGATGCAACATAGAGAGTGCTACTTCACACCACGGAGTGAAGCTCCATATAATGCAACAGATTTATTCAGCAACATGTTTCTGGGACTTAAACCCCCTTCCTCAAGTCACTCAGAGTAATGCTGCTAATAATGATTGACAAAATAAATTCCAACAGAAGAGATAGACCTGCCGTTATTAGACTATAGTCTACAGAAAGTGCATATGGTGATGTGAGGATTGCAAAAATGGCAACTAACTAGATATGAGCGAGCATACTCGGTAAAGACAGATACTCAAGTGAGTACCGTCCTTACTGAGTACCTGCCTGCTCGTCTGCAAAGATTCGGGTGCCAGCGGGGGTGAGCGCTGTGTTGTGGGAGTGAGCACGAGGGAGCGGGGTGAGAGAGAACTCCCCCCAATTTCCCCGCTCTCCCTCGCCGCCCCCCGCCAGCACCCGAATCTTTGCGGGCAAGCAGGCAGGTACTCGGTAAGGACGATACTTGCTCGAGTATCTGTCCTTACCGAGTATGCTCGCTCATCTCTACAACTAACATTTGATAGCTGAGAGTAGTATACTTAAAGAGGTTGTCCAGCTGCAAACCATTAATGGTCTATCTTTAGAATAGACCAACAATAGTAAATTGAGAAAGGTCTGCTGCCGGGGACTGCTGCGGATCAACTGTAAACTGTGCCTTGGTGCATATGCACCCTACTGATTTGCTTCAAGAAGTAGACAGCTTTGTTCTTGCTGCAGTGGCTGGGCTTGATAATGCCCTTCAATGCCTGCAATACCAAGCCTGGCCTTTGCAGTAGCAGCAGAGCAGTCTGTTTCTTTTAGAAAACAGCTCAGCGCATGAGCACATTGGCCCAACTTACAGCTCATCAGCAGGAAACCCAGGCGGCAGGCCCTTGACTCTTTTTTGAATATGAATTTCATGACTAAGAAACTTTTCTTCCATGTCCTTTTTTAGGTGAAACCTGTATCTTTGTCTGGTATAATCCATCAACACAAGAAAGTTTTATTGCTCTCAATACATTCATCCTCATCATGACTATGCAATATAACATCACCACTGTCACTGAGGTCATTCTCTTGGGTTCTCAATATTTCTACAGTATAAAGAACTTTTTCTTCTTTCTAATGCTTCTAACTTACTGTGTAACTGTATGTGGAAACCTCCTCATCATCCTGGTGGTGTCCTACAGCAGATCACTCCACTCTCCCATGTACTTCTTTCTTACACAACTCTCCTTTTCGGATATTCTACTCACCACCACCATAGTACCCAACCTACTCCACATTGTGTTGCACGAAGGAAGTTCTGTGTCCTTTATCGGCTGTTTGACTCAATTTTATTGTTTTTCAGCTACAGAATCAATAGAATGTCTTCTCCTGACGGTGATGTCCTATGACCGGTATCAGGCCATCTGTAACCCTCTACATTACACATCAGTCATAAACTTCACATTTTGTGTAAAATCTATTTTTCTTTCTTGGGTGTTTGTATTTTTTGTAATATTGATTATTTCAGTAACAATAAGTCATTTGGAGTTCTGCGGACCAAACATCATTGACCATTTCTTTTGTGATAGAGACCCAATACTTGAACTTTCCTGCACAGATACCTTTATAGTGAAGATGGAAAGTGACTTAATTGCTGTTCCATTAGTAATTTGTCCATTCATCGTGATCATTATTTCATATGTCTATATTATCCTCACCATACTGAAGATCCCATCAATGACTGGGAGGCAGAAGACCTTCTCCACCTGCAGCTCTCACCTAGTTGTGGTCTCTTTATATTATGGGTCACTTATTAGTATCTATTTATTTCCAAATATGATCAACGCAAAGAAAATCCTCTCCCTGTTCTACAATGTTGTAACTCCTCTTCTTAACCCCATTATATACAGCTTGAGGAATAAAGATATTAAGCAGGCCTTAGAAAGAATGCTACAAAAAATTCATAAAGAAATTCACGCTTGTTAGTTTGTAGGGTAGGCCTCTGACCAAGCTTTGTCTCCCTGGCTGGTAGTCACCTTCTTGGTGACCAGACGTCCCGAAAGTGGGACACATGGCTGCCCCGCTGGGGTCCCGGCAAAAAGCGGGGCACAGGGTCCCAAAGAGGGACTGTCCTGCCTAAATTGGGACTTCTGGTCACCTTAGTCAATCCATCCAAGTGGAAGTTACATAAAACAGTTCCATGGTCTTATGTTCCACAAGGATTAGGTAAAAGTTTAGAACAAGGCATACAGGCATGGCATAGTTCTCTGTACAATGGTCACCGATCGAGTCCTCACAGCCTTTCTCTCAGAGGAGAGGGATATCTTCTATAGAACCCAAGCAGGTCACACAGGTTGGAGACATACTCTCTTCATGACCTGGAAGCTTCTGGTCCACTAGTCTGTTAAACAGCCAAGCTACCACCAACTTGCTGACCCAACGTCTCGCACCTTTCTGAACTGAGATCAGTCTCGACACACACGTTTACACCAAGCACACACTTTTTATGTGCTCTATTGGGGATTAAGCATTCAAGACATTTGCTACTCTTAGCAAATGACAGTGGGTGGGCTTTGAGCAACTTTCCCTTGAATAAGGACTCTGGAGGAGATAAGTGGTATGTCCCAGGCACTGTGTTGGTCTCTAGCAGAATATTATGCAGCTGAACACACAGTTCTATTGTTCCATGAGTGTCATGTCCACAGGTTGCTATTAACCATTTGTGCACTTCCCCATAGACTTCTATAGGGACCCTTGGTGCACCGAAAATGTGCACGCAAAATATGCACATGTGAACGAACCCAATGAATTTAAAGGGGTTGTCCCGCGCCGAAACGAGTTTATTTTTATTTTCAATAGCCCCCCCCCCTCGTTCGGCGCGAGACAAACCCTGATGCAGGGGTTTAAAAAAAAACCCGGATAGTACTTACCCGAATCCCCGCGCTCCGGTGACTTCTTACTTACCTTGCGAAGATGGCCGCCGGGATCTTCACCCACGGTGGACCGCAGGTCTTCTCCCATGGTGCACCGTGGGCTCTGTGCGTTCCATTGCCGATTCCAGCCTCCTGATTGGCTGGAATCGGCACACGTGATGGGGCGGAGCTACGAGGAGCAGCTCTCCAGCACGAGCGGCCCCATTCAGAAGGGAGAAGACTGGACTGCGCAAGCGCGTCTAATCGGGCGATTAGACGCTGAAATTAGACGGCACCATGGAGACGAGGACGCCAGCAACGGAACAGGTAAGTGAATAACTTCTGTATGGCTCATAATTAATGCACGATGTATATTACAAAGTGCATTAATATGGCCATACAGAAGTGCTGAACCCCACTAGCTTTTGCGGGACAACCCCTTTAATGTCCGTGTGAAGCTGCCCTAAGACTCCATTTTTATTATCCAGTAACGAAGCTCTGTTTTTGCAGGAACAGTTGTCGTTTTTATTGGTACCCTTTTGGGGTATATTTGACTCTTAAATTGCTTTTTATTTTGTTTTAGGGAGGCAAACAAATTCTGGCATTACTTTTTAAATTATTTTTACGGCATTCACCATGCCAGATAAATAAAAAATTTTAATATTCTGGGTCATTATGAATGCAGTAATATTTATTAAGTGCAGAAATATGTATTTCTTTTAATTGGGTTTTTTTTCAAAAAATTAAACTCTTGGATTTTTTTGATGGTGTTTTTTATTTCCTTATATAAAGCATTCTACAATGCCTATGATATCAGCATATTCGACTGTGTCAGAGGTAGGTCTAATATGCTGAGCTATATGACAGACAAAGAGACCTTTTGTCAGACTTCTGGCTGCCATGGGAACCCTTTGGTACCTTGCAATTGCAAAACCCCAGAGGGGTACCTTGGACACTTGACAAACATTAAGAACTGGGAGTTTTAAGTGTTGGCTTGTCACGGCAGCACTTATCAGGCTCCTTTCCCAGAAGAATGACACACAGCCAAGGCCAGAGCAGGATTGCAGGACACCTTCGCGACCCCTAGGATAGGAAATGGCAATAAACGGATGAAAGGGGTAGTAGTTATCACACGTGACGCCACCTTTCCCACACACCGGTATGCTACACAGTGGAGAATGAACACAGATACTTATGTATAGTACCTCACGTGCCCAGGAACAGTAAGGGCCCGGTATAAACTTTACTTGCTATAACGTTGTCAAAAACAATTGTTTACAGCAATTCAGGTACAACTCTTCACAGTGCAGGTAGAACAGAGATCGGAGGTCACGGAGGATACACAGGATGAAACTGGTCCTACAGTCCACATTATCTGTAGGGTACCGCTACTAGACTGGGAGTACTCTGGAGGAGGAATGGAGTAGGGGGTCGCTTCACAGACACTCTAGCAGCAATTATTTACTTTAAAGATTAGCACCCTGCACTGGATACGCGTGGGTGTGACTTAATAGTGTACTTCTATACAGTGATCCTGTCTTTGGAGGGCCGCATAGGCATAACTTGTGGTCTGAATTAGTACCTCTGCACTGGGTCTCTCTATACAGAAATACTTAGGAATTCTCTCTCTATTGTGTTTTTGTGCTCACTCAACTCACATCCAAATTGCAGTCACTATGGGATATCTCTCCTTCTCCTCTATCTTCACCGCAACGAAGCTGAAGGTGCTTCCATGTGGCTCTGTGTTAGGTGGTACTCTCTCAGAAGACACAATGTAACTCCTTTCCCGATCTCAATCACTCCTATTTATACCTTCACTCATACCACATGACATGACAGACTGATACATTTGCATGCAGGCAGTGATTTTATTGGAGTTAAATTTATGGAGGGGACCAGGATGGTGTGCTAGGCCACTACACAATCATATTGTGGGGTGCTGATGGGTCATAGGAGGACCCTCTACCTCTATCATATGCATATCATATGCAGTTGCTATTGATTGTGGCTGGAGATGAGCAAGTATACTCGCTAAAGGCAATTGCTCGAGCGAGTATTGCCTTTAGCGAGTATCTCCCCCGCTTGAGACTGCAGGTTCGGGTGCCGGTGCGGGGGAGCGGTGAGTAATGGCTGTCAGGAGGAGGGAGCGGGGGGGAGAGAGGGAGAGAGAGATCTCCCCTCCGTTCCGCCCCGCTGTCCCCCGCAACTCCGTGCCCGCTGCCGGTACCCGAACCTTCAGTCTCGAGCGGGGGAGATACTCGCTAAAGGCAATGTTCGCTCGAGCAATTGCCTTTAGCGAGTATACTCGCTCATCTATAATTGTGGCATGTCAGGGGTTAAACTGCCAGGACCTGAGATTTCTTTGTTCCTGGCTGTTAAAGCAAGAGTCTAGCTGTCAGTAGTCAGCCAAGCCACCAACTTAAAAATATGTATGTGAAGGTTTGAAGCCTATTATTGAGCACTGTAAAAAGATATATTGGCAATAACTTTGGGGTTAAACATTCCCAATACTTGTTTCCTATTGGATATAAGCTGCCACTGGATGTTTTTTGTAGCAGCTTATTCCCCTCTTCTTATTGATAACACATGCTAAAATCTTAACACACAGGGTAATGGTCCTTTTTGATGCAGTTCTATAAAAAAGATTGATCATGATTAGAGATGAGCGAGTACACTCCCTAAGGCTAACTACTCGAGCGAGTAGTTCCTTAGCCGAGTATCCTCTGTAAAGATTCGGCTGCCGGCGCGGGTGACAGGTGAGTTGCGGCGGTGAGCAGGGGGGAGCGGGGGGGGGGGGGAGAGTATACTTGCTCATCTCTAATCATGATATCATCACATGTTCTGCCAGATGAATAACTTCTATAAAGGAGTATTTCCATGTGAGACATATGGTATATCCACAGCTATGTTTACTTGTGATTGGAAAACCCCTTTAGTTTATGGGTTTGGTCTGTGGTCTGAATTAATTTTGGGAAATGGTTGGGTGTCTAAATTGATTTACAGAACTGATAAGGGATTTCAATTGATTTCGGGGTCTGGTTGGGAGTCTGAATTAATTTTGGCATTTGGTGTACAGTCTAAGGCCTCATTCACCTAAGCATTCTTACGCAGCTGCGAATTTAGCCATGAAAATGAAATTGTGACGATCTGAAGCATTGGATCCCAATACATTCCTTCAGATGACCATTTTTTAGCCACGTAAAACATTGTGGCTGAAAAGTTAGAACATCGGCGACTGACTTGTCAGACTTATAACAGTGCTGTCACAGTGTTCAGTGATTAGGGGACTTCTTGCGGAGATTAACAGAACCCTTGGGGAATCCTCTCATCCCCGCATTGAGTAAGAAGTTAACAGCGAGACATTTAAAAGGTGCTTCTGGCCAGAAGTACCTTGTAAATGTCCAGCAGGGAAGCTTTTGGCAGCCGCCATTTTGCGCTTCAAATTCTGCACATGTGAATGCTTCTATAGGAACCCATTGGTTCTTTTAGAAGCGTCCATTATGCGCACAAAACACATGCTTGTCTGACTGAGGCCTAACTGTGTCCATTGCCAGCCCTTTGATTATAAGCAAAAGTAATGTTGTATGACTCAACATAATATATTTTATGGCCCGGCCTGTAGTAAGGCACAAAGTGTTACTTCAATGACTTTATTAAATTGTGGCTCACTTTTCTTTACAGTGTTGCATCAGTTCATTTAACCCCCAAGGACCAAGCCTTATTTTTTAAATCTGACTCCTTATGTGGTAATAACATTTGAATACTCGTACTTATGAATGTGATTCTGAGACTGTTTTCTGGTGACAAATTTTATTTGATGTTAGTGGAAAATGTGCATGAATAAATTTTGAAATTTTCAAACTTTAAGTTTTTCTCTTTGTAAGATAGTCAAGCATCACAAAATAGTTAAATACTAACATTTCCCATAGGCCTACTTAATACTGCAATCATTTTTAAGTGTTATTTTTTTTTTAGGACTCCACAAAGTATATAAATTTAGCAGTAATTTTTCAAATTTACTAGCAAATTTAAAAGCTGATTTTTTAAAGGACTAATTCAGTTCTGATGCTGATTTTAAGAGCCTATACATCAGAAAACCTCCATGAATTGTCCCTTTTTAAAAACTACACCTTTCAAAGTATTTAAAATGGCATTAAGCAAGTTTATTACTAGAGATGAGCGAGCACCAAAATGCTCTGGCGCTCGTTGCTCGAGTCCAACTTTTCGTAATGCTCGAGAGCTCGTTTCGAGTAACGAACCCCATTGAAGTCAATGGGCGACTCAAGCATTTTTGTATGGGACCGATGCTCCGCATAGGTGATGGCTAGAGATGAGCGAGCACCAAAATGCTCGGGTGCTCGTTACTCGGGACGAAATTATCGCGATGCTCGCGGGTTCGTTTCGAGTAACGAACCCCATTGAAGTCAATGGGCGACCCGAGCATTTTTGTATTTCGCCGATGCTCGCTAAGGTTTGCATTTGTGAAAATCGGGGCAATTCAAGAAAGTGATGGGAACGACACAGCAACGGATAGGGCAGGTGAGGGGCTACATGTTGGGCTGTATCTCAAGTTCCCAGGTTCCACTATTTAGCCACAATAGCGGCAAGAGTGGGCCCCCCCCCCCTCCCAACAACTTTTACTTCTGAAAAGCCCTCATTAGCAATGCATACCTTTGCTAAGCACCACACTACCTCCAACAAAGCACAATCACTGCCTGCATGACACTCTGCTGCCACTTCTCCTGGGTTACATGCTGCCCAACCCCCCCCCCCACGACCCAGTGTCCACAGCGCACACCAAACTGTCCCTGCCCAGCCTTCAGCTGCCCTCATGCCACGCCACCCTCATGTCTATTTATAAGTGCGTCTGCCAGAGAAAAAGCAGGCACACACTGCAGAGGTTTGGCATGGCTAGGCAGCGACCCTCTTTAAAAGGGGCGGGGCGATAGTCCACAATGCTGTACAGAAGCAATGAGAAATCCAATCCTGTGCCACCTCCATCTGGAGCTGCACACATGGGCATAGCAATGGGGAACCTATGTGCCACACACTATTCATTCTGTCAAGGTGTCTGCATGCCCCAGTCAGACTGCGGTTTTTTATAAATAGTCACAGGCAGGTACAACTCCGCAATGGGAATTCCGTGTGCACCCACAGCATGGATGGCTCCCTGGAACCCACCGGCGGTACATAAATATATCCCATTGCAGTGCCCAACACAGCTGATGTAACGTCAGCTGTAATGCAGGTGGGCTAAAAATTAATTTGATTACACTGTAGGCGAGGGCCCCCAAAAATTGGTGTACCAACAGTACTAATGTACCTGAGAAAAATTGCCTATGCCCAACCAAGAGGGCAGGTGAAATCCATTAATCGCTTTGGTTAATGTGGCTTAATTGGTAACTAGGCCTGGAGGCAGCCCAGTTAAAATAAAAATTGGTTGAGGTGAAAGTTTCAACGCTTTAATGAGCATTGAAACGTATAAAAATTGTTTAGAAAAATTATATGACTGAGCCTTGTGGGCCTAAGAAAAATTGCCCGTTTGGCGTGATTATGTGAGGTTTCAGGAGGAGGAGCAGGAGGAGGAGGAGGAATATTATACACAGATTGATGAAGCAAAAAGGTCCCCGTTTTTGATAGGTATAGAGAACGATGCTTCCATCCGCGGGTGCAGCCTATGTATTGCTTAGGTATCGCTGCTGTCCGCTGGTGGAGAAGAGAAGTCTGGGGAAATCCAGGCTTTGTTCATCTTGATGAGTGTAAGCCTGTCGGCACTGTCGGTTGACAAGCGGGTACGCTTATCCGTGATGATTCCCCCAGCCACACTAAACACACTCTCTGACAAGACGCTAGCCGCAGGACAACAAAACACCTCCAGGGCATACAGTGCGAGTTCAGGCCACGTGTCCAGCTTCGACACCCAGTAGTTGTAGGGGGCAGAGGCGTCACGGAGGACGGTCGTGCGATCGGCTACGTACTCCCTCACCATCCTTTTACAGTGCTCCCGCCGACTGAGCCTTGACTGGGGAGCGGTGACACAGTCTTGCTGGGGAGCCATAAACCTGTCAAGGGCCTTAGAGAGTGTTCCCCTGCCTGTGCTGTACATGCTGCCTGATCTCTGCGCCTCCCCTGCTACCTGGCCCTCGGAACTGCGCCTTCAGCCACTAGCGCTGTCGGATGGGAATTTTACCATCAGTTTGTCCGCCAGGGTCCTGTGGTATAGCATCACTCTTGAACCCCTTTCCTCTTCGGGTATGAGAGTGGAAAGGTTCTCCTTATACCGTGGGTCAAGCAGTGTGTACACCCAGTAATCTGTAGTGGCCAGAATGCGTGTAACGCGAGGGTCACGAGAAAGGCATCCTAACATGAAGTCAGCCATGTGTGCCAGGGTACCTGTACGCAACACATGGCTGTCCTCACTAGGAAGATCACTTTAAGGATCCTCCTCCTCCTCCTCAGGCCATACACGCTGAAAGGATGACAGGCAAGCAGCATGTGTACCCTCAGCAGTGGGCCAAGCTGTCTCTTCCCCCTCCTCCTCATCCTCCTCATGCTCCTCTTCCTCCTCCTCAATGCGCTGAGATATAGACAGGAGGGTGCTCTGACTATCCAGCGACATACTGTCTTCCCCCGGCTCTGTTTCTGAGCGCAAAGCGTCTGCCTTTATGCATTGCAGGGAACTTCTCAAGAGGCATAGCAGAGGAATGGTGACGCTAATGATTGCAGAATCGCCGCTCACCATCTGGGTAGACTCCTCAAAGTTTCCAAGGACCTGGCAGATGTCTGCCAACCAGGCCCACTCTTCTGTAAAGAATTGAGGAGGCTGACTCCCACTGCGCCACCCATGTTGGAGTTGGTATTCCACTATAGCTCTACGCTGCTCATAGAGCCTGGCCAACATGTGGAGCGTAGAGTTCCACCGTGTGGGCAAGTCGCACAGCAGTCGGTGCACTGGCAGATTAAACCGATGTTGCAGGGTGCGCAGGGTGGCAGCGTCCGTGTGGGACTTGCGGAAATGTGCGCAGAGCCGGCACACCTTTCCGAGCAGGTCTGACAGGCATGGGTAGCTTTTCAGAAAGCGCTGAACCACCAAATTAAGGACGTGGGCCAGGCATGGCACGTGCGTGAGGCTGCCGAGCTGCAGAGCCGCCACCAGGTTGCGGCCGTTGTCACACATGACCATGCCCGGTTGGAGGCTCAGCGGCGCAAGCCAGCGGTCGGTCTGCTCTGTCAGACCCTGCAGCAGTTCGTGGGCCGTGTGCCTCTTATCTCCTAAGCTGAGTAGTTTCAGCACGGCATGCTGACGCTTGCCCACCGCTGTGCTGCCACGCCGCGCGACACCGACTGATGGCGACGTGCTGCTGCTGCTGACACATCTTGATTGCCAGACAGAGGTTGCGTTGGAGGAGGAGGAGGAGGGTGGTTTAGTGGAGGAAGCATAGACCGCCGCAGATACCAGCACCGAGCTGGGGCCCGCAATTCTGGGGGTGGGTAGGACGTGAGCGGTCCCAGGCTCTGACTCTGTCTCAGCCTCCACTAAATTCACCCAATGTGCCGTCAGGGAGATATAGTGGCCCTACCCGCCTGTGCTTGTCCACGTGTCCGTTGTTAAGTGGACCTTGGCAGTAACCGCGTTGGTGAGGGCACGTACAATGTTGCGGGAGACGTGGTCGTGCAGGGCTGGGACAGCACATCGGGAAAAGTAGTGGCGACTGGGAACTGAGTAGCGCGGGGCCGCCGCCGCCATCATACTTTTGAAAGACTCCGTTTCCACAACCCTATACGGCAGCATCTCCAGGCTGATAAATTTGGCTATGTGCACGTTTAACGCTTGAGCGTGCGGGTGCGTGGCGGCGTACTTGCGCTTGCGCTCAAACACTTGTGCTAGCGACGGCTGGACGGTGCGCTGACAGACATTGGTGGATGGGGCCGAGGACAGCGGAGGTGAGGGTGTGAGTGCAGGCCAGGAGACGGTAGTGCCTGTGCCCTGAGAGGGGGGTTGGATCTCAGTGGCAGGTTGGGGCACAGGGGGAGAGGCAGCGGTGTAAATCGGAGGCGGTGAACGGCCTACGTCCCACCTTGTGGGGTGCTCGGCCATCATATGTCTGCGCATGCTGGTGGTGGTGAGGCTGGTGGTGGTGGCTCCCCGGCTGATCTTGGCGCGACAAAGATTGCACACCACTGTTCGTCGGTCGTCTGCACTCTCAGTGAAAAACTGCCAGACCTTTGAGCACCTCGGCCTCTGCAGGGTGGCATGGCGCGAGAGGCGCTTTGGGAAACAGTTGGTGGATTATTCGGTCTGGCCCTGCCTCTACCCCTGGGCACCGCACTGCCTCTTGCAACCTGCCCTGCTGCTGCCTTTGTCTCCCCCTCTGAAGACCTGTCCTCAGTAGGCGTAGCAAACCAGGTGGGGTCAGTCACCTCATTGTCCTGCTGCTCTTCCTCCGAATCCTCTGTGCGCTCCTCCCTCGGACTTACTGCCCTTACTACTACCTCACTGATAGACAACTGTGTCTCATCGTCATTGTCCTCCTCACCCATTGAAAGGTCTTGAGACAGTTGCCGGAAGTCCCCAGCCTCATCCCCCGGACCCCAGGAACTTTCCAATGGTTGGGCATCAGTCACGATAAACTCCTCTGGTGGGAGAGGAACCACTGCTGCCCAATCTGAGCAGGGGCCCGAGAACAGTTCCTGGGAGTGTGCCCGCTCCTCAGAATGTGTCATTGTAATGGAGTGAGGAGGCTGGGAGGAAGGAGGAGCAGCAGCCAGAGGATTCTGAGTTGCAGCAGTGGACGGCGCAGAACTGTGGGTGCACGATAGATTGCTGGATGCACTTTCTGCCATCCACGACAGGACCTGCTCACACTGCTCATTTTCTAATAAAGGTCTACCGCGTGGACCCATTAATTGTGCGATGAATGTGGGGACGCCAGAAACGTGCGCCTCTCCTAATCCCGCAGCAGTCGGCTGCGATACACCTGGATCAGGAGCTCGGCCTGAGCCCACACGCGGACTTGCGCCTCCGCGTCCTTGGCCGCGTCCACGTCCTCTAGGCCTACCCGTACCCCTCAGCATGCTGTATTACCAGAAATGCAGAAACAGAACGCTGTAATTAAATGTGCCGCTTATTGGCCTGTGGTTGGAGGCTGACTTCGCTTTCGGAACGCCAGGAAATAATTTCGCGCAAGCCTGCTGTAACACTTAGCTGGCTGCGTATGAATTTGGAGAACTACTACACCCAGCAGAGACCCAGAACACTGAGGACAGTCACAGGCAGCCCAAATAGATTTTTTTCCCCAAATGTTTTTGCAAAGGCCCACTGCCTATATTCAATCAATATGTCTTCTGTCCCTGCCTAACCGCTTCTGGCCCTGGAGTATGTCAAAGAACTGCAGAGTGTTGCACTGTGGACTGCAATACAGCGGTGATTTAACAGCCAACACAGAGCCAGGAAATAATTTTGCGCAAGCCTGCTGTAACACTTAGCTGGCTGCGTATGAATTAGGAGGACAACTACACCCAGCACCGACCCAGAACACTGAGGACAGTCACAGGCAGCCCAAATAGATTTTTTTCCCCAAATGTTTTTCCAAAGGCCCACTGCCTATATTCAATAAATATGTCTTCTGTCCCTGCTTAACCGCTTCTGGCCCTGGAGTATGTCAAAGAACTGCACAGTGTTGCACTGTGGACTGCAATACAGCGGTGATTTAACAGCCCAGACAGAACCAGGAAATAATTTTGCGCAAGCCTTCTGTAACACTTAGCTGGCTGCGTATGAATTTGGAGAACTACAACACCCAGCAGAGACCCAGAACACTGAGGACAGTCACAGGCAGCCCAAATAGATTTTTTTCCCCAAATGTTTTTGCAAAGGCCCACTGCCTACATTCAATCAATATGTCTTCTGTCCCTGCCTAACGGCTTCTGGCCCTGGAGTATGTCAAAGAACTGCAGAGTGTTGCACTGTGGACTGCAATACAGCGGTGATTTAACAGCCCAGACAGAACCAGGAAATAATTTTGCGCAAGCCTGCTGTAACACTTAGCTAGCTGCGTATGAATTTGGAGAACTACTACACCCAGCAGAGACCCAGAACACTGAGGACAGTCACATGCAGCCCAAATAGATTTTTTTCCCCAAATGTTTTTGCAAAGGCCCACTGCCTATATTCAATAAATATGTCTTCTGTCCCTGCGTCACCGCTACTGGCCCTGGAGTATGTCAAATAACTGCAGAGTGTTGCACTGTGGACTGGAATACAGCGGTGATTTAACAGCCAACACAGAGCCAGGAAATAATTTTGCGCAAGCCTGCTGTAACACTTAGCTGGCTGCGTATGAGTTAGGAGGACTACTACACTCAGCACAGACCCAGAACACTGAGGACAGTCACAGGCAGCCCAAATAGATTTTTTTCCCCAAATGTTTTTCCAAAGGCCCACTGCCTATATTCAATCAATATGTCTTCTGTCCCTGCCTCAATATATATATATGTGTTCTGTCCCTGCCTCACAATATATGTCTTCTGTCCCTGCCTCACCACCACTTCTGGCCCTGGAGTATTACTGCAGGGCGCAATGCTCTGCACGGCCGATATACCAAAAAAAAAAAAAAGTGCAACACTGCAAAAAGCAGCCTCCACACTACTGCACACGGTTAGATGTGGCCCTAAGAGGACCGTTGGGGTTCTTGAAGCCTAAAATACTCCTAACACTCTCCCTATAGCAGCTCCACCAAGATAGCACTTTCCCTCCTCTATGTCAGAACGCATCTGTGGCGAGCCGCGGGAGGGGTCGATTTTTATACTTGGGTGACACCTGATCTCGGCTTGAACGTCGCAGGGGGAAGTTGTAATGCCTTCCCTGTCTTTCTATTGGCCAGAAAAGCGCGCTAACATCTCAGAGATGAAAGTGAAAGTAACCCGAACATCGCGTGGTACTCGTCACGAGTAACGAGCATCTCAAACACGCTAATACTCGAACGATTATCAAGCTCGGACGAGTACGTTCGCTCATCTCTAGTGATGACTTGTCAAACATCAGACAAAAACAATAAGTCATGGAAACACCACAGAAACGGATAGGGAAGGGCAGGGGCAGCATGTATGGCTGCATATGAGGCTTCCAGGTCCCACTATTAATCCAAAATGGGGGCAAGAGTCTGGAGTCACCCCCCTAACAATTTACATGGGACAGACCCTCATTAGCAAGGCACACGCGCTGGCACATCTTAGGTAAGCACCACACTACCTGCAACCAAGGACAATCACTACCTGCGGGTTACACCGCTGCCTCTTTTCCGGGGTTATATGCTGGCATTGCTGCCCCAATCCCGTGCCAGCTCCGTCACAAAATTGTCAGGAGCCGCAAACGTGGGCATAAAGGGGACTCAGGCGCCAGCGCTTCTACACATCTCCACAATTCAGCAATACTCTGTGTGAGAAGCACGTGAGCAGGCCCAGGGTCAGACTCAGTCCCAGCCTTCACCTTGAGTGACCCAAGGTGCCGCGAGTTACATAGCAATGGGAAATCCATGTGTCCCCACACAATTCATTCTGTGTAGGTGTCAGATAGCTCAACATCGCAATGGGAAGTATTTGAGTTCCTTGGGCTCGCCTATGCTGTGGGCGCACAAAGATGGTATTACACAGGAAGAAATCAGAGTGCCCAAACGTGGCAGAGTTTCACCCCGCCAAGGACCTCGGCCCACATTTCTACCCTAGTCAGTCAGTGTATTTGTGCCAGACAGGTAAAATACCGCAATGGGAAGTCTTTGTGCACCCACAGCACAGGCGAGCCCCTGGAACCCAAGGAAAGTATTACACATAAAAAAATCAGAGCGCCCAAACATGGCAGAGTTTCACCCTGCCAAGTGCCTGGGCCTCGGTCCACATTTCTGCCCTAGTCAGTCAGTGTATTTGTGCCAGACAGGAGAAACACCGCAATGGAAAGTCTTTGTGCACCCACAGCATAGGAGAGCTCAAGGAACTTAAAGATGGTATAACACATGAGGAAAACAGTGCCCAAACATGGCAGAGTTTCACCTTACCAAGGACCTCGGTCCACATTTCTACCCTAGTCAGTCAGTGTATTTGTGCCAGGCAAGTAAAACATCGCAATGGAAAGTCTTTGTACACCCACAGCATAGGCGAGACCAAGGAACTTAAGGATGGTATTACACATGAGAAAAACAGAGTGTCCAAACATGGCAGAGTTTCACCCCGCCAAGGACCTCGGCCCACATTTCTACCCTAGTCAGTCAGTGTATTTGTGCCAGACAGGTAAAACACCGCAATGGGAAGTCATTGTGCACCCACAGCAGAGGCGAGCCCCTGGAACCCAAGGAAAGTAATACACATAAAGAAATCAGAGCGCCCACACACGGCAGTTTCACACTGCCAAGGACCTTGGCCCCAGCTCACACCCTCATTAATCGTGGGCATAAAGCATACTTCGATGCTAGTGCAGCTGTGAACGACTCATTAATGCAGTAATGCTCCTTTTGTTTGGCCCAAACCACTGTTTCAAATAACTGTGCTAACAAGAGAGAAAATAAATGTTGCTCAGCGCTGATCCCCAGACCCTAAGCAGGAGGAGGAGGTGGCATAATAAGGCTCAAAAACCATGACCAAGGTAGGACCCGCAATACTCTGTGTGGGAAGTACGTGAGCGCGCCCTGGGTCAGGCTCGGTTCCAGCCTCCACCTTGTGTGACCCAAGGTGCCGTGAGTTAAATAGCTATGGGAAATCCATGGGTCCCGATACACTTCATTCTGTGTAGGTGTCAGATAGCTCAACACCGCAATGGGAAGTCTTTGAGTTCTTCGGGCTCGCATATGCTGTGGGTGCACAAAGATGGTATTACACAGGAAGAAATCAAAGTGCCCAAACATGGCAGAGTATCACCCCGCAAAGGACCTCGGCCTTGGCCCACATTTCTGCCCTAGTCAGTCAGTCTATTTGTGCCAGATAGGTAAAACACTGCGATGGGAAGTCTTTGTGCACCCACAGCATAGGCAGGTCCCATTAACATTTCTGTAGCAAGAGTATAGGTGGAAACCAGTAACATTTTTTATAGCAAGAGTATAGGCGGAGCCCAGTGACATTTCTGTAGCAAAAGTATAGGCGTACCCCTCAAGCCATTTAGTAGAAACTGCATAGCGGACCCCAGTAACATTTCTGTAGCAAAAGTATAGGCAGACCCCTGTAACATTTCTGTAGCAAGAGTATAGGCAGACCCCAGTAAAATTTGTGTAGCAAAAGTATAGGCAGACACCTG
Organism: Eleutherodactylus coqui; assembly: GCF_035609145.1. Classification (NCBI taxonomy): domain Eukaryota; kingdom Metazoa; phylum Chordata; class Amphibia; order Anura; family Eleutherodactylidae; genus Eleutherodactylus; species Eleutherodactylus coqui. Next base: position 337,220,979 of record NC_089838.1, on the reverse strand, counting down.
TAACATTTCTGCAGCAAAAGTATAGGCGAACCCGTCAAACCATTCAGTAGAAACTGCATAGGCGGACGCCAGTAACATTTCTATAGCAAGAGTATAGGCGGACCCCAGTAACATTTCTATAGCAAGAGTATAGGCAGACCCCAGTAACATTTCTATAGCAAGAGTATATGCGGACCCCAGTAACATTTTTGTAGCAAAAGTATAGGCAGACCCCTGTAACATTCCGAAGCCAGTGTATATGCTGACCCCTGTAACATTTCTGTAGCAAAAGTATAGGCAGACCCCTGTAACATTTATGTAGCTAGAGTGTAGGCGAACCCCTGAAACATTAGTGTACCAAGGGTACAGGCGAACACCTGAAAAAATGTGGTTACCAAGAGTGTAGGCAAAGTCCGGAAAAATTAGTTAGATAACATTATAGGCGAGGGACAGAAAAATTGTTGTAGCAAGAGTAAAAGTGCACTCCTGAAAAATTGCTCAACCGCCAGGGCAGGTGAAACCCATAAACATTTCTTAAAGATACAGCTCGCTGTTGCTTAATTTGTAACAGAGCCTGGTGGCAGCCCTGTGAAAAAAAAATTGTTTTCTGTTAAAGCATCAATACTTTTGAAATGGGCAGTTCAGTGTGATGACATGCTGTTTTAGGAGGAGGAGTAGGAGGAGGAGTACTAATATCCGAGAGTGATTGACAAAGCTAATTCCCCTTTTTTGATAGAGTATGCATTTTTCTCCTGTTGCAGCGAAAAGAATCATTAGGTTCTGCTTCTTTCCGCCGGTGGAAAAGAGCACTCTGGGGAAATCCAGCCTTTTTTCATCTTTATGAGTCTAAGCATGTCGGCACTGGCAGTTGACAGGCGGGTACGCTTATCCGTGAGGATTCCCCCAGCTGCACTAAAAACCCTCTCGGACAAGACGCTAGCGGCAGGGCAGGCCAGCACCTCCAGGGTGTACAGCGTAAGTTAGTGCTACGTGTCCAGCTTTGACACCCAATATTTGTATGGAGCAGAGGCATCACGGAGGGTGGTGGTACGATCGGCTATGTACTCCCTCACCATCTTTTTACAGTGCTCCCTCTGACTCAGCCTTGACTGGGGAGTGGTGACACAGTCTTGTTGGGGAGCTATAAAGCTGGCAAAGGCCTTGGAGAGTGTTCCCCTGCCTGCGCTGGACATACTGCCTGATCCCCGCTCCTTCCCTGCTACTTGGCCCTCGGAACTGCGCCTTCTGCCACTAGTGCTGTCAGATGGGAAGTTTAGCATCACTTTTCCACCAGGGCCCTGTGGTATTGCATCACTCTTGTACCGCTTTCCTCTTCGGGAATGAGAGTGGAAAGGTTCTCCTTATACCGTGGGTCGAGAAGGGTGTACACCCAGTAATTTGTGTTGGCCAGAATGCGTCTAACGTGAGGGTCACTGGAAAGGCAGCCTAACATGAAGTCAGCCATGTGTGCCAGGGTCCCAGTACACAGCACACCGCTGTCCTCACTAGGAAATTGGCTTTCAGGATCCTCCTCCTCCTCTTCAGCCCACACATGCTGAACAGATGAGAGGCAAGCAGCATGGATACCCTCTGCAGTGTGACCAGCTGTCTCTTTCCCCTCCTCCTCCTCTTCCTGCTCCTCCCCCTCCTCCTCCTCCAAAACGCGCTGAGATATAGACATGAGGGTGGTCTGGCTATCAAGCAACATACTGTCATCCCCCATCTCCTGTTCCAACCACACAGCGTTGGCCTTTATGCTAAGCAGCGAACTTCTCAGCAGGCAAAGCAGCAGGATGGTAATGCTAATGATTGCCGCATTACCGCTCACCATCTGGGTAGACTTCTCAAAGTTTCTGAGGACCTGGCAGATAACTGCCATCTATGCCCACTCCTCAGTAAAGAATTGCGGAGGCTGACTACCACTACGCCGCCCATGTTGCAGCTGGTATTCCACTATTGCTCTACGCTGCTCGCAGAGCCTGGCCAACATGTGCAGCGTAGATTTCCAGCGTGTGGGCATGTCGCACAGCATTCGGTGCTCTGGCAGCTGAAACCGACGTTGCAGGGTCCTCAGGGTGGCAGCGTCCGTGGTGGACTTGCGGAAATGTGCGCAGACATGGCGCACCTTGCCGAACAGGTCAGACAAGTGGGGTAGTTTTTTAGAAATCGCTGAACCACCAGATTGAAGACGTGGGCCAGGCATGGCACGTGTGTAAGGCTGCCATGCTGCAGAGCTGCCACCAGGTTATGGCCGTTGTAACACACGACCATGCCTGGTTGAAAGCTCAGCGGCGAAAACCAGAGGTCGGTCTGCTCTGTCAGACCCTGCAGCAGCTCGGGGGTCGTGTGCCTCTTGTCACCTAAGCTGATTGGTTTCAGCACTGCTTGCTGACGCTTGACCACCGTTGTGCTGCTGCGCCGTGCGCTACCGACTGCTGGTAACGTGCTCACACTTCTAAATTGAGCGGTAGAGGTGGCAGAGGAGGAGGGGGAGGGTTTGGAGGAGGTGGCATAAAACGCCGCAGCTACCAGCACCGAGGTAAGACCCGCTATTCTGGGTGTGGGTAGGATGTGAGCGGTCCCAGGCACTGACTCGGTCCCAGCCTCCACCAAATTCACCCAATGTGCCGTCAGGGAGATATAGTACTGCCCGCCAGTACTTGTCCTTGTGTCCGTGGTTAAGTGGACCTTAGTAGGCTTAGCAAACCAGGTGGGGTCATCTACCTCATCGTCCAGCTGCTCTTCCTCCGAATACTCTGTGCGCTCCTCCCTCGGACTTACTGCCCTTACTACTACCTCACTGACATACAACTGTGTCTCATCATCCTCATCCACAAAAAGTTCTTGATACAGTTGCCGGACGTCCCCAGCTTCATCACCTGGACTCCGGGAACTTTCCAAAGGTTGAGCATTGGTCACGACAAACTCCTCAGGTGAGAGAGAAACCGTTTTTTCCCCACTCATGGCAGGGACCCGAAAACAGTTTCTGGGAGTCTGCCTGCTCAGAGTATGTCATTTTCATGGAGTCAGGAGGCTGGGAGGAAGGAGGAGCAGCCAGAAGATTCAGAGTTGCAGTCCCTAGGCCGGGAGTAGTGGACTGCGTAGAAGACTGGGTGGTCAATACATTTCTGCCATCCACGACAGCACCTGCTCGCACTGCTCTGTTTGCAATAAAGGTCTACCATGCAGACCCATAAATTGTGATATAAAGCTGGGGACCCCAGAAACTTGCCTCTCTCTTAGGCCTCATGTCCACGGGGAAAATCAGATCCGCTGCAGATTCTACATGGAGAATCTGCAGCGGGTCCCTCCTGCCCCGCGGACATGAGCGCTGAAAATAGAAATTTAAAAGCATTTACCTTTCCGTAGCGGGCGGCGAAGGTCAGCTGTTCCTCACGGCCGGATCTTCATTTTCGGCCGGCGGATGAATTCCTGACGCCGGCGGCACGTCGCCAGCACGTCGTCGACGTGCCGCGCGCATGCGCCGGGCACATCCGCCGAGCCGAAGCAAGGGAGATGCGGCCGTGAGGAAGAGCAGAGCTTCGCGGTCCGCTGCGGGTGAGTAAATGCTTTTAATTCCTATTTTAGGTCTCCCGCGGATCCGGACGGCTTCCATAGGCTTCAATAGAAGCCCGCGGGAGCCGTCCCCGCGGGAGACCCGCATGAAAATGGAGCATGGTCCAGATTTTTTCATGCTCCATTTTTTTTTAAATGCCTTTTATTGACGATCCGCGGGTATTTATCTACCCGCGGGTGGTCAATGCATCCCTATGGGGTGCGGATCCGCGCGCGGGAGATCCGCTGCGGATTTTAAATCACATTTTGCCCGTGGACATGAGCCCTTAATCCCGCTGCAGCCAGCTGTGATTCACCACGCCCAGGAACTTGGCCTGTGTTCACACCCTCACTTGGACGCCCGTGTCCTCGACCCTTACCCCTACTCCTCATCATGGCGGATTAAGAATAGAGCAGGGCCCAAATAATTTACCCCACTGTACAGCACTGACAACTGCACACCGCACACAGAGACTTGTAGATAGCGGAGGCTCTATGCTGTGGCTTAACCCCTTAGTGACAAAGCCTGTTTGCGCCTTAGTGACGGAGCCAAATTTTGGAAATCTGACATGCGTCGTTCAACATAGCATAACTCCATAAAGGTTTTGCATATCCAAATGATTCTGACATTGTTTTTTTGACACATGTTGTACTTCATTTTGGTTGTAAAAAGAGACTGATATAATTTGTGTATATATTTATTAAAAGTATCAATATCGGAAAAAGTTTGAAAATTTTTTTCATTTTTTTCACATTTTCAACTGTAATATCTCAAATATAGTCAAACATACCGTACAAAGTTTTTTTATAGGATATATATTTCCATCTGTTTTCTTTATTCTGAATGCACATTTGAAAAACTTTTGTGTTTTTTTTAACCATTTAGTTGACGTACAAATTTAACATTACTTTTCAGCATTTTGAGGAACACTTTGTTTTCCTGCACCAAGCCAAGTTTGCAAAGGCTCATGAGTGTCAGAATAATAGATACCCCCCCAAATGACCCCATTTTAAAAACTAAACCCCTTAATGTATTCAATGAGGGGTGTCTTGAGTATTTTGACCCCACCGTTGTTTTTCAGGAATAATTCAATTTAGATGAGAAAAAATAAAATTTCATATTTTTGCAAATATGTCATTTTAAAGACATATTTTTTTCCTAGAGTGCCCATGAAAATGAGGATTTACACCCCAAAATGGATACCCCTGTTTGTCCCGTGTTCAGAGACATACCCATTGTGGCCCTAATATTATGTCCATATGCACAACGGGGCCCAAAATGAAAGGAGTAGTCGGTGGTTTTCAGAGCATAAATTTTCCTTGAAGGTGTTCTAGGCCCCATAGCACATTTGTAAAGTTCTTGAGCAGCCAAAACCAAAGAGAACCCCCACAAGTGACCCCATTTTAAAAACTAGACCCCTTAACAAATTTATCTAGGAGTGTACTGTCCATTTTGACCCCACAGTTTTTGAATGAATTCAAGCAAAGCAAAATGAAAAAATGTGATTTTCGTTTTTATTGTGGCAATTCTGTCATTTTAAAAACTGCTTTTTTTTGTACAGCACACACATGAATGAAGACTTGCACCCCAAAATGGATACCCCTATTTGTCCCGTGTTCAGAGACATACCCATTGTGGTCCTAATATTTTGTCCTTATGCACAATGGGGCCCAAAATGAAAGGAGTAGTCGGTGGCTTTCAGAACAGAAATTTAGCATGAAGGCGTTTTAGGCCCCATAGCCCCCTTGTAGAGCCCTTGAGTGGCTAAAATGACAGAGAACCCCAACAAATGATCCCATTTTGAAAACTAGACCCCATAACGAATTTATCTAGTGGTGTACTGTGTATTTTTACCCTACAATTTTTGAATAAATCTAAGCAAAGCAGTAGGAAAAAATTACAATTTTTATTTTTTTGGCAGTTGTATCAATTTAAAAACTGTTTTGTTTTGTACAGCACACATATGAAGGAAGGCTTTCACCCCAAAATGGATACCCCCATTTGTCCTATGTTCAGAACCATACCCCTTGTGGCCCTAATCTACTTAAAGGACACATGGCTAGGCCTATAATGGAAGGAGCACCCGTTAGATTTCAGGGTACAATGGAATAAATTCCAGGCCCCATTGTCCAATTGTAGAGCCATTGAGCGTCCTAAACGATAATGAATCCCCACAAGTGACCCCATTTTAAATTTGTCATTGTAAAAACAGTTTTTTTGTACAGTGTACATAGGAATAAAGATGTTCACCCCAAAATGGATACCCCCGTTTGTCCCGTGTTCAAAAACATACCCCTTGTGGCCCTAATCTACTTAAAGGACACATGGCAAGGCCTGTAATGGAGGGAACACCCGTTGGATTGCAGGGCAAAATTGAATACATTCCAGTCCCCATTGCCCACTTGTACGGAATAAAAATTGACACCTTAAACCCCCCCCCCCCACACACACACACACACACCGCGCCCTTTTCGGCGTTCCCCAAATCTTAGATAAAATTAATAATTTGAACTGTGTAGTATTTCCAAAGACAGTGGTAATTACGGAGGCTGGTTGGGATGGGTACATGGGACAATAAAACCAGATATCCCCCCTCCTCTCATGCTTTTTGGGGGTATTTCCTGACCTCAGTATCGGGTAAGGGGTGTAAAAGAGGCGCTCTGTGAGTCTCCGTAAGCTTGATGAGGTGTGGCGGTCTCACACAGAAGACGCTCAACAAGGTGCTCCTGGAACTGCAGGAAGGCGAGCGTTCCCGGGGCTTCTTGTAAATTGTGTATTACAGGTAGCGGTCTAAATAACGCCAGGCTCATGCAGCCATAGGTGTAATCCGCTTGCGGAGGCCGGCAGCGGATCCCAGCTGTGAGCCGGCCGTGACCCTGTGTACGGCCACGTAATGTACTGCGCATAACTGCCTACTCACACAGGCGGTCATGTGCAACACATTTTTTTGTTTGTTTGTATTTCCAGCACCGTCGCTTAGCGCTGACACGGGTACCCGCAGCCCGTACACAGTGTAGTTGCGTATGAGCTGCAGGTATATCCGCGACCATGGAGCACAATGGGCTCTATGTTGCGGATATCCTCAGTAAAATAGAACCTGCTGCGTTCTCTTTTCTGTGAGTGGATTACGCAATTCCGACCCACTAATGTGAGCGGAATTGTGTAATCCAATGCAATTAATCTGTGTATTACCGCGGATCAGACGCATATGGAATCGTAATTCCTATCCGGTCATGTGAGACCAGCCAAAGGTAGATCCCTACCTTTTTATCACGTGACTGGCGACTGCTCAACAAGGTCACTGCTCCAGGCTCTCGGTGACCATTGGTCGCTGGGAGCAGGGAGATTTAAAATTTCCTGTGCTCCCTGTCTCCTGCGCATGTGTCCGGTGTTTTGGCGGCGGTCGCATTTGCAGAATCCGGGAAAGTTCACGGAGGAAGATCGCGTCGGGGTGCAAATACGGAGGCCTCCGGTAAAAAGTTTCATCTCATCTCACCGATCGCATCGGTGAGGGGAGGTGAACCTTCACCTTTTTTTTACTTTTACGTGATCGCCATTATCCATTGGATAACAACGAACACGTGACCAGGAACCGCTCGCCGCGGCCCCCCATGAAATCTCCAGGCTCTCGGCTAAGTTTTGTAGCCAGGAGCAGGGAGATTTTATATTACCCTTGCAATCAACGGCTTTTGCACTGCGCCTGCCATTTTGCCGACGGGCGTGTGCGCAGAAGCTGGGGTAAATCCGCGGGTCTCAGGTACGTCATTTCATCCTCCCTCATGGATAAGATCCATGGGGGGAGATGAAACGTAAGCTTTTTTTAACTTTTTTTTTACTTTTTAAAACTTTTTTTTCTTTTTTTACACTTTTTGTTTTTACTTTTTACACTTTTTTTTAAATTGAAATGATCACTGTTATCCATAGGATAAGAGTGATCATGCCCCCGGTGAAATCTCTGTGCTCCTGGCTACACATGGCAGCCAGGAGCAGAGGGATTTTAAATTTCCTGGGGCTCGAGCCCCTCTGTGCACGCGCCTGATGATTGACTTCGGGTCCCGGGACACCGGGGACATCGTGCGACCTGAGGTGAGTATTTTCACCTCCCCTCATAGCACTTTTTTTTTACTTTTTGAACTTTTTCGCGATCGCTCCTATCCGCGGCCCCCGGTAACATCTCCTGGTTCCCGTCTACCTTCAGGAGCCGGGAGCCAGGAGATTTTAAATTTGCCGGGGGCTCCAGGGCTTCTGCGCATGCGCTAAGATATTGCTATTCATGAATGAATAGCTAAGAGCTATCTGCCATTGGCTGAGCGCTCAGCCAATAGCTAAGCATTAGCTGCTATTGGCTGAGCCCTTAGCCAATCCGCACAGCCCTTTCAGGAGGCGGGGATTTTTAAATCCCCGTCTGCTGAAAGAGCTCAGTAGCAGTGTCGGGGAGCCAGCCGGAGGTCGCGGCTGACAGCAGGAAAGGTGAGTAACTTTTTTATTATTTTTTTAACCAATTTTTGATGATTATCGGGGAAGGGCTCATATTTCAAGCCCTTCTCCGATAATCATTCTGCAGGGCTTGTCAGAAACCAGCCATGGGATAGCATGCCGCAGACTTCTGCCACATGCCGCGGGGATGAAGGAAACTCCTGTCACAGCTGTGGCAGAAGTCTGTGGCATTCTCCATATCTTTTCAATGGGGCTAGTGCTGCTGCAGCTGGCCCCATTGAAAAGACTGGCGATGTTGCTGCGATATCCCAGTGATTTTCTCGCACTGCTCTGCGAGAGTTTTCACTTACTCTCGCAGCGCAGTGGAGAAAAAAACGCCAGTGGGTGGGAGCCCTAATGCACACGGTCAGATGTAGCCCTAAGAAGGAGCGTTGGGGTTCTTACACAGAGGATCAGGAGGACTGTATAGTGTATATAACTTTCCCTATAGAAGTGGCTGTGCCCCAACACTCTGTGTCTAATGCACTGCAGATACAGAACGGTATAACTGAAGTTGTTTACAGTAGGCTAGGAAATATTAGAGTGCAATTTCACGGTGAGAGCTGGTTGTACGGCACTGCAGCCTGAGAACACTACTACTGAAAGCCTGGGAACAGGCCTAGATGCGTAATACAAAAATTAATGCACTACAACTCCCCGCCAGCCACAACTATAATGCACACGGTCAGATGTAGCCCTAAGAAGGACCGTTGGGACTCTTGAAGACAGGATCCTACTCTAACACTTTCCCTATATAAGCAGCTCCTTCCCTAAACTCTGCATAATACACTGCAGACTGAGAACGCTATAGTTTAAATGGTCTGTACAGCCTGAGATGCTTAAAAAAAAAAAAATGGTGCACTACTGCTCCCAGCCAGCCACAACAGTAATGCACACTATGAAGAGTAGCCCTAAAAAGGACCTTTGGGGTTCTTAAAGACAGGATCCTACTTTAACACTTTCCCTAACCTCTGCCAGCATGTGTCTGAAGTGAGCCGCGGGTGGGACCACTTTAAGTACTCGGCGGTCACCTGATCTTGCCAGCCACTCACTACTGTGGGGTGGGATAGGGCTGGCACGTCACAGCAGGAAGTGGTACTGCCTTCCCCGCATGTCTATTGGCTAGAAAATAACGCTAAACCTGCAGGGAAGGAAGTGGAATTGACTTGAGTACTGCGTGGTGTTCGTCTCGAGTAACGAGCATCTCGAGTACCCTAATGCTCGAACGAGCATCAAGCTCGGACGAGTGTGCTCGCTGATCTCTAGTGACCATAAGACACTGAGTAATCACTGGGATGGGGTGACCACAGAACGGGATCAGAAGCACGATAGGAACTTTTGTTGTTGTTGTTTGCTGTGTTTTGCTTTTTTACTCTTAGGGATACGCTGATGCTACACTGACTAACCACACACTACACTGACTAATGATGGGATGGGTGACTACTAGAGATGACAGAGCACCAAAATGCTCGGGTGCTCGTTATTCGAGTCGAGCTTTTCGTAATGCTCAAGAGCTCGTTTCAAGTAACGAACCCCATTTAAGTCAATGGGAGACTCAAGCATTTTTCAAGGTGACCCATGCTCCACCTGAAAACATCACAAAGTGATGGAAACATCACAGAAATTGATAGGGAACAGCAGGGGCAGCATGCATGGATGCATCTGAGGCTCCCAGTTCGCACTATTAAGCCAAATTGTGGGCAAGAGCCTGGTGGTTACCCCCCTAACAATTTAGTTGGGCCAGACCGGAATCAGCAAGGCACACGCCCTGGCACATCTTAGCTAAGCACCACACTGTGTGGAACGAAGGCCAATCACAGCCTGCTAGTGACACCACTGCCTCTTCTCCTGTGTTACATGCTGGCATTGCTGTGCAATCCACCCACGATGCAGGACATTGACCCCTAGGTCTGGTAAGGCCCACTTGGTACCTAGTCCTGATCCAAGGTCTGGTCCGGATGGTGAGGGTGTGTGCATTAGGGGTACAAGTGTGAATGGGAATACTCCCAGTTCAGCCCAAGTTTCTGATGCTATTAAGAGCTCAGAGACCCAGGCAGCTCTTGGCGCACTTAATATGAGGGCACGTGCTGCACAAGCTGGTACTGTATCTGTAGGTGGTCAGGAGGGGTCGCAGGTTCCAGTCACCCCTCCGGTGGCGACAACATCTGGTAGGAGTTATCCCAGTGTCACCACTGGAGGGGTGTTTCCTCCTTGTCTCCGGGCTCTAGGGAGGGCGATTTGCAACAGCGCCTCCTGGGGGCTTTGCGGAGAGGGAGAGTTCAATTACAGTTGGAGGAAGAGAGGCGGACCTATTTCTCTGGATAGAGAGACATGGCTTAGTGGCCTTCCGAGAGCAAAGGGGGGAAACCGTATGGTCCCTACCAACACCCAGGCAGGACGTAGCTTGTAGGAATGTGGTCAGTCTTTGCTGGAGAGGCAATGATGAATGTCCTCCGAGGAGGGAGGTAGTGGAGCTTCTACTGAAGATGGGCTTTCGGGCGGTTGACATCGTTGCCCTGATCCATCCCTATGCCATATCTGAGTTTTACATCAGTTTCGTTCGCCCAGAGGGCCTACAGATCTTCTGGAGAAACTACAAGCTGATGAAAAAGGAGCCTGGCTGGTGATACTTTGGTGTCCATGTGGTGTCTCGTCAAAATGAGGTCAAGAAGGTTACCGTTTTGACCTGTAATGAGTTCCTTTCTTGCTACGATATTATAATAATAATAAACTTTATTTGTATAGCGCCAACATATTCTGCAGCGCTTACATAGACAGGGGATACAGAAAGACAAAAGTACAAACATTACAGAACCACAGTTACATAGTAATCAATTGATGGAAACAATAGGGGTGCGGGTCCTGCTCCAACGAGCTTACATACTACAAGTAATGGGGTAACACAGAAGGTAAAGGGGCTGGAGATGTGCACTGTATGGCGAGGTGGAGAGTGAGGGGTGATATACACATAGACAATGGTCAGACATTTAGCCGTGTGACGGCAGAAACAGTATGACTGCAGGAGTGGTTTATGATGGCTAGCAGGGATTGCAGTCAGTAGGTCAGGGAGCATGTTATCAGACGGAGTACAAAGGGGTTTGTTTAGGGAATTCGGTATGCCCCCCTGAAGAGGTGCGTTTTTAGAGCACGCCTGAAGTCCTGCGAGTCCTGGATTGCCCGAGTAGCCTTTGGTAGTGCGTTCCAAAGGACCGGGGCTGCTCTGGAGAAGTCTTGGAGGCGGGAATGAGAAGTTTGAATTAAAGGGGCGCTCAATCTGGTTTCGTTAGCAGAGCGGAGAGCCCGGGCTGGTTGATGGATTGAGATGAGGGAGGCGATATAGGGGGGCGCTGCACTGTGGAGGGCTTTGTGGATGAAGGTGGCGAGTTTACATTGAATTCTGTATTTAACGGGCAGCCAGTGCAGTGTACGTCACAGGGCAGAGGCGTCCGAGTAGCGGCTGGACAGGAAGATGAGCCTGGCTGCCGCATTCAGGATGGATTGGGGAGGGTAGAGTCTGGTGCAGGGGAGGCCGATCAGCAACAAGTTGCAATAATCGAGCCGGGAGTGGATGAGGGCAACAGTAAGCGTTTTTATGACTTAGCTCAGTCGGTACGATGAAGTGACAGACATGCCCAAGAAGAACAGGGATGAGCACGGCATATGGTCCGGGGTCTGGACGTTTATGGTCAAGCTGAAGCGTTCAGGGAACTCAGTGGCTCACATACCATCTGCAGCCTTCCTCTGTAGGGATCGTATTGTGGCCTTTTACCAGGGGCTGCCTAAACTCTGCCACAGGTGCGGCGACCCCTCACACTTGAGCAGCGCTTGTAAGACCGTGAAGTGCGCTCTGTGTGGCGGTCTGGGTCATCTCCCTGCCTCCTGTGCGGAGATTCAGTGTAACCTGTGTTGTGACCTTGGTCACCCATTTAGCCACTGTCCACATTCCTTTGCCAATGCGGTCTTAGCTCCATGGATGGGGGTCGTGATGTGACCTCCAGGGGAGAGGGGACCAGCAGACGTGAGTGGGCTCAGGAGCCAGGCAAAAGACAGCTGGTCATCAGAGGCATCATGAGAAACCCAGAAGGAGCAGGGAGCTGGCAGGAGCCCACGTAGCAGGTAGGACAATGGTGGCCCCCGTTCCCGAAGCAAATTTTGCGTCTGAGGCTTTGAGGGACAGCAAGACACCACTGCCTCTTCTCCTGTGTTACATGCTGGTATTGCTGTCCAAACCCCCCAAGAACACAGGCACGAGCCTGCATCCACAGCGTACTGAAATTTTTTCCAGTGCAGCATCCAGCTGTCCCCATCCCAGACGGGGTAAGGTGCACCCCTTCGCCTCCTTCGCCAACGGGTGCTCCGCGACACAGTAGGCTGGTCCTTCCAGCTCCTTATGTCCGACAGACTGATGCCGCCCGGAGCGGCACACAAAAGAGGAGCCGCCACCAGGTTACGCCCATTGTCACACACGACCATGCCTGTTGGAGGTTCAGTGGCGAAAGCCACAGATCTGTCTGCTCTGTCAAACCCTGTAACAGCTCTTGTGCGGTGTGCCTCCTGTCACCTAGTAAATTCATAAGCTGATCACATACTCTATTAATAGGTCACCTCTTGTCATATAGTAAATTCATAAGCTTATCACGTACTCTATTAAATAAAAGGAGAAGTTTCCCAAACCTTTGGTCACTTCCTATTTGCTTTAACCTGGAGTGTTGCGCCTTCTCCACTGCCAGTTTTTTAGTTCTATTCTCTTGTCAGCTAAGCTCAGGAGTTTCAGCACAGCCTGTTGACGCTTCCCCACAGCAGTGCTGCAGCACCTCGAGCTATCGACTGAAGGTGACATGCTCACAAATGATAATTGAGAGGTGGAGGAGGAGGTGGCATAATAAGCCGGAGAAACCATGATGGAGGTAGGACCCGCAATCCTGGGTGTGGGTAGCACGTGAGGAGAACCAAGGTCAGACTTGATGCCAGCCTCCACCAGGTTAACCCAATGTGCTGTCAGGGAGATGTAGTGTCCCTGCCCACCAGCACTTGTCCACGTGTCGGTGGTTAAGTGGATCTTCCCAGTGACTGCGTCGGTGAGGGCAAGGTTGATATTGCGTGACACATGCTGGTGTAGGATGAGGACGGCACAGCGAGAAAAATAGTAGCGACTGGGGCCCGAGTAGCGAGGAATGGCCACCGCCATGAGGTTGCGGAAAGCCTCAGTTTCTACCAGCCTAAATGGCAGCATCTTCAGGCTCAGCAGTTTGGAGATATGGACGTTTAGCGATTGTGTATGCAATTGGGTGGCTGCATATTTGCGCTTGCACTCTAATGTTTGTGTTATGAACAGCTGAATGCTGCACTGGGACACATTGGTGGAGGCAGTGGAGGACCGCGCAGGTGAAGGGGTGAGTGCAGGGTGGGAGACGCTCATGCCTGCATCCTGGGAGGAGGATTGCATCTCAGTGCCAGGATGTGACACAGGGGAAGAGGCAGTGGTGTGACCCGCAGGCAGTGAATGGCCTTCGTTCCACCTGCGCATGCTGGTGGTGGTCAGACTGCTAGTGGTGGCTCACGGACAACCTCACGGACAGACAACTTTGTCTCATCATCATCATCAACAAATACCTCTTGACACACTACTTGGGCGTCCCCACCCTCATCACCCTGAGACTGTGAAAGGTCCAAATTTTGGGCATCGGTCACGACAAACTCCTCAGGTGGCTGATGGATGGTTTTGTCTGACTCAAGGAAGGGACCTGAGAACAGTTCCTGGGTGTATGCCTGTTCTGAATCTCTCCTTTTCCTGGAGTGACCAGGCTGGGAGGAAGGAGGAGCAACGTGAGGATTTCCAGGTCCAGTCCCTTGGCTAGTGTGAGTGGACTGCATGGAAGACTGTGTGTTGGATAAATTACTGGATGCATTATCCGCTATCCACGTTATTACCTGATCGCACAGTTGTGCTTTTAACAATGGCCTACCACGCAGACCTGCAAAATGTGACATGAAGCTAGGGAGTGTAGATACGCAGCATTCTGCTACTCCCTCAGCAGCAGGCCCTGTTTCACCCCACCCAGGACCTCGGCCTCTGCCCACACCCTCATTCAGACGCCCACGTCCATGTCCTCGACCTCGACCCTTACCCCTAGTCTTCATCATGTTGTATAATACACTTGGTCAAAATGCTACGCAAACTGTAAGGTATTTTGCGTATACTTTAAGCCCAAAATAGACACTGTAAACAGTGTATAGTCTTGTTAGATAGTGTGGATTGACAGGACACACACAGGGGCTATATAGCGTACCCTTTGAGCCCCCCAAAAAAGAAACTGTAAACTGCGTACAATCAAGTTAGATAGTATGGATCGACAGGACACACGAGTATATAGCGTACGCTTTAAGCCCCCCCAAAATGTAAACAGCGTATAGTCTTGTTATATAGTGTGGATTGACAGGACGCATGCAGGAATATATAGCGTATGCTTTAAGCTAAAAATATACACTTTAAACAGCGTATAGTCTTGTTAGATAGTGTGGATTGACAGGACGTACGCAGGGGTATATAGCATATGCTTTAAGCCCTCCCCCCCCCCAAAAAAAAACGTAAACTGCGTATAGTCTGCTTAGATAGTGTGGATTGACAGTACACACCAAGGGGTTAATTTGGCATACACTTTAAGCCCAAAATATACACTCTAAGCAGCACATAGTCTTGTCAGATAGTGTGGATTAACAGGACGCACACAGGGGTATATATATCGTATGCTTTAAGTCCCCCCCAAAAAATGTAAACTGCGTTCAGTCTTGTTACATAGTGTGCATCAACAGAATGCACACAGGGGTATATTGCATACGTTTTAAGGCCCCCCAAAAACTGTCAACTGTGTACAGTCAAGTTAGATAGTATGCATCGATAGGACGCACACAGTGGTATATAGTGTATGCTTTAAGCCCCCCCCCCCAAAAAAAAACCTGTAAACAGCGTATAGTCTTCTTAGATAGTGTGGATTGACAGGACGCACACAGGAGTATATATCGTATGCTTTAAGCCCCCCCCCCCCCCCCCAAAAAAAAGAAAAATTAATAAAAAAATGAAAAATGACAGAAGTTTTGTTACTTCCTATCTACTCTCTGTACATCACAGGTAACAGTATGCAGTATTCAGCCGGGATGCTTGAGAGAACTTTATGCGCACTACTGGTCCCAGCCAGCCAAACCGCTGATGCACACAATGAGAGAAGTTGTAGTCCTAAAGAGGACTGTTGGGTTCTTGGAAAAAGCATCCCTGCCTAAATGCAACCTCAACCCTACACTATCACTTTCCCTGAATAGCAGGAGCTCTGTCCCTCAGCTAATGCAGCCTGCTTGTGAGGTGAGCCTCAGGGACCCGAGTTTTTATTCTTGTAGGTCACATCATCCGGCCAGCCAGTCACTGCTATAGACATGCACAGGGTTGGCACATCATAGCAGGAGGTGCCAAAGCCTTCCCTGCATGTTTATTGGCTAAAAAATGCGCTAAACATGTGGGGAGGAGAGGGTGAAATTTTCTCTAGCACAGCGTGGTGCTCACTCGAATAACGAGTACCTTCGAGTATGCTAATGCTCAATCTAGCATCAAGTTCAGACGAGCATGCTCGCTCATCTCTAATTACCAGTAGAGATGCCAGAAACAAAAAGTGGATGGGGACAAGAGGAGGTGCAGGAAAGAAGGGGATCAAAGCTATTCTGGAATTGGAATATTATTTTTGCTGTATGTTGTCAATTATCTCTTTGAAATAAGCAGACAGGTCTTCAGCTCTGAGATACATTATAAGCAGTTGCACTTTAAGGCCTCGGTCACACAGGCGTTTTTTCCCGCGATTTGCGGATCGCATAACGGATGCGCATCCGCAAATCGTGTGACCGGGGCCGACGATTCACTAAAAAAGCTGCACCTAGCAGCGTTTTCAGTGAAACTGACCCACACTGCCCGCTATCCTCTGCCACAGCTGTGCCACTGCTGTGATACAGCTGTGGCAGAGGAGAACGATGTTCGCCAATTGAATTCAATGGAGCCGGCAATACAGCCGGCTCCATTGAAAGCAATGGGCTGCCGGCGAGCGCGGGATGAATTTTCGGGAAGGGCTTAAAAATATAAGCCCTTCCCTGAAAATCATCCTAAAATGTGTAAAAAAAAAAATGTATACTCACCTTTTCCCAGCAGCCGGAGTTTAGCCGCGTCTGGCCGGCAGTTCTCCTGAACTGCTCTGTGTAGTATTCAGCAGCCGGGGATTTAAAATCCCCGCCTGCTGAATGAGCTGCCTCTGATTGGTCACAGCCCTCACCAATCAGAGGCAGCTCTCACTCACCCATTCATGAATTCATGAATGGGTGTGAGTGAGTGCTGCCTCTGATTGGCTGAGTGCAGGGACAAATCAGAGGCAGCTCTAAGCTATTGAATAACAGCTGAGAGCTGCCTCTGATTGGTCCCTGCGCTCAGCCAATCAGAGGCAGCACTCACTCACCCATTCATGAATTCAAAAGACATAGGTGGAGAAACATTCTCTAGTCAGATGTACCCAGATTTCTGTTGCACCACAGTGATAGAAGGTCAGAATTTGGTGCATTAACCTTTTAACCCTTCCTTTCAGGCTGGTGGAAGTGGAGTAATGGTGTAAGGTAAGTTTTCTGGGAAAAAAAGGTTTTCACCAATACCCATGGATGGATTTTTGAATTGTAGGATTGATCAAAGCAGAATTTCTGTGGTTCTAAAATCCAAAGAAAGTACAACATGTTACAAGATGGGAATCTTCAATAAAGTGACCTTTCAGTGTATATTCCATTCTTTACAATAGTAAAGTTCCTTTTTGCATTTCTTTCATTATTTTTTCTAAGGCCTGGTTTATATCCTTATTCCTCAAGCTGTATATAATGGGGTTAAGAAGAGGAGTTACAACATTGTAGAACAGGGAGAGGAGTTTCTTTGCATTGATCATATTTGGAAATAAATATATGCTAATAAGTGACCCATAATATAAGGACACAACCAGCAGGTGAGAGCTGCAGGTGGAGAAGGTCTTCTGCCTCCCAGTCACCGATGGCATCTTCAGTATGGTGGCAATAATATAAATGTATGAAATAATGATCACCATGAATGGACAAATGACTAGAGGAACAGCAATTAATTTACTTTCCATCTTCACTACAAAAGTATCTGAGCAGGAAAGTTCAAGTATTGGGTCGAAATCACAGAAGAAATGGTCAATAACATTTGGTCCACAGAATAGTAAATGAGTCATTGTTAAATACATCATCAAAGTTACAAAAACAACAAACCCCCAAGAGAGAAAGATAGTTTTCACACAAAATGTGAAGTTTACGACCAATCTATAATGTAGAGGGTTGCAGATGGCCTGATACCGGTCATAAGACATCACCGTAAGGAGGAGACATTCAATTGATTCTATGGCTAAAAAACAATAAAATTGAGCCAAACAGCTGATAAAAGTAACAGAGCATCCTTCATATAACACAACTCGGAGCATATTGGGTACTATGGTGGTGGTGAGTAAAATATCTAAGAAGGAGAGCTGCGTGAGGAAGAAGTACATGGGAGAGTGGAGTGATCTGCTGTAGGACACCACCAGGATGATGAGGAGGTTTCCACATACAGTTACACAGTAAGTTAGAAGCATTAGAAGAAAGAAAAAGTTCTTTATACAGTAGAAATATTGAAAACCCAACAGAATGACTTCAGTTACAGTGGTGGTGTTATATTGTGTAGTCATAGATTATTAGTGAAGGATTATTAGTATTGGGATTGTGTTGGTCAAGCATGCCAAAGTGTTGATACTGATGTTGAAATCTTACATTAGTGGATTGTACCAGAAGCTATTACAGGTTCTGCCTACAGGGGAATTGAAAAAAAATGTGCTTATTCGTGAAATTTGTACTTAAGTATTATATGTAAGGCAGAGAAACACAATGACTTCTATAAGTCTAGAAATAACCCAACTTTTCTCTTCAAAGCTAGGATAGAAACTATCCAGTACAGGCCCTTAGCTGTTACCTCCTTTAGGATTGCCATATGAGTCAAATGAATTATAGACTTATAATGACAGGTTGTCTCTTTTTCTGTATTAGGAAAGGGCATATATCAGCACCTAATCCCAAGGAAAATCATCTCCACAATAGAAGTAAATGCTTCCAAATGGTAACTTACCTGGTGCTCGGCTGAAAATCCCAGGAGATCTCTGCCGGCACCTAGTGTCCACGTTAGCCTCTAATCCTCCTTGGTGTCTGTATCACGAGCAGCAGCCGGGAAGGAAAGCTCACTAAATGATCAGGGCTTAAAAAAATCCATCACAGAAAATAAGAAAAAAATTTCCCCGCGCTCCAAGGGTTAAATATGAATGCAGACCGCCGGTCCGTAATTATAAGACTATTTTAATTATTGCTATGCTTTTCGGCGTGAACTTACGCCTTTTTCAAGCAAAAATACATTTAAAAACCAAACATAAAACCACCTTATATAGATATACACAGGTTTACCTTACACAGGTTGCATTCTTACACCGCTCATGTTATTTATTATTCAGGCTCATTCAAAAGTAAAGGGGTCGATCTATATTTATAATTCCACCTCCTTTATAAAACTGCATTCTTATCGTGAACACACACAGGAATCTAAATCTACATATACAGTGGGGGAAAAAAAGTATTTAGTCAGATACCAATTGTACAAGTTCTCCCACTTAAAAAAGATGAGAGGCCTGTAATTGACATCACAGGTGGACCTCAACTATGAGAGACAACATGAGGAAACACATCCAGAAAATCACATTGTCTGATTTTTAACGAATTTATTTGCTAATAAATGAAGCATGTGATCATTAAATGTATCTAGATACCTTTGGCTCTCTCACCTTCGGTTTTGCAGTTCACTGCTTGCATGTTCTTTATCTACGTGATTTAGACATAATACTATGATTACGGGTTATTTATATGGATGAGGAGATGTAATGACGATGTTATCAGCCATAGAGATGTCATTGCTTCTCCCTTAAGAGCAATATGTTTTTCTAGACAGATAATTCATTTAAAATGTAATTATCATATGTGTTAAAGATTGTTAACCTTTTAGGTTTCATAGCAAACCAGCCAATTTCACCTCATTATTCAATAATGGAAAATGACTCTTTTCACTCTATTCTTAGCCTTAAAGTGCAACTGCCTATAATGTATCTCAGAGCTGAAGGCCTGGCTGCTTATTTCAAAGAGAAAATTGACAACATACAGCAAAAATTAATCCAATTCCAGAATAGCTTTGGTCCCCTACTTCCCTGCACCTCCTCTGGTCCCCTTCCAGTTTTTGTTTCTGGCATCTCTACTGGTAATTAGAGACGAGCGAGCATGCTCGTCTCAGCTTGATGCTCGTTTGAGGATTAGCATACTCGAAGGTACTCGTTACTCGAGCGAGCACCACGCTGTGCTAGAGAAAATTTCGCCCTCTCCTCCCCACATGTTTAGCCATTTTTTAGCCAATAAACATGCAGGGAAGGCTTTGGCACCTCCTGCTATGATGTGCAATCCTGTGCACGTCTATAGCAGTGACTGGCTGGCTGGATCAGGTGACCTACAAGCATAAAAACTCAGGTCCCTGAGGCTCACCTCACAGGCAGGCTGCATTAGCTGAGGGACAGAGCTCCTGCTATTCAGGGAAAGCAATAGTGTGGGGTACAGGTTGCGTTTAGGCATGGATCCTTTTTCCAAGAACCCAACAGACCTCTTTAGGACTACAACTTCTCTCATTGTGTGCATCAGCGGTTTGGCTGGCTGGGACCAGTAGTGCGAACAAAGTTTTCTCAAGCATCCCGGCTGAATACTGCATACTGTTACCGGTGGTATACAAAGAGTAGATAGGAAGTAACAAAACTCCTATCATTTTTTATTTTATTTTATTTTTTTTGGGGGGGGGGGCTTAAAGCATATGATATATACTCCTGTGTGCGTCCTGTCAATCCACACTATCTGAGAAGACTATATGCTGTTTACAGGTTTTTTTGGGGGGGCTTAAAGCATACACTATATACCCCTGTGTGTGTCCTATCGATGCATACTATCTAACTTGACTATACACAGTTGACAGTTTTTGGGGGGGCTTAAAACGTACGCAATATACCCCTGTGTGCATTCTGTCGATGCACACTATGTAATAAGACTGAACGCAGTTTACATTTTCTTGGGGGGGGGGGGGACTTAAAGCATACGATATATATACCCCCGTGTGCGTCCTGTTAATCCACATTATCTGACAAGACTATGTGCTGCTTAGAGTGTATATTGTGGGCTTAAAGCGTATGCCAAATTAACCCCTTGCTGTGTACTGTCAATCCACACTATCTAAGCAGACTATACGCAGTTTATGTTTTTTGTTTTTTTTTTTTGGGGGGGGGGAGGGTTTAAAGCATATGCTATATATCCCTGCATGTGTCCTGTCAATCCACACTATATAACAAGACTATACGCTGTTTACATTTTTGGGGGGGCTTAAAGCGTACGCTATATACTCGTGCATCCTGTCGATCCATACTATCTAACTTGATTGTACGCAGTTTACAGTTTCTTTTTTGGGGGGCTCAAAGGGTACGCTATATAGCCCCTGTGTGTGTCCTGTCAATCCACACTATCCAACAAGACTATACACTGTTTACAGTGTCTATTTTGGGCTTAAAGCATGCACAAAATACCTTACAGTTTGCGTAGCATTTTGACCAAGTGTATTATACAACATGATGAAGCCTAGGGGTAAGGGTTGAGGTCGAGGACGTGGACGTGGGCGTCTGAATGAGGGTGTGGGCAGAGGCCGAGGTACTGGGTAGGGTGAAACTGTGCCTGCTGTTGAGGGAGTAGCAGAATGCCGCGTATCTACACTCCCTAGCTTCATGTCACATTTTGCAGGTCTGCGTGGTAGACCATTGTTAAAAGCACAACTGTGCGATCAGGTGATCACGTGGAAAGCGGATAATGCATCCAGTAATTTATCTACCACCCAGTCCTCCACGCAGTCCACTCACTCTAGCCAAGGGACTGGACATGGAAATCCTCACGCTGCTCCTCTTTCCTCCCAGCCTGGTTACTCCAGGAAAAGGAGAGATTCAGAACAGGCATACTTACAGGAACTGTTCTCAGGTCCCTTCCTTGAGTCAGACAAAACCATTCATGAGCCACCTGAGGAGTTTGTCATGAGCGATGCCCAAAATTTGGACCTTTCACAGTCTCAGGGTGATGAGGGTGGGGACTTCCAAGTATTGTGTCAAGAGGTATTTGTTGATGATGATGATGAGACAAAGTTGTCTGTCCGTGAGGTTGTTGTTAGGGCAGTAAGTCTGAGGGAGGAGCAGACTGAGGATTCAGAGGAAGAGCTGGTGGATAATGAGGTGACTGACGCGACCTGGGTTGCTAAGCCTACTGAAGACAGGGCGTCAGAAGGGGAGGCAAATGCAGCATCAGAACAGTTTGAAAGAGGCAGTGGGGTGGCCATAGGGAGACGAGGGGCCAGAGTAAGTTCCCCACAGCACCTCCATGTGTCAAGCTCCCATGCAGAGGGCTAGGTGTTAGAAGGTTTGGAGGTTTTGTTTATGAGAGCGCGGACGACCAACGAACAATGGTGTGCAACCTGTGCCACACCAAGATCAGCAAGGGAGCCACCACTAGCAGTCTGACCACCACCAGCATGCGCAGGTGGAACAAAGGCCATTCACTGCCTGCGGGTCACACCACTGCCTCTTCCCCTGTGTCACATCCTGGCACTGAGATGCAATCCCCCTCCCAGGATGCAGGCACGAGCGTCTCCCACCCTGCACCCACTCCTTCACCTGCACGGTCCTCCACTGCCTCCACCAATGTGTCCCAGTGCAGCGTTCAGCTGTTCATAACACAAACATTAGAGTGCAAGCGCAAATATGCAGCCACCCAAGTGCATACACAATCGCTAAACGTACATATCTCCAAACTGCTGAGCCTGAAGATGCTGCCATTTAGGCTGGTAGAAACTGAGGCTTTCCGCAATCTCATGGCAGCGGCCATTCCACGCTACTCGGGCCCCAGTCGCTACTATTTTTCTCGCTGTGCCATCCCCATCCTACACCAGCATGTGTCACGGAATATCAACCTTGCCCTCACCAACGCAGTTACTGGGAAGATCCACTTAACCACTGACACGTGAACAAGTGCTGGTGGGCAGGGACACTACATCTCCCTGATGGCACATTGGGATAACCTGGTGGAGGCTGGGATCAAGTCTGACCTTGGTTCTGCTCACGTGCTACCCCCACCCAGGATTGCGGGTCCTACCACCCTCATGGTTTCTCCGACTTATTATGCTACCTCCTCCTCCACCTCTCAATTATCATTTGTGAGCATGTCACCTTCAGTCGGTAGCTCGAGGTGCTGCAGCACTGCTGTGGGGAAGCGTCAACAGGCCGTGCTGAAACTCCTGAGCTTAGCTGACAAGAAAATAGAACTAAAAAACTGGCAGTGGAGAAGGCGCAACACTCCAGGTTAAAGTAAATAGGAAGTGACCAAAGGTTTGGGAAACTTCTCCTTTTATTTAATAGAGTACGTGATCAGCTTATGAATTTACTATGTGACAAGAGATGACCTATTAATAGAGTATGTGATCAGCTTATGAATTTAATAAGTGACAAGAGGCACACTGCCCAAGAGCTGTTACAGGGTTTGACGGAGCAGACAGATCTGTGGCTTTTGTCACTGAACCTCCAACAGGCGTGGTCGTATGTGACAATGGGCGTAACCTGGTGGTGGCTCCTCTTTCGCGTGCCGCTCCATGCTGGGGCGGCATCAGTCTGTCGGACATCAGGAGCTGGAAGGACCAGCCTACTGTGTCGCGGAGCTCCCGTCGGCGAAGTAGGCGAAGGGGTGCACCTTACCTTGTCTGGGATGGGGACAGCTGGACGCTGCGCTGGAAAAAAATTCAGTACGCTGTGGATGCAGGCTCGTGCCTGTGTACTTGGGGGTTTTGGACAGCAATGCCAGCATGTAACACAGGAGAAGAGGCAGTGCTGTCACCCACAGGGGGTGACTGGCCTTCGTTGCACCTAATGTCATGCTTAGCAAAGATGTGCCAGCATGTGTGCCTTGCTGACTATGGTCTGGCCCAACTAAATTGTTAGATGGGTGACCACCAGGCTCTTGCCCACTATTTGTCCAACTGGAGGTGAGCAGGCTTCTCCTTCCAGTCCTTGGCCCAGGGTGGGAGAAGATCTTGAACCCCCCCTTCGTTTGCTCCTAGTGGCATTTAGCTTGCGTCTTTTCTCTAACCACCTCTTGCCTTCCTCATCCACACTGTCATAGTGGGAGGAATCTTCAGAATTGGTTTCCTCCTCCCTCTGGATCCCCCAGTCCTCTTCATCTAACTCACTGTCCCTCAAAGCCTCAGCCGCAAAATTCGCTTCGGGAACAGGGGCCACCATTGTCCTACCTGCTATGTGGGCTCCTACCAGCTCCCTGCTCCATCTGCATTTCTCATGATGCCTCTGATGACCAGCTGTCTTTTGCCTGGTTCCTGAGCCCACTCACGTCTGCTGGTCCTCTCTCCCCTGGAGGTCACATCATGACCCCCATCCATGGAGCTAAGACCGCATTGGCAAAGGAGTGTGGACAGTGGCTAAATGGGTGACCAAGGTCACAACACAGGTTACACTGAATCTCCGCACAGGAGGCAGGGAGATGACCCAGACCACCACACAGAGCGCACTTCACGGTCTTACAAGCGCTGCTCAAGTGTGAGGGGTTGCCACACCTGTGGCAGAGTTTTGGCGGCCCCTGGTAAAAGGCCACAATACGATCCCTACTGAGGAAGGCTGCAGATGGTATGTGAGCCACTGAGTTCCCTGTACGCTTCAGTTTGACCATAAACATCCAGACCCCAGATCCTATGCCGTGCTCATCCCTGTTCTTCTTGGACATGTCTGTCACTTCATCGTACCGACTGAGCTAAGTCAAAATATCATAGCAAGAAAGGAACTCATTACAGGTCAAAATGGTAATCTTCTTGACCTTATTCTGGCGAGACACCACCTGGATACCAAAGTATCACCAGCCGGGCTCCTTTTTCATCAGCTTGTAGTTTCTCCAGAAGATCTGTAGACCCTCTGGGCGAACGAAACTGATGTAAAACTCAGACGTGGCATAGGGATGGATCAGGGGAACGATGTCAACCGCCCGAAAGCCCATCTTCAGTAGAAGCTCCACTACCTCCCCCCTCGGAGGACATTCATCATTGCCTCTCCAGCAAAGACAGACAATATTCCTACAAGCTACGTCCTGCCTGGGTGTCGGTAGGGACCATACGGTTTCCCCCCTTTGCTCTCGGAAGGCCACTAAGCCATGTCTCTCTATCCAGAGAGATAGGTCCACCTCTCTTCCTCCAACTGTAATTGAACTCCCCCCCTCTGCAAAGCCCCCAGGAGACGCAGTTGCAAATCGCCCTCCCTAGAGCCCAGAGACAAGGAGGAAACACCCCTCCAGTGGTGACACTGGCATAACTCCTACCAGATGTTGTCGCCACCGGAGGGTTGACTGGAACCTGCGACCCCTCCTGACCACCTACAGATACAGTACCAGCTTGTGCAGCACGTGCCCTTATATTAAGCGTGCCAAGAGCTGCCTGGGTCTCTGAGCTCTTAATAGCATCAGAAACTTGGTCTGAACTGGGAGTATTCCCATTCACACTTGTACCCCTAATGCACACACCTTCACCATCCGGACCAGACCTTGGATCAGGACCAGGTACCAAGTGGGCCTTAGCAGACCTAGGGGTTAACGTCCTGCATCCTGGGGGGATTGCACAGCAATGCCAGCATGTAACACAGGAGAAGAGGCAGTGGTGTCACTCACAGGCGGTAATTGGCCTTTGTTCCACCTAGTGTGGTGCTTAGCTAAGATGTGCCAGGGCGTGTGCCTTGCTGATTATGGTCTGGCCCAACTAAATTGTTAGGGGGGTGACCACCAGGCTCTTGCCCACAATTTGTCTTAATAGTGCAAACTGGGAGCCTCAGATGCAGCCATGCATGCTACCCCTGCTGTTCCCTATCCATTTCTGTGGTGTTTCCATCACTTTGTGATGTTTTCAGGTGAATCACACACCCTCCCCCATGCGGAGCATGGGTCACCTTGAAAAATGCTTGAGTCTCCCATTGACTTAAATGGGGTTCGTTACTTGAAATGAGCTCTCGAGCATTAAGAAAAGCTCGACTCAAATAACGAGCACCAGAGCATTTTGGTGCTCTGTCATCTCTAGTAGTCACCCATCCCATCATTAGTCAGTGTAGTGTGTGGTTAGTCAGTGTAGCATCAGCAAAACACAACAAACAAAAACAACAAAAGTTCCTATTGTGCTTCTGATCCCGTTCTGTGGTCACCCCATCCCAGTGATTACTCAGTGTCTTGTGGTCACTAGAGATGAGCGAGCACACTCGTCCGAGCTTGATGCTCGTTCGAGCATTAGGGTACTCGAGATGCTCATTACTCGAGATGAACACCACGCGGTACTCGAGTCAATTACATTTCCTTCCCCGCATTTTTAGCGTTATTTTCTAGCCAATAGACATGCGGGGAAGGCATTACCACTTCCTCTTGTGACGTTCCAGCCCTATCCCACCCCACAGTAGTGAGTGGCTGGCAAGATGACCGCCAAGTACTTAAACTGGTCCCGCCCACAGTACGCCTCAGACACATGCTGGCAGAGGTTAGGGAAAGTGCTGCTGCTTATACAGGGATAGTGTTAGCGTAGGATCCTGTCTTTAAGAACCCCAACGGTCCTTCTTAGGGCTACTCTTCATAGTGTGCATTACTGTTGTGGCTGGCTGGGAGCAGTAGTGCACCAATTTTTTTTAAGCATCTCAGGCTGTACAGGCCATTTCAACTATAGCGTTCTCAGTCTGCAGTGTATTATACAGAGTTTAGGGAAGTTGCTGCTTATATAGGGAAAGTGTTAGAGTAGGATCCTGTCTTCAAGAAACCCAACGGTCCTTCTTAGGGCTACATCTGACTGTGTGCATTACACTTGTGGCTGGGAGTTGTAGTGCATCAATTTTTGTATTACACATCTAGGCCAGTTCCCAGCCTGTCAGTAATAGCGTTCTCAGGCTGCAGTGCCGTACAACCAACTCTCATCGTGAAATTGCTCTCTAATATTTCCTAGCCTACTGCAAACAACTTCAGTTATACCGTTCTGTATCTGCAGTGCATTAGACACAGAGTGTTGGGGCACAGACACTTCTATAGGGAAAGTTATATACACTATACAGTCCTCCTGATCCTCTGTGTAAGAACCCCAACGCTCCTTCTTTGGGCTACATCTGGCCGTGTGCATTAGGGCTCCCACCCACTGGCGTTTTTTTTCTCCACTGCGCTGCGAGAGTAAGTGAAAACTCTCGCAGAGCAGTGCGAGAAAATCGCTGGAATATCGCAGCGACATCGCCAGTCTTTTCAATGGGGCCAGCGGCAGCAGCGCTAGACCCATTGAAAAGATATGGAGAATGCCGCGGACTTCTGCCACAGTGGGGACCACGGGGATGAAGGAATCCTCTGTCACAGCTGTCACAGCTGTCACAGCTGTGGCAGAAGTCCGCGGCATGCTATCCCATTGCTTTCAATGGGATTGGCACTGCTGCCGATCCCATTGAAAGCAGTGGTTTCTGACAAGCCCCGCAGAATGATTATCGAAGAAGGGCTTGAAATGTAAGCCCTTCCCCGATAATCATCAAAAAGTGGTTAAAAAAATAATAAAAAAGTTACCTATCCTGCTGTCAGCTGCATCCTCCGGCTGG
Source organism: Eleutherodactylus coqui (assembly GCF_035609145.1). Lineage (NCBI taxonomy): Eukaryota > Metazoa > Chordata > Amphibia > Anura > Eleutherodactylidae > Eleutherodactylus > Eleutherodactylus coqui. The sequence goes on along the minus strand of NC_089838.1, from coordinate 337,194,150 downwards.
CTCCCCGGCACTGCTACTGAGCTCTTTCAGCAGATGGGGATTTAAAAATCCCCGCCTCCTGAAAGGGCTGTGCGGATATCTTAGCTATTCATGAATGAATAGCTAAGAGCTATCTGTCATTGGCTGAGCGCTCAGTCAATTACTAAGCAGTAGCTGCTATTGGCTGAGCCCTCAGCCAATCTGCACAGCCCTTTCAGGAGGCAGGGATTTTTAAATCCACATCTGCTGAAAGTGCTGGATAGCAGTGTCGGGGAGCCAGTAGGAGGACGCGGCTGACAGCAGGAGAGGTGAGTAACTTTTTAATTATTTTTTTAACCACTTTTTGATGATTATCGGGGAAGGGCTTATATTTCAAGCCCTTCTCCGATAATCATTCTGCGGGGCTTGTCAAAAAAACACTGCTTTCAATTGGATCGGCAGCAGTGCCGATCCCATTGAAAGCAATGGGATAGCATGCCGCGGACTTCTGCCACAGCTGTGACAGCTGTGGCAGAAGTCTGCGGCATTCTCCATATCTTTTCAATGGGGCTAGCGCTGCTGCCGCTGGCCCCATTGAAAAGACTGGCGATGTTGCAGCGATATCCCAGCGATTTTTGGGTATCTGCCTGCGTTTTTCTCTCACTGCGATGCAAGACTTTAAGTTTAGAATCACATCGCAGTGGAGAAAAAAACGCCAGTGGGTGAGAGCCCTTATAGTTGTGGCTGGCTGGGAGTAGTAGCGCATCAATTTTTGTATTACACCGTTCAGTGTCTGCAGTGCATAACACAAAGTGTTGGGACACATCCACTTACTGTATATAGGTAAAGTTATACACTATACAGTCCTGATCCTCCGTGCAAGAGGGCTTCTTAGGGCTACATCTGACCGTGTGCATTATAGTTGTAGCTTGCTGGGAATAGTAGTGCATCAATCTTTGTATTACGCATCTAGGCCTGTTCCCAGCCTGTCAGTAATAGCGTTCTCAGCCTGTAGTGCTGTACAACCAGCTCTCACCGTGAAATTGCTCTGTAATATTTCCTAAATTCCTAGCCTACTGCAAACGACTTCAGTTATACCATTCTGTGTCTGCAGTGTATAAGACACAGAGTGTAGGGGCACAGACACTTCTATAGGCAAAGTTAAATACACTGTACAGTCCTCTTGATCCTCCGTACAAGAAACCCAACGCTCCTTCTTTGGGCTACATTTGACCGTGTGCATTATAGTTGTGGCTGGCTGGGAATAGTAGTGCATCAATTTTTGTATTACGCATCTAGGCCTGTTTCCAGCCTTTCAGTAATTGCGTTCTCAGCCTGCAGTGCTGTAGAACCAGCTCTCACCGTTAAATTGCTCTCTAATATTTCCTAAATTCCTAGCCTACTGCAAACGACTTCAGTTATACCGTTCTGTTTCTGCAGTGCATTAGTCAGAGGACTTACCACTAAACAGTACTGTAATATTTCCTGGGCCACTGTAAAGTATTTCAGCTCTGCTGCTGTGCAGAGCGTCTCACAATACCCTTTCCTTGGTGGGGTTGAGATAGCCGCAGTTACCAGCACTATCCACTGGCTTTAGAGTCTTCTCCCACTCCACACAGCCTCTATTATCAACAAGTCTCTGCCAGCGGTAAATTACCCCTAGGTATCAGCGCAAGACAGGGAGTTAATTTTTTTTAACCCCTTAGTTACGGCCCCATCGTGAAACTACGTCCTCAGTAAGTGGGCTTTAATCCTAGAGCACGTAGTTTTATGCGTCCTCTTAGGATTAATGCCCACTTGCCTAAGGATGTGATAGCTCCATGCTGTTGGTGCCCGCAGGTAGCCGACAGCATGAAGCTGTCATCCCGGGCCACGGGCAGTCCCCCCGGCATTGCGATCTGCGCTATCCAATGGATAGCGCAGATCGCAATAAAGTAACTAAAACTGTTTAAAAAATTAAAGATTCAGCTGCCCTGATGGATCCGATCCATCAGGGCAGCTGAAAATACTCACCCGGCCTCTCTGCGCTGCCCCCCGAAGATCTGGTCCTCCCGAAACGGGCAGCGGTCACGATGACGTCACGCACATGCACAGAAGCCCGGGAGCCCCCGGCGAATTTAAAATCTCCTGGCTCCCGGCTACTGAAGATAGCCGGGAACCAGATGTTACCGGGGACCACGGTGAGCGGTCCCGGGCCCGCGATCGCCGCTATCCATTGGAAAAAGTTCAAAAAGTTTTTAAAAAGTGCTAGTTTCACCTCCCCTCATGGATCCGATCCATGAGGGGAGGTGAAACTACTCACCTCAGGTCCCACAATGTCCCCGGTGTCCCGGGACCTGAAGTCCCCGTCTGCACATGTGTGCCCGATGTCAATCATCGGGCGCGTGCACAGAGGGGCTCGAGCCCCGGGAAATTTAAAATCCCTCTGCTCCTGGCTGCCATGTGTAGCCAGGAGCAGAGAGATTTCACCGGGGGCATGATCACTCTTATCCTATGGATAACAGTGATCATTTCAAGTAAAAAAAAAGTGTAAAAAGTAAAAAAAAAAAAGGGTAAAAAATAAAAAAAAAAGTTTAAAAAAGTAAAAGAAAAGTTTATAAAAGTTAAAAAAAAGTTAAAAAAGCTTACGTTTCATCTCCCCCCACGGATCTTAGGGAGGATGAAATGACGTACCTAAGGCCCGCGGATTTATCTGTGCACGTGCCCCTCGGCAAAATGGCAGGCGCAGCGCAAAAGCCGTTGATTGCAAAGGTAATATAAAATCTCCATGCTTAGCCGAGAGCCTGGAGATTTCACAGGGGGGCCGCGGTGAGCGGTTCCTGGTCACGTGTTCGCCATTATTCAAGTTAAAAAAAAGGTGAAGGTTCATCTCCCCTCACCGATGCGATGAGGCCTCCGTATTTGCACCCCGACGCAATCTTCCTCCGTGAACTTTCCCGGATTCTGCACATGCAACCGCCGGCAAAACACCGGACACATGCGCAGGAGGCAGGGAACACAGGAAATTTAAAATTTCCAACGGTCACCGAGAGCCTGAAGCAGTGACCTTGTTAAGCGGTCGCCAGTCACGTGATAAAAAGGTAGCAATCTACCTTTGGCCGGTCTCACATGACCGGATAGGAATTATGGATTCCACATGTGTCTGATCCACAGTAATACGCAGATCAATTGCATTGGATTGCACAATTCCGCTCACATTAATGGGTCGGAATTGCGTAATCCACTCGCAGAAAAGAGAACGCAGCAGGTTCTATTTTACCGCGGATATCCGCAACATAGACCCCATTGTGCTCCATGGTCGCGGATATACCCGCAGCCCATACGCAACTACACTGTGTACGGGCTGCGGGTACCCGTGTCATCGCTAAGCGACGGTGCTGGAAATACAAACAAAAAAAATGTGCTGCGCATGACCGCCTGTGTGAGTAGGCAGTTATGCGCAGTACATTACGTGGCCGTACGCAGGGTCACGGCCAGCTCACAGCTGGGATCCGCTGCCGGCCTCCGCAAGCGGATTACACCTACGGCTGCGTGAGCCTGGCGTTATTTAGACCGCTATCTGTAATACACAATTTACAAGAAGCCCCGGGAACGATCGCCTTCCTGCAGTTCCAGGAGCACCTTGTTGAGCGTCTTTTGTGTGAAACCGCCACACCTCATCAAGCTTACGGAGACTCACAGAGCGCCTCTTTTTACACCCCATACCTGCTACTGAGGTCACGAGAAACCCCAAAAAAGTATGAGAGGAGGGGGGATACCCAGTTTTATTGCCCCATGTACCCATCCCAACCAGCCTCCGTAATTACCACTGTCTTTGGAAATACTACACAGTTCACATTATTACTTTTATCTAAGATTTGGGGAATGCCGAAAAGGGCGCGGAGTGTGTGTGTGTGGGGGGGTGGGGGGATTTTTTTAAGGTGTCAATTTTTATTCCGTACAAGTGGGCAATGGGGACTGGAATGTATTCAGTTGTGCCCTGCAATCCAACGGGTGTTCCCTCCATTACAGGCCTTGCCATGTGTCCTTTAAGTAGATTAGGGCCACAAGGGGTATGTTTTTGAACACGGGACAAACGGGGGTATCCATTTTGGGGTGAACGTCTTCATTCCTATGTACACTGTACAAAAAAACTGTTTTTAAATTGACAAAATTGACAAAAAAAAATGAAAATCGTAATGTTTTCCTTCTGCTTTGCTTAGATTCATTCAAATACTGTGTGGTCAAAATACGCAATACACCCCTAGATGAATTCGATAAGGGGTCTAGTTTTTAAAATGGGGTCACTTGTGGGGGTTCTTTATCGTTTTGGCCGCTCAATGGCTCTACAAGTGGGCAATGGGGCCTGGAATTTATTCCGTTGTACCCTGAAATCCAACGGATGCTCCTTCCATTATAGGCCTAGCAATGTGTCCAATAAGTAGATTAGGGCCACAAGGGGTATGGATCTGAACAGAGAACAAATGGGGGTATCCATTTTGGGGTGAAAGCCTTCCTTTATATGTGTGCTGCACAAAAAAACCTGTTTTTAAATTGATACAACTGCCAAAAAAATGAAAATTGTAATTTTTTCCTTCTGCTTTGCTTAGATTTATTCAAAAATTATAGGGTAAAAATACACAGTACACCCCTAGATAAATTCATTAAGGGGTCTAGTTTTCAAAATGGGATCATTTGTTTGGGTTCTCTGTCATTTTGGCCGCTCAAAGGCTCTACGAGTGGGCAATGGGGCCTAAAACGCCTTCATGCTAAATTTCTGTTCTGAAAGCCACCGACTACTCCTTTCATTTTGGGCCACGTTGTGCATATGGACATAATATTAGGGCCACAATGGGTATGTCTCTGAACACGGGACAAATAGGGGTATCCATTTTGGGGTGCAAGTCTTTATTCATGTGTGTGCTGTACAAAAAAAGCAGTTTTTAATTGACAGAATTGCCAAAAAAACGAAAATCACATTTTCTCCTTTTTGCTTTGCTTGAATTCATTCAAAAACTGTCAGGTCAAAATGGACAGTACACCCCTAGATAAATTTGTTAAGGGGTCTAGTTTTCAAAATGGGGTCACTTGTGGGGGTTCTTTTTGGTTTTGGCTGCTCAAGAGCTCTACAAATGTGCTATGGGGCCTAGAACACCTTCAAGGAAAATTTATGTTCTGAAAACCACCGACTACTCCTTTCATTTTGGGCCCCGTTCTGCATATGGACATAATAATAGGGCCACAATGAGTATGTCTCTGAACACGGGACAAACAGGGGTATCCATTTTGCGGTGTAAATCCTCATTTTCATGGGCACTCTAGGAAAAAAATATGTCTTTAAAATGACATATTTGCAAAAATATGAAATTTTATTTTTTTTCTCTAAATTGAATTATTCCTGAAAAAAAAACATTAAGGGGTGTAGTTTTTAAAATGGGGTCATTTGGGGGGGGGGGGTTATCTATTATTCTGACACTCATGAGCCTTTGCAAACTTGGCTTGGAGCAGGAAAACAAAGTGTTCCTCAAAACGCTGAAAAGTAATGTTAAATTTGTACGTCAACTAAATGGTTAAAAAAAACACAAACGTTTTTCAAATGTGCATTCAGAATAAAGAAAACAGATGGAAATATATATCCTATCAAAACATTGTACGGTATGTTTGACCATATTTGAGATATTACAGTTGGAAATGTTAAAAAATGAAAAAAATTTTCAAACTTTTTCCGATATTGGTACTTTTAATAAATATACACAAATTATATCAGTCTATTTTTAAAAACCAAAATGAAGTACAACATGTGGCGAAAAAACAAAGTCAGAATCATTTGGCTATGCAAAACCTTTATGGAGTTATGCTATGTTGAACGACGCATGTCAAATTTCCAAAATTTGGCTCCGTCGCTAAGGCGCAAACAGGCTTTGTCACTAAGGGGTTAAGCCACAGCATAGAGCCTCTGCTATCTACAAGTCTCTGTGTGCGGTGTGCAGTTGTCAGTGCTGTACAGTGGGGTCATTTATTTGGGCCCTACTCTATTCTTAATCCGCCATGATGAGGAGTAGGAGTAAGGGTCGAGGACGCGGGCGTCCAAGTGAGGGTGTGAACACAGGCCGAGTTCCTGGGCGTGGTGAATCACAGCCGGCTGCTGCGGGATTAAGAGAGAGGCAAGTTTCTGGGCTCCCCAGCTTCATATCGCAATTTACGGGTCCGCGTGGTAGACCTTTATTGCAAACAGAGCAGTGCAAGCAGGTGCTGTCGTGGATGACAGAAAAGTATCGACCACCCAGTCTTCTACGCAGTCCACTACTCCCGGCCTAGGGACTGCAACTCTGAATCTTCTGGCTGCTCCTCCTTCCTCCCAGCCTCCTCACTCCATGAAAATGACATATTCTGAGCAGGCAGACTCCCAGAAACTGTTCTCGGGTCCCTGCCATGAGTAGGGAAAAAACAGTTTCTCTCTCACCTGAGGAGTTTGTCGTGACCAATGCTCAACCTTTGGAAAGTTCCCGGAGTTCGGGTGATGAAGCTGGGGACGTCCGGCAACTGTCTCAAGAACTTTTTGTGGATGAGGATGATGAGACACAGTTGTATGTCAGTGAGGTAGTAGTAAGGGCTGTAAGTCCGAGGGAGGAGCGCACAGAGGATTCGGAGGAAGAGCAGCTGGACGATGAGGTGGATGACCCCACCTGGTTTGCTAAGCCTACTAAGGTCCACTTAACCACGGACACGTGGCACGTACTGGCGAGCAGGCCCACTATATCTCCCTGACGGCACATTGGGTGAACTTGGTGGAGGCTGGGACCAAGTCAGAGCCTGGGAGCGCTCACATCCTACCCATACCCAGAATAGCGGGTCTTACCTCGGTGCTGGTATCTGCGGTGTTTTATGCCACCTCCTCCAAACCCTCCCCCTCCTCCTCTGCCACCTCTACCGCTCAATTAAGAAGTGTGAGCACGTTACCAGCAGTCAGTAGCGCACAGCGCAGCAGCACAACAGTGGTCAAGCGTCAGCAAGCTGTGCTGAAACCAATCAGCTTAGGTGACAAGAGGCACACGACCCCCGAGCTGCTGCAGGGTCTGACAGAGCAGACCGACCTCTGGCTTTCGCCGCTGAGCCTTCAACCAGGCATGGTCGTGTGTTACAACGGCCGTAACCTGGTGGCAGATCTGCAGCACAGCAGCCTTACACACGTGCCATGCCCACGTCTTCAATCTGGTGGTTCAGCGGTTTCTAAAAAACTACCCCCACTTATCTGACCTGCTCAGCAAGGTGCGCCGCGTCTGCGCACATTTCCGCAAGTCCACCACGGATGCTGCCACCCTGAGGACCCTGCAACGTTGGTTTCAGCTGCCAGAGCACTGACTGCTATGTGACATGCCCACACGCTGGAATTCTACGCTGCACATGTTGCCCAGGCTGTATGAGCAGCGTAGAGCAATAGTGGAATGCCAGCTGCAACATGGGCGGCGTAGTGGTAGTCAGCTTCCGCAATTCTTTACTGAGGAGTGGGCATAGATGGCAGATATCTGTCAGGTCCTCAGAAACTTTGAGAAGTCTACCCAGATGGTGAGCGGTGATGCGGCAATCATGCTTTGCCTGCTGAGAAGTTCGCTGCTTAGCATAAAGGCAGACGCTGTGTGGTTGGAACAGGAAATGGGGGATGACAGTATGTCGCTTGATAGCCAGACCACCCTCATGTCTATATCTCAGCGCATTTTGGAGGAGGAGGAGGGGGAGGAGCAGGAAGAGGAGGAGGAGGGGAAAGAGACAGCTGAGCCCACTGCAGAGGGTATCCATGCTGCTTGCCTCTCATCTGTTCAGCATGTGTGGGCTGAAGAGGACGAGGAGGAGGAGGATCCTGAAAGTCAATTTCCTAGTGAGGACAGCGATGTGCTGTGTACAGGGACCCTGGCACACATGGCTGACTTCATATTAGGCTGCCTTTCCACTGACCCTCACGTTAGACGCATTCTGGCCAACACAGATTACTGGTGTACACACTGCTCGACCCACAGTATAAGGAGAACCTTTCCACTCTCATTCCCGAAGAGGAAAGGGGTACAAGAGTGATACAATACCACAGAGCTCTGGTGGAAAAAGTGATGCTAAACTTCCCATCTGACAGCGCTAGTGGCAGAAGGTGCAGTTCCGAGGGCCAAGTAGCAGGGAAGGAGCGGGATCAGGCAGCATGTCCAGCGCAGGCAGAGGAACACTCTCCAAGGCCTTTGCCAGCTTTATGGCTCCCCAGCAAGACTGTCTCACAACTCCCCAGTCAAGGCTGAGTCAGAGGGAGCACTGTAAAAATATGGTGAGGGAGTACGTAGCCGATCGTACCACCACCCTCCGTGACGCCTCTGCTCCATACAAATATTGGGTGTCAAAGCTGGACACGTAGCACAAACTTGCGCTGTACACCCTGGAGGTGCTGGCCTGCCCTGCCGCTAGCGTCTTGTCAGAGAGGGTTTTTAGTGCAGCTGGGGGAATCCTCAGGGATAAGCGTACCCGCCTGTCAACTGCCAGTGCCGACATGCTTAGACTCATAGAGATGAAAAAAGGCTGGATTTCCCCAGACTGCTCTTCTCCACCGGCGGAAAGAAGCGGAACCTAATGATTCTTTTCGCTGCAACAGGAGAAAAATGCATCCTCTATCACCACACAAAAAGGGGAATTAGCTTTGTCAATCACTCTCGGATATTATTACTCCTCCTCCTACTCCTCCTCCTAAAACAGCATGTCATCACACTGAACTGCCCATTTCAAAAGTATTGATACTTTAACAGAAAGCAATTTTTTTCACAGTGCTGCCTCCAGGCTCTGTTACAAATTAAGCAACAGCGAGCTGTATCTTTAAAAAATGTTTATGGGTTTCACCTGCTCTCCCAGTTGAGCAATTTTTCAGGGGTACACTTTTACTCTTGCTACACCAATTTTTCTGTCCCTCGCCTATAATGTTATCTAACAATTTTTTCCGGACTTCGCCTACACTCTTGGTAACCACATTTTTTCAGGTGTTCGCCTATTCTCTTGGTACACCAATGTTTCAGGGGTTCGCCTACACTCTTGCTACATAAATGTTATAGGGGTCTGCCTATACTTTTGCTACAGAAATGTTACAGGGGTCCGCATATACTCTTGCTCCGGAATGTTACAGGGGTCTGCCTATACTTTTGCTACAGAAATGTTACTGGGGTCTGCATATACTCTTGCTATAGAAATGTTACTGGGGTCCGCCTATACTCTTGCTATAGAAATGTTACTGGCGTCCACCTATGCAGTTTCTACTGAATGGTTCTGACAGGTTCGCCTATACTTTTGCTGCAGAAATGTTACAGGGGTCTGCCTATACTTTTGCTACAGAAATGTTACTGGGGTCTCCCTATACTTTTGCTACACAAATGTTACTGGGGTCTGCCTATACTCTTGCTATAGAAATGTTACTGCAGTCTCCCTATCCTTTTGCTACAGAAATGTTACAGCGGTCAGCCTATGCTTTTGCTACAGAAATGTTACTGGGCTTCGCCTATACTCTTGCTATAAAAAATGTTACTGGTTTCCTCCTATACTCTTGCTACAGAAATGTTAATGGGGTCTGCGTATGCTATGGGTGCACAAAGACATCCCATCGCAGTGTTTTACCTATCTGGCACAAATACACTGACTGACTAGGGCAGAAATGTGGGCCAAGGCTGAGTTCCTTTGCGGGGTGAAACTCTCCCATGTTTGGGCACTCTGATTTCTTCCTCTGTAGTACCATCTTTGTGCACTCACGGCATAGGCGAGCCCGAAGAACTCAAAGACTTCCCATTGTGGTGTTGAGCTATCTGACACCTACACAGAAGGAAGTGTGTGGGGACCCATGGATTTCCCATAGCTATTTAACTCACGGCACCTTGGGTCACACAAGGTGGAGGCTGGAACTGAGCCTTACCCAAGGCGCGCTCACGTACTTCCCACACAGAGTATTGCGGGTCCTACCTCGGTCATGGTTTTTCAGCCTTATTATGCCACCTCCTCCTCCTGCTTAGGGTCTGAGGATCAGCGCTGAGCAACATTTATTTTCTCTCGTGTTACCACAGTTATTTGAAACAGTGGTTTGGGCCAAACAAAAGGAGTGTTACTGCATTAATGAGTCGTTCACAGCTGCACTTGCATCCGAGTCTGCTTTATGCCCACGATTAATGAGGGTGTGATCCGGGGCCAAGGTCCTTGGCAGAGTGAAACTTCCGTGTGTGGGCGCTCTGATTTCTTTATGTGTATTACTTTCCATGGGTTCCAGGGGCTCGCCTCTGCTGTGGGTGCACAATGACTTCCCCATTGCAGTGTTTTACCTGTCTGGCACAAATACACTGACTGACTAGGGTAGAAATGTGGGCCGAGGTCCTTGGCGGGGAGAAACTCTGCCATGTTTGGGCCCTCTGTTTTTCTCATGTGTAATACCATCTTTAAGTTCCTTGAGGTCGCCTATGCTGTGGGTGCACAAAGACTTCCCATTGCAGTGTTTTACCTGTGTGACACAAATACACTGATTGACTATGGTAGAAATGTGGGCCGAGGTCCTTGGCGGGGTAATACTCTGCCATGTTTGGGCACTCTGTTTTCCTCATGTGTTATACCATCCTTAAGTTCCTTGGGCTCACTTATGCTGTGGGTGCACAAATACTTCCCATTGCGATGTTTTACTTGCCTGGCACGAATACACTGACTGACTAGGGTAGAAATGTGGACCGAGGTCCTTGGCGAGGTGAAACTCTGCCATGTTTGGGCACTGTTTTCCTCATGTGTTATACCATCTTTAAGTTCCTTGAGCTCGCCTATGCTGTGGGTGCACAAAGACTTCCCATTGAGGTGTTTTACCTGTCTGGCACAAATACACTGACTGACTAGGGCAGAAATGTGGGCCGAGGCCCAGACCCTTTACAAGGGTGAAACTCTGCCATGTTTGGGCGCTCTGATTTTTTTATGTGTAATACTTGCCTTGGGTTCCAGGGGCTCGCCTGTGCTGTGGGTGCACAAACACTTCCCATTGCGGTATTTTACCTGTCTGGCACAAATACACTGACTGACTAGGGTAGAAATGTGGGCCGAGGTCCTTGGCGGGGTGAAACTCTGCCACGTTTGGACACTCTGATTTCTTCCTGTGTAATACCAAGCCCAAGGAACTCAAATACTTCCCATTGCGATGTTGAGCTATCTGACACCTACACAGAATGAATTGTGTGGGGACACATGAATTTCCCATTGCTATGTAACTCGCGGCACCTTGGGTCACACAAGGTGGAGGCTGGGACCGAGCCTGACCCTGGGCCCGCTTACGTGCTTCCCACACAAACTATTGCTGCATTGTGGAGATGTGTAGAAGTGCTGGCGCCTGAGTTCCCTTTATGCCCACGTTTGCGGCTCCTGACAATTTTGTGACGGAGGTGGCACGGGATTGGGGCAGTAATGCCAGCATGTAACCCCGGAAAAGAAGCAGCGGTGTCACCCGTAGGCAGTGATTGTCCTTGGTTGCAGGTAGTGTGGTGCTTAGCTAAGGTGTTCCAGCGCGTTTGCCTTGCTAATGAGGGTCTGTCCCATGTAAATTGTTATGGGGGTGACGCCAGACTCTTGCCCCCATTTTGGCTTAATAGTGGGACCTGGGAGCCTCATATGCAGCCATACATGCTGCCCCTGTCCTTCCCTATCCGTTTCTGTGGTGTTTCCATGACTTATTGATATTTTCTGGTGTTTGACACGTCATCAGCTATGCGGAGCATCGGCCCCATATAAAAATGCTCGAGTCGCCCATTGACTTCAATGTGGTTCGCTACTCGAAAAGAGCTCTCGAGCATTACGAAAAGTTGGACTCGAGCAACGAGCACCCGAGCATTTTGGTGCTCGCTCATCTCTAGAAATAAACTTGCTTAATGCCATTTTAAATACTTTGAAGGGTGTAGTTTTTAAAAAGGGACAATTCATGGAGGTTTTCTGATGTATAGGCTCTTAAAATCAACATCAGAACTAGAGATGAGCGAGCACCAAAATGCGCGGGTGCTCGTTACTCGAGTCGAACCTCCCGCGATGCTCGAGGGTTCGTTTCGAGTAACGAACCCCATTGAAGTCAATGGGCGACTCGAGCATTTTTGTATATCGCCGATGCTCGCTAAGGTTTTCATTTGTGAAAATCTGGGAAATTCAAGAAAGTGATGGGAACGACACAGAAACGGATAGGGCAGGCGAGGAGCTACATGTTGGGCTGCATCTCAAGTTCCCAGGTCCCACTATTAAGCCACAATAGCGGCAAGAGTGCCCCCCCCAACAATATTTACTTCTGAAAAACCCTCATTAGCAAGGCATACCTTAGCTAAGCACCACACTACCTCCAACAAAGCACAATCACTGCCTGCATGACACTCCGCTGCCACTTCTCCTGGGTTACATGCTGCCCAACACCCCCGCCCGACCCAGTGTCCACAGCGCACACCAAAGTGTCCCTGCGCAGCCTTCAGCTGCCCTCATGCCACATGCTGGCCTCATAGCCACACCACCCTCATGTCTATTTATAAGTGCGTCTGCCATGAGGAGGAACCGGAGGCACACACTGCAGAGGGTTGGCAGGGCCAGGCAGCGACCCTCTTTAAAAGTGGCGGGGCGATAGCCCACAATGCTGTACAGAAGCAATGAGAACTCCAATCATGTGCCACCTCCGTCAGGAGCTGCAAACATGGGCATAGCAATGGGGAATCCATGTGCCACACAGTATTCATTCTGTCAAGGTGTCGCATAGCTCAATCCACACTGCAAGGGGAAAGCCATCAGCACTCTGCCCCCTACCCAAGTCAGTCAGTGCCTTTGTGCGAGACAGGTCAAACACCACAATGGGAATTAAGTTTGCACCAACAGCATAGGTGGGTCCTAGGAAACCCAAGACATGAACAAAAAATTGATCTGAGCGGCCAAACATGGCAGACTTGCACCGCACCCACGGCATAGGCCTCGGCCCACAGATTCAGCAATCCTAGGCTGGAAGCGGACTTTCACTGCACCCAGGACATAGGCCTCTGCACAAACCCTCAGCAATCGCGTGCCTACAGCGGACTTCAATGCTAGCGTAGCTGTGCACGTCTCATTAGGGCTGTATTGCTCCTGTAGTTTGTCCCGATGCAGTGCCCCGGATAGTAGAGCTAACTTCAGATTAAATACAGGTGGGCTTCGGCCCACACTGCATGCCCCAGTCAGACTGGGGTTCTTTATAAGTAGACACAGGCAGGTACAACTCCGTGTGGACCGACAGCATGGGTGGGTGCCAGGAAGCCACCGGCGTTACATAAATAAATCCCATTGCATTGCCCAGCACGGCTGAGGTAACGTCAGATTAAACGCAGGTGGGCTTCGGCCCACACTGCATGCCCCAGTCAGACGGGGTTTTTTTTTTTATAAGTAGACACAGGCAGGTACAACTCCCTAATGTGAAGTCTGTGTGGACCGAAAGCATGGGTGGCTCCCTGGAACCCACCGGCGGGACATAAACAAATCCCATTGCAGTGCCCAGCACAGCTGAGGTAACGTCAGATTAAATGCATGCCCCAGTCTGACCGGGGTTTTTAATACATAGACACTGGCAGGTACAAATCCGTAATGTGAAGTCCCTGTGGACCCACATCATGGGTGGCTCCCTGGAACCCATCGGCGGTACATAAATGTATCACATTGCAGTGCCGTGCTCAGCAGAGCTAACATCAGATACAATACAGGTGGACTTCGGCCCACAGTGCATGCCCCAGTCAGACTGGTAATATGTACCTTATCAGTAACCGTGTTGGTGGGAATGTGGTTCCGACTGCGGACCTAGTAGCTCGGTTTTATTTAGTTGGTTTTCGGAATGTGGCCATGATTAAGTGGGCCGTGGCGGGGGGATGGTGGGGGGGCTCTCTTGTTGTGTAGTTAAAGGTGAAATTCTTGGACTGCCACCAGACGGACCAATGCAAAGGTATTTGCCAAGAATGTTTTCATTGTTGGAGGAGGAGGGGGATGTTTTTGAGGCACTATGTGTCCTCTCCACGTATCCGTGGTTATATGCACCTTAACAGTAACCGCGTTGGTGGGAAATGGCCTTGCTGCCATCATGTCTTTGGGAAGCCTCCGTTTCCACACCCCAGTGACATACCATTAGCAGCAGTATAGGCAGAGCCCAGAATTAGTAACATTTCAGCGGTAGCATTAGGGACAGGCCCCAGTAACATATCACTAGCAGCAGTATATAGGAGCACAGTATTAGTTCCATTTCAGTAGTAGTATCAGTCTGGACAGGCCCCAGTAACATATCACTAGCAGCAGTATAGGGGCAGCACAGTATTAGTTCCATTTCAGTAGTAGTAGCAGTCAAGACAGGCCCCAGTAACAATTCCGAAGCAACAGTATAGGGGGAGCACAGTATTAGTTCCATTTCAGTAGCAGTAGCAGTCTGGACAGGCCCCAGTAACAATTCCGAAGCAGCAGTATAGGGGGAGCACAGTATTAGTTCCATTTCAGTAGTAGTAGCAGTCAAGACAGGCCCCAGTAACATATCACTAGCAGCAGTATAGGGGGAGCACAGTATTAGTTCCATTTCAGTAATGGTAGCAGTCAAGACAGGCCCCAGTAACAATTCCGAAGCTGCAGTACAGATGCAAGGAAAAAGGAAAAAATCCTCAGCGCTCACATCATACTATGTTCAAAAGATGGATATATGAAGAAATTGTGGAACTTACTTAGTGGAGGCGCCTATGGCCAAGGCGCCTCTCAATCCAGGATAGCTTATCACGTAATGATGAATGCCCACAGATTGATGAAGCTAAAAGGTCCCTGTTTTTTATGGTGATAGAGAACGATGCTTCCATCCGCGGGTGCAGCCTACGTATTGTTTAGGTACCGCTGCTGTCCGCTGGTGGAGAAGAGAAGTCTGGGGAAATCCAGGCTTTGTTCATCTTGATGAGTGTAAGCCTGTCGGCACTGTCAGTTGAGAGGCGGGTACGCTTATCCGTGATGATTCCCCCAGCCGCACTAAACACCCTCTCTGACAAGACGCTAGCCGCAGGACAAGCAAGCACCTCCAGGGCATACAGCGCGAGTTCAGGCCACGTGTCCAGCTTCGACACCCAGTAGTTGTAGGGAGCAGAGGCATCACGGAGGACGGTCGTGCGATCGGCTACGTACTACCTCACCATCCTTTTACAGTGCTCCCGCCGACTCAGCCTTGACTGGGGAGCGGTGACACAGTCTTGCTGGGGAGCCAGAAAGCTGGCAAAGGCCTTGGAGAGTGTTCCCCTGCCTGTGCTGTACATGCTGCCTGATCTCCGCGCCTCCCCTGCTACCTGGCCCTCGGAACTGCGCCTTCTGCCACTAGCGCTGTCGGATGGGAATTTTACCATCAGTTTGTCCGCCAGGGTCCTGTGGTATAGCATCACTATCGAACCCCTTTCCTCTTCGGGTATGAGAGTGGAAAGGTTCTCCTTATACCGTGGGTCGAGCAGTGTGTACACCCAGTAATCCATAGTGGCCAGAATGCGTGTAACGCGAGGGTCACGAGAAAGGCATCCTAACATGAAGTCAGCCATGTGTGCCAGGGTACCTGTACGCAACACATGGCTGTCCTCACTAGGAAGATCACTTTCAGGATCCTCCTCCTCCTCAGGCCATACACGCTGAAAGGCTGACAGGCAAGCAGCATGGGTACCCTCAGCAGCGGGCCAAGCTGTCTCTTCCCTCTCCTCATCATGCTCCTCCCCCTCCTCCTCCTCCTCCTCAACGCGCTGAGATATAGACATGAGGGTGCTCTGACTATCCAGCGACATACTGTCTTCCCCCGCCTCCGTTTCCGAGCGCAAAGCATCTGCCTTTATGCTTTGCAGGGAACTTCTCAAGAGGCATAGCAGAGGAATGGTGACGCTAATGATTGCAGCATCCCCGCTCACCATCTGTGTAGACTCCTCAAAGTGTCCAAGGACCTGGCAGATGTCTGCCAACCAGGCCCACTCTTCTGTAAATAATTGAGGAGGCTGACTCACACTACGCCGCCCATGTTGGAGTTGGTATTCCACTATAGCTCTACGCTGCTCATAGAGCCTGGCCAACATGTGGAGTGTAGAGTTCCACCGTGTTGGCACGTCGCACAGCAGTCGGTGCACTGGCTGATTAAACCGATGTTGCAGGGTCCGCAGGTTGGCAGCGTCCGTGTTGGACTTGCGGAAATGTGCGCTGACCCGGCGCACCTTTCCTAGCAGGTCTGACAAGCATGGGTAGCTTTTCAGAAACTGCTGAACCACCAAATTAAAGATGTGGGCCAGGCATGGCACGTGCGAGAGGCTGCCGAGCTGCAGAGCCGCCACCAGGTTACGGCTGTTGTCACACACGACCATGCCCGGTTGGAGGCTCAGCGGCGAAAGCCAGCGGTCGGTTTGCTCTGTCAGACCCTGCAGCAGTTCGTGGGCCGTGTGCCTCTTCTCTCCTAAGCTGAGTAGTTTCAGCACGGCCTGCTGACGCTTGCCCACCGCTGTGCTGCCACGCCGCGCGACACCGACTGCTGGCGACGTGCTGCTGCTGACACATCTTAATTGCGAGACAGAGGTTGTGTAGGAGGAAAAGGAGGAGGAGGGTGGTTTAGTGGAGGAAGCATACACCGTCGCAGATACCAGCACCGAGCTGGGACCCGCAATTCTGGGGGTGGGTAGGACGTGAGCGGTCCCAGGCTCTGACTCGGTCCCAGCCTCCACTAAATTCACCCAATGTGCCGTCAGGGAGATATAGTGGCCCTGCCCGCCTGTGCTTGTCCACGTGTCCGTTGTTAAGTGGACCTTGGCAGTAACCGCGTTGTTGAGGGCGCGTACAATGTTGCGGGAGACGTGGTCGTGCAGGGCTGGGACGGCACATCGGGAAAAGTAGTGGCGACTGGGAACTGAGTAGCGCGGAGCCGTCGCCACCATCATGTTTTTGAAAGCTTCCGTTTCCACAAGCCTATACAGTAGCATCTCCAGGCTGATCAATTTGGCTATGTGCACGTTTAACGCTTGAGCGTGTGGGTGCGTGGCGGCGTACTTGCGATTGTGCTTAAACAGTTGCGCTAGCGATGGCTGGACGCTGCGCTGAGAGACATTGCTGGATGGGGCCGAGGACAGCGGAGGTGAGCGTGTGGGTGCAGGCCGGGAGACGGTCGTGCCTGTGTCCTGAGAGGGGGGTTGGATCTCAGTGGCAGGTTGGGGCACAGGGGGAGAGGCAGTGGTGCAAACCGGAGGCGGTGAACGGCCTTCGTCCCACCTTGTGGAGTGCTTGGCCATCATATGCATGCGTATGCTGGTGGTGGTGGCTCCCCGGCTGATCTTGGCGCGACAAACCTTGCACACCACAGTACGTCGGTCATCTGCACTCTCAGTGAAAAACTGCCACACCTTTGAGCACCTCTGCCTCTGCAGGGTGGCATGGCGCAAGGGTGCGCTTTGGGAAACAGTTGGTGGATTATTCAGTCTGGCCCTGCCTCTACCCCTGGCCACCGCACTGCCTCTTCCAACCTGCCCTGCTGCTGAACTTGCCTCCCCCTCTGAAGACCTGTCCTCAGTAGGCTTAGCAAACCAGGTGGGGTCAGTCACCTCATCGTCCAGCTGCTCTTCCTTCGAATCCTCTGTGCACTCCTCCCTCGGACTTACTGAAATTACTATTACCTGACTGATAGACAACTGTCTCTCATCGTCATCGTCCTCCTCACCCACTGAAAGCTCTTGGGACAGTTGCCGGAAGTCCCCAGCCTCATCCCCCAGACCCCGGGAACTTTCCAAAGGTTGGGCATTGGTCACGACAAACTCCTCCGGTGGGAGAGGAACCATTGCTGCCCATTCTGGGCAGGGGCCCGAGAACAGTTCCTGGGAGTCTGCCTGCTCCTCAGAATGTGTCATTTTAATGGAGTGAGGAGGCTGGAAGGAAGGAGGAGCAGCAGTCAGAGGATTCAGAGTTGCAGCAGGGGACGGCGTAGAAGACTGGGTGTTCGATAGATTGCTGGATGCACTTTCTGCCATCCACGACAGGACCTGCTCACACTGCTCAGTTTCTAATAAAGGTCTACCGCGTGGACCCATTAATTGTGAGATGAATCTGGGGATACCAGAAACAGGAGCTCGGCCTGTGCCCACACCCAGACTTGGGCCTCCGCGTCCTCGCCCGCGTCTACGTCCTCTAGGCCTACCCCTACTCCTCAGCATGGTGTATTATGAGTAGAGCAGAAACAGAACGCTGTAATTAA
The DNA here is from genome assembly GCF_035609145.1 of Eleutherodactylus coqui. NCBI lineage: Eukaryota > Metazoa > Chordata > Amphibia > Anura > Eleutherodactylidae > Eleutherodactylus > Eleutherodactylus coqui. The sequence continues at coordinate 337,175,969 of NC_089838.1, read as the reverse complement.
ATGTGCCGCTTATTGGCCTGTGGTTGGAGGCTGACTTCGCTTACGGAACGCACAGCAGAGCCAGGAAACAATTATGCGCAAGCCTACTGTAACGCTTAGCTGGGTAATAATGAGCGACTACTACCCCCTGCAGACGCTTAGTAAACTGAAGACGGTCACAGGCAGCCCAAATATAGCATTTTTTTACCAATTTTTGTGAAAAAGCACACTGCCTGTGATATAGCCTGTATAAGGATTTCCCTGTTGGAGGATGACTGTGGTTATTTAAAGCACAGTGCAGCCCGAAAAAATTATGCGCAAGGCTGCAGTAACACCTAGCTGGGTAATAGTTAGCGAGTAGCGACTAGTACCCCCAGCAGACACTTAGTAAACTGAAGACGGTCACAGGCAGCCGAAATATAGTATTTATTTACCAATTTTTGTGAAAAAGCACACTGCCTGTGATATAGCCTGTATAAGGATTTCCCTGTTGGAGGATGACTGTGGTTATTTAAAGCACAGTGCAGCCAGAAAAAATTATGCGCAAGGCTGCAGTAACACCTTGCTGGGTAATAGTTAGCGAGTAGCGACTAATACCCCCAGCAGACACTTAGTAAACTGAAGACAGTTACAGGCAGCCCAAATATAGTATTTTTTTACCAATTTTTGTGAAAAAGCCAACTGACTATATAGCGAGTATATCTCTTTCCCTGTACCACTGTCCCTGCCTCAGCAGTACTGCCCCTATACTCTGTAAAATGACTGCAGACTGAGGACACTATGGTCTGCACGCCCGATATAAAAAAACAAAAACAAATTGTGTAACACTGCTAAAAGCAGCCTCAACAGTACTGCACACGGTCAGATGTGGCCTAAGAAGGACCGTTGGGGTTCTTGAAGATGAATATAACACCTAACACTCTCCCTATAGCAGCTACAGCAAGACAGCACTTTCCCTAATGTCTCTCAGCATGCATCTGAGGCGAGCCACGGGCAGGGCAGATTTTAATACTCGGGTGTCACCTGATCTCCCCAGCCACTCACTGCAGGGGGGTGGTATAGGGCTGGAATGTCACAGGAGGAAGTTGTAATGCCTTCCCTGTCTTTCTATTGGCCAGAAAAGCGCGCACATTTCTCAGGGAAGGAAATGAAAGTGACTAGAACATCGCGTGGTGCTCGTCTCGAGTAATGAGCATCTCGAACACCCTAATACTCGAACGAGTATCAAGCTCGGACGAGTACGCTCGCTCATCTCTAGTAAGAATTTATAAAATGTATTAATCCTGGAAATGTATTCTTCATTGCCCCCCCCCCCACACTTTTCCCAAGCCTTTCATCTCCCATGTTCATGTTATAAATGTACAAGAAAAAGAAATGTGCACAGGTTTCCCACCTCAATGTAGACTTCAGCATTTATCATTGTGATGTTTAACCTGTCATTTCAATAAAAAGTATTGATATTAAGTAGAGATGAGCGAGCACACTCATCCGAGCTTGATGCTCGTTCGAGTATTAGGGTTCTCGAGATGCTCGTTATTCGAGATGAGCACCACACGGCCAATAGACATGCAGGGAAGGCATTACCACTTTCTCCTGTGACGTGCCAGCCCTGTCCCACCCCCTGCAGTGTGTGGCTGGTGAGATCAAGTGACTTGTACTTGACCTCATGGAGTACTTTAAGCGGTCCCGCCCGCGGCTCGCCTCAGACACACACTGGGAGAGATTAGGGAAAGTGCTGCTGCTGCTATAGGGAAACTGTTAGTGTAGGATCCTGTCTTCAAGAACCCCAACGGTCCTTCTTAGAGCTACATCTGACCGTGTGCATTACTGTTGTGGCTGTCTGGGAGCAGTTTTGCACAATTTTTTTTTCATCTCGTCCTGTGCAGGCCATTACAGCTATAGCGGTCTCAGTCTGCAGTCTATTATACAGAGTATAGGGAAAGTGTTGCTGCTGAGATAGGGATAGTGTTAGTGTAGGATCCTGTCTTCAAGAACCCCAACGGTTCTTCTGAGGGCTACATCTGAACGTGTGCATTTTACTTGGTGGCTCCTGGGAGTTGTAGTGCTACCATTTTTGTATAACGCAGCTAGGCCTGTTTGCAGCCTTTCCTCATATTTTTTTTCTGGCTGGAGTGTGCAGTAACATACCACTCTCACTGTGAAAGTGCACACAAATAATTCCTAGCCTGCAGCTACCAACAAACGTATTTATATTGTTCTGGGTCTGCAGAGAATTAGACGCAGAGCGTTGGGCCACTGGCATTTCTAGAGGCAAAGCTGATATATTCACTATACAGCCTGTATCGTCTGTGCAAAAAAAACAAAATCTCCTTCTTAGGGCTACATCTGACCATGTGCATTTTTCTTGGTGGCTGCTGGGATTTGTAGTGCTACCATTTTTGTATAACACAGCTAGGCCTGTTTGCAGCCTTCCGTCATATTTTTTTTTCTGGCTGGAGTGTGCAGTAAAATACCACTCTCACTGTGAAAGTGCACGCACATAAATCCTAGCCTGCAACTGCCAAGAAACTTATTTATACCGTTCTGGGTCTGCAGTGAATTAGACGCAGAGCGTTGGGCCACAGGCATTTCTAGAGGCAAAGCTGTTATATACACTATACAGCCTGTATCATCTGTGCAAAAAACCAAAACCTCCTTCTTAGGGCTACATCTCACTGTGTGCATTTTACTTAGTGGCTTCTGGGAGTTGTAGTGCTATCATTTTTGTATTACGCAGCTAGGCTTGTTTGCAGCCTTTCGTCATATTTTTTTCTGGCTGGAGTATGCAGTAACATACCGTTCTCACCGTGAAAGTGCACGCACATAATTCCTAGCCTGCAGCTGCGAAAAAACTTATTTATACTGTTCTGTGTCTGCAGTGAATTAGACAGCGGTCTCACCTCAAAACAGTACTGTAATATTACCGGGGCCACTGTAAAGTATTTCAACTCAGCCGCTGTGCAGAGCGTCTCACAATACCATTTCCGCTGGTAGGGGTTGAGATCGCCGCAGTTACCAGCACTATCCACTGGCTTTAGAGTCTTCTCCCCCTCCATACAGCCTCTATTATCTACAAGTCTCTGCGAGCAGTAAATTACCCCTAGGTATCAGCACAAGACAGCGGGTTACTATTTTTCTAGTCACAGCATAGTACCTCCGTTATCTACAAGTCTCTGTGTGCGGTGAATTAAGGCCCAGTTGTCAGTGCTGTACAGTGGGGTAATTTATTTGGCCCCTGCTCTATTCGTAATCCGCCATGATGAGGAGTAGGGGTAAGGGTCGAGGACGTGGACGCGGACGTCCAAGTGTGGGTGTGGGCACAGGCCGAATTTCTGGTCCAGGTGAATCACAGCCGGCTGCTGTGGGATTAGGAGAGAGGCAAGTTTCTGGGGTCCCAAGCTTCATATCACAATTTATGGGTCCACGTGATAGATCTTTATTACAAACAGAGAAATGTGAGCAGGTCCTGTCATGGATGACAGAAAATGCATCCAGCAATGTATCGACCACCCAGTCATCTACGCAGTCCACTACTCCCGGCTTAGGGACTGCAACTCTGAATCCTCTGACTGCTGCTCCTCCTTCCTCTCAGCCTCCTACCCTCCATGAAAATGACATATTCTGATGAGCAGGCAGACTCCCAGGAACTGTTCTCGGGTCCCTGCCATGAGTGGGAAAAACTGGTTCCTCTCTCACCTGAGGAGTTTGTCGTGACCATTGCCCAACTTTTGGAAAGTTCCTGGGATCCGGGTGATGAGGCTGGGAACTTCCGGCAACTGTCTCAAGAGCTTTCAGGTGGTGAGGAGGATGATGATGATGAGACACAGTTGTCTATCAGTGAGGCAGTAGAAAGGGCAGTAAGTCCGAAGGAGGAGCGCACAGAGGATTCGGAGGAAGAGCCGCTGGACGATGAGGTGACTGACCCCACCTGGTTTGCTAAGCCTACTGAAGACAGGGCTTCAGAGGGGGAGGCAAGTGCAGCAGCAGGACAGGTTGGAAGAGGCAGTGGAGTGGCCAGGGGAAGAGGCAGGGCCAGAGCGAAGAATCCTCCAACTGTTTCCCAAAGCACCCCCTCGCGCCAAGCCTCCGTGTAGAGGGCTAGGTCTTCAGAGGTGTGAATGGAGAGTGCGGACGACCGACGAACAGTGGTGTGCAATCTGCGTCGCCCGAAGGTCAGCCGGTGAGCCACCACTACCAGCCTCACCACTACCAGCATGCGCAGGCATATGATGGCCAAGCACCCCACAAGGTGGGACGAAGGCCGTTCACCGCCTCTGGGTCACATCACTGCCTCTTCCCCTGTGCCCCAACCTGCGACTCAGATCCAATCCCCCTCTCAGGACACAGGCACGAGTGCCTCCCGGCCTGTACCCACAGCCTCACCTCCACCCTATCCAGCAATGTCTCTCAGCGTAGCGTTCAGCTGTCGTTAGCACAGGCGTTGGAGCGAAAGCGCAAATATGCCGTCACGCTCCCGCACGCACAAGCTTTAAACGTGCACATTGCCAAATTAATCAGCCTGGAGAGGCTGCCATACAGGCTTGTGGAAACGGAGGCTTTCAAAAACATGATGGCGGCGGCGGTCCCGCGCTACTCGGTCTCCAGTCGCCACTATTTTTCACGGTGTGCCGTCCCAGCCTTACATCAACATGTCTCCCGCAAAATAAATCGTGCCCTCACCAATGCGGTTACTGGAAAGGTCCAGGTACCCACAATAAACGTGGACAAGTACTGGTGGGCAGGGCCACTATATCTCCCTGATGGCAAATTGGGTGAATTTGGTGGAGGCTGGACCGAGTCAGAGCCTGGGACCGTGCACGGTGGAATTCTACGCTGCACATGTTGGCCAGCCTCTATGAGCAGCGTAGAGCAAGAGTGGAATACCAACTCCAACATGGGCGGTGTAGTGGTAGTCAGCCTCCCCAATTCTTTACCGAGGAGTGGGCCTGGATGGCAGACATCTGAAAGGTCCTCGGAAACTTTGAGGAGTCTACCCAAATGGTGAGCAGCGATGCTGCAATCATTAGCGTTACCATCCCGCTGCTATGCCTGCTGAGAATTTCGCTGCAAAGCATAAAAGCCGACACTTTGCAGTTGGAACAGGAGACGGGGGATGAGAGAATGTCACTTGATAGTCAGACCACTCTCATGTCTATATTTCAGCGCATTTTGGAGGAGGAGGAGGGGGGGGAGAAGCAGAAGGAGGAGGAGGAAGAGACAGCTGGGCACACTGCAGATGATAACCATGCTGCTTGCCTCTCATCTGTTCAGCGTGTATGGGCTCTGGAGGAGGAGGATCATGGAAGTTATCTTCCTAGTGAGGACAGCCATGTCTTGCATACTGGTACCCTGGCACACATGGCTGGCTTCATGTTTGTCTGCCTTTCTCGTGACCCTCGCGTTAGACGCATTTGACCAACACGGATTACTGGGTGTACACACTGCTCGACCCACGGTATAAGTAGAACCTTTCCACTCTCATTCCCGAAGAGGAAAGGGGTACGAGAGTGATATAATACCACAGGGCCCTGGTGGAAAAAGTGATGCTAAACTTCCCATCTGACAGCGCTAGTGGCAGAAGGCGCAGTTCCAAGGGCCAAGTAGCAGGGGAGGTGCGGAGATCAGGCAGCATGTCTAGCGCACTCAGGGGAACACTCTCCAAGGCCTTTGCCAGCTTTATAGCTGCCCAGCAAGACTGTGTCACCACTCCCCAGTCAAGGCTGAGCTGGAGGGAGCACTGTAAAAAGATGGAGTACGTAGCCAATCGTATCACCGTCCTCCATGATGCCTCTGCTCCATACAACTATAGGGTGTCAAAGCTGGACACGTGGCAGAAACTTGCGCTGTATGCCCTGGAGGGGCTGGCTTGCCCTGACACTAGCGTCTTGTCAGAGAGGGTTGTTTAGTGCAGCTGGGGGAATCATCACGGATAAGCATACCCGCCTGTCAACTGCCAGTGCCAACATGCTGACACTCATAAAGATGAACAAAGCCTGGATTTCCCCAGACTTCTCTTCTCCACCGGCGGAAAGCAGTGGTACCTAAAGATTATTTTCGCTGCAACCGGATAAATAAGCATTCTCTATCGCCAGAAAAAAGGGGAAATTAGCTTTGCCAATCACTCTCAGATATTAGTCCTACTCCTCCTCCTGAAACATCATGTCATCACGCTGAACTGCCAATTTTTCTGCGGCCCAAAAGGCTCTGCTTACAATTTTAGTTTTACAATTTTTCAAAGTTTCAGAAGTATTGATACTTTACCAGAAACCAATTTTTTTACAGGGCTGACTCCAGGCTATGTTGCAAATTAAGCAACAGCGAGCTGTATCTTTAAAAAATATTTCTGGGTTTCATCTGCCCTCTCGGTTGAGCAATTTTTCACGGGTACAGTTGTACTCTTGGTACACTAATTTTTATGGCCCTCGCCTATACGGTTATCTAACTAATTTTTCAGGATTTCGCCTGCATTAATGGTACACCAATGTTTCAGGGGTTCGCCTATACTCTTGCTACAGAAATGTTACTGGGGTCTGCCTATACTTCTGCTACAGAAATGTTACTGGGGTCTGCCTATACTTCTACTACAGAAATGTTACTGGGGTCTGCCTATACTTCTACAACAGAAATGTTACTGGGGTCTGCCTTTACTTCTACTGCAGAAATGTTACTGGGGTCCGTCTATACTGTTACTTTAGAAATGTTACTGGGGTCTGTCTGTACTGTTACTACAGAAATGTTACAGGGGTCTGCCTATACTTCTGCTACAGAAATGTTACAGGGGTCTGCCTATACTTTTACAACAGAAATGTTACTGGGGTCTGCCTATACTTCTACTACAGAAATGTTACTGGGGTCTGCCTATACTTCTACAACAGAAATGTTACTGAGGTCTGTCTATACTGTTACTACAGAAATGTTACTGGGGTTGCCTTTACTGTTACTACAGAAATGTTACTGGAGTCTGTCTGTACTGTTACTACAGAAGTGTTACAGGTATCTGCCTATACTTCTGCTACAGAAATGTTACAGGGGTCAGCCTATACTTTTACAACAGAAATGTTACTGCGGTCTGCCTATACTTCTGCTACAGAAATGTTACAGGGGTCTGCCTATACTCCTACTACAGAAATGTTACTGGGGTCTGTCTATACTGTTACTACATAAATGTTACTGGGGTCTGTCTATACTGTTACTACAGAAATGTTACAGGGGTCTGTCTATACTGTTACTACAGAAATGTTACAGGGGTCTGCCTATACTTGTGCTACAGAAATGTTACAGGGGTCTGCCTATACTTCTACGACAGAAATGTTACTGAGGTCTGTCTATACTGTTACTACAGAAATGTTACAGGGGTCTGCCTATACTTGTGCTACAGAAATGTTACAGGGGTCTGCCTATACTTCTACGACAGAAATGTTACTGAGGTCTGTCTATACTGTTACTACAGAAATGTTACAATTTTTTTTACAATTTTTAAAAAGTTTCAAAAGTATTGATATGTTACCAGAAACCATTTTTTTTCACAGCGCTGCCTCCAGGCCCTGTTGCAAATTAAGCAACAGTCAGCTGTATCTTTAAAAAATATTTCTGGGTTTCACCTGCCCTCTCGGTTGAGAGATTTTTCAGGGGTACACTTGTACTCTTGGTACACTAATTTTTCTGGCGCTCGCCTATACTCTTATCTAACTAATTTTGAAGGACTTCGCCTACACTAATGTTACTCCAACGTTTCAGTGGTTCGCCTTAACTCTTGTTACAGAAATGTTACTGGGGTCTGCCTATACTTCTGCTACATAAATGTTACAGGGGTCTGCCTATACTTCTGCTATAGAATTGTTACTGGGGTCTGCCTATGCTTCTGCTACAGAATTGTTACTAGGGTCTGTCTAAATAAGGGAGATGGAATAAATCCTCCACAGTGCCACCTATTGAAAGGCAGCATTCCTTCAAGTCAAAGTCAGCCTTTTTTATACAAGCCTTGTTACAATAACCGGGAATTACAAGCAAAGCCTGTAAAGGCTTTCCCCTTGCGTTGTCAATGAGGTATCCAGCACCCAAACAGAAGGAGTAGTGTGTGGACACGTGGATTCCCCATTGCTATGTCACTCACGGCACGTTGGGCCACACAAGGTGTTTGCTGGGACCGAGCCTGACCCAGGGCCCGCTCACATACTTCCCACACAGAGTATTGCTGCATTGTGGAGATGTGTAGAAGTGCTGGGCTGGCACCCGAGTCGTCTTTATGCCCACGTTTGCGGCTCGTGACAATTTTGCGACGGAAGTGGCACGTGATTGGAATGATGATCGTATTTCAATTTATCATCAATTCTCAACAGCATTGTGGGCTATTACCCCCCTTTCAAAGAGGGTCGCTGCCAGGCCCTGCCAACCTTCTGCAGTGTGTGCCTCCGGTTCCTCCTCATGGCAGACACACTTTTAAATAGACATGAGGGTGGTGTAGCTATGAAGCGAGCATGTGGCATGAGGGCAGCTGAAGGCTGCGCAGGGAAACTTTTATATGCGCTGTGGACGCAGGGTCGTGCGGGGGGGTTGGGCAACATGTAACCCAGGAGAAGAGGCAGCGGTTTCACCTGCACGCAGTGATTGTCCTTGGTTACAGGTAGTGTGGTGCTTAGCTAAGGTGTGCCTTGCTAATGAGGGTTTGTCCAAAGTAAAAATTGTGAGGGGGGGGGGGGCAGACTCTTGCCCCCATTGTGGTCTAATAGTGGGAGCCTGAGATGCAGCCATGCATGCTGCCCCTGCCCTTTCTTATCCGTTTCTGTGGTGTTTCCATGACTTTCGGATGTTTTCCAGAGCTTCACAAGTGAAGACCTATGCAGAGCATCGGTCATATACAAAAATGCTCAAGTCGCCCATTAACTTCAATGGGGTTCGTTACTCGAAACGAGCTCTCGAGCATCGCGGAAAGTTCGACTCGAGCAATGAGCACCCGAGCATTTTGGTGCTAGCTCATCTCTAATATTAAGAAATGTTGACCCTCCTGCAGTGACTGAATCAGGAATGACCTCTAGTTAAGATGGACCGAGAGTGCAAATAGAAAGTTTCATTGGCACCTGATGCCAGCCTGCTAAAGGGCACTCGTGATTGGATGTAGATCTCTTCTCTTGGCAAGTGTCAATGGTGCAATATCTGCAAAAATCTGTATCGACGAAGGAACCCCCTGGAGAGCATTCAAATCTCGTGCAGCTACAATGATCTGATCTCTCATATCCGAATAATGTAGTTTGAGGATGACATCATGTGGTTGTTCCGGATTGGAAGGCTTAGAGGGGGCTTGATGGATCCTGTCCATATGTAACAATTCTTGGGTGACCTGGGGCAGCAGAATGGTGAACAGGTTAGCAGCTGTTTTTTTCAGGTTGCTGATATTCTCAGTAAATCCTCTGATGTGGATATTGGCTATCCTGCTCCTGTTTTCTAGATCTTTGTAATTTAATTTGAGAGTTTCAAGCCTAGCTGATTAGTCTTCCCATTTATTTTTTCTTTCCTGGTCCGGAGCAACAATGATTTCATCTGTTTTCAGCTCCAAATCATTAACATGTTGGCCCAGATCACCTAATTGCTTTAAGATATCACGCAAAGCTGTTTGGAGTTCTTCTCTGAACATTTTTTGTATATGGATGAATAGCACATTGTTCGATGAGGACGGTGTGACCAAGGGCAATGGAGGGGCATTTTCGCTCAGCTGCTAGTCTGTGGCAGATTCACTTACCTTTTTGATACTAGTACTGTTGAGAGATGGAGCCATCTGACTGTGGTTGTCGCTCTGAGGTTCTGCAAAGAAATCTTGTAGAGTACTCTGCGGACCAGCCTATGACAGTCTACTCTGCTTACCCCCTTTTCTGGTCATTGCTAAAACATGCTTCTCCAGGGGCTCATTATAGCATTATGTGATGAGTGACCCTCTAAAGGCCCAGGACAGAGCCAGAGCATAATTTAGGGTACCTCATTCATTCTGATATCCATGTATGAACTCCGTCCCCTAGGTTTCTCTGCTTGGTCCCCCCAGCCTCGGTATAAGCCTGAAGATCAGTATGTTATACAAAGTTCATTTATCGGAGGCTGCAACTACTGTTGTTGAGTTATGCCTAATTACATTTTTCCATTGTTTGGCTATCAGGTATGATGCAAACATCCAGATATGGTCCATTATTTTTTCTAAGACACCCCGTGATACTTTCCATCTTCAGGAGTAGAAGAGCGCTTTCAGGCCATTTAGTGATATTGGAATTTGAAATATTTCAGATCATGAGAAATATTTCCTTCCAGTAGGCAGCCAGACATTGACATTCCCAAAATATGTGAAGTGAGCCTTTATGGCCACATTCCCTTCAGTAATAGTCGCTTTCACTCAAACCCTGGTTTTTAAGAGCCACTGGAGTCAAGTACTAGCGTGTAACAAGTCAAGTTTTTATTGAAAAATATTTTTAGTGCAGAATAAATACAAGCATCTCCAACATCCGAGATAGATCATATGATAAACATAAGAAAGGCATTGTTTCTAAAGTACGCTCCCAGATATTGAAGAACAAATAGCATAACCAAATAAATGGCAAAATGATGTAGGGATTTCCGAGAAGAAGAAATGAAACCCGCTTAGAAATGTACTATAAACAGAAAGATAGAAAAATAAAGAAAAGACCGGGGTATGAGGAGAGGGACAGAGGGAAGGGAAAGATGGGGGGGGGGGGGACAGGGAAGGGAAAGGGAACTATCAGGTGGTGGACCACGTCTCTCTTATCCTGATCCGCCAAGAGTCTCACACTTCGCCAAGGGCTACAAATCTGAATGAAATGATCTTGTGTATTCCTAGAGCAACTATGCAATTCCTTCAAGTTATAGAGTAAATCGTCTCTCTCTTTCTATTGGCCTAGTGTTGGCAGTAGGCCTTATTGCCAGAGTCGCGGAATTAAAGCTTTTGCAGCGTCTAAGAGGAAAGCGATCAGTTTATTCCTCAATGGGTGAAAGGAGCTAGAAGGTGTCCACAGAAGAACCACCTCAGGTGAGATGGAAAAGTTCGGGGAGATCCTCTGTAAGACTCTCTCTATCCCCCTCCAAAAGGGTGTCAATACCGGACACGTCCACCATATATGCAAATAAGAGCCTACATCATTTTTGCATCTCCAGCAATTCCCATGAGGGGCGAGTTTATGATCAAATAGTCATTGTGGTGTTTTATACCATCAGACCAAAAGTTTATAATGCGATTCTTGGGCGAGAATACACAGGGATAGACCAAAAGACGTACTTAGAATTAAACTAATCTCGCTCGTCGAAAGCAAAATTCCCAATTCCTTTTCCCACGAAGTGAGAAATGCTGGTTTGTATAACAGAGGTGGCATAATTAAGTTTTTGCGCAAATAAGAGATTTTCCTAAAGTTAGGTTTATTCTCATTCAGTGCCCCCCTCAAAAGGTGTACGGGGACTTGTAGATTTGTATGATCTAAGAAACTCCCTAAAAATTCCGACTACTTGAGCTCGGTGTAAAAAGGAAAGGTTCTCTGCTGGTAATAGGGTTTGTAAAATTGTGGCGGGAGGAAGGTGGGCCAGGGTTTGCAAATTGGCTAATGTAAGCGATTCAAACTTCCTCCACACCGATATAGTACCCGGGTCAGGGGGATGGTTGAGCACTTTATAGATGGAACGCAATGGAAGGATAGGAGAAGGACCAGGCGCCAAGTCCAGCCTAAGCTCGTCCCAAACTCCACACGGGCCTCTAAGTAAAGGATTGAAGTTCCTAGCTCTGTAAAGACTCCTTGATGGTAACCAGAGGTCCTCAACCAGAGTATGTCTGCCATAACCCTCGATAAGGGCTAGGAGTAGTTTGTCTTTAGACGGATGGACTAAGTCCATCCAGTAGCGCAGTTTGGAAGCATGATAAAAATCATACAAGTTGGGTAAATAGATACCGCCCTCCGATCCTCTCCTGATCATCAAACTGTAGGCCAATCTGGGTCTCCTTTGTCTCCAAACAAAGCCAGAGAAGGCAGAGCGGAGTGTCTTGAAAAAGCTTACTGGAAGATGGATGGGGAGCATCCTAATCTTGTATAGAATAATAGGTAGAATGTATGATTTAATGATATTCTTTCTGCCAAACCAGGAGATAAAAGGGACGTCATAGGATCTCAACAGGCTCCTGACATGTCCAAACAGTGGTATAAAATGGGCACTATATAAGTTCTCTGCCTTTTTGGTTAGTTTTACACCTAAGTAGTCCAATGAGGATCCCGACCATGTTAAGGGGGAGTTCGCTCTTAAGGCTTCACAGCAAGTCGCGTGTATGGAGATGTTCAACACCGTAGATTTTAAAAAATTAATCTTAAAGTTGGATAAAGATCCAAACTCCTTAAGCTGATCAATCAAGTCTAGGAAGGCTCTTTTCAGGGTCAGTTAACAGAAATATGATATCATCAGTGAACGCCGCTGTAGAAAGGGAATGTTCTCCGAAATGCAATCCCTGAATATCCGGATCCTGTCTAACCTTCAACAGTAGAGGCTCTAATGCTAGTATGAAGAGAGAAGGTGAGAGGGGGCACCCCTGAAGTGTGCCATTTCTTATATCGAAGGGAGGTGAAAGGATGTCGTTAATTTTGAGTCTCGTATATGGACAGGTATAAAGGGAGAAGACAGCCGAAACAAATTCTACTGGAAAATTGAAGCGATATAAGACTCTTTCCATATAACTCCAATCGACCCTATAGAATGCCTTTTCAGCATCAGTGCCTACTATGGCTAAGGGTATGTTATGAAACTGAGCATAGCGGGCTGCATGTAGTAATCTGAGACAGTTATCTCTTCCCTCCCTCCCTCCAACAAAGCTAGCCTGTTCACCATTAATCAAGAATGGCATGAAGGCTTTCAATCTTTTTGCCAGGAGTTTAGCCCAAAGTTTTATATCTAAATTAATTAGGGAAATCGGATGGTAGCTTCCGCACATTTCAGGGTCTTTGTTGTCTTTGTGGATCAGGGTAATGTGGGCCTCCTGAGACTGTTTCGGCAGGGATGCCCCCTTCAGAAGATCATTGAAGAGATCAGTTAGTCTAGGCTCTAAGATGGATTGAAAAGTTTTGTAATAATGTATGGTTAAACCATCTGGGTCTGGACTTTTATTCGGTGGGCAGGAAGCTATTAGTTTTTCAAACTCCAATTGGGTAACCGGAGAAATTAAGGAGGATGCCTTAATAGGGCTCAATTTGTGGATATTTACCTGCTGTAGGAAGGAATCTATCCGAGAGGTAGTGTTTCCATTCTTGCTGAATAGAAAACTGCCTTTAAGATCATAAAGATTAGAGTAGTAATTCCAGAATTCTTTAGCTATGTCGGTGGAAGAAGTCAACAATTTACCTACGGGAGTCTTTATTGAATTAATTAAATTTTTTCCCCGAGCCTTTTTGATTAGAGAGGACATAAACTTACTCCCTCTATTGCCCTGGGCGTAGATCATATGTTTTAGATGGAGTTGTTTTTTATTAAATATAGAATCTAAGCAATGTCTTAAGTCATTTCTCAAAGCTGTCAGGTTCTCTAAGTTCTGTTTTGTTTGTGAGAGCTTCGTTTTGGTCTAGTTTTGCTATCAATGACAATTTCTCATCAATTTCTTTTTGGAGGCATTTTTTTGTGCGGGCGCCCAAGGCTATCAGCAGGCCACGCACAAAGGCCTTGTGAGCCTCCCAGAATATCGGGGTCTCCATGTCCCTGGTGGCATTGAGCTGAAAATATTCTTCCATAGACTTAGATAATTGTTCTCTCTCCTTTCTTGAGTCTAATAGAGATAACATAATAAGTGTTAAGTCTCCATCTCCACTCCCGCGAGGACGGTCGAGGCGAGCGAAGGACGATGTGCACAGGTGCGTGGTCTGAGACTGTCATTGTGTCTATACCGGCCCTGACTAGCGATGTGAGAAGGTCAGAGGGGACAAAAAAGTAGTCGAGTCTCTGAAAAGAGGAAGGGATCAGGGAAAATAAGAATAGTCCTTTGTTGAAGGGTGCAAGTAGCGCCAGGCATCAACCACTCCCAGTTCTTGCAGATGTCTGTTGAGTTTCTTCAACCTAATTTGAGAGATCTGCGAGCGGCCTGATGAGGAATACAGGAGAGATTTGAGAGCGACATTGAAATCTCCTGCAATCACCAACTGTCCAACCGCAAAGTGTTTTAGAATCTCTAATTGTTTTAATAACCAAGGGATTTGGTCTACATTAGGAGCATAAATATTTGCAAAGGTAATTTTAGCATTATTTAAAGAACCTCTTAAAAAAAGGACTCAACCCTCACCGTCCTTGTATTGGGCCTCCTCCACAAAGTTAACAGCTCTATGGAAGAGGATTGACACCCCCTTGGAAGCGGACGTGGGATGAGCGCTGTGGAAGCTTGGGGAAAGTGTCTCTCCAGCAACAGAAAGCATTTATCCGCCTTAAAGTGTGTTTCCTGGAGACAGAGAATTTTGGTGTCATACCATTTGAGGAGGAGAGCAATATTATGTCTCTTGAATGGTGAGCTGAGTCCTCTGATATTGAAGGACGTGAGAGGCACGTCCCCCATGACGACACACCTAGACGAGAGCAAAGTAAATTAGTATGATGTGAGAGAACGGTGCTCCTGCTTATGCAAACTCAAAGATTTTACTGTGAGTCCCCTTAGTTGGTTTCAGGAGTGGGAGGAGGTAAGGGAGAAAAGGAAGGAAAGAGGGGGTGGGGAAGAAGGGGTCGGGAACAAGGAAAAATAAACCAGCAACAAACACTATAGAGACTAGTCTACAGAGTAAATACGCTGGCGAGATAGTATTTTAGCAGAAGGAGGGAGCTGCAATGTCCCTTCAACTTCCGCCCAAGAGTGTGGGCGAGCCAGAGAATATTCGTAGAGTCACTTGACTCTGACGAGATATAGAAGTTTAACACAGCCTGGCCTGACGGGCACCCTCTGGAACCCCTGCAACAGGGGGGGAAATAAGCATATTACATTTGCTATTAAAGCAGCTTTTATCTAACAGCAACTTGGACAATAGAAAAGTTCGGAAAGAATACGAACAGAGAGACCAAAAAAGTGAGAAGTAGAGAGGGGGAGAACTCGGAGAACTCCGACGTTAATCCGGCCACCAAAGTATCCGTCTCCTCCAATTCAGAGGTGACAGGACAGAGGGCCTGAGACGCGGGTCAACACCATCCATGCCCCAGACCAGGAGTCACAGATGGTATATGGTCCAGCTGATGGTCTGGATGCAGTCAAGTCAGATCTGTACGAGAGGGCACAGATAAAAGGGATGAAGTCACGTCAACTCGTCTCTTGATTTTTTCTTTTTGCCCTTGGGGGACTTAAAGTTGTCTGCTAGATGCCATCTCTCAGGGGTCTCCAGTCATTGGAATTCCAGTGGATTGGGAAGCGGCTGCCAACATGGAAGATCAATAGGTTCAATGTTGAGGAACTGCCATAATTTTTGTAGGTCTTCCGAAATGCAGGTGTTGAATTTTTTAACCTTGTGAGAGACGCCCAGGCCAAAAGGGAAAAGCCAGGCGAACTTTATGTCCTTAGCCATTAGGACGTCCAGGAGTGGGCAAAGTAGGCAACGCTTTGCCAATGTAGAAGGGGCAAGGTCCTGGAACATCTGCAATGGAGCATCAGCGTAACTCAGGTCCCTGCAGTTTCTTGCAGCTCTTAATAAAGCGGCTGCGTCAGGAAAGGCAAGTAATTTACAATTTATGTCTCTAGGTGGCTCCGTCACTCCAGGCAAGGGCCTGAGGGTTCTTGCTCAATTGTAATGGCAGCCACCCTGTCAACCCCTAAGAGGGATTCAAAGATTTCTTTAGCAATCTTCGGCAGACATTTCCCAGAGTAAGTCTTGGGCTGACCCTTAATGCGCACATTGCTGCGCCTGTTTCTGTTCTTGAGGTCCTCCTGCATTTAAGTAGGAGTGTTGCTCTTTCAAAGCTTGTTCTACTTACAACAAATGAGTGGTGATAGAAGCAGATTAGGCCTCCAACTCCTCTACTCTGTGGCCCATCTGCCTGATTTCATCCTTGATCTCTGCCAGATCTGAGCTAATAGGGTGCAGGGCTTGAGAGATCAGGTCCCTCATAAAGCCCTTAGATATATTCTCACAGTCCTCCCCATCTGAGGATGCCTCCTCTTCTTCCCCCTTACTGTGTGCAGGGATGGGCTCCTGTGCCGGGCCATCATGGAAGGTGGCCGCGGGGACCGAGCACTCTGTTCCCTGAAGAAGCACTGCATGTCCGACTGACCTTTTTCTGGTCGTGGAGTTCCCTGGAGTTCTGTGCCTCTGTCCTTGCCGATCTTCCCCATATTCGCTGAGATTCACTGCTGAGAAGGGTCCCAGAAGGTGCCACTTTGATGGAGCGCTTCACACAAGCGTTCATCCCGCTCACCGTCCAGGCTCCGCCCCCGCGTGTAACAATTTTATATATATACCTCAAGTATCCCTGAAACCCTACTTGCTCTTGGCGCAAGTTTAAATACAGTTTCCCAGGTTTCATTATCAAATATTGTCTTCAAAAATCTTTTTCTCAGTTTAACATATGAATCTTTTTGCTCATTTCATAATTGCCAGTCAGTCAATCATAGATTACTCTATTTTAGGTATTTCAATTTTCTGTAGATCAGTGGAATGCAAAAAGGACCTGGAAATATCATAGCCTTTTGCCCTCTGGTAAGTTGAACTTTTCTTTAATAGTATTAAAGGGTATTATGTTGGTTACTTCTGATATTTCATCTAACTGGGTTACCCCTTCTTATCTCCCAAAATTTAAAGAAATATATTTAACCCCTTAGTGATCAAGCCTGTTTGCACCTTCATAATGGGGCAAAATTTTGGAAATCTGGCACGTGTCACTTTAACATATAATAACTAGAGATGAGCGAACGCGTTCGTCCGAGCTTGCTATTCGTGCGAATATTAGGGTGTTCGGGATGTTCGTTATTCGTAACGAACACCATGCGGTGTTCTGGTAAATTAAACTTTCTTCCCTGAGACGTTAGCGCTTTTTTTTGGCCAATATAAAGACAGGGAAGGCATTACAACTTCCCCCTGCAACGTTTAAGCCCTATACCACCCCCCTGCAGTGAGTGGCTGGGGAGATAAGGTGTCACCCGAGTATTGAAATCTGCCCCTCCCGCTGCTCGCTATGGATGCATTCTATATGCGCTCAATGGGGCCAGCGGCAGCAGCGCTGACCCCATTGAGAACATATAGAAGACAAATCCTTCTTCTCTGGCACAGCTGTAACAGCTGTAGCAGAGAAGAACGATGTTTGCCCATTGAATTCAATGGAACCGGCAATACAGCCGACTCCACTGAATGCAATGGGCTGCCGGCGATCGCAGGATGAATGGTCGGAAAGGGGTTAAATATATAACCCCTTTCCTGCAATTCATCCAGAAATGTGTTACACTAAAAATATATACCGGCGTATAAGGCGACGGGGCGTATAAGACGACCCCCCAACTGTCACCTTATACGCCGGTAATACAGTGGAGCAAAGAATAAAAAGCATTACTTACGTTTTTAGATGATCTGCGGCGCTCCTGCAGGCTGTCACTCCCTCCTGGTCCACGGCAGACAAGCTTTCTCCACGAAAGACTTTAAATCCCTGCCTCCAGAAGCACATGTGCCTTCAGCCAATCACAGCCAATGACAATGATGTCATTGAATGGCTGTGATTGGCTGTGTTTCTGGAGGCGGGGATTTCAAGGCTTGAAATCCCCGCCTCCAGAAACACAGCCAATCACAGCCATTCAATGACATCATTGTCATTGGCTGTGATTGGCTGAAGGCACATGTGCTTCTGGAGGCAGGGATTTAAAGTCTTTCGTGAAGAAAGCTTGTCTGCCGTGGACCAGGAGGGAGTGACAGCCTGCAGGAGCGCCGCAGATCATCTAAAAACGTAAGTAATGCTTTTTATTCTTTGCTCCACTGTATTACCGGCGTATAAGGTGACAGTTGGGGGGTCGTCTTATACGCCCCGTCGCCTTATACGCCGGTATATATTTTTAGTGTAACACATTTCTGGATGAATTGCAGGAAAGGGGTTATATATTTAACCCCTTTCCGACCATTCATCCTGCGATCGCCGGCAGCCCATTGCATTCAGTGGAGTCGGCTGTATTGCCGGTTCCATTGAATTCAATGGGCAAACATCGTTCTTCTCTGCTACAGCTGTTACAGCTGTGCCAGAGGAGGACGATCTTTATGCTGACAGTGGGGGGGGGGGGCACTCTTGCCGCTATTGTGGCTTAATAGTGGGACCTGTGAACTTGAGATGCAGCCCACCATGTAGCTCCTCGCCTGCCCTATCCGTCACTGTGTCATTCCCATCACTTTCCTGAATTGCCCAGATTTTCACACATGAAAACCTTAGCGAGCATCGGCGAAATACAAAAATGTTCCGGTCGCCCATTGACTTCAATGGGGTTCGTTGTTCGAAACGAACCCTCGAGCATCACGGGAAGTTCGTTACGAATAACGAACACCCGAACATTTTGGTGTTCGCTCATCTCTAATAATAACACAGTAAAGGTTTTGCATATCCAAGTAATTCTGACATTGTTTTTTTACCACATATTGTACTTCATTGACGTGGTAAAATAGACTGATAGAATTTGTGTACACCTATTAAAAATGCCAAAATTGAAAAAATGTTGAAAAAAATCATCAGTTTTTCACCAGTTATCACCTATTAGTAGTAGTATATTAGCATGGCTTTTAATGGAGTACTTATGGCCACTTCTGAGGAGATAGAATATCCCCATAACTCCATATGCTAGACTGATTTACTTCCAGAAGTCCTTTGGATTTATCAATGCCAGCTTTTCTTCTATTACTCTATTTTTGTTGTCACTTGCACATCTCCGAGTTTATTTCTAGTTTTGGAGGAGTTAATCTTTGTAAAAGCCACAGCCTGACACAGATTCACCAGTGGAAATTATCTATGGCACCAGCAAATAATTTTAGAGTCGTCGGGACTTCACATGGTACCCTTTAGCATTCTGCATTGGGTACCACATCATACAGTACTATGGCTTGCACCGTGACCTCCTAGTGCCCAGTTGTGGTCAAGAAAGAATGACAGCACATCTCAATGTGTCCTGTTGTCTATCTAGAGCCATCTTTGGTTGATACTGGTAATACCAAAGGATATTCCAGGCTCTGTGTGAGCTCCAGGTGTGCAGACGGTGACAGGCTATGTAGGCTGCACCGCAGGAGTCTGCTCTGAATTTTTTTTTCTCTATTAGCCTTCTCAGGGTATGGTAGGGCAGTGGTGAGGACTGTTGTGTTCTTTGGTGCCCCCACAAACTGCTATTCACAAACAATTTAAAGTCTATCTTCACACAGCCTCACATGCTAGCACTGGTGCTGGAAGTCATAAATGCTTTCTTAATGTCATTATTTCTGAGACAATATATAACGGGGTTAATAAAAGGAGTTATTACAGTGTAAGATAAAGAAAACAGTTTGCGTACAGTGTTAAACTTCTCGTTTGTTGGAACCAAATAAGTACAGTTCAAAGTTCCAAAATATAAAAACACTATAGTCAAATGGGAGCTGCAGGTAGCGAAGGCTTTTTGTCTTATAACGGACTTCATCCTGAAAATTGCATTGGCAATGAAACCATAAGAGACCACAATCATAAAAAATGGACACAGAATTACAGGAACACAAAGATAGATTTTTAGGGTCTCAATTATTAAAGTGCTTGAAGTAGATAATTGTAGTATAGGATCAAATTCACAAAAGAAGTGATCAATGATATTTGACCTCGGGAATTGGAGCTGAGAGATATTAATTGTTTGAATTGCCATTGTTACCAAACCAAAGAGCCACACGAGAAGAGTTAATATTAGGCAACGCATTGGACTCATTATTAAAAGATAATGAAGAGGGTGACATATGGCCAGATACCTATCATAAGACATCACTGACAAAAGAAGACATTCTATAGACTCGGAAGAACCAAAGAAAAAAAATTGTGTGAGACATCCAAAAAGAGACATATAGGAGCCATTATTGAGAACCACATGAAGCATGTTCGGTGTAATATCTGATGTCAGGATGATGTCCAATGTGGTGAGCTGTGTCAGGAAGAAGTACATGGGGCGGTGAAGGTTCTTGCTGTAGGACACCAGAGTTATGACCAAGAGATTCCCACAGATTGTTGTGAAATAAACCATGAGGAAAAAGAAAAAAAAAACTATTTTGAACCCATGAAGGCCTGGAAATCCAAGGAGCAGGATTGTAGTAACATTATTTGTCTCCATGTCCTATAGAAGAAAGATTCTGATAAGCAAATGTGGTTTAAAATTACAAATATACAGTAGCCTGCAGATATAGCAAACCCCATACATATGTTCATGGGGCACTAGCAAATGTTTGGATTGCACTTAATGTTATTTGTTTAGTGCAGCCGCCCATTCAGTTTGTATTGTAGTACTCACATTGCTCAAACTGACCCTATGCCAAACGATTGTTTATGGCCTAACAAACACTTGTGTAGCTCTTGCTATGTCTGTACTTGCAAACAAGAGAGAAGTATATATATATATATATATATATATATATATATATATATATATATTTGATGCGTTTGAGCTGTGCTGCTGGTGAAGGCTGCTGCGTATATCATTGAGAGCAAGAGTAACAAACTGAGGAGTCCTGAATCGTATAAGAGCTGATATATCACTGGACAAAATGATCAGACTCACGTATTTTGGCCATGTAATTCAAGCAGAGTCGCTAGAAAAATCTATAATGCTTGGACAGATCAGCAGCAAAAGAAGACCTGGCCGCCAAAGAACATGATGGCCGATACTGTCAAAGCTGATACTGGCATGGATATCACACAGCTAAAAGAAGTAGTACAAAATCAAAAAACATGAAAGGAAGCCTTTAGGGTCGCCATGGGTCGTGAATGACAAAACGGCTAACAACATAATGTATATATTCTTTTCATTTTGAATGGGTGCTGTGAAATTAAAAAAAATTGACAAAGTGAGCCACAAGCTGACAAATGTTGAGAAAGAGCTGTTTCCACCCAAAGTGCTGTGGCACGTTAGTGGGTCATGAGAAGCTCCAAAGGGTGCACGGGAAGCATATAGAGGGAGGAGAGAGAGAACATCTGCGAAAGAGAGAAAAAGTGAGAAAAAAGAAGAGAGAGAATGGAGAGAGGAAGAAAAGGAGAGGTATAAGGTGATTGAGACACTAAACTGCTGTTACCAGCTGGCTTCCAAAACCACCCAAAGCAGGGCAAGAGGTAAAATAAGCACAAATTTGGCAGGAACGCTCCCAACTAATTAGGGGTCAAAAGGTCAGCTCTTTGCTAATAAATAAAATTCCATGCATTTTGTACAGTGTTTCCATATTTTTGTCCACCTCCGTACAATGCTGGTGTTTTCTTTTGTGGCACCCAGCAAACTGCTGATTTCGAGAGAATTCGGCAGGATGATCTGAGCCAAATAAGGAAAAGAAAAGTGAGTCATCAAATTGAATATTTATTCTGGCTGTATCTTTTTAATTTAAAATGTGTTAAAATCTCTTTCATTAAAGAATAAGGTACATTTTAGGACCAGATCCTATCATTAAAACACACCAGATTAGACACCATAATGAATGCAATCCCAGCCCCCTAAATTCTGACCACAGACCAGACCATTAAAAATATACCTCTCTTCAGTCCTTCTGCCCAGGTGCCATTGTCATTGGTTTTAACTTTGGGTGCTGCTGAAGCCATTAATGCTGACACGGCTCTACTCCTCTGGATGTGGGTACTATGCCACGTTCTGGCATCAAGGCAGACTATCTTCCTCTGGTTCAGGTGCCAGCATTGCACCTGAACCAGAGGAAGACCAGCTAAGAGTAAGTAGTGATGAGCAAAGCAAAAGATTATCAGTGCTCTTAGGAACTCCCGTAACAATGAGTGCTTTCATCATTTTTTGAAAGAAAATGGCAATAACATTATGCCCCCCCCCCCCCCCCCCCATGTGGCTAGGCAGTCTCCTACACGCACTTACCCCTTGTCCCAGTCCTGTTGGTAGCAGTATGTCAATCATTATTCAGCTCTCTTAGCATGTTGCACCCTATATCTACCCTCTATGGCTATGTCAATTTAATTTTAATTAGAGGCATCACCAAAGATGATGTTTCAGATTGGCTCCCTTCTTCCAATCCTCAAGCATAAAGATGGGCCTCTATAAACTGTCTTGAGATGATTTCTGGAGTATAATACAACCAGTACCATATCATAAATTGTGAAACTTTAATTACCTAACATACCTTTGATAAAGATAAAGAATTAAGTAAGCTCATACACCTATTATACATTATCTTGCTTAATTCTGCTCCTATTTGCTTTTGTAGCTTTAGCATTTATATTTTTATCTCAGGAATCATTTCCTATAAATCTTAAATGTAATTCCCTTTATTAAATTGCTTAACTGTATCAAGTCTCATGGCTCCAAAACGAATACATTTCTTCTTCACATTCATAATGTGTGAATATTGTAAATATCAAAAAACAAAATGTTAATGAAGTGTATATTGAGATTTCAACTCTTCCCAAACCCCTGGCCATTCTCTATAGCGTGCGCTGTCCTAAATACACCAACCTTTTTCAGGCAGATCTCACACTATTTGATATTAAAAGGTACAAGAGGTGTAATATCCAGCAACTAGCAGCCTTTCATACCACATGTAAGATAGTAAATTAACCATAGATACTGCTAGGCCTTTCAAGCAACCAAAACCCAAGAAATCATAAAAGGTGAAGATTGGTGAAGATGAGATAACATTATATTTACAGCAATACTACAACACTTTTCTCATCTTGTAGTGACAAAGGGTTTTCATCTTATACAATCCGATCAACTTCTAAGATCTTATCTCTGAGCTGAGAAGGGAAGGAAAGAAAATGGGAGGAAACCAATAATAAGTATTATCTTCAAAAACAGTAACATCTCATAGATGGCGATGTACACTGGCGATCTTCTGCCTTTTATGAGCTGGGAAATTAAGCCCTGGAGGAAAGCACCTACTGCTGAGTCTAAGGAGGATCTCTTGGGTAATTAAACAAAAAATATATCCAATATCTTAATTAAACAAGAATTATTGGAAAACATTAAAATAAAGTTGAATCTCTAAAAGAGATAACCTGTATTGGATTAATAATACATCCTACATACAATATGTTGACAAAAGTATTGGGAAACACATAGAAGGTGATGACAGCTGCTTTTAGTCACATTTTTAAATACAGTGTTTGGCCCCCTTTGGCTTCATTGACTGCAGTAACCCTACTAGGCATGCTTTCAACCAAATTCCCATAGATGTGTGGAGGTGTTAAGGACTGCTGCACGGTCACATAACCTTTCAGGTCTTGAGGTCCAAATTAGATTGTATCTGGGTGCACCAGGGAGGCCAAGAACTAGACACAAAGAGTCAGTTTTCAGTTCTCCTCAGATACGTAGAGTGGAGCCATGGCAAGTATACAGCTCACTCTGCATAAGGCGGGCGTACTGAGTGTTTATTGACCTGGTATAGTTCTTATACAGGAAAGGAATGGGTTATTAGTCACAGCGGTAATCTCATTGGGTTAGACAAAAATTATGAGTCATGCATTGTTCAGCAGCAGCATAGCGTGAGAATATATATGAAATATATATATCAAATGTTTGTTTCTCCCGACGTTATCTAGTCCTCCCTTGTGAGTTTGGATGGTCGCAGCGTCCTATTAGTACGATTCGTTCTTTTTTCAAACCTCATGGCGTGGGGGAGTTTCTTCTGATAACGATTGTACCAGGCTTGGTTCTCGGAAGAATAGAAACAAATCATTAGACACTGTATGCTCTAAACTTATTTCTGCTTTGCCATGCTGTTTTATTACACACGAACTTATTTACATCTTATAATACTCCATTTTGTATCTAGCCGCCATTTTGTATCTAGTGGCCATTTTGAGACAGATTCTTTATTTATTATGTACGTGTACCTTTTCAGAGGGAGTTGCCTCTATTTCTTAAATAGAGCTTCTGATAGGGATTAGGCAGATAATGGGCGTGTTGGGAGGTGCATGAATATGACATTCTATTTCATCCCAAAGGTGATCAATAAGATTGAGTTCTGAACTTTGGACTGGCCAATGAATTCTGCAGATGTTCTGCTCCTCAAAACAAGCCTCAACACTGCATGCTGAATGACTTGGTGCTTAGTCATGTTGTTAGAGACACAGAGCTGTACCCAAGTATTGCTACAGAGTAAACAATGCCACATTGTCTTGAATATCTCTATAGCCAGTGGTGTTAAGGGTGGAATACTGATTTGTTGGTGACATTCCAACACCATACCCCATTGGAAGTCTGAGAGCTCTACATTTGGTAGCATCCTGATGGTTTCTGTAGTGAGATATGTCTATGTGATACCCTGCTTTATACCTAATGCTCACATATCCAATTTGCATATCTTTCTCATTTGACGGCATAGGGTTGGTGGGGGTCCCAACACTTTTGTCATCATAGTGGACATAACACTGTGGTTCACATTTACTAATCAGTTTATAGCAACTTTTTTTGGAAAACTGAACATTAGAGATGAGCGAACGTACTCGGATAAGCACTACTCGTCCGAGTAATGTGCCTTATCCGAGTACCGCTGTACTCGTGCTGAAAGATTCGGGGCGCTCCGCTGCTGACAGGTGAGTCGCAGCGGGGAGCGGGGCAGAGCGGGCGGGAGAGAAGGAGAGAAAGATCTCCCCTCCATTCCTCCCCGCTCTCCCCTGCAGCTCCCCGCTCCGCAGCGCGTCCCGAATCTTTCAGGACGAGCGGCGAGATACTTGGATAAAGCACATTACTCGGACGAGTAGTGCTTATCCGAGTACGTTCGCTCATCTCTACTGAACATTAAAAAGTCAAATGGCTATATGGCCAGTTTCAGACAAACATACTAATGGTGCAGTTTTGTGCCCTAGCTTGACTGCAG
Source organism: Eleutherodactylus coqui (assembly GCF_035609145.1). Taxonomy (NCBI): domain Eukaryota; kingdom Metazoa; phylum Chordata; class Amphibia; order Anura; family Eleutherodactylidae; genus Eleutherodactylus; species Eleutherodactylus coqui. The sequence goes on along the minus strand of NC_089838.1, from coordinate 337,150,995 downwards.
GTCTGTTGATCTGAACTCAAAGCATCATAGAGGCCCATCCTAATCAGAGTGGTTATACAGAGACCAATATTTGATAGCAGATCTACATAGGTGCTCTACAGACCATATAAAGTGATTACCTTGTAGTTTTATTTAGTTACTCACAAACAATGTCCTCTCTGGAATTATTCACTTTTCCCATCTTTTTTGTCCAGCCCAGACTGCCCTAACAATTTCTTCCGGTGATGACTTGTCAGGTACAAAGCATTGGTTTGTATATTGGCCCAGACACTTAATCTACTCTAACAAGATAACTTAACCCCTGAAGTCCTGCCTAAAAGCAGGGAGATCATTCCAATAGGGATGGCCCCACGCTGGAACCTAGGGGTCTGTCTCGCTCTAATCGGCATACAACATATACGCTGCATAGGACACAGTTCACACATGTAATCAGATAACATACACCCTGAATAGGGAGCTGATAACAGCAAGTCAAGTGTCTGGTTACCTATGCAGACACTGAATACGGCACTGTTTACAACCACAAACAGGGAATCCCACCCAGAACCTCATGCAAGAAAGCAACACAAGAGCAGAACATGCATTACTCTAAACACCAGGGTTCTGAGAGGGAATGAGGTAAATAGCAAAAGAAATAAATGACCAGCGCTCTCTATAAAGAGAAGCTGATATTTATTTGCAGCAGACCAGTGGTGATTGGCTGACTGGAGAACTCCACACCCAGCCAGATCAATCATCCAACACCTGTGGAAGTGTGTTCCTGGAAACCCATAGAACTACAGGTCCGAAAAGCACACCATGACAGCCAAATTTGAAAGTAGTCTCATGAAGTAGATGGGGAAAATACTGATAATCATCTGCCACCATGATCTTGAAGAACGTTATTGCACCAGGCAAAGCTTGTAACAGCAATAGGGGGATATTCTATTATCAGGCTGAGAATTAAGTCTTTCTTTTACTTGTTACTGGGCAAAAAACTTATCTCAGTCTCGAATCCTATTTACAGCGTGTATATAATCTCATGTCCTGTTAACTGGTGATATCAGCCACAAAGTCTCTTTCTCCCAGGTACTGGGCTATGTTACGGTCAATTTACGAGGCGCTGGTGCTAACCAGACATGGCAGAAGGGAACAAGTGGGATCAGACTTCTTTGTGCAGAGTATGTGTTACTTTCTACTCCATGTCCATATAACACTGATCCACAAGCCAGCAGGCCTCAAACAAAAGAACTCTCAAATACATGTCTTGGCCTTCTTGAACTTCTCTCCCTTTGTTCATCTATCGGGTTCTGATTCACGATTTCCACTTGGCTCTCACCCCCCCCCCCCCCCTTCCCCCCAAAAGCAGCCTTAAATCATTTAGGCCTCGTTCACATGAGAGTGTGCTTTGCCCGCGCATAATGCACACTTCTAAAAGTACCAATGGGTTCCTATAGAAGCATTCGCATGCGCAGAATTTCAAGCGCAAAACAGCGCACGACTAAAAAAGATAGGACGGCGGCATTTTAGTTGCACATTTTGCCAGAGTTTCCATTGACTGCTATAGGCGCAGCAGTTAATGCAAACTCCTACGCTGTCAATAGCTTCCCTGCTGGAGATAAGTGAGCACACTCATCCGAGCTTGATACTCGTTCGAGCATTAGGGTACACGAGATGCTTGTTACTCGAGTCGAACACCACGCGGTACTCAAGTCAATTGCATTTCCTTCCCCGCATGTTTAGCACCATTTTCTAGCCAATAGACATGCGGGGAAGGCATTACCACTTCCTGCTGTGACGTGCCAGCCCTATCCCACCCCCAGCAGTGAGTGGCTGGCGAGATCAGGTTACTGCCAAGTACTTAAAGTGGTCCCACCTGCGGCTCGCCTCAGACACATGCTGGCAGTGGTTAAGGAAAGTGCTGTTGCTCATTCAGGGATAGTGTTAGCGTAGGTCCTGTCTTCAAGAACCCCAACGGTCCTTCTTAGGGCTACATCTGACCGTGTGCATTACTGTTGTGGCTGGCTGGGAGCAGTAGTGCACCATTTTTTTTTTCATCTCGGGCTGTGCAGGCCATTACAGCTATAGCGTTCTAAATCTGCAGTGTATTATACAGAGTTTAGGGAAAGAACAGCTGCCGATATAGGGAAAGTGTTAGAGTAGGATTCCGTCTTCAAGCACCCCAACGCTCCTTCTTAGGGCTACATCTGACCATGTGCATTACTGTTGTGGCTGGCTGGGAGTTGTGGTGCATCCATTTTTGTATTATGCATCTAGGCCTGTTCCCAGCCTTTCAGTAATAGCGTTCTCAGCCTGCAGTGCTGTAGAACCAGGTCTCACCGTGAAACTGCACTCAAATATTCCCTAGCCTGCTACGAACAACTTCAGTTATACCGTTCTGTATCTGCAGTGCATTAGACACAGTGTTGGGGCACAGCCACTTCTATAGGGAAAGTTATATACACTATACAGTCCGTAGCCTCCGTGCAAAAACCCCAAAGCTCCTTTGTTGGGCTACATCTGACCGTGTGCAATTTACTTGGGGTCTGCTGGGAGTTGTAGTGCATCCAGTTTTGTATTACGCATCTAGGCCTGTTCCCAGACTTTCAGTAATAGTTTTCTCAGCCTGTAGTGCCGTACAACCAGCTTTCACCGTGAAACTGCACTCAAATAATTCCTAGCCTGTTGCAAACCACTTCCTGTATACCGTTCTGTGTTTGCAGTGCATTATACAGAGGTCTCACCGCTAAACAGGACTGTAATATTTCCTGGGCCACTGCAAAGTATTTCAGCTCTGCCGCTGTGCAGAGCGTCTCACAATACCATTTCCGTTGGTGGGGTTGAGATAGCCGCAGTTACCAGCACTATCCACTGGCTTTAGAGTCTTCTCCCACTCCACACAGCCTCTGTTATCTACAAGTCTCTGCGAGCGGTAGATTACCACTAGGTATCAGCGCAAGACAGCGGGTTACTTTTTTTAAGTCACAGCATAGAGCCTCCACTATCTACAAGTCTACTGTATGTGTGCGGTGAATTAAGCCACAGTTGTCAGTGCTGTACAGTGGGGTAATTTATTTGGCCCCTGCTCTATTCTTAATCCGCCATGATGAGGAGTAGGGGTCGAGGACGTGGACATCCAAGTGAGGGTGTGGGCACAGGCCGAGTTCCTGGTCCAGGTGAATCACAGCCGGCTGCTGCGGAATTAGGAGAGAGGCAAGTTTCTGGGGTCCCAAGCTTCATATCACAATTTGAGTCTGCGTGGAAGACCTTTATTACAAATAGAGCAATGTGAGCAGGTCCTGTCATGAATGGCAGAAAACGCATCCAGAAATGTATTGACCACCCAGTCTTCTACGCAGTCCACTACTCCCGGCTTAGGGACTGCAACTCTGAATCCTCTGGCTGCTCCTCCTTCCTCCCAGCCTCCTCACTCCATGAAAATGACGTATTCTGATGAGCAGGCAGACTCCCAGGAACTGTTCTCGGGTCCCTGCCATGAGGGGGAAAAACTGGTTCCTCTCTCACCTGAGGAGTTTGTCGTGCCCGATGCCCAACCTTTGGAAAGTTCCCGAAGTCCGGGTAATCAGGCTGGGGACTTCCAGCAACTGTCTCAAGAGCTTTTTGTGGGTGAGGATGAGGATGAGGATGAGACACAGTTGTCTGTCTGTGAGGTAGTAGTAAGGGCAGTAAGTCCGAGGGAGGAGCGCACAGAGGATTCGGAGGAAGAGCAGCTGGACGATGAGGTGACTGACCCCACCTGGTTTGCTAAGCCTACTGAGGACAGGGCTTCAGAGGGGGAGGCAAGTGCAGCAGCATGACAGGTTGGAAGAGGCAGTAGAGTGGCCAGGGGGAGAGGCAGGGCCAGAGCGAAGAATCCCCCGTTATAGCCCTTGTAAGGAATGGTAAGTAGCACTTTAACATACATTAGTTGGAGCACCAGCATTGTATTTGACTGCTCCTGACTGTGGAGAGACTGTTGGTCAGAATAATTCCTGATATCCTCCTCCACTGACATCCTCCTCTCACCCCTTTCATTGATGACTTGTTACCTTTCTCTGGACATTTTCTTTGATCAGCACATATTAATTATACTCTACACACCATTACAAGAGAAAACTCCACGAAGTTCACAGTACACTTCTGACCTGTGTTTTCATACTGTAATTTCCATACAACTATTAAAATAAATGTGATTTTGGACTATATTAGTTCCTTAATTCAATCAAATATTTGTGCTTTGTAACTGTGTTTGATTCTATATGAACAAAAATGTTTGGTACCGTGTTAGCCAGTGGAGCAAAATGTGATTCCTCTCAGTATGAGAAACCAAGCAATATTGTAAATATGATAACTGTTAACTGCTAACAAAAAATGCATGATGTTATAGCAACCTTTTGAACCTACTTAGGGTTCTTCCTCAGGCTTAATGGAATAAATCCAATGAAGCATACATATATACACACACACACATAAAAAGGCAAAGGCATGTTGTGATTTATTTCTACCTTAAAAATACCAGGAAGTTCTATGGTTTCTAAATTGGTGTTAGTGGTCACCAGGCCTGTGTGTAATCTCTGCTATAGATTTCTCATATTCTTCAGTGATGCATGAAGCCACTTGCGATGTGGATTCCCGTCTTGAGAGTGTCAAAGATGGTTATAAACTTGTTCTCCTAAGTTTTCTATGACATTAAGATTTTAAGTTGCATTTAAATACAGTAACTTTCATAAGATCTATGTTGTGTCCGTGACTAGAAAAGTGCTCAGTCACAGGTAATTCGGTCTTTCTTTCTTTAACTGTGGCGGTAAGACCTCATCCTCACTTTTAATTTTGGTCCTGATTCTCCAAAATAAAGACCCCCAACAAGACATTTACTGCACAGGATCCGGTACACAACATTGGACGTGGAACATATGAATGTCCCAGGGATCTTATAGTCCTGTTATGTGTTGAGGATTTATTAACTTTTTATCCTTTGGCAAAGAGATATACCTGCAACTCACAAGAATCGCTATGGACAGTGAAATGGAATGGCAATATGCCAACCTTTTCATGGTAAAACTGGAGAGTGACTTCTTGATCTCTTGCTCCATCAAACCATTGGCCTACTTCTGCTATGTTGATGACATCATAATAATCTGGACCAACTGTGAACACCCCACCATAAACCTGACATTAAGCTACTCGTATACAGAAATTAACTTTTTGGACACCACCACAAAAATTTTTAAACAACTCAATACAACATCCCTCCACCAAAAGCTTATTGATCGGTCCACATATTAGGAGTTCTGAAGCATAATATAACCATTGCCATGTCATTATTAAACCTTAACTACACTGCTCACCTTTACATCAGATTTAATGACTTTAGATTGCAAAATTCATCATTTTTTAAATTTAGCTTTTTACCCTAACCTTGCTAGCGCCATAACATTTAATTTTTTTCCAGTGACATAGGCATATGAGGGCTTTTTTGCACCATTTAATGTACCATATAACATCTAAAAAAATTTTTTAATACATTTAAATTGGGGAGAAATAAGAAATAAAATGAACTTGTGCCATTTTTGAGACGTTTAGTTCTTGCAGCATCCACAGTGTAGTAAAAATGACTAATCAAGTTATTACTATAGGTCAGTCCAATTATTGTGATACAGTTTTGTGAGTTTTTTAATGTTCTTCTATATTCTGAGAAATAACTTTTATATCTTTTTGTCGATTGTGTGAGGGATCACTTTTTGTAGAGCAAGCTTTAGCATTAATTATTGAAATTTTAGAAAGCAAACATTGTTTTATTTACTTCCTTTCCAAATCTTTGGAAGCAAGGATAACGAGAACAATAATTGCAATTTTGGCATTTTATACTTTTTTTTTTAAAGGCCCTCAACGTTCCTGATACATATTGTGAAATTTTAATGGTTTGGACCTTTATGTACATGGCAATACCAAATATATGTGAATTTTTTTACTTACATTTTTTATAGAAAAAATGTGAAAGTTTTTTTTTTTCACTTTAAATTAAACTTTTTAAATAACTGTAAAAAAAACAATGTTAACTTCTTTTTTTACATTTTTATTTAGTCCCCACAGGAAACTTGAACTGTAGTATACAGTGATTTTTGATATTGTCATGAGCAATCCAGAGAGAGAACAAAATCCTATACAGGAGGGGTTTCCCAACTAAGCTTTTTGTCAACAAAGAGGGTGATGTCATTTATTTGTTTGACGAAGGCATTGCATTGCAGGAAACGTGGAGCCATACTTTACCTAAACAGGTAGCTCCTCCCCAAATAACCAGAGTCTGGTCCTGAAAACAGGCTCCTAAAGCAAGCGGAAAAGCATCTTCTTACTGTTACACCGGAAACTCTTATCTGGGATTCTCTTGTTGGTCCCAATATCAGAAAAGGTCTATTTGCTTAATGTTTACCCAAGTTTGTTCCTCAAAAAGTGAAAACCATCAATTTCACTTTCCTGGAAGTATTTCCATTTTACCTTTTTACCCAGAAATAGGATCATTTCTCTAAGAATCTTCACTTACAACATGTCATCTTAACAAAGTAACCTATTTCATACAAGAGATACACCCAAGGATATTCTGTTGTTCCTTCAAGCTCCCTCTCTCTAGATCCCAAATGGATTTAAGAATGTTGTCCTCGAATGTAAGGGGACTTAATTCCCCCTTCAAAAGAGCGTCACTGTGGAAGGAAGCTCTATCCTCCAAAGCGGACATTCTATGTGTTCGAGAGACTCATTTTGCTCAGGACAGAGTTTCTGTTTTTTCCCACCCCATGTTCCCCACGATTTTCTTAGCCAATGCCATCACGAAAAAAGCAGAAGTATCGATTATTATAAGAGATTCGGTGAATTTTCAGCTTGTGGAGGAGGCAGCAGACAATGAGGGCAATTTTTTAATTCTGATTTGCAGAGTTGAAGGCTTCCTCATGACCCTAGCCAATATGTATGCTCCTAATTAAAGGCAACTTAGGTTCACGGATAGAGTCATGAGAGAAATAAAGAAGGTCTAGCAGGGCAATCTGATTCTGTGTCGGGACTTGAATCAATCACAAAAGGAATCCTTGCTTTAGATCTCCTTTGTTTGACTCTATTTGCCATCAGGTGAGTAAACTTGTCGTGTGGAGTTACAGTGAAGGGGAGCTGAATTAGAGACTGTTCCAGAGTTTGTCAGACCCCCATCCTAACAGAGAAGTTTGCCATTAAGGACCGGGCTCAGAAGTTGCAGCGTCAGTGAGTTCACATGGCTCCTGGATGAACTCCTATTCCTGCAGTTCCAGACAAAGGATAGAGGTACCCAACAGACCCGGGTCAGCCAGAGAACTATGGCCTCTGGTGTAACCGTGCACACACCGCATTGTATGTTTGGTGCCAAAATGTTTGAGGCTGATAACAAGGCCTGTAGCTAGTTAGTTAGTTTAATTAGGCATACTGTCTGGCACAGGCCACACTACTGGTGACTGATCTATCTATTTGATAACCCGCAAACACAGAGAACTCTATGGAGCTATAATTCCCAGAGTGAGAGAGAGCTTTCTAAAAAGGTCTGAAAGCCGCATGTTATGTATCTTTACATTTCCTTGGCTTGTGAGCTATATACTGTGATATCTGTTTGGTAGTATGGGGTTGGGGAGGATAGAGGTATGTTGCTAAGATTGTACGCTCTTGTGTTGTGCCGCCGGGGCTTCCCTAGCATCCTCACTTATTGTTCCTGTTTCTAGGGTGATAGAAGGCAGGGGCGCAACTATAGAGAGTGCGGGGGATGTCGTTGCACCCGGGGCCAGAAGCCTTAGGGGGCCCATAAGGCTTCTCTTCTCCATATAGGGAGCCCAGTACTATGAATAAAGTATTATAGTTGGGGGCCCTGTTACAGGTTTTGCATTCAGGCCCAGAAGCTTCAAGTTATGCCTCTGTGCAGCATGGTTTAGGTATGGGTACGGGTACAGATACAGATAGAGGGGGGACCCAGCTCACATTTTGCATCAGGGCCCCTGAGCCTTTAGTTACGCCCCTGATAGAAGGTAATAGCGGCTGGTTAGAGACAGTCTGCAGATAGGCAAATGCTTGGAGTATTGTGGAAGCACACATTATAAAGCACCGCGCTGCATGGCATAAGGGTCCTGGCTTCCCAGCTGAGTGTATGTAAATATCTGGGGGGGTGGGGGGGTTCTTTTGGTAAAGGGTTTTACTAAACGCACTCTTATTTAAATTATGTGGGTTGGTATTGTGACTGATATTTTGGAATCTTAAAGATGTATGTTCACATATATTTTGTTTTTGTATTTGGTAAATGTTGAATTGCAGTTTTATATGGAAAACTTATAAATAAAGAATTAAAAAAATATATATGTGGGTTGGAGTCGCCTCTTTTGTTCAAGACTTTGCTGGATCCTGGGGGGCCCACCCTGGTACACGGCTTACAGCTGTACGGCTGGATCGCGGCACTGCAGAGGGCCTCCTAGCAACCGGAGACACCTCACAAAGGCGCTGCAGAGTCCATGGGAGCAGGAAAGAAGGTGCGCCCCCCTCAGAAATGGTCCCAAGCCCCAATACTAGGGGCTTAGAGCTGCCTGGGAGGTAGTCTGGGAGTGAGAAGCCCTGATAAAAGCCCCTCCAGGGATCACAGCAGAGGGGCTCACCACGGGGGAGCCCTCCTCCTATTTGCCCCATAAGGCACAAGAGAAAGCAGGCCAGAGGCTTGAAAACACATCGCCACCAGAGGCCTGGATAGATCCTGGAATTCCACTCAGTTGACAAATGCCAAGCTGCCTGCTGGGGAGAAATGGATCACCTCTCTCCCTGCCTGGGTCTGGGTAAGTGCAGCCCAGTGAAGCAGCAGAACCTCACCCTCTCTCGCATAAAGACACTCCTTACAACCTTTTTTCGCCTTCTTCATCTTAGCATCCATTGTACAGATGTCACAGGGAACGAGATGCATATAATGCACAACTAAAACTTCTCACATCACTACGGGAACCGCATAAAGATACAGAACATCCCAAAGTGGTGAAGATCACAAGATAAAGAAGCAAGGACCTTCTTGATACGCCAAAATACTCCAAGAGCCAAGCAGACCTAGACAAATACCTAAAGGAAAAAAACGCCTCACCCACTGCGCAAAAGATTAAAGCTTCACACAACAACCAGCAGGAGCAGGATTTAGAGGACTCTGATATGGAGTGTGCATCAGCTAGCTCAGAACAGGCCAAAGATTAAGACCGCAATCCAATTTCATGCTCCTTCATAAAACAGGTCCTTGCACAGTCGCTTTCTCCAGAATAAAACAACTGGCGGACATAAAATCTGATGTGAGGCAAATAGGCCACAGAGTAGAAATGCTGGAAAATACACAACACACTCTGCTCAAGCACAGCAGTGCCACACAAGCGAATCTAATTGCTCAGCTAGAGCATCTGTACCATGACATGCTTATGTTGAAGGACCAGGAGAACAGTAGCCGACAGAAAAACATCATGTTTTTTGGCCTCCCAGAAACTGTGGTGAACGAGGCGCTTCATGCAGCAGCGCTTCAAATTTTCCAATCCCTGCGGGGGGACGCGAGGGCAGAAACCATCGTCATCGAATGCATTTACAGAGAATTGCTGATAAATTAACCTACACGATCAGAATTCCAATCCTGTGCCACCTCCATCACAAAATTGTCAGGAGCTGCAAATGTGGGCATAAAGGGGACTCAGATGCCAGAACTTCTACACATCTCCACAATGCAGCAGCGCATACTAACACAAAGATTGGTTTGAAGGAGGAGGTGACGCAAAAGTAGCAACCACAGGTATACAGTGACCCTGTGAAACTCTCATTAAATCAGTTACACTCTCTTTGAACTCTCAAATCCAGTATCTTGGATAATGGTGGTAACACGAAACACGAGAAATAATACATGCCGACAATTGCTGACCCCCAGGGACGCATGTGTTTATCACACCTAAACCAATCCGGCTGTTTACCACTCAGCGGACACCCAAAAACAAGCAGTGTACAATGAGCTGACCTGTTATACAGCCGGGCTGCTTGTGAAAGCCTAATGCGCACTACTAGGCACAACAAACATGGGCATAAAGCGGACTCAGATGCTAGTACTGCTGTGAACGTCTTATTAAATCAATTACGCTTCTTTTGATTGGCCCAAACCAGTGTCTCAGATAACTGTGGTAACACGAGAGCAAATACATGGCGACTAGCGCTGATCCCCATACCCCAAGCTGGAGGGGGAGGTGGCATAATAAGCCCAAGAAACTGTGATCGAGGTAGGGCCCGCAATCCTCTGTGTGGAAAGTATGTGAGCGGGCCCAGGGTCAGGCTTGGTCCCAGCCTTCATTTTGTGTGACCCAATGTGCCATGAGTTACATAGCTATGGGAAACCCATGTATACCCACGCAATTCATTCTGTGTATGCGTCAGATAGCTGAACACCGCAATCGGAAAGCCTTCTGCACCCTACCCAAGTCATTCAGTGAATTTGTGCCAGACAGCTGGTCACCGCGCTGGGAAACCTTTGTGCACCCACAGCATAGGCAAGCCCATAAAACCCAAGGACAGTAATAAACATGAAGAAATGAGAGTGCCCAAACATGGCAGAGTTTCACCCCGCCCAGGACCTCGGCCTCAGCCCACACTTCTGCCCAAGTCATTTAGTGTACTTTTTCCAGACAGTTCGACACCGCAATGGAAAAAGATGTCTGCACCCTACCCATGTCATTCAGTGTATTTGTGCCAGACAGCTGGACACCACGCTGGGAAACCTTTGTGCACCCTCAGCATAGGCGAGCCCATGAAACCCAAGGACAGTAGTAAACATGAAGAAATTAAATTGTCCAAACAGCCGCATCGCCGCTCACCATTTGGGTAGACTCCTCAAAGTTTCCGAGAACCTGACAGATGTCTGCCATCCATGCCCACTCCTCTGTGAAGAACTGCGGTGGCTGACTACCACTCCCCTGGCCATGTTGCAGCTGGTATTCTACAATTGCTCTATGCTGCTCGTAAAGCCTGGCCAACATGTGCAGCAAAGAATTCCAGCGCGTGGGCACGTCGCACAGCAGTCGGTGCTCTGGCAGCTGGAAGTGATGTCGCAGTGTCCTGAGGGTGGCAGCATCCGTGGTGGACTTGTGGTAATGTGCGCACGCGCAGCACATCTTGCTGAGCAGGTAAGACATGTGGGGGTAGTTTTTCAGAAACCACTGAACCACCAGATTGAAGACGTGGGCCAGGCATGACGTGTGTGTGAGGCTGCCAAAGATCAGTCTGCTCTGTCAGACCCTGTAACAGCTCGGGGGCCATGTGCCTCTTGTCACCTAAGCTGATTAGTTTCAGCACGGCTTGCTGACGCTTCCCCACCGCTGTGCTGCCGTGCCGCACGCTATCGACTGCTGGCAATGCGCTTGCACTTCTTAATTGAGAGGTGGAGGTGGGGGAGGAGGAGTTGGGGGGGTTTGGAGGAGGTGGCATAATACGCCGCAGAAACAATCACCGAGGTGGGACCCGCTATCCTTGGTGTGGGTAGCACGTGAGCGGTCCCAGGCTCTGACTCGGTCCTTGCCTCCACCAAGTTCACCCAATGTGCCGTCAGGGTGATATAGTGTCCCTGCCCGCCAGTCTTTGTCCACGTGTCCGTCGTTAAGTGGACCTTCCCAGTAACCGCGTTGGTGAGGGCACAGTTCATGTTGCTGGAGACGTGCTGGATAGTGCGGGGACGGCGCACCGTGGAAAAAAGTGGCGAATGGGGACCGAGTATCGAGGGACCGCAGCCGCCATAATGCTGCGGAAAGCCTATGTTATCACAAGCCTGTATGGCAGCATCTCCAGGCTGATTAATTTGGCAATGTGAACATTTAAAGCTTGTGCATGCGGGTGGGTGGCAACGTATTTCCGCTTTCGCTCCAACGCTTTTGTTAGCGACAGCTGAACGCTGCGCTGGGAGACATTGCTAGAGGCCTTGGAGGACCATAGAGGTGAGGGTGTGGATGCAGGCTGGGAGAAGCTTGTGCCTGCGTCCTGGGAGGGGGATTGGATCTATGTGCCAGTTTGTGGCACAGGGGAAGAGGCAGTGGTGTGGCCCGGAGGTGGTGAATAGCCTTTGTCCCACCTTGTGGGGTGCTTGGCCATCATATGCCTGCGCATGCTGGTGGTGCACACCACTGTTTGTCGGTCGTCTGTGCTCTTGCTAAAAATCATTCACACCTTTGAATACCTAGCCCTCTGCACAGAGGCTTGCCGCGAGGGGGTGCTGTGGGGAACAGTTGGGGGATTATTTGCTCCGACCTTGCCTCTCCCCCTGGCCACCCAACTGCTTCTTCCAACCTGTCCTGCCGCTGCACTTGCCTCCCCCTCTGAAGCCCTGTCTTCAGTAGGCTTAGCAAGCCAGGTGGGGTCAGTCATCTCATCATCCAGCAGTTCTTCCTCTGAATCCTCTTTCCGCTCTTCCCTCAAACTTACTGCTCTTACAACAACCACACTGATAGACAACTGTGTCTCATCATCCTCCTCATCCACAAAAAGCTCTTGAGACAGTTGCCAGAAGTCCCCAGCCTCATCACCCGGACTCTGGAAAACTTTCCAAATGTTGGGCATTGGTCGCGACAAACTCCTCAGTTGGGTGAGGAAACGTTTTTTCAGACTCAGAGCAGGGACCCGAGAACAGTTCCTGGGAGTCTGCCTGCTCAGAATCTCTCCTTTTCCTGGAGTCACGAGGATGGGGGGAAGAAGAAGCAGCAGAGGATTCAGAGGTGCAGTCCCTAGCCCGGTAGGAGTGTACTGCGTTGATTACTGGGTGTTCAATACATTGCTAGACACGCTATCCGCGATCCACAACAGGACCTGATCGCACTGCTCTGCTTGTAATAAAGGCCTACTACGGGGACCCGAAAAATGTGAGATAAAGCTGGTGAGCGAAGAGACGCGGTGCTCTCCTAATCCCTCAGCAGCCAGCTGTGATTCACCCCACCCAGGACCTCGACCTGTGCCCACACGCTCACTTGAACGCCCGCGTACGCGTCGACGTCCATGTCCTCGACCGTTACCCCTACTCCTCATCATGTCGGATAAAGGATAGAGCAGGGCCAAAATAAATTAACCCACTGTATAGCGCTGAGAACTGGGGCTAATTCACCACACACAGAGACTTGTAGATGCCAGAGGCTCTATGTTGTGACAGAAAAAATTAAACCGCTGTCCTGCGCTGATATCTTGGGGTAATTTACTGCTCGCAGAGACTTGCATATAAGAGAGGCTGTATGAAGAGGCAGAAAAAAGTAACCCAGTGGATAGTGCTGGTAATTGTGGCTACTTCACCGCACACAAGAAAAGAGTATTGTGAGATGCCCTGCACAGAGGAAGAAAACTAATAACTCAGTGCATTGTGCTGATAACTGCAGCTTCTTCACGCACACAAAGAAAGGGAATTGTGAGATGCTCTGCACAGGGGCAGATAACAATTAACCTAGTGGATAGTGATGATAACTGCGGCTACTTCACCGCACACAAGGAAAAGGTATTGTGAGATGCTCTGCACAGGAGGAGAAAACTATTAACCCAGTGGATAGTGCTCATAACTGCAGCTATTTCATTCCACACAAGAAAAGGGTATTGTGAGATGCTCTGCACAGGAGCAGAAAACTATTAACCCAGTGGATAGTGCTGATAACTGCGGCTATTTAACCGCACACAAGAAAAGGGTATTGTGAGATGCTCTGCACAGGGGCAGAAAAATATTAACCCAGTGGTTAGTGCTGATAACTGTGGCTACTTGACAGCACACAAGGAAAGGGAATTGTGAGATGCTCTGCACAGGGGCAGATAACAAGTAACCTAGTGGATAGTGATGATAACTGCGGCTACTTCACCGCACACAAGGAAAAGGTATTGTGAGATGCTCTGCACAGGAGGAGAAAACTATTAACCCAGTGGATAGTGCTCATAACTGCAGCTATTTCATTCCACACAAGAAAAGGGTATTGTGAGATGCTCTGCACAGGGGCAGGATACTATTAACCCAGTGGATAGTGCTGATAACTACGGCTACTTGACCGCACACAAGGAAAGGGAATTGTGAGATGCTCTGCACAGGGGCAGAAAATTATTAACCAGTGGATAGTGATGATAACTGCAGCTACTTCACCGCACACAAGGAGAGGGTATTTTGAGATGCTCTGCATAGGGGCAGAAAACTATTAACCCAGTGCATTGTGCTGATAACTGCAGCTATTTCACCGCACACAAGGAAAGGGTATTGTGAAATACTCTGCACAGGGGCAGAAAACTATTAACCCGCTGGATAGTGTTGACAACTGCGGCTACTTCCCCCCACACAAGAAAAAAGGTATTGTGAGTTGCTCTGCACAGGAGCAGAAAACTATTAACCCAGTGGATAGTGCTGATAACTGCGGCTATTTCACCGCACACAAGAAAAGGGTATTGTGAGATGCTCTGCACAGGGGCAGAAAAATATTAACCCAGTGGATAGTGCTGATAACTGTGGCTACTTGACAGCACACAAGGAAAGGGAATTGTGAGATGCTCTGCACAGGGGCAGATAACAATTAACCTAGTGGATAGTGATGATAACTGCGGCTACTTCACCCAACACAGTGAATGGTAAATGTCAGATACTCTTTACTGCCCAAGAAAAAAATAGCGGACTGTTTAGCGATGAGAACTCTGGCTAATTCACCACAGACAGCAAATGGGATATGTGAGATACTCTGCACAGGCCTAGAAAAAATTAGCCCACTGTTTAGCAATGAGAATTATGGCTACTTCACCGCACACAGCGATTGGGAGATGTGAGATACTCTGCACTGCCCCAGAAAAAAATGTACAGACTGTTTAGCAATGAGAAATCCAGCCAATTCACTGCACACAGCAAATGGGAGATGTGAGATGCTCTGCACTGCCCCAGAAAAATTAGCCCACTGTTTAGCGATGAAAATTACCGCTACTTCACCGCACACAGCGATTGGGAGATGTGAGATGCTCTGCACTGCCCCAGAAAAAAATAACGGACTGTTTAGCGATGAGAACTCCAGCTACTTCACAGCACACAGCGATTGGGAGATATGAAATACTCTGCACAGCCCCAGAAAAACTTAGTCTACTGTTTAGTGATGAGAATTATGGCTACTTCACCGCACACAGCGATTGGGAGATGTGAAATGCTCTGCACTGTGCCAGGAAAAATTAGCCCACTGTTTAGGGATGAGAATTACGGCTACTTCACCGCACACAGAGATTGGGAGATGTGAAATACTCTGCACAGGCCTAGATGCTTGAAAAAAATAAAAATTGGTGCACTACTGCTCCCAGCCAGCCGAAAAAGTAATGCACACAATGAGGAGTAGCCCTAAGAAGGACTATTGGGTTCTTGAAGAGAGGATCCCTACTCTAACGCTTTCCCTATCTCAGCAGCAGCTCTTTCCCTAACCTCTGCCAGCATGCATCTGTGGCGAGCCGCAGGCGGCCCCAGTTTAAGTACTCGGCGGTCACCAGATTCCGCCAGCCACTCACTGCTGTAGACGTGCACACGGCTAACACATCTCAGCAGAAAATGGTAATGCCTTCCCTGCATGTTTAGTGGCCAAAAAAATGGCACTAAACATGCGGGTAGGGGAAATGAAAGTGATGCTCGACTCAAGTACCGAGCATCTCGAGTAGCCTAATACTCGATTAAACATCAAGCTCAGACGAGTGTGCTCACTCATCTCTAATCTGGATCTCCTGGGTAGACCCAAACAAAAGCCTTCAACTGTTCCGCATAGAAAGAGATCTCTTGAACACAGAGAACTACTACCTCCTCTGGTCTAGCACAAAAATACAAATGCATAACAAGTTAATAAGCTCAGCCACTTATGCAATGATCAAAGTAATACGAGTATTATGTCAAACTGGAACAGGGTCTGATAAAATTTCCCCCTTCACTCCAGCTTCCCTAATATCCTTTATTATGGAGAATAAATCTTCACCAGCATCCCACATCTGGACTAAAATATCTATGACATTCACGACATCCTAAAAGACCCCCAAATCACCAAACTAGAACAAATCGAACCCCTTATCCCTTGCTATAAACCCAACTTCCTGGAAGCCTTGAATCTATATAAATCACTCACAAGATTCCAGTGTCTATACCATTAAAAATTAAGGGACCCATTATGGTTTGAATCCTATCATATTCCTGTCCAGCCATTACTCGGACGCCTCTGCCCTGTGCCGGTCACTGCACTGGCTGCCTGTTAAATACAGAATTCAATTTAAACTTACTACCTTAATGCACAAAGCCCTCCACAGCGCAGCACCCCCCTATATTGCCTCCCTCATCTCAATCCATCACCCAGCTTGGGCTCTCCACTCGACAAACGAAACTAGACTGCACACCCCTCTAATTCGAACTTCTCACTCCCGCCTCCAAGACTTCTCCAAAGCAGCACCAGTCCTCTGGAACGCACTACCAAAGGATACCTGGGCAATCCAGGACTCGAAAAACTTGCTCTAAAAACGCACCTCTTCAGGGAGGCATACCGCATTCTCTAAACAAACTCCTCTATACGCTGACTGATAACATGCTCCCTGACCTACTGACTGCAATCCCTGCTAGCCGTCATAAACTGCTCCTGTAGTCATACTGATCCTGCCGTCGCATAGCTAAATGTCTGACTGTTGTCTGTATATAGCATCCCTCATTCTCCACCTCGCCATACCGGGCACATCTCCAGCCATTTTACCTTCTGTATCACCCCATTACTTGTAGTATGTAAGCTCGTTGGAGCAGGACCCTCACCCCTATTGTTTCCATCAACTGATTACTATGTAACCGCGGTTCTGTAATGTTTGTACTTTTGTCTTTCTGTATCCCCTGTCTATGTAAGCGCTGCGGGATATGTTGGCGCTATACGAATAAAGTTTATTATTATTATTATCTATCACTCCCGAATCCCTGAAAAAGAATTAATTTCTAAACTTCACAAGGGAGTGCTATTAGATTCAGCTCCACACAAACCGTGGTTCTTGAGAGAATGGGAAAATGAATTAAATATTACCCTGTCCAAAGATGACATAGACAAAATCTTGAGCAACTCCCACGGCTTCTTGTACGGATTCAAAAAAACTCATTCAGGCTTCTAACAACATGGGATAAAACACCCCATTAACTATTTAAATTAAACTTAGCTTCAACTAACTGCTGTTGGAGATGCGATCTACAGGGTGGCATCATCTCACGCATTTGGTGGAATTGCCCAGGAATTGCTCCTTATTGGAAGCAAATAATCTCCCAAATCAATAACATTTGTTTAACCTCACTTAATTTGGCGCCAGAAGTATTTTTGTGGCTCCCATCCAAACATTTTACCCCAAATAAAGAAAATTTGCCAACAATATTACTAACTGTAGCCAAATTACTCATCCCCTTAATGTGGCAAGGATCCCCCTTCTCTAACTCAATGGGAAAACAAAATACAGCAAATTTTCTGCTTTGAGGAGCTCATGGGTTGGGAAAACGGTGCCAGAGATAAATTCTTGAACACATGGTCACCATGGATTGCATTTAAGAAATGATCAGATGGCCACACAACATCAGAACCACCCATTCTCCCTCACCCTATAACATAGTCCCCCAAGATACTTCAGGCCTCTCAAACGGTCTTTAGAAACACACCCATTACTAATAATAAAGTCCCAGACTAGAAACTCTTCAAAACCAGCCTAGATGATGAACTCCTTCCCCTCCCCTCCACCCTCTTTCTTGGTTTATGGATTATTGTTTATAGTTACGTTTAAGATCATTAACCCTTGCAATAGTTGCAAAGTAGACTTTAATCAGAGTCAAATTTGACAAGTGCTAATTGGGTTGTGAATTGTAATAGATTGCTTCCTATACGAGACCTGCGTGTCTCAATCACGTTTCATCATTTTTGTTCCACGCTTGACTCATCTGCATAGATATTCATTGCACATTGCAGATTTGTTTGTTTGCAACTAACTGTAATAAAAATAAATTGTTTACAAAAAACAAATCCTAAGTGATTGCCATTAATGTTCTTATCGTTAAACAAATTGTTATGTCTACAGTCACTTTTAATGGGTAGGATTTTGTACTTCAAAGATAGTTTGTGGACAGTTTTGATCTATATTTCTCTGTAGGTTTGCAATTTCCACAGGAGGGAAGGAGACAGAATACTCCATAGAGTTGATTAAGATGAACCTCATCAGCTTTTGTATATAAATATAGGCACACATGGTTCCCTGTTACAGTGCAGGGTATGTTCATGTATCTGATACCACCTAGATTCTTCCATCTAAAGTCTAACACTTGAAGCCTATTCTCCTGGTAAACATGAGCCATCAGGTAGGTGGTTTTTTTCAGGAAGATTAAATGCACCTGTGAGAAACCTCTGACTGTCTTCATTGCAATATGTTGGATTTGTTGTACAGTATATTGTATAATGTTGATTAATGATTAATTATGATGATAACTCTCAAAGATCCAAAAAATAGTATAGGCATAAGAATTAGTATCAGATATCGGACGCAGATTCCTATGTAAGTTTTTTTCATTCATTGATATTGAAAGTTGTAGTCAACTAAGTGTCATAACAACATGTAAACAATTCTCTAATTGGTGTAACATAGATCAAAAAAATCTCTTGGCAAACATCTGGTTATTGATAGTCTATAGGTACATTATTTTCACTGAGGCAGAGTCAAAGTCTATGAACAAAATCTGAAGCCCTTCACAGTATAGACTACAAAAATTAGAATATAGAATCTTTATTGATAATTAAAAATAATAAGTTTAGGTCTGACATAAACACAGCAAAAGACAAACAGTTTGCACGGACCCCCCAGAAAGAGTTCATTCTTAGTAGTTCAACAGTGTGGGTGTGGGTACCTGGGCAAACAGACGTAACATACAGGTAAAGCCAGCTCAGGTAGCAAGATCACTGTTACAGCATACCAGAAGGTGCTGCCAGCTGTAATACCTTAATGGCCGCAGGTCTTATTGCAGCACTTTATTATTTTTGACAACCAGTATTCTAGACTCCTCTTGAGCATATATTAGACTCTAGATAGTGCGCTTGGTATTCTGGTATCAGTTAGATCTGGGGAGCTTAGGGATGCTTGAAGTTAGTGCAGAGGCTATGGGAGAATTTACAAGCTACAATTGCTACACAGCTCCCTGAGAGGCCGACACTGTCTCAGCAGCTCCGAGGCCAGAAATTAAATGGTCCCAGCTCTGCCTTCTAAAGTTAGATTCTTCATCATAAGACTCTTGCCGCCCCCACCCCCCTGGTCTCCGGTCCCCTGTTTTCTCAGACTGATATATAATTGTAGAGAGGAATGGCTTTTAAATTTTCATCAATATTGTACGTATCTTTTATTGCAGCTACTGGAAACATTTGGCAGAGGTGATTGATGCTAAAGGGATCTACAGTTTATTAAATTCAAGGGTTCACTTATTTTTTCTTGCAGTGTGGATGTGAGTTTAATAAAATGCATGGATGGTAAAACTATTTAGATGTTACTAGTTAAACGGTATTTGCCTATAGTTGTGACTAGAGATGAGCGAATGTACTCATTTCGAGTAATTACCCGATCGAGCACCGCGATTTTCGAGTACTTCCGTACTCAGGTGAAAAGATTTGGGGGGGCGCGGGGGGCGGGGGGAGGCGTGGCGGCGCGGGGGGTAGCAGCGGACAACAGGGGGGAGCCCTCTCTCCCCCCCACTCCCCGCTGCAACCCCCCACTCACCCACGGCGCCCCCGAATCTTTTCACCCGAGTACGGAAGTAATCGAAAATCGCGGTGCTCGGGCGAAAAAGGGGCGTGGCCGAGCAGGTTCGCTCATCTCTAGTTGTGACTTTGGTAACAATCAGAACACATTTTATTGGTAATCATGCAGAAATCCATGGGATTCCAAAAGGTTCATTTACCCTTTTGAAGTGTATGTATACTACACACAACACACACACAATTGTTAATACCATGAAATGTGATTTTGAGTTCATCATTATTTTTGTGTATCTTATTATTATTTTTTTGTCTTTATGAAGAACAATATCACAGCTGTCACAGAATTCACCCTATTGGGATTTCAAGCCAGTCATGATATAAGGATTTTCTTGTTCTGTCTTCTCCTGGTGGTTTACTCATTTACAATTTCTATGAACCTCCTGATCATCACCCTGGTGTCCACCGGAAAGAACCTCCACACCCCAATGTACTTCTTCCTCTCACAGCTGTTTATTAGTGACATTCTATTGACCACGGATATTGCCCCCAACACTCTGCACATCCTGCTTAATAATGGGGAGACCATTTCCTTTATTGATTGTATAACTCAGCTTTACTTTTTTGGTGCCTCAGAAGCATCCGAATGTCTCATTCTCACAGTGATGTCCTATGACAGATATGTGGCCATCTGTAACCCCCTCCGTTATACGGCTATAATGACAAGTGTACATTGTGTGAAATTGGCCGTCATCTCTTGGTTGCTTGGATTTTGCATTATGATGATTATTATCATCACTACATCACAGCTAAGCTTTTGTGGATCGAATATCATTGACCATTTCTTCTGTGATCTTCTTCCTCTATTAGAACTTTCTTGCTCTGATACCTCCAATCTTCAGTTTGAAGTTTATTTCCTTAGTAGTCCATTACTTTTAATACCCACAATAATAATTATATTTTCATATGCCAAAATTATTGTCACCACCTTAAGGATCCCATCCAGTACTGGTAGACAGAAAGCCTTCTCCACCTGTAGCTCCCACCTCATTGTGGTCTCCATATATTACTGGACCATGTTCAGTGTTTATGTTTTGCCAACAAAAGGACAATCATCGACCATCAGTAAAGTCCTATCACTGCTATATACTGTATTTACCCCTCTAATCAACCCCATTATATACAGTTTAAAGAATGACAATATTAAGAAGGCTTTTCATGATTATGCTAAGAATAGAGCACTATCTTAAGCTTGTATGCAACTTGTGCACTATCAAAGTCTGCATTGATTCTTACCCAATGATTGAAGACTGAATGTATTTGCCCATGATCAGAAAACAAGCAAACTATCAATAGTAAATCTGCCCACGCTGAATGTATTACCATGGAGGACATATAGGAATTTTTGGCTAGAAGCCAAAAATGACAACAAAAACATCTGTTGTTTTTACCATATCGATGGTGATACCTAGTGTATCACCATGGATATACAAAAGATTGAGGAGCACAACCACTGACTTCTTGTCATTTTTGGCTTCCATGCAATGGTTCTAGATTTACTCAGGAATTCCGAGTTGGTGCAGAATACCCTGCAATACACGCTCAATCTATGTATAGAGGTACTGCTCTTTGCACAGCATCACAAGGTGAGCACCTTATTGTTCATCCTAGGGTATCATTTAACAAGACGTACTACCATAGAAGGCAGTCTGTCTTTGTTTTGGTTATTTTACAGGACTGATAATGAAAATTCTGGGACACAAGCATACCATCACAACAAACGGCCTTCTGACATCTTTATCTACTAAATAATTGTTGTACCAACCTGCTTATTTTCCTGCTTGCATGTTCACACAAAAAACTTTAAGGGACAAATTTTTTAATTGTATGTTCCCTCTTTTTATATAAGGGTGTACATGAAGCTGCATGCAGGGGTGTATTGCTCATAGATTCCCTATAGTTTGTAATGGTGATAATGCTTCCTTAACTGCAGTCCTCCCATAACATAGGAATTGTACTGATAAAGGGTTCACTATGGTAATGAAGCATAAAACTAATAAAGTTTTTCAACACGTTAGGAATGCCAGCTGCATTAAGCTCTAGTAGTGAAGTTTGCATGTTCTTCAGAGCTTCTATGTGGCAGAGGTCCTGTTATATCAGCTAAGTGGTTTTGGTCTGGGGAAATTGCATTGGCCAGTACTTGTTTAACTCCCTACAGTTTAGGACAAGTTATGTTCCTTCTTCAGGAAGGACATTACCATTTTGAACAAACAGAGTTAATTCAACTTCAAATGGCTGGATATATGCTTTTATTATTGCTACTGACATGATTCTGACTTAAAAAAAAACAGATTCCAGGCTTTCAAATACATTGTAAGGGCTCAGTCAGACGGGCGTTTTTTCGCGCGATTTGTGCATGCGTCCGGCGATTTTATAAAAACATTGCTGCCTCTGATTGGCTCAGCTCTCAGCTGAATGACAGCTGAGAGTTGCCCCTGATTAGTCCCTGCGCTGAGCCAATCAGAGGCAGCACTCACTCACCCATTCATGAATTCATGAATGGGTGTGAGTGAGAGCTGCCTCTGATTGGTCAGGCTGTGACCAATCAGAGACAGCTCATTCAGCAGGCAGGGATTTTAAATCCCCGGCTGCTGAATACTACTCAGAGCAGTTCAGGAGAACTGCCGGCGGCCACGGCTGAACTCCGTCTGCCGGGACCAGGTGAGTATATATATTTTTTTATTTTTACACATTTCTGGATGAATTGCAGGGAAGGGCTTATATATTTAAGCCCTTCCCGAAAATTCATCGTGAGATCGCCCGCAGCCCATTGCTTTCAATGGAGCCGGCTGTATTGCCGGCTCCATTGAATTCAATGAGCTGGACAGCGCTGCACTGCTCCGGCCCGTTTCTATTGAAACGCGGCTAGGAGCAGTTTTTTCGGGCGATTTTTCGGCCCCGGTCACGTGATTTGCGGATGCGCATCCGTCATGCGATCCGCAAATCGCGGGAAAAAACGCCCGTGTGACTAAGGCCTAAGAGTGTCTGTAGCACTGACAGAACCAGATCTATAGCCATTTGAAGTATGGTTAGGAATACTAAATGAAAAGCTCTAATTTATGTACGTGTACAGAGAACAGATTTGTAATTCCCCTGTCTGCTTAGGGGAGAGTAACATTTCACCCTCTCCTCCCCACATGTTTAGCAGCTTTTTTAAGCCAATGAACATGTAGGGAAGCCTTTGGCACCTCCTGCTGTGACGTGCCAACCCTGTGCACGTCTATAGCAGTGAATAGCTGGTCGGATCAGGTGATCTAGGATCATAAAAACTCTGGTCACCTGATGCTCGCATCACATGGAGGCTGGATTAGCTGAGGAACAGAGCTGCTGTGAATGAGGGAGAATGTTAGTGTAGGTTAGAAGGAGCGTTTAGGCAGGGATCCATATTAAAGGAACCCAACAGTCCGTTTTAGGACTACAACTCCACTTTTGTCTCCACTTTTGGTCTTTTTTTGCTATAGTGTACGCAAAAGGCTCCAGTTGATCGACACTATATAAGCAGACTGTACGCATTTCTCACTGTCTTTTTTTTTACTATAGTGTACGCAGAGGGCTAGGTGTTCGAAGGTCTGGAGGTTTTTTAATGAGAGCAGGGACGACCGATGAACAGTGGTGTACAACCTGTGCCGTACAAAGATCATCAGGGGAGCCACCACTAGCAGCCTGAGCACCACCAGCATGCACAGGCATATGATAGCTAAACACCTGACGAGGTGGAACGAAGGCCATTCACCGCCTGCAGGTCACACCACTGCCTCTTCCCCTGTGTCACATGCTGGCACTGAGATGCAATCCCCCTTCCAGGACGCAGGCACAAGCGTCTGCCGGCCTGCATCCACCCCTTTGGCTGCACAATCCTCCACTGCCTCCACCAATGTGTCCTAGTGCAGCATTCAGCTGTTCATAACAGAAGCATTAGAGAGCAAGCATAAATATGCAGCCACCCACCCGCATGCACAATAGCTAGATGTACATATCTCCAAACTGCTGAGCCTGGAGATACTGCCATATAGGCTGGTAGAAAGTGAGGCTTTCCGCAACCTCATGGCGGCAGCCGTCCCGCGCTATTTCGCTATTTTTCCAGCTGTGCCGTCCCGGCCTTACACCCGCATGTGTCACAGAATATCAACCGTGCCCTCACCAATGCGGCTACTGGGAAGGTCCACTTAACCACGGACACGTGGACAAGAACTGGTGGGCAGGGACACCACATCTCCCTGTCGGCACATTGGGTGAATTTGGTGGAGGCTGGGACCGAGTCAGACCCTGGGTCCACTCATGTGCTACTCACAGCAAGGATTGAGGGTCCTACCTTGGTCATGGTTTCTCCGGCTTATTATGCCACCTGCTCCAACCCCCTCCACCTCATCCACCTCTCAATTACCATCAGTGAGCATGTCGCCTTTAGTCGGTAGCTTGAGGTGCTGCAGCACTACCATGGGGATGCATCAATAGGCCGTGCTGAAACTCCTGAGCTTAGGTGACAAGAGGCACACCGTCCAAGAGCTGTTATAGGATTTGACGGAGCAGACAGATCTGTTGCTTTCGCTGCTGAACCTCCAACCAGGCATGATCATGTGTGACAATGGGTGTAACCTGGTGGCAGCTCTGCAGCTTGGCAGACTAACACACATGCCATGCCTGGCCCATGTGTTTAATCTGGTGGTTCAGCGCTTTCTTAAAAACTACCCCAATTTGTCTGAGCTGCTCAGCAAGGTGCGTCGTGTGTGCGCACATTTCAGAAACTCCACCACAGATGCTGCTACCCTCAGGACTCTGCAACAGTGCTTCCAGC
The DNA here is from genome assembly GCF_035609145.1 of Eleutherodactylus coqui. Taxonomy (NCBI): domain Eukaryota; kingdom Metazoa; phylum Chordata; class Amphibia; order Anura; family Eleutherodactylidae; genus Eleutherodactylus; species Eleutherodactylus coqui. The sequence goes on along the minus strand of NC_089838.1, from coordinate 337,126,407 downwards.
TGCCAGTTCACAGCTGCAACATGCCCGTCGGAGTGGTAGTCAGCCTCCATACTTCTTCACAAAGGAGTGGGCATGGATGTCTGACATCTGTCAGGTGTTGCAAAACTTTGAGGAGTCAACACAAATGGTGAGCGGCAATGCTGCCATTATCAGCATAACCATCCCACTGCTTTCCCTGCTAAGAAGGTCACTGCTAAGCATTAAGGCTGATGCTTTGCGGATAGAACATGAGATGGGGAATGACAATACATCACTTGATAGCCAGACCACCCTCACGTCTGTTTCTCAGCGCGTATTGGAGGAGGAGGAGGCGGAAGAGACTGCTGCCCACACTGCAGAGGGTACCCATGCTACTTCCCTCATATCTGTTCAGCGTGTATGGGCTGAAGAGGAGGAGGAGGCTGAAAGTCATCCTCCTAGTGAGGACAGCGATGTGTTGCATACTGGGACTCTGCCACACATGGCTGACTTCATGCTAAGCTGCCTTTCCCGTGACCCTTGCGTTAGACACATTTTGGCCAACACGGATTACTGGGTGTTCACCCTTCTCGACCCACGGTATAAGGAGAACCTTTCCACTCTCATTTATGAAGATGAAAGGAGTACGAGAGTGATGCAATACCACAAGGCCCTGGTGGAAAAGCTGATACTAAACTTCACATCTGACAATGGTAGAGGACGTAGTTCAGTGGGCCATCTATCAGGAGAGATAAGGGGAACAGGCAGCATGTCCAGCACAAACAGGGGAGCACTCTCCAAGAACTTTGCCAGTTTTACGGCACCCCAGCCAGACTGTGTCACCACTCCCCAGTCTAGGCTGAGTAGGAGGGAACAGTGTAAAAAGATGGTGAGGGAGTACATAGCCGACTGTACCAATGTCCTCCGTGATCCCTCAGCTCTATACAACTATTGGGTGGGACATGTGGCACGAACTTGCGCTGTACGGCCTGGAGGTGCTTGCCTGCCCTGCTGCTAGTGTTTTATCAGAAACGGTGTTTAGGGCTGCTGGGGGGATTATCAAGGATAAGCGTACCTGCCTGTCAACTTGCAGCACCGACAGGCTTACTTATTAAATGAGAATAAAACTAATTAGAAATTGAGATAAGGGGCTCACCAATTAGAAATTAGAAATTACATCTTTGGAATCGTGTCACCCCTAGGCATCCTGTTGGTGAGCCCCTTATCTCAATTTCTAATTAGTTTTATTCTCATTTTTGTTGGTTACATAAAGGTGTCCCTTCTCCCCCCCCCCCTTTTTTTTTTTTTTTTTTTTTTCTCTTCCTAACTTTATCCCACACCATGAACCCAATGCTGTCAATGCACACCATTCTGAAGTAGCTTTCCAATAGATTTTTTTTTTTTTTTTTTTTTCTTCTCTTTTTTTTTTTTTCTTCTCATTTTTACATACATATACACATTTATTTATGCACCCCCTTGGGTGTAGCAATCATTTCATATTTCCCAATAGGCTGTACATGCATTTTAATTCTGTAGTCATCCCATTCAGCTGAAAGCAACCACACGATTTTGAGTCCATCCGCTCTCATATTGGTACTTTTAAGATTGGTATTTTACTCAGGATTGTCTTCATCCTATTTTAACAGATATTTGTTTTGTATAAATCTCATGTTAATTTACATGTACGGATGCTCATATTCTTTTATGTTTTTTGTCTCATATATATTTTATCACTGTTTAGATCGATGTTTTCATCGTATATTTATTGTTCTTATTGACACATTTGTGAGACTTCATTATGTATATGAATTTTGTTCTTTTTTTTTTTTCCCCCTCTCCTCCCCTTTCTTTGTTAATCACTCCTCCATTATCTATTTGTACTTATCACACAGTCCTATCCAGCCGAACTGACGAAGGGGTTCTTCCCCGAAACGCGTATTCCATTGCTGGTTTTTAATTTCTGAAAAAATAATAAAAAAGAAGTGCTTTCACCATCACACATTGGACTTTGATCTACATCTTCCAGTAGCTTAGAGTGTTGCGCCTCCATACCAGTGCCGTACAATATGTCTCTCACCGTGAAAGGGCAATCAAATATTTCCTAGCCCGCTGCGAACTACCTCATTTATACCGTTCTGTGTCTGCAGTGCATAACACAGAGTGTTGGGGCACAGCCACTTCTATAGGGAAAGTTATATACACTATACAGTCCTCCTGATCCTCCGTGCAAAAACCCCAAAGCTCCTTCTTAGAGCTACATCTGACTGTGTGCATTATACTTGTGGCTTGCTGGGAGTTGTAGTGCATCCATTTTTGTATTACGCATCTATGCCTGTTCCCAGCCTGTTAGTAATAGCGCTCTCAGGCTGCAGTGCCGTACAACCAGCTCTCACCGTGAAACTGCACTCAAATATTTCCTAGCCTACTGCGAATGACGTCATTTATAATGTTCTGTGTCTGCAGTGCATTATATAGAGGTCTCACCGCTAGACAGTACTGTAATATTACCGGGGCCACGGCAAAGTATTTCAGCTCTGCCACTGTGCAGAGCGTCTCACAATACCCTTTCCTTGGTGGCGTTAGAGTGGCATTAGAGTCTTCTCCCACATCACATAGCCTCTCTTATCAACAAGTCTCTGCGAGCAGTAAATTACCCCTAGGTATCAGCGCAAGACAGCGTGTTAATTTTTTCAAGTCACAGCATAGAGCCTCCGCTATCTACAAGTCTCTGTGTGCGGTGAATTAAGCCACAGTTGTCAGTGCTGTACAGTGGGGTAATTTATTTGGGCCCTGTTCTATTCTTAATCCGCCATGATGAGGGGTAGGGGTAAGGGTCGAGGACGTGGATGTGGACGCAGACGTCCAAGTGAGGGTGTGGGCACAGGCCGAGTTCCTGGTCATGGTGTATCACAGCCGGCTGCTGCAGGATTAGGAGAGAGGCAAGTTTCTGGGCTCCCCAGCTTCATATCACAATTTATGGGTCGGCTTGGTAGACCTTTATTACAAACAGAGCAGTGCGAGCAGGTCCTGTCGTGGATGGCAGAAAATGCATCCAGCAATGTATCGACCAACCAGTCTTATATGCAGTCCACTACTCCCGGCCTAGGGACTGCAACTCTGAATCCTCTGGCTGCTGCTTCCCCTTCCTCCAGCCTCCTGACTCCATGACAATGACATATTCTGATGAGCAGGCAGACTCCCAGGAACTGTTCTCGGGTCCCTGCCATGAGTGGGAAAAACTTGCGGCTCCTGACAATTTTGTGATGGAGGTGATGGAGGTGGCACGGGATTGGAATGATGATCGGATGTCAATTTATCATCAATTCTCAACAGCATTGTGGGCTATCGCCCACACTTTCAAAGAGGGTTGCTGCCTGGCCCTGCCAACCCTCTGCAGCATGTGCCTTCGGTACCTCCTCATCCAGTACGCGCTAATAAATAGACATGAGGGTGGTGTGGCTATGAAGTGAGCGTGTGGCATGACGGCAGCTGAACACTGCGCAGGGAAAAATTTGAGTACGCTGTGGACGCTGGCTCATGCAGATGATTGGACAGCAATGCCAGCATATAACCCAGGAGAAGAGGCAGCAGTGTCACCCGCAGACAGTGAATGCCCTTGGTTGCAGGTAGTGTGGTGCTTAGCTAAGATGTGCCAGCGTGTGTGCCTTGCTAAGGAGGGTTTGTCTGAAGTAAATTGTTAGGGGGGTGACGCCAGACTCTTGCCCCCATTTTTGCTTAATAGTGGGACCTGGGAGCCTCAGATGCAACCATACATGCTGCCCCTGCCCTTCCCTATCTGTTTCTGTGGAGTATCCATGACTTTCTGATGTTTTCTGTTGTTTGACAAGTCATGAACTCTGCGGAGCATTGGTCCCATACAAAAATGCTCAAGTCGCCCATTGACGTCAATGTGGTTCGTTACCTGAAACGAGCTCTCGAGCATTGCGAAAAGTTCAACTCCAGCAAGGAGCACCCGAGCATTTTGGTGCTCGCTCATCTCTACCCTCTGGCCTTCTGAGCATGCACCAACATTTTGCCATGTGGCGTGCATGTGCAGAAGGCACTGTCAGGTCCTTGCAGGACCAGATCACTGCGGCACATTGCAGAGGCCGGAGGTGAGTAGTTCCAGCTCTCCTCAAGGATCCAATCCATGAGGGAAATTAAACTTTAACTTTAATTTACTTTTTTTTTACCTTTTATATGATTGCCATTATCCTTTTGATAATGGCGATTGTATGACTGCGGGTCGCACACAGCAGTCACACTTCCAGACCCCAGGGCTTTAGTCTACAAGGTCAGCATGCTTTTATGGCCCTGTCGTTTTAAGTCCAGACACCAAGCATGTGAAAACACATATGGGTGGTCACTGAGGGGTTAAGGGTAGTGGCTTCACTAACTATTGAAAGCCAGGCTACTTCACTAACTGCTAGTAGTGGAAAAACCTCAGATCCTGGTAGTTTAACGCTTTACATGCCACATAGAACAGCAAATGCTGCATGTAAGCAGATGACGGAAATGGAGCTTCTGTCATCAATTGGCACCCCAAATTGCAATTACAAGATGCCAATGGGTTTTTATGGCAGCCAGAGGTCTGAAAAAGGTCTCCTTGTCTGGCATATAACTCAGCCTCTGAGACCCTGCCTCATGCAAAGTCTAATAGGCTAATGTCATAGGCATAGTAGAATACACTGTATAGGTAATGCAGTATATCCTAGTTATTGAATAATTGAATTTTAAGTCTCCTTGATAAACTACAAAATTGCATCTCAAAAAGTTAAATAGTGTATTTTATAGGCGAAAAATCCTGTTTAGAAAAAAGAATTTTCCTCCACAAAAAAAACTTTTTAAATGGATAAAAGTAAAAAATAAAATAAAAAAGCATCACAAAGTTGATATCACCACATTAATAATGACCCAGACAATGAAAATATTATGTTATTTATAATTTTAAAAAGTAACACCGGAATTGCTATTTTTCTTTTGTCCTCCTCCCAAAAAATGCAATAAAAAGCAATCCAAAAGTCACATGTACCTCAAAATGGTACCAATAAAAACGACAGCTTTTTCCACAAAAAAAAGATCTCTCAAAGCTCCATTACCAGAAAAATAAAAGTGCTGTCAGTCTTGGAATGTGGCAATGCAGATTTAATTGTTTTTCTTTAAAAATAGTTTTTTTTATTCGGCAAAAGTAGTTAAAAAAAGTAAAACAATTTTTTATAAACTTGGTATTGCAGTAGTTGTGTTGTTCCAGTTAAGAGAATTATTATGTTATTTTTACAGGATTGCGAACGCCTTACAAACAAAACCCTTTCAAAATCATGAAATTTCTCGGAGACTTTATATTTTGCTTCAAAAAAAAATGTTATGTGAGTTATAAAACACATCACATATACCCCACTGTTGTGCCTTTAAAAAAAACACAACTGGGACACCCCATTCCCCCAACCCCCTCCTAAAAAAAAGCACTTATACAGCTATGAGCTATGTCAATGATGTTATGGCTCTTACAATACAAAGATCAAAATCACTTAGGCTTCAAGTCAAGAAATAGGTTCATCACTAAAGGCCCATTTATATTGGATGAGTGTCGGACAAACAATGCCCGACACTCAACCCTGTAACCACGTGCTCCCATGCTCCTGCACGGGAGCTAGCACAGCTGGCTCGCACACGGAGCGGCCAGCAGGGCGCGCGGGGCAGGAGATTTCTCTCCTCTCGTTCTCCCGCCCCTCTCCATTCCCATAACGCAGGCGCCGTTCGCTATTGAACGGTGGCTGTTTAACCTGCACGATGAGTTATGATCATTATTGCTCATCTTTTGGGCTGCTAAAAGATGAGCGATGACGATTATCCCTCATCGTGCAGTTTAAACTGCTGTCATTCAATAGCGAACGGCGCCTGTGTTATGTGAATAGAGAGGGGCGGGGGAGCGAGAGGAAAGAAATCTCCTGCATTGCCCCGCCCCCCTGCTGGCCACTCCGTGTGTGAGCCAGCTGTACTAGTTCCTTTCCTCCATAAAGACATCAAGTCCCCTTTTAAACTCCTCTATTGATTTTTGCCATCATCACTTCCTCAGGGTGCGTTCACACGAACGTATATCGGCTCGGTTTTCACGCCGAGCCGATATACGTTGTCCTCATGTGCAGGGGGGGGGGGGGCTGGAAGAGCCCAGGAGCAGAAACTCAGCTCCCGCCCCCTCTCTGCCTCCTCTCCACCCCTCTGCACTATTTGCAATGGGGAGAGGCGTAACGGGGGCTGGGCTAATTCCTGCAACTTAGCCCCACCCCCGTTCCACCTCCTCTCATTGCAAATAGTGCAGAGGGGCGGAGAGGAGGCAGAGAGGGGGCGGGAGCTCAGTTCCTGCTCCTGGGCTCTTCCAGCCTCCCCCCCTGCACATGAGGACAACGTATATCGGCTCGGCGTGAAAACCGAGCTGATATACGTTCGTGTGAACGCACCCTCAGGTAGAGAGTTCCACAGTCTCACTGCTCTTACAGTAAACAACCCTTTTCTATGTTGGTGATGAAACCTGCTTTCCTCTAAACGTAGCGGATGCCCTCTTGTTACCGTCGTAGTCCTGGGTATAAATCAAAAGACAATGGGCCATACGAGGCCTTTTGTGATTCCAGATGAATCTAGAGACGTTCGACATAATTAGTTTAAAAAAGGAGGCTGGAAGGTGGATCGGGGGCATTTGTAATTTATTTAATATTTTTGGGACGATATATGTTTGTAGATTTTTATGGCCCAACCAGGAGAGCATCGGTAAATCATATGTTTGCAAAAGCGATGATGTTTCCTTGAGAAGAGACACAAAATTGTTATCATATAATTGCGCTGACCAAGCGTATCCGGAAGACTTTTGTAGTTCTTTTGCCAAGTCCGGAGTCAGGGTTATATTTAGCACAGTTGACTTTGAGACATTTACTTTAAAATTTGAGAAGTTTCCATACTTGCTTAGAATATTGTTGAGTTTTGGAAGTCCTTGTTCTGGGTTAGTCCAGATAAATAAAATATCATCTGCAAAAGCAACCGATTTAAGAGAACACTGATTGATATTAATCCCCACAATATGTCTACTTTGCCACACTAATTGGAGAAGAACTTCTAGTGTAGTAAAATAAAGAGAGTTCGTGATAATGGGAATCCTTGAAAAGACCCATTGAGAATGGGGCAGAGAATGAGTTTTTTATCTTGATCTTAACATGGGGATTAGAGTACAAAGTGAAAATCGCTTTAATCAAGCATGGGGGGGGGGGGGTAAATTTCTCCAAGAATGCTTGCATAAGATTCCAATCTACTCTATCGAACACCTTTTTAGTGTCGATACCTAAAAATATTAATGGGATTTTTTTATTTTGGGCTTATCTTAATACATGAAGAAGCCATGTTGAATTGTCTTTCCCTTCTCTACCTGTAACAAAGCCCAATTGTTCCTCATTAATTAGATTAGGTATACATTTATTGATTTGTCTGGAGAGGAGCTTAGCCCAGATTTTTAAGTTCAGATTTAAAAGAGAGATGGGTCTGTAGTTACCACAAAGAAGGGGATCTTTCCCCTCTTTATGCATGAGGGTAATAAAGGCTTCTTGTGTCTGGTAATTGAGCCCCCTTCAGTAAGGCTTTAAGGGACAGGGCAAGATTTTTTTTATAGTATATTAAGGGAAGACCGTCTGGTCCTGGGCTTTTATGTAGTGGGAAACTCAAGAACAAAGGTGAGTTCTTCCAAAGACATTGGAGAGGTCAGTGTGTTGGCTTCAGCCTTACTCATGGAAGGAAGCTCCAGTGAGGTCAACCAGTTTCTCATTTCTGCTTTAAATAAAAATCATGGGAAATCTGAGCTATTTTTGGTGTCTCTGTATATGTTTTCCCCTTTGGATAATTTATTCTTGGAATATGTGTCTTTCCTCTAACTTTCTTGATTAACCCCTTGAGTGGCACACCCGGAAATCTTCTGGAACGAGCTCCACTGCCAAAAGTGATGTAGCCCAGAAAATTTCTGGGCTACGTTTCACTATGGGACCGGCAGAGCACAATGCTATAAGCTGTGGCTGTGTGCTCTGCCTGCACAGTCCCACAGAGAACAGTGCATGACTTTAACCCCTCAATGATGCGGCCCCTTTTTCTTTTTTCATTTTCGTTTTTTCCTCCCCCCTTCCAAAAAAATTGTAACTCCTTTATTTATCCATAGACGTCACTGTATGAGGGCTTGTTTTTTGCAGGACAAGTTGTATTTTTCAATGGTGCTATTTAAAGTACCATATAATGTACTAAAAAACTTTTTAAAAATTCTAAGTGGAGGAAAATGAAAAAAAAAAATGACATTTTGCCATCTTTTAGTGTGTCTTGTTTCTACGGCGCACAAACGACAACAAAAATGACATGATAACTTTATTCTATGGGTCAATACGATTACTATGATACCGATCTTATATAGGTTTTTTCTTACTATACTACTCTTTTTTTTTTCAAAGACACTTAATTTTTTTCAATTATTTTCTGCGGTCATTTTGTGCGCCCTATAACTTGTTTATTTTTCGGTCAACGTAGTTGAGCAAGGGCTCATTTTTTGCGGAATGTCCTGTAGTTTCCGATATTTCCAATTAGAAATACATATGACTTTTTGATCCCTTTTTATTGCGTTTTTTCTGGGAGACAGGGTAACTAAAAAAGTGCATTTCTGGTGTTCTTTATTTTTTTTTTCAGACGACGTTCACCATGCGGGGAAAAAAATGTGCTACTTTAATAGTTTGGACTTTTACGGACGCAGCGATACCAAATACATATTTTTATTTTATGATTTTGATTTTTTAATAATAGATATGGCAAAAGGGGGTGATTTAAACTTAGAATTAAAAAAACTTTGATTTTTTTTTACTTTACTTTGAAGTCCCCTTGGGTGACTTTAACATGCGATGCTTTGATCGCTCCTGCAGTATGACATAATGCTATAGCATTACGTCATACTGCCATTTAACAGGCAGTCTGTCAAGCTACCCCACGGGGTTGGCTTGATAGGCAGTCTGGTAAGGCTGCACTGGGGCCTTTCATTAGACCCCTGGCTGCCATGACACCTGCACGGCTCCACCGATCTCACCGCTGTGGGCGATGTTCGGGGGATTTAAATGCCTCTGTCAGAATTGACAGTGGCATTTAAATGGTTAATAGCCACGATCTGCCGAACGGCCGATTGCTGCTATTGCCCGTGGGTGTCAGCTGTTATAAACAGCTGACGCCTGCACTGTATGAAAACTGATCTGCTGTCAACTTCTCGCCTCTTTTTTTTAAACTCCAGCACTGCTTTGTTTACAGGTTGCCACGGAGACCATTGGTTTGTCAGTACAATAATTTTTAAAAAGTAAAAAAGTAAAAAAAAAAAAAAATTGTAAAAAAATTATAAAAAGATAAAAATGCCGAAATTGCACCTTTCTCCCTTTGCTTTTAAAAAAATTAAAAACAAAATAAAACATGGTATCTCTGCATCGTAATGACCCAGAGAAGTAAGTTAGTACATTGTTTAACCCCTTAATGACACTGACCTTTTTTTCCCCTCCCCCCTTTTAGAGAATCCTAACTCCTTTAGTTATTCATCGACGTTGCTGCATTAAAAAATTCTAAGTGGAGTAAAATGAAAAAAAAAAATGACATTCAAGCATTTTTCACTGCGTCTTATTTCTACGGCACACAAACTGCTACAAAAATGACATAATAACTAGAGATGAGCGAGCACCAAAATGCTCGGGTGCTCGTTACTCGAGACAAAATTTTCGCGATGCTCGAGGGTTCGTTTCGAGTAATGAACCCCATTGAAGTCAATGGGCGACCCGAGCATTTTCGTATATCGCCGATGCTCGCTAAGGTTTTCATTAGTGAAAATCTGGGCAATTCAAGAAAGTGATGGGAACGACACAGCAACGGATAGGGCAGGCGAGGGGCTACATGTTGGGCTGCATCTCAAGTTCCCTGGTCCCACTATTAAGCCCCCCCTCCCAACAATTTTTACTTCTGAAAAACCCTCATTAGCAAGGCATACCTTAGCTAAGCACCACACTACCTCCAACAAAGCACAATCACTGCCTGCATGATACTCTGCTGCCACTTCTCCTGGGTTACATGCTGCCCAACCCCCCCCACACGACCCAGTGTCCACAGTGCACACCAAAGTGTCCCTGCGCAGCCTTCAGCTGCCCTCATGCCACACGCTGGCCTCATAGCCACACCACCCTCATGTCTATTTATAAGTGCGTCTGCCATGAGGAGGAACCGCAGGCACACACTGCAGAGGGTTGGCACGGCCAGACAGTGACCCTCTTTAAAAGGGGCGGGGCGATAGCTCATAATGCTGTACAGAAGCAATGAGAAATCCAATCCTGTGCCACCTCCATCAGGAGCTGCAAACGTGGGCATAGCAATGGGGAACCCATGTGCCACACACTATGCATTCTGTCAAGGTGTCTGCATGCCCCAGTCAGACCGGGTTTTTTTATAAATAGTCACAGGCAGGTACAACTCCGCAATGGGAATTCCGTGTGCACCCACAGCATGGGTGGCTCCCTGGAACCCACCGGCTATACATAAATGTATCCCATTGCAGTGCCCAGCACAGCTGAGGTAACGCCAGGTTTAATGCAGGTGGTCTTCGGCCCACACTGCATGCCCCAGTCAGACTGGGGTTCTTTAGAAGTGGACACATGGAGTTACAACTCCGTGTGGACCGACAGCATGGGTGGGACCCAGGAAGCCACCGGCGGTACATAAAAATATCCCATTGTATTGCCCATCACAGCTGAGGTAACGTCCGATTAAATGCAGGTGGTCTTCGACCCACACTGCATGCCCCAGTCTGACCGGGGTTTTTAATACATAGGGCATACAGCGCGAGTTCAGGCCACGTGTCCAGCTTCTACACCCAGTAGTTGTAGGGAGCAGAGGCGTCACGGAGGACAGTCGTGCGATCGGCTACGTACTCCCTCACCATCCTTTTACAGTGCTCCCGCCGACTCAGCCTTGACTGGGGAGCGGTGACACAGTCTTGCTGGGGAGCCATAAAGCTGGCAAAGGCCTTGGAGAGTGTTCCCCTGCCTGCGCTAAACATGCTGCCTGATCTCCACGCCTCCCCTGCTACTTGGCCCTCGGAACTGCGCCTTCTGCCACTGGCGCTGTCAGATGGGAAGTTTACCATCAGTTTGTCCACCAGGGCCCTGTGGTATTGCATCACTCTCGAACCACTTTCCTCTTCGGGAATGAGAGTGGAAAGGTTCTCCTTATACCGGGGGTCCATAAGGGTGTACACCCAGTAATCCGTAGTGGCCAGAATGCGTCTAACGCGAGGGTCACGAGAAAGGCAGCCTAACATGAAGTCAGCCTTGTGTGCCAGGGTGCCAGTACGCAAGACATGGCTGTCCTCACTAGAAAGATCCCTTTCAGGATCCTCCTCCTCCTCATCCACAGGCCATACACGCTGAACAGATGGGAGGCAAGCAGCATGGGTACCCTCTGCAGTGGGCCCAGCTGTCTCTTTCCCCTCCTCCTCCTAAGGCTCCTCCCCCTCCTCCAAATTCACCCAATGTGCCATCAGGGAGATATAGTGGCCCTGCCCGCCAGTACTTGTCCACGTGTAATTGGTTAAGTGGACCTTCCCTGTAACTACGTTGGTGAGGGCACGATTGATGTTGCGGGAGACGTGCTGGTGTAGGGCTGGAATGGCACAGCGGGAAAAATAGTGACGACTGGGGACCGAGTAGTGTGGGACCGCCGCTGCCATCATGTTTTTGAAAGCCTCAGTTTCCACAAGCCTATACGGCAGCATCTCCAGGCTGATCAATTTGGCAATGTGCACTTTTAAAGCTTGACCGTGTGGGTGGGTGGCGGCGTATTTGCTCTTGCGCTCCAAGACTTGCGCTATGGACAGCTGGATGCTACGCTAAGAGACATTGCTGGATAGGGCTGAGGACAGCGGAGGTGAGGGTGTGAGTGCAGTCTGGGAGGCGCTTGTGCCTGTGTCCTGAGAGGAGGGTTGGATCTGAGTGGCAGGTTGGGGCACAGGGGGAGAGGCAGTGGTGTGACCCGGAGGCGGTGAACGGCCTTTGTCCCACCTTGTGGGGTGCTTGGCCATCATATGCCTGCGCATGCTGGTGAGGCTGGTACTGGTGGCTCCCCGGCTGATCTTGGCGCGACACAGGTTGCACACCACCGCTCTTCGGTCGTCCGCGCTCTCACTGAAAAACATCCACACCTTTGAAGACCGGGGCCTCTGCAGGGTGGCTTGGCGTGAGGGGGTGCTTTGGGAAACAGTTGGGGGAGTCTTCGCTCTGGCCCTGCCTCTACCCCTGGCCACCCCACTGCCTCTTCCAACCTGTCCTGCTACTGCACTTGCTTCCCCCTCTGAAGACCTCTCCTCAGTTTGCTTAGCGAACCAGGTGGGGTCAGTCACCTCTGGTCTTGGTTCAACTTTAAAATTTTCAAAAAATTAGTTTGCAGATAGCTGGAAATAAGTTTTGTCCAACATAGTGTGCACCTACTTAATGCAGTAGGTGACTGCTATATCAAAGAAATGGTAAAGAAATAGCAATCATGATATCGTTTGTTATTAATCATATTGTAGTAATCCTTCCGTCCTCTTATGTTTACTAGTCCATTGGACCATCAACTTGACAGAGGCATGTGAGAAAGGGAGTCTGGAGGTCCTTAAAACCACGGAAGCAAGCTCCGTGAGTGGCGAGCAGGGAGTGAAGGGGGAGGAGGCAAAGGCCCAGCTCTCACTGCATCCCAACTCACTAACCCCGAGATCTGCTCATTCTGGGGGTCATGCAACGACGGATCCCATATGAAGTCACCCGAAACAAAAATGCACCTGAGTTGAACAGTCTACACAACCTATAAAATTGAACATTTAACACAGCCTCATACTGAGGCATCCCTCCCCGTGTGGAGACCCTCTTGTACCCCCCCACACCACCCACGGCATGGATGATATGGTCAGGACAACCCACAGCACTCAAAGGAGCACTGAGGGCCAACCTAATCCACTCCGGAACCAGAGAGGGGCGAGGATGGGCACTCGCCCAATTGCCAACAAGAACAAATATCACCAGTGTTGCATCCCAAATCTTATGCAAGCAAAAACTATAATCATAGTAGGGTTGATAACCTAAAGCTGGACAGTTACAAGATATATAGCCTAGGATACTCGGCCAGTCCATTGGTGAGGTTGTGCAAGTTCTCAAAACAGTCCCACTCTTATTCTGTCCCGAATTCGAACAGCTGCAGAGAGAGGGAGAGAGACAAAAACAGACAGAAAAGGATGTCTCCACAAAAAAAACGAAAAAAGTAAAAAAAAAAAAAAAGAACAGCACAAGTCTCTCCTCCAACAAAGTAATGGAAATACTTTTAAGGTACAATTCAGCCAGGTACTGTGGTTTGCATGAGCAGCATCCCAGTGTAAGGAATGAGTGAAAACCCCTCAGTTATCAATCAACAAGGTTGGCAAATCGGGGTCCCGCTGAGGATAATCGGGTCTGGTTCGGGACCTTCTATTCTTTGGAGATTTGGAGCAAGTCATCCCTCTTCAGGTTGTCTGTGCAGCTGTTTTTAGGGGTGCCTCCATCTCTCCCAGTGGCATTCAAGAAGGAATTTCGATCGGCGTTATACCCAGGATGGGCCAGGCCCTTTCCAAGTCCGACGGGGTATGTATGATGATACGTTTACCCTCCTTATGGATCATCAACCCAAAGGGAAACATCCAGGTAAATTTTTATTCCTCAGAGCTTCCAGAAGATGTCTCATTTTCCTTCTTTTGGCTAATGTGGATGGAGCTAAGTCCTGGTATAGTTGGATAGAAGAGCCTTGATAGCTTGATAGCCGCGGGTACCCGGGAATTTAGTCCCGACTCTGGGCCCAGCTAGGCCTCAATGTGCAGTGTCTCTTTCTGACACTCTGGTTGGCACAGCACAGCTCTCCTGTGTCCTACCACCTGCTGCAACAGCGCCCAAGGGTCTGCAGAGCTCAAATGGTTTGCAAGACTATGAGAAAAACACAGGTTTGTGCAATTCACAGCGGAACTCCTTCTCTGTGCGACTTCCCGCTATGGTGGTTAGGCCACGACCCCCAGTATTTTTTTATTTTAACTCATGACCGATTTTCAACAAATCTTTCACATTCCCAAAACATGGGTAGTTGAAAAGTGATATTCAAGTCACTTTACTAATTTCATTCAGGTGCTATTGGAATGACTTTTTATAAACCTTACAAATCAAGAAACTGAAGTCCAAAATGCTTCAACTGTACTGATAAATAGATTTTCCTTATGTATCTTAAGAATGAAAAATGAGAAGCTGCCCTGATTAATCCGGTTGATGGTGTTATTTCTAATGTCTGAGTTACCGATGATCTCTAAGGCTAAGAGGTTTCCCTCCTTTTCTCCATCCCATTTTGTCTCCTCTGCAGAGTGGTTGCAAAGAGACCATCCAGGGATGGATTTTGACTTTTTTTGAAGGTTGCTGGTACGTCAACAGGTTATTTCTACTGTATAGTCTTTAAATTGAAGAACTCTTGTCCTTGAAATTTCAATGGCTGGGTACCCTTGTAGTATGCACAGAGTTAGCCAGACTTGTCATTAAAGTCTATCTGTCACATCATTATTTGTCCTGGCATCTGTGACTGCAATGGTGGGGAGTTTTAATTTAAGAATGGATCTAGGTCAATATGATGAGCTTTTTCTGCATGGCAGTAGAATTCTTTTTCCAGAGCTGTCAGCTTATCTTATGTTGCTCTGTCTTTTGTTGTCAATTGCACACCTCTTAGTTTATCTCTAGTTTTGGAGGGGTTAACCTTTGTAAAGGCCACAGCCTGACAGAGGTTCACCAGTGGAAATTATTATACTTGCTGTTTCTTTAGTAGATCCATTTAAGGCCCCAGCAAATAACGTAGAGATAGCAGGATGTCACATGGTACCCCTGAGCATTCTGCACTGTGTGCCATGTCAAGTAGTACCATGTCTCCCACTGTGATCTCCTGGTGTCCAGCTGTGGTCAAGAAAGAATGACAGCACATCTCAATGTGGCCTGTTTTCTATCTGGAGGCATTTTGGGTTGATACTGGCAAAACCAAAGAATATTCAAGGCTCTTTGTGAGCTCCAGGTATGCAGACAGTGGCAGACTATGTAGGCTGCAACATCTGAGTCTGCTCAAGTTGGGGGGTTTCCTCTGTTAACCTTCTCAGGGCATGGTAGGGCACTGGTGGGGACTGTGGTGTTTTTTACCCCCCCCCCCCCTCCCGAAAACTGGTCTTTGCTGCTATTCACAAACAATTTAAAGTCTATCTCCCCACAGCCTCACATGCTAGCGCCAGTGCCAGAAGCCATAAATGCTTTCTTAATGTCATTATTTCTGAGACAATATATAATTGGGTTAATTAAAGGAGTTACTATACTGTAAGATAAAGAAAACAGTTTGCGTACAGTGTTAAACTTCTCGTTTGTTGGAACCAAATAGGTACAGATCAATGTTCCAAAATATAAAAACACTATAGTCAAATGGGAGCTGCAGGTAGCGAAGGCTTTTTCTCTTATAACTGACTTCATCCTGAAAATTGCATTGGCAATGAAACCATAAGAGACCACAACCATGACAAATGGACACAGAATTACAGGAACACAAAGATAGATTTTTAAGGTCTCAATTATTAAAGTGCTTGAAGTAGATAATTGTAGTATAGGATCAAATTCACAAAAGAAGTGATCAATGATATTTGAACTCGGGAATTGAAGCTGAGAGATATTAATTGTTTGAATTGCCATTGTTACCAAACCAAAGAGCCACACGAGAAGAGTTAATATTAGGCAACGCATTGGACTCATTATTGAAAGATAATGAAGAGGGTGACATATGGCCAGATACCTATCATAAGACATCACGGACAAAAGAAGACATTCTATAGACTCGGAAGAACTAAAGAAAAAAAATTGTGTGAGACATCCAAAAAGAGACATATAGGAGCCATTATTGAGAACCACATGAAGCATGTTCGGTGTAATATCTGATGTCAGGATGATGTCCAATGTGGTGAGCTGTGTCAGGAAGAAGTACATTGGACGGTGGAGGTTCTTGCTGTAGGACACCAGAGAGATAACCAAGAGGTTCCCACAGATTGTTGCGAAATAAATCATGAGGAAAAAGAAAAATAACACAATTCTGAAGCCGTGAAGGCCTGGAAATCCAAGGAGCAGGATTGTAGTAGCATTGCTTGGCTCCATGTCCTATAAATGAAGATTCTAATAAGCAAATATGGTTTAAAATAAGGAACATACAGTAGCCTGCAGATGTAGCAAACCTCATGTTTGGATTGCACTTAACGTTATTTGTTTAGTGCAGCTACCCATTGAGTTAGTGGTTTCATTGCACAAATTAGTCTCAACCCTATGCCAAATGACTTTCTATGGCCAGACAAACCTTTGTGTAACTCTTGCTACATCTCTACTGTAGAGCAGAAATTCCCAACCAGTGATACCCTGGTGTGACATGAGAAACTCCTATGGGTGCCTTTCAAAATCAGTATTGTAGAGTAATACTACTATGAAATTTCAACAATATAGTAAAAGTAGAAAAATAGTAGAAACATCTATTACTGTACATTTCTCAGCAGAAGTAACATGTAAGAAAAACTCATACATCTCTCTTTAAGACCATAGTGTGCACCAAGTTGATCAAAAAAGTGTATTTTGATATAAAAAGGGACTTTTTAAACTATTGACAGTCACAGCCTTGGTAAAGTGATTCGGTGTCCTAGGGAGATTAGGCAAATTGTGCCCCTTACCCACTTTCCTGCTACTCCTGGCATAAATTAAAATGTACCTTATTCTCCAATGAAAGAAATTTACACACATTATAGAAGAAATAGATACAAGCAGAGAAAATATTTAATTTGATCACTCACTTTACTTCTCTTCTTCATTTGGCTCAGATCATCTTAGGAATTTCTCCTGCAGACTGCAGTTTGCTAGTGATATATCTTTGCCAGTGGTGTAACTATATTGGGTACCACAAAAGACGATACCAGTATTACAAATGACACATGGTAGACCTTGTTGCAGATTCTGCACTGGTCCCTGGATTAGACCCCATAGTCAATGCAGATCCCTTATCCAGCGTCACTGTGAGGATTCTTAATCTCTAAAATATAACCTTTATTAAATATATTTAAAAACTCAATCTAGTGCGACATACAAGCAGAAAGGCTTTCAAACACCAAGCAGGTGCTGCAAAATAGGAGTAGTAGGGTCTAAAATGAACCCTGAGGGAATGATGGTATATTTCTGTGGGGTGCACTCGTGGCAATCCAAATTTGGTGCCACATATATACATTAGGGGTGCCCCAAGAGTAACTCAATCCCCTACAGTATTGATCCTATAGTATGATAATAAGGGTTATATTTTAGAGATTAAGAATCCTCACAGTGAAGCTATTTGAGTTATCCAGTTGATTCTTCTGCCCCAGTGAAAATTATTTAAGCAGATCCCTTATCAAACTCGAAAATTAATATGGACCTCCGACCAACCCCATAGTTAAAACAGACTAGATCCTATCATTAAAACAGACCCCAGATTAGACCCCGTAATAATTATAAACCCAGTCTCCTGAATTCAGACCACAGACCACACCATTAGAAAAATACCTCTCTTTGGTCCTTTTATCCAGGCGCCACTCTTATCTGTGTCTACTTTGGGTGCCGCTGCTGAAGCTATTGATGCTGGGGTGGCTCCAGTCCTCTGGATCTTCCTCTGCTGTGGGTACTGTGCTACCTCCTGGCACCAAGGCAGATATATTTTGACATGGGCCGTGTCAGAACTCCGTGCAATGCTGGCACCTGAAGCAGAGGAGGATCAGCTAAAAGAGAGAAGTGATGAGCACTACAAAAAATGCTCACTGCTGCTAGGTTTTGCTGTAAAAATGAGTGCTTTCATCACTAATGAAAGCACTCATGGCTGGAAAATGAGGTATTGCAAGAAAAAAGGAGACAAGGAGGTGCCATAGGCAGTCTCCTACCCTCACCTACCTCTCTTCCCAGCTCTATTGGTAGCAGTAGGTCAATCATTAATAAGCTTTCTTAGTATTTTGCACCCCATGTCAACTCTTTATGCACTGTAACACATCTGTCCATATAATTTACACCAGAGGCATCACAAAAGAAGATGTTTTAGGTTGGCTCCCTTCTCCCACTCCTCAAGCATAAAGATGGACCTCTAATCGGTCCTGAGATGAGTTCTGGAGTATAATACAACCAGTACCATATCATAAATTGTAAAACTTTAGGTGCCTAACTTCCCTTTCCTTCAGATAAAGAATTAAGTAAGCTCAGGCACTCATTATCTATTCTCCTGCCTAAATTCTATTCTAGCTTTTCCTGTAGCGTTAACATCTTATCTCAGGAAATTAATCATTTCCCATAATTTTTAAATGCATTTCCCTTTGTTAATGTGCCTGGCCGTATCAAGGCTCATGGCTCCCAAACTAATACATTTCTTCATCACATTCATAATGTGTGATTATTGTAAATATAATTTATTTTTTTAATGGAGAGCATATTGATATTTCAACTCTTCCCAACCCCTGGCCATTCTCTATAGCTTGTTCTGTCCTAAATACACCAACCTCATTGAGGAAGATCACAGAATATTAAATAGTAAAAGGTACAACAAGAGGTGTAATATCCAGCAACTAGCAGCCTCCTACATGTAAGACAGTAAATTACTGCTAGGCCCTTCAAGCAACCAAAATCCAACACGTCATGAAAGGTGAAGATTGGTGAAGAGGAGATAACATTATATTTACAGGAATACTACAACACTTTTCTCATCTTGTAGTGACAGAAGATTTACATCTTATACAATCCGATCAACTTCTAAGATCTTATGTCTGAGCTGAGAAGGGAAGGAAAGAAAATGGGAGGAAACGAATAATTACAAGTATTATCATCAAAAACAGTACCGTCTCATAGATGGCGATGTACAATGGTGATGCTATGCCTTTTATGAGCTGGGAAATTAAGCCCTGGAGGAAAGCATCTTCTGCTGAGTCTAAGGAGGATCTCTTGGGTAATTAAACAAGGAAAATATACAATTTCTTAATTAATCAATAATTGGAAAGCATAAAAATAACACTGAATCTATGAAAGAGATATACTGTATTGCTTAATAATACATACAATATGTTGACAAAAGTATTGGTACACGCATACAAGGTGATCAAATTTGCTTTTATTCATGTTTTTTCAATAGTGTTTGGCCCCCTTTGGCCTCAATGACTGCAGTAACCCTACTGGGCATGCTTGCCACCAAATTCGTAGAGATGTGTGGATGAATTTGCCTCCATTCCTTGAATAGAGCTTTAGATAGAGATTAGGGAGATTATGTGTGAGGAGATGATTAAGTGTTGGGAGGTGCACGGATGCACCATTCTATTTCATCCCAAAGGTGCTCAATGAGATTGAGATCTGGACTTTGGGCTGGCCAATGAATTCTGCAGATGTTCTGCTCCTCAAACCAAGGCTCAACACCACATGCTGAAAGACATGGTGCTCGGTCATGTTGTTAGAGACATCAAAGTATTGCTACAGGGTAGGCAATGCCACATTGTCTGGAATGTCTCTATACTCAGTGGGGTTGAGGATGGACTTCACTATAAACAATGGCTCTAGTCCTTCCCAACAGAAACACCCCCGCACCTCTTAACAAAACCTCCTCCAAACTTCACTGTTGCGATGATTCAGTCCAGTAGAAATCATTCTCCAGGCAACCAACATACCTAAGAGTGATATCTGATTGGAAGATGGTGTCCTGTGATTCATCTGTCTGCAGCACTTGCTTCCACTAATTTACAGTTCAAGAATGATGCTCCAAGCACCATGGCAGGCGCCATTATTTCTGCGATGTTGGGCTTGTGTGCAGCTGCTTGTGTATGGTATACCTTTGCATGCAGTTCCCTACAGATAGCTCTGGTGCTAATGAATGTTCCAATTACCTATTAGGTCTCCTGAGTGAGTGTTTTAGTGGAGGATGTGTGTGATGCCTTCACAGTTCCTACAAGACTTTTTTGAACACATTCTCTCAGTTTACTAGATCTCTGCAAATGTAACTGCACTGCACACACACCAAATGTTGACAATTTCTAAATAACATTGCAAACAATGGACTTTGGAAGGTTCAAAAGTGCTACGATGTCCACTAATAATTTGTTGGTGACATCCCACCACCATACCCTTTCGGAAGTCTGACAGATCTACCTCTGGTGGCATTCTGATGCTTTCTGTACTGAGATATGTCTGTGTGATACCCTCCTTCATACCCAATACTCACACATCCAATTTGTATATCCTCCACTTTTGTCAACATAGTGGACATATCACAATGATTCATATTATAAATTAGTTTATAGCAACTTTTTTGAAAACTGAACATCAAAAAAAATCACAATAGGTAAACTCCACAAAAAAAAAAATCACTTTTTCTTCCACGTTTGTCAAAAGCTATAAAAGTGGACGTGGGGCAGTGAGAGTGGCGACAGCTGAAACTTTTGGACACGTTTATTTGAGGGGCTGTGCAATGGTAGAAGGTTATCCACTATACATAGCATGAGTGATAACTTACAGATCGGTGGGAATTTAACCTTTGTGATTATCACCGATCCCAAGAATGGGGCTCAGATACATCCTGAAGGGAGGGCAGTGGGGCATCCAAATGCGCACCACTGGTCTGTACATATAAATAGGATTGCCAGAGATAGCCAAGTTCAAGCACTTACTGTAGCTATTTCCATTGGTCCCATTCAGATGAATGGAGCACAAGTATGCATAATTGACCACCAATGCCCTCACTTTAGAATCTGATGCAGCCTTGGGATCTTTCTTGGGATCATAGAGGTTTGAGCCATTAGACCCCCATCAACCTGAAATGTTTCCTTTATCCTGTGGAAAGGGGATAGCTTTATATCATGGTACAACTCATTTAACACCAATATCAGAAAATGCTGTAAATGTTGGTACAAATCTGGAGTGCAAGCTCACAGCACACAGTGCTGCACAAAACCAAAGCATGTCCACCTGCTGCAGCCAATGACTGCAAAAATCATTGACAATATTGTGCATTTAGTGGCTACCATGAGTGGGTGTAACTTGGCAGTATATATCCATCTGCACCATGTGTTCATATATTTACCATAATTATAGCACCAAACGAATCTCAGTAGATACATTTAACACCAGAATAAAGGTCATAACTAGAGATGAGCGAGCACCAAAATGCTCGGGTGCTTGTTACTCGGGACGT
Organism: Eleutherodactylus coqui; assembly: GCF_035609145.1. Taxonomy (NCBI): domain Eukaryota; kingdom Metazoa; phylum Chordata; class Amphibia; order Anura; family Eleutherodactylidae; genus Eleutherodactylus; species Eleutherodactylus coqui. Next base: position 337,105,128 of record NC_089838.1, on the reverse strand, counting down.
AAATTTTGTGATGCTCGAGCGTTCGTTTCGAATAACGAACCCCATTGAAGTCAATGGGCGACCCGAGCATTTTTGTATATCGCCGATGCTCGCTAAGGTTTCCATTTGTGAAAATCTGGGCAATTCAAGAAAGTGATGGGAAAGACACAGCAACGGATAGGGCAGGCGAGGGGCTACATGTTGGGCTGCATCTCAAGTTCCCAGGTCCCACTATTAAGCCACAATAGCGGCAAAAGTGCCCCCCCCCCCAACAATTTTTACTTCTGAAAAGCCCTCATTAGCAATGCATACCTTAGCTAAGCACCACACTACCTCCAACAAAGCACAATCACTGCCTGCATGACACTCCGCTGCCACTTCTCCTGGGTTACATGCTGCCCAACCCCCCCCCCCCCCCCCTGCACGACCCAGTGTCCACAGCGCACACCAAATTGTCCCTGCGCAGCCTTCAGCTGCTCTCATGCCACACGCTGGCCTCATGCCACACCACCCTCATGTCTATTTATACGTGTGTCTGCCATGAGGAGGAACCGCAGGCACACACTGCAGAGGGTTGGCACGGCTAGGTAGCGACCCTCTTTAAAAGGGGCAGGACGATAGCCCACAATGCTGTACAGAAGAAATGAGAAATATAATCCTATGCCACCGCCATCAGGAGCTGCACACGTGGGCATAGCAATGAGGAACCTACGTGCCACACACTATTCATTCTGTCAAGGTGTCTGCATGCCCCAGTCAGACCGCGGTTTTTTATAAATAGTCACAGGCAGGTACAACTCCGCAATGGGAATTCCGTGTGCACCCACAGCATGGGTGGCTCCCTGGAACCCACCGGCTGTACATAAATGTATCCCATTGCAGTGCCCTGGACAGCAGAGCTAACGTCAGATTAAATGCAGGTGGGCTTTGGCCCACACTGCATGCCCCAGCCTGACCGGGCTTTTTAATTCATAGACACAGGCAGGTACAACTCCCTATTGTGAAGTCCCTGTGGACCGACAGGGTGGGTGCCAGGAAGCCACCGGCGGCACATAAATATATCCCATTGCATTGCCCAACACAGCTGAGGTAATGTCATGTTTAATGCAGGTGGGCTTCGGCCCACACTGCATGCCCCAGTCAGACTGGGGTTCTTTAGAAGTGGACACATGTAGTTACAACTCCGTGTGGACCGACAGCATGGGTGGCTCCCTGGAACCCACCGGTGGTACATAAATATATCCCATTGCAGTGCCCATCACAGCTGAGGTAATGTCATGTTTAATGCAGGTGGGCTTCGGCCCACACTGCATGCTCCAGTCAGACTGGGGTTCTTTAGAAGTGGACACATGTAGTTACAACTCCGTGTGGACCGACAGCATGGGTGGGTGCCAGGAAGCCACCGGCGGTACATAAATAAATCCCATTGCAGTGCCCATCACAGCTGAGGTAATGTCATGTTTAATGCAGGTGGGCTTCAACCCACACTGCATGCCCCAGTCAGACTGGGGTTCTTTAGAAGGGACACATGTAGTTACAACTCCGTGTGGACCGACAGCATGGGTGGCTCCCTGGAACCCACCGGCGGTACATAAATATATCCCATTGCAGTGCCCAGCACAGCTGATGTAACGTCAGCTGTAATGCAGGTGGGCAAAAAATTAATTGGATTACACTGTAGGCGAGGGCCCCCAAAAATTTGTGTACCAACAGTACTAATGTACCTCAGAAAAATTGCCCATGCCCAACCAAGAGGGCAGGTGAAACCCATTAATCGCTTTGGTTAATGTGGCTTAATTGGTAACTTGGCCTGGAGGCAGCCCAGTTAAAATAAAAATTGGTTCAGGTGAAAGTTTCAACGCTTTAATGAGCATTGAAACGTATAAAAATTGTTTACAAAAATTATATGACTGAGCCTTGTGGGCCTAAGAAAAATTGCCCGTTCGGCGTGATTACGTGAGGTTTCAGGAGGAGGAGGAGGAATATTATACACAGATTGATGAAGCAAAAATGTCCCCGTTTTTGATGGTGATAGAGAACGATGCTTCCATCCGCGGGTGCAGCCTACGTATTGCTTAGGTATCGCTGATGTCCGCTGGTGGAGAAGAGAAGTCTGGGGAAATCCAGGCTTTGTTCATCTTGATGAGTGTAAGCCTGTCGGCACTGTCGGTTGACAGGCGCGTACGCTTATCTGTGATGATTCCCCCAGCCGCACTAAACACCCTCTCTGACAAGACGCTAGCCGCAGGACAAGCAAGCACCTCCAGGGCATACAGCGCGAGTTCAGGCCACATGTCCAGCTTCGACACCCAGTAGTTGTAGGGGGCAGAGGCGTCACGGAGGACGGGCGTGCGATCGGCTACGTACTCCCTCACCATCCTTTTACAGTGCTCCCGCCGACTCAGCCTTGACTGGGGAGCGGTGACACAGTCTTGCTGGGGAGCCAGAAAGCTGTCAAAGGCCTTAGAGAGTGTTCCCCTGCCTGTGCTGTACATGCTGCCTGATCTCCGCGCCTTCCCTGCTACCTGGCCCTCGGAAGTGCGCCTTCTGCCACTAGCGCTGTAGGATGGGAATTTAATCATCAACTTGTCCGCCAGGGTCCTGTGGTATAGCATCACTCTCGAACCCCTTTCCTCTTCAAGTATCAGAGTGGAAAAGTTCTCCTTATACCGTGGGTCGAGCAATGTGTACACCCAGTAATCCGTTGTGGCCAGAATGCGTGTAACGCGAGGGTCACGAGAAAGGCATCCTAACGTGAAGTCCGCCATGTGTGCCAGAGTACCTGTACGCAACACATCGCTGTCCTCACTAGGAAGATCACTTTCAGGATCCTCCTACTCCTCAGGCCATACACGCTGAAAGGATGACAGGCAAGCAGCATGGGTACCCTCAGCAGTGGGCCAAGCTGTCTATTCCCCCTCCTCCTCATCCTCCTCATGCTCCTCCTCCTCCTCCTCAACGCGCTGAGATATAGACAGGAGGGTGCTCTGACTATCCAGCGACATACTGTCTTCCCCCGGCTCTGTTTCCGAGCGCAAAGCGTCTGCCTTTATGCTTTGCAGGGAACTTCTCAAGAGGCATAGCAGAGGAATGGTGACGCTAATGATTGCAGCATCGCCGCTCACCATCTGGCTAGACTCCTCCAAGTTTCCAAGGACCTGGCAGATGTCTGCCAACCAGGCCCACTCTTCTGTAAAGAATTGAGGAGGCTGACTCCCACTACGCCGCCCATGTTGGAGTTGGTATTCCACTATAGCTCTACGCTGCTCATAGAGCCTGGCCAACATGTGGAGCGTAGAGTTCCACCGTGTGGGCACGTCGCACAGCAGTCGGTGCACTGGCAGATTAAACCGATGTTGCAGGGTGGCAGCGTCTGTGTGGGACTTGCGGAAATGTGCGCAGAGTCGGCGCACCTTTCCGAGCAGGTCTGACAAGTGTGCGTAGCTTTTCAGAAACCGCTGAACCACCAAATTAAAGACGTGGGCCAGGCATGGCACGTGAGTGAGGCTGCCGAGCTGCAGAGCCGCCACCAGGTTACGGCCGCTGTCACACACGACCATGCCCGGTTGGAGGCTCAGCGGCGCAAGCCAGCGGTCGGTCTGCTCTGTCAGACCCTGCAGCAGTTCGTGGGCCGTGTGCCTCTTATCTCCTAAGCTGAGTAGTTTCAGCACGGCCTGCTGACGCTTGCCCACCGCTGTGCTGCCACGCCGCGCGACACCGACTGCTGCCGACGTGCTGCTGCTGACACTTCTTGATTGCGAGACAGAGGTTGCGGAGGAGGAGGAGGAGGGTGGTTTAGTGGACGAAGAATAAACCACCGCAGATACCACCACCGAGCTGGGGCCCGCAATTCTGGGGGTGGGTAGGACGTGAGCGGTCCCAGGCTCTGACTCTGTCCCAGCCTCCACTAAATTCACCCAATGTGCCGTCAGGGAGATATAGTGGCCCTGCCCGCCTGTGCTTATCCACGTGTCTGTTGTTAAGTGGACCTTGGCAGTAACCGCGTTGGTGAGGGCGCGTACAATGTTGCGGGAGATGTGGTCGTGCAGGGCTGGGACGGCACATCGGGAAAAGTAGTGGCGACTGGGAACTGAGTAGCGCGGGGCCGCCGCCGCCATCATACTTTTGAAAGTCTCCGTTTCCACAACCCTATACGGCAGCGTCTCCAGGCTGATAAATTTGGCTATGTGCACGTTAAACGCTTGAGCGTGTGGGTGCGTGGCGGCGTACTTGCGCTTGCGCTCCAACACTTGCGCTAGTGACGGCTGGACGGTGCGCTCACAGACATTGGTGGATGGGGCCGAGGACAGCGGAGGTGAGGGTGTTGGTGCAGGCCAGGAGACGGTAGTGCCTGTGTCCTGAGAGGGGGCTTGGATCTCAGTGGCAGGTTGAGGCACAGGGGGAGAGGCAGCGGTGCAAACCGGAGGCGGTGAACGGCCTTCGTCCCAACTTTGTTGGGTGCTTGGCCATCATATGTCTGCGCATGCTGGTGGTGGTGAGGCTGGTGGTGGTGACTCCCCGGCTGATCTTGGCGCGACATAGGTTGCACACCACTGTTCGTCGGTCGTCTGCAGTCTCAGTGAAAAACTGCCAGACCTTTGAGCACCTCGGCCTCTGCAGGGTGGCAGGGCGCGAGGGGGCGCTTTGGGAAACAGTTGGTGGATTATTCGGTCTGGCCCTGCCTCTACCCCTGGACACCGCACTGCCTCTTGCAACCTGCCCTGCTGCTGCCCTTGCCTCCCCCTCTGAAGACCTGTCCTCAGTAGGCGTAGCAAACCAAGTGGGGTCAGTCACCTCATCGTCCTGCTGCTCTTCCTCCGAATCCTCTGTGCGCTCCTCCCTCGGACTTACTGCCCTTACTACTACCTCACTAATAGACAACTGTGTCTCATCGTCATCGTCCTCCTCACCCACTGAAAGGTCTTGAGACAGTTGCCGGAAGTCCCCAGCCTCATCCCCCGGACCCCGGGAACTTTCAAAAGGTTGGGCATCGGTCACGACAAACTCCTCCAGTGGGAGAGGATTCAGAACCACTGCTGCCCATTCTGGGCAGGGCCCCGAGAACAGTTCCTGGGAGTCTGCCTGCTCCTCAGAATGTGTCATTGTAATGGAGTGAGGAGGCTGGGAGGAAGGACGAGCAGCAGCCAGAGGATTCAGAGTTGCAGCAGTGGACGGCGCAGAACTCTGGGTGTTCAATAGATTGCTGGATGCACTTTCTGCCATCCACGACAGGACCTGCTCACACTGCTCATTTTCTAATAAAGGTCTACCGCGTGGACCCATTAATTGTGCGATGAATGTGGGGACGCCAGAAACGTGCCTCTCTCCTAATCCCGCAGCAGTCGGCTGCGATACACCTGGATCAGGAACTTGGCCTGTGCCCACACCCTGACTTGAGCCTCCGCGTCCTCGCCCGCGTCCACATCCTCTAGGCCTACCCCTACCCCTCAGCATGGTGTATTACCAGTAGTGCAGAAACAGAACGCTGTTATTAAATGTGCCGCTTACTGGCCTGTGGTTGGAGGCTGACTTCGCTTACGGAACGCACAGCAGAGCCAGAAAATAATTTTGCGCAAGCCTGCTGTAACACTTAGCTGGCTGCGTATGAATTAGGACAACTACCCCCATCACAGACCCAGTACACTGAGGACGGTCACAGGCAGCCCAAATAGATTTTTTTTCCCAAATGTTTTTGGAAAGGCCCACTGCCTAGAAACACTAAATATGTCTTCTCTCTCTGTGTCACCACTACTGGCCCTGGACTATGTAAAATAACTGCAGACTGTTGCACTGTGGACTGGGATACAGCGGTGATGTAACAGCCAACACAGAGCCAGGAAAGAATTTTGCACAAGCCTGCTGTAACACTAGGCTGGCTGCGTATGAATTAGGACAACTACCCCCAGCAGAGACCCAGTACACTGAGGACAGTCACAGGCAGCCCAAATAGATTTTTTTTCCCAAATGTTTTTGGAAAGGCCCACTGCCTATATACACTGTATATAGCTTCTGTCCCTGCGTCACCACTACTGGCCCTGGACTATGTAAAATTACTGCAGACTGTTGCACTGTGGGCAGGAATACAGCGGTGATGTAACAGCCAACACAGAGCCAGGAAAGAATTTTGCGCAAGCCTGCTGTAACACTTAGCTGGCTGCATATGAATTTGGACAACTACCCCCAGCACAGACCCAGTACACTGAGGACGGTCGCAGGCAGCCCAAATAGATTTTTTTTCCCAAATGTTTTTGGAAAGGCCCACTGCCTATATACACTAAATATGTCTTCTCTCTCTGCGTCACCACTACTGGCCCTGGACTATGTAAAATAACTGCAGACTGTTGCACTGTGGACTGGAAGACAGCGGTGATGTAACAGCCAACACAGAGCCAGGAAAGAATTTTGTGCAAGCCTGCTGTAACACTTAGCTGGCTGCGTATGAATTAGGACAACTACCCCCAGCAGAGACCCAGTACACTGAGGACGGTCACAGGCAGCCCAAATAGATTTTTTTTCCCAAATGTCTTTGGAAAGGCCCACTGCCTATATACACTGTATATAGCTTCTGTCCCTGTGTCACCACTACTGGCCCTGGACTACGTAAAATTACTGCAGACTGTTGCACTGTGGACAGGAATACAGCGGTGATGTAACAGCCAACACAGAGCCAGGAAAGAATTTTGCGCAAGCCTGCTGTAATACTTAGCTGGCTGCATATGAATTAGGACAACTACCCCCAGCACAGACCCAGTACACTGAGGACGGTCACAGGCAGCCCAAATAGATTTTTTTTCCCAAATGTTTTTGGAAAGGCCCAATGCCTATATACACTAAATATGTCTTCTCTCTCTACGTCACCACTACTGGCCCTGGACTATGTAAAATAACTGCAGACTGTTGCACTGTGGACTGGGATACAGCGGTGATGTAACAGCCAACACAGAGCCAGGAAAGAATTTTGCGCAAGCCTGCTGTAACACTTAGCTGGCTGCGTATGAATTAGGACAACTACCCCCAGCAGAGACCCAGTACACTGAGGACGGTCACAGGCAGCCCAAATAGATTTTTTTCCCAAATGTTTTTGGAAAGGCCCACTGCCTATATACACGGTATATGTCTTCTGTCCCTGCGTCACCACTACTGGCCCTGGACTATATAAAATTACTGCAGACTGTTGCACTGTGGACAGAAATACAGCGGTGGTGTGACAGCCAACACAGAGCCAGGAAAGAATTTTGTGCAAGCCTGCTGTAACACTTAGCTGGCTGCGTATGAATTAGGACAACTACCCCCAGCAGAGACCAAGTACACTGAGGACGGTCACAGGCAGCCCAAATAGATTTTTTTCCCAAATGTTTTTGGAAAGGCCCACTGCCTATATACACGGTATATGTCTTCTGTCCCTGCGTCACCACTACTGGCCCTGAACTATATAAAATTACTGCAGACTGTTGCACTGTGGACAGAAATACAGCGGTGATGTGACAGCCAACACAGAGCCAGGAAAGAATTTTGCGCAAGCCTGCTGTAACACTTAGCTGGCTGCGTATGAATTAGGACAACTACCCCCAGCAGAGACCAAGTACACTGAGGACGGTCACAGGCAGCCCAAATAGATTTTTTTTCCCAAATGTTTTTGGAAAGGCCCACTGCCTATATACACTGTATATAGCTTCTGTCCCTGTGTCACCACAACTGGCCCTGGACTATATAAAATTACTGCAGACTGTTGCACTGTGGACAGGAATACAGCGGTGATGTAACAGCCAACACAGAGCCAGGAAAGAATTTTGCGCAAGCCTGCTGTAACACTTAGCTGGCTGCGTATGAATTAGGACATCTACCCCCAGCAGAGACCCAGTACACTGAGGACGGTCACAGGCAGCCCAAATAGATTTTTCTTCCCAAATGTTTTTGGAAAGGCCCACTGCCTATATACACTAAATATGTCTTCTGTCCCTGCCTCACCACCACTACTGGCCCTGGACTATGTAAAATTACTGCAGACTGTTGCACTGTGGACAGGAATACAGCGGTGATGTAACAGCCAACACAGAGTCAGGAAAGAATTTTGCCAAGCCTGCTGTAACACTTAGCTGGCTGCGTATGAATTAGGACAACTACCCCCAGCAGAGACCCAGTACACTGAGGACAGTAACAGGCAGCCCAAATAGATTTGTTTTCCCAAATGTTTTTGGAAAGGCCCACTGCCTATATACACTAAATATGTCTTCTGTCCCTGCCTCACCACCTCTACTGGCCCTGGACTATGTAAAATTACTGCAGGGCGCAATGCTCTGCACGGCCGATATACAAAAAAAAAAAAAAAAGTGCAACAGTGCAAAAAGCAGCCTCCACACTACTGCACACGGTTAGATGTGGCCCTAAGAAGGACCGTTGGGGTTCTTGAAGCCTACAATAACTCCTATCACTCTCCCTATAGCAGCTTCAGCATCAGCAGCACTTTCCCTGAGCTATGTCTGAATGCATCTGTGGCGAGCCGCGGGAGGGGCCGATTTATATACTTGGGTGACACCTGATCTCGCCAGCCACTCACTGCAGGGGGGTGGTATAGGGCTTGAACGCCGCAGGGGGAAGTTGTAATGCCTTCCCTGTCTTTCTATTGGCCAGAAAAGCGCGCTAACGTCTCAGAGATGAAAGTGAAAGTAACTCGAACATCGCGTGGTACTCGTTTCGAATAACGAGCATCTCGAACACGCTAATACTCGAACGAGCATCAAACTCGGACGAGTACGTTCGCTCATCTCTAGCCATAACATAAATATGGCACAAGAATCAAGCTCATTACACAAGTAGAGCCCCAGAATCAAGCTCAGTACACACATGCAACACCATAACTAAGTGCATTACATAAATACAGCAGCAGAACCAAGATCATCACATAAATATAATACCAACATAAATGCAGCAATGGAAACAAGCTCACTACATCAATTCAACACCAGAACCAAGCAAATAACCATTTTTTAACTATTATTTATTAAAAATTCAAGAAACATTTTGTTTTCCTACAAGCCAAACCAAGATTGCAGAGGCTCATAGGTGTCAGACTGATAGAAACCCTCACAAATGACCCCATTTTCAAAAATGCACCCCTTAGTGTATCCACTGAGGAGTGTCAAGAATATTTTGACACCACAGGTTTTTTTTCGTGTCTTCACGATTTAGTGGGGGAAAAAAATAAAATTTCATATTTTCGAAAATATTTCATTTTAAGCAGTTTTTTTTTAATATAGTTCACATGAAAATTTTACACCCCGCAATGGATACGCCTGTTTGTTCTGTGTTCAGAAACATTCCCATTGTAGCGCCAGTCTGCTTACTGGACACATGATGTATTATTTATTTCCATATAGTAATACTTGAAGGGGCCTCCAGTAGCTCTAATGACATTGAATACTGTATGTGACATTATTCCTACTAATATCTGACACACTTCAGCTAGTATTTCTCTCAATTAATCCTGCAAACATCTGTCAAGTTCTCTTAAAGAAAATGCTGGCTGTTCATATTTCCTGATCTAACATTCTAGTTTGCCCCTAAGATGTTAAATAGGGTTCAGATCCGGACATTTTGCGGGCCACTCCAATTGTGAAACATCCATTTCCTCAAATCAGTGTAAACAGTGTAGGATTTGCTGGAATTATGGCTGGCCATTCCCAGAGTATTGCTACATTGATGACAGCACATTATTGTCTAGGAACACCTCTGTCCTCATGATTTTTGCCACTACAACCAAAAGACCAAGACTACGTAAGACATCCCCAGACCATAACGGAACCTCTACCATACTTAACTGCTGGCACAAAAACTTCCAGGAAAAAGCCATTCCCCAGGCGTCCTGCACACCCAGGTAGGTCCATATGATTTGGAGATGGAGTAGCGTGATTTGTTACTCCACAGAACGTTTTTCATTGCTCAACTGTCCAACGATGATGCTCCTTGCTCCACTGCAGACGGGCCGATGCATCTTCTTTAAGAGAATTTGCCAGATGTTTGAACGATGAATGGAAGGAAATACCAACGTAAGTCTATCAGGTGTTAGTAAAACGTATGCCACGGAGAGTATCCGATGTCATTAGGGCCAAAAGGAGCCCCACTAAGTATTTCCATATGGATATAACTACTATTTCTGACTCCTGCGTATTACAGTATTTCATATTAGTAATTAATGTAACTGTTGTTACAAATAAGTTCAAGTTTCCTAATGCAGCAAAAAGAGTGAAAAAGAAACTATTACAGAAATTGAAAAAAACCTTTTCTTATATGTATTTTTTTTAAACTGAGTTTTTTTATTGTCACATCTGCAAAGACACAAACAACATGTTATAATGAGTTTTCGTGAAATTCAGGTTATGTCTCTGCGGCATAAGGGTGCTTGCACTCGCATGGATTATGCTGTTCTGGAATTCTGCACCAATATCTGCAGGGCTAAATGCTAATTTTTATGGCAAATTGCCTGCAGAATTCTGCCATGTTTATTCCACATCAAAATCTGCATGTTAGCAGTGCTGCTGTTATATAATAGAAGATCCTCTTGGAGTGGTGTCCAAGAGGGGGTTATATAATATCCAATACACAAATCGCTGGTAGCGCCTTCATGAGATACAGGGAGAGCGTCAGGGAGGAGAACCTGCAGGGAAAGAATACCTGGGTCATAAAACCACAATAGGATAATCTATATATATAAAATTGAATGTATGCGTGTCTGTCTGCGTGTCTGTCTGTGTGCGTGTCTGTTTGTCCTTTATGCGCTACTACACCATTCATCCGATCGCCATGAAACTTTGGGAAGTTGTTGATTACACTCCTGGGAAGATTATAGGCATAGTACAACTATCCTACGATAAATGGCGCGCGTGCGAGCGTCGACAGTTACGCCCCCCCCCACGTAGATCGTTTGATTTCCATCATTGCCACCAATTCTCTCACTTCCCAATGTCGTAGAAACATGAAATTTGGCACGAGCATTGATTATGTCATAAATAGGAAAAGCTAATGGGTCCCAACTCGATTCTTCAATTCTAAGCGCAAAAGAATTAGCGTCCAAATTTTACGTACGGAATCTAATTCCATCACTTCCCAATGTCATAGAAACTTGAAATTTGGCACAAGCATTGATTATGTCATAAATAGGTAAAGCTATAGGGTGCCAACTCGATTATTCAATTGTAAGCGCCAAAGAATTAGCGTCCAAATTTTACGTACGGAATCTGATTTTCTCGCTTCCCAATGTCATAGAAACTTGAAATTTGGCACGGGCATTGATTATGTCATAAATAGGATAAGTTAATGGGTCCCAACTCGATTATTCAATTCTATGCGCAAAAGAGTTAGCGTCCAAATTTTACGTACGGAATGTAATTTTCTCACTTTCCGGTGTCATAGAAACGGGAAATTTGGCACGAGCATTGATTATATCATAAATAGGAAATGCTGATGGGTCCCAAATCGATTATTCAATTCTATGCGCAAAACAGTTAGCGTCCAAATTTTGCGTACGGAATGTAATTTTCTCACATAGAAACTTGAAATCTGGCACGGGCATTGATTATGTCATAAATAGGAAAAGCTAATGGGTCCCAACTCGATTATTCAATTGTAAGCGCCAAAGAATTAGCGTCCAAATTTTACGTACGGAATCTAATTTTCTCGCTTCCCAATGTCATAGAAACGTGAAATTTGGCACAGGCATTGAATATGTCATAAATAGGAAACGCTAATTGGTCCCAACTCGATTTTTAATTCTATGCGCCAAAGAATTAGCGTCCAAATTTTACGTACGGAATCGAATTCTCTCGCTTCCCAATGTAATAGAAACGTGAAATTTGACACGAGCATTGATTATGTCATAAATAGGAAAAGCTAATGGGTCCCAACTCCATTATTCAATTCTATGCGCAAAAGAATTAGCGTCCAAATTTTACGTACGGAATCTAATTTTCTCGCTTCCCAATGTCATAGAAACTTAAAATTTGGCACGTGCATTGATTATGTCATAAATAGGATAAGCTAATGGGTCCCAACTCGATTATTCAATTCTATGCGCAAAAGAATTAGCGTCCAAATTTTGCGTACGGAATGTAATTTTCTCACATAGAAACTTGAAATTTGGCACGGGCATTGAATATGTCATAAATAGGAAAAGCTAATGGGTCCCAACTCGATTATTCAATTCTATGCGCAAAAGAATTAGCGTCCAAATTTTACGTAGGGAATCTAATTTTCTCGCTTCCCAATGTAATAGAAACTCGAAATTTGGCACGGACATTGATTGTCTCATAAATAGCAAAAGTTAATGGGTCCCAACTCGATTATTCAATTCTATGCGCAAAACAATTGGCGTCCAAATTTTACGTAGGGAATCTAATTTTCTCGCTTCCCAATGTCATAGAAACCTGAAATTTGGCACGAGCATTGATTATGTCATAAATAGGATAAGCTAATGGGTCCCAACTTGATTATTCAATTCTATGCGCCAAAAAATTAGCATCCAAATTTTACGTAAGAATGTAATTTTCTCACTTTCCGGTGTCATAGAAACGGGAAATTTGGCACGAGCATTGATTATGTCATAAATAGGAAAAGCTAATGGGTCCCAAATCGATTATTCAATTCTATGCGCAAAACAGTTAGCGTCCAAATTTTGCGTACGGAATGTAATTTTCTCACATAGAAACTTGAAATTTGGCACGGGCATTGAATATGTCATAAATAGGAAAAGCTAATGGGTCCCAACTCGATTATTCAATTGTAAGCGCCAAAGAATTAGCGTCCAAATTTTACGTACGGAATCTAATTTTCTCGCTTACCAATGTAATAGAAACTTGAAATTTGGCACAGGCATTGCATATGTCATAAATAGGAAACGCTAATCGGTCCCAACTCGATTATTCAATTCTATGCGCCAAAGAATTAGCGTCCAAATTTTACATACGGAATCGAATTCTCTCGCTTCCCAATGTAATAGAAACGTGAAATTTGGCAGGAGCATTGATTATGTCATAAATAGGAAAAGCTAATGGGTTACAAACTCCATTATTCAATTCTATGCGCCAAAGAGTTAGCGTCCAAATTTTACGTACGAATCTAATTTTCTCGCTTCCCAATGTCATAGAAACTTAAAATTTGGCACGGACCTTGATTGTCTCATAAATAGGAAAAGTTAATGGGTCCCAACTCGATTATTCAATTCTATGCGCAAAAGAATTAGCGTCCAAATTCTACGTACGGAATCGAATTCTCTCGCTTCCCAATGTAATAGAAACTCGAAATTTGGCACGGACATTGATTGTCTCATAAATAGGAAAATTTAATGGGTCCCAACTCGATTATTCAATTCTATGCGCAAAACAATTGGCGTCCAAATTTTACGTAGGGAATCTAATTTTCTCGCTTCCCAATGTCATAGAAACTTAAAATTTGGCACGGGCATTGATTATGTCATAAATAGGATAAGCTAATGGGTCCCAACTCGATTATTCAATTCTATGCGCAAAAAAATTAGCGTCCAAATTTTACGTACGGAATCTAATTTTCTCGCTTCCCAATGTCATAGAAACTTGAAATTTGGCACGCGCATTGATTATGTCATAAATAGGAAAAGTTAATGGGAAGTTGTTGAGTACACTCCTGGGAAGATTACTGGCATAGTACATCTATCCTACGATAGGTGGCGCGCGTGCGAGCGTCGTCGACAGTTATGCCCCCCCCCCCCAGACAAAGATCGTTTATTTCCATCTCAAGCACAAAAGCAAAAGGCATTACGAGCAACGGGATGCGTGTTCAACTACAAAATGATGCATCCGCCGAACGTTTCGCAAGACAATTGCTGGATATTGAGAATGCTGAGGTAAAATAAAAGCTGTGCTGTGATTGGTTGCCATTTCTTATACTGCTGAGGTAACATAAGAGCTGTGCTGTGATTGGTTGTTATATATTATACTGCTGAGGTAAAATAAAAGCTGTGCTGTGATTGGTTGCTATATATTATACCGCTGAGGTAAAATGAATGCTGCGCTGTGATTCGTTGCTATTTTTTATATTGCTGAGGCAGAATAAAAGTTGCGCTGTGATTGGTTGTTATTTCCCTTACTGCTGACGTAACATGAAAGCTGCACTATGATTGGTTGTTATATTTTATACTGCTAAGGTAACATATAAGCTGTGCTGTGATTGGGTGTTATCTATATATATAAAATTGAATGTATGTCTGTGTGTCTGTCTGTCTGTCTGTGTGTCTGTTTGTCCTTTATGCGCTACTACACCATTCATCCGATCGCCATGAAACTTTGGGAAGTTGTTGAGTACACTCCTGGGAAGATTATAGGCACAGTACAAATATTCTATGATAAATGGCGCGTGCGCGAGCGTCGACAGTTACGACCCCCCCCACGTAGATCGTTCGATTTCCATCATTGCCACTAATTCTCTCACTTCCCGATGTTGTAGAAACATGAAATTTGGCACGAGCATTGATTATGTCATGAATAGGAAAAGCTAATGTGTCCCAACTCGATTATTCAATTCTAAGCGCCAAAGAATTAGCGTCCAAATTGTACGTACGGAATCTAATTTTCTCGCTTCCCAATGTCATGGAAACTTGAAATTTGGCACAAGCATTGATTATGTCATAAATAGGAAAAGTTAATGGGTCCCAAGTCGATTATTCAATTGTGAGCGCCAAAGAATTAGCGTCCAAATTTTACGTACGGAATCTAATTTTCTCGCTTCCCAATGTCATAGAAACTTGAAATTTGGCACGACCATTGATTATGTCATAAATAGTAAAAGCTAATGGGTCCCAACTCCATTATTCAATTCTATGCGCCAAAGAATTAGCGTCCAAATTTTATGTACAGAATGTAATTTTCTCACATAGAAACTTGAAATTTGGCACGGGCATTGAATATGTCATAAATAGAAAACGCTAATGGGTCCCAACTCGATTATTCAATTCTATGCGCCAAAGAATTAGCGTCCAAATTTTACGTACGGAATGTAATTTTCTCACATAGAAACTTGAAATTTGGCACGGGCATTGAATATGTCATAAATAGGAAAAGCTAATGGGTCCCAACTCCATTATTCAATTCTATGCGCAAAAGAATTAGCGTCCAAATTTTACGTACATAATGTAATTTTCTCACATAGAAACTTGAAATTTGGCACGGGCATTGATTATGGCATAAATAGGAAAATTTAATGGATCCCAAGTCAATTATTAATTTCTAAGTGCAAAACAATTAGCGTCCACATTTTACGTATGGAATGTAATTTTCTCACATAGAAACTTGAAATTTGGCATGGGCATTGAATATGTCATAAATAGGAAACGCTAATGGGTCCCAACTCGATTATTCAATTCTATGCGCCAAAGAATTAGCGTCCAAATTTTACGTACGGAATGTAATTTTCTCACATAGAAACTTGAAATTTGGCACGGGCATTGAATATGTCATAAATAGGAAAAGCTAATGGGTCCTAACTCGATCATTCAATTCTATGAGCAAAAGAATTAGCGTCCAAATTTTACGTACGGAATGTAATTTTCTCACATAGAAACTTGAAATTTGGCACGGCCATTGAATATGTCATAAATAGGAAAAGCTAATGGGTCCCAACTCCATTATTCAATTCTATGCACAAAAGAATTAGCGTCCAAATTTTACGTACATAATGTAATTTTCTCACATAGAAACTTGAAATTTGGCACGGGCATTGATTATGGCATAAATAGGAAAATTTAATGGATCCCAAGTCAATTATTAATTTCTAAGCGCAAAACAATTAGTGTCCACATTTTACGTACGGAATGTAATTTTCTCACTTCCTGATATATATAAATGAATGAATGTATGTCTGTCCTTTATGCATTACTACACCATTCATCCAATTGCCATGAGACTTTGGGAAGTTGCTGAGTACACTCCTGGGAAGATAACTTGAAATTTGGCATGAGCATTGAATATGTCATAAATAGGAAAAGCTAATGGGTCTCAACTCGATTATTCAATTCTAAGCGCCAAAGAATTAGCGTCCAAATTTTACGTACGGAATCTAATTTTCTCATTCGCGATGTCATAGAAACTTGAAATTTGGCACGAGCATTGAGTATGTCATACATAGGAAAAGTTAATGGGTCCCAACTCGATTATTCAATTCTAAGCGCAAAAGAATTAGCGTCCAAATTTTACGTACGGAATCTTATTCCATCACTTCCCAATGTCATAGAAACTTGAAATTTGGCACGGGCATTGAATGTGTCATAAATAGGAAAAGCTAATAGGTCCGAACTCGATTATTCAATTCTAAGCGCCAAAGAATTAGCGTCCAAATTTTACATACAGAATCTAATTTTCTCGCTTCCCAATGTCATAGAAACTTGAAATTTGGCATGAGCATTGATTATGTCATAAATAGGAAACGCTAATGGGTCCCAACTCGATTATTCAATTCTAAGTGCCAAAGAATTAGCGTCCAAATTTTACGTATGGAATCTAATTCTCTCACTTCCTGATATCATCTATATATATATAAATGAATGTATGCCTGTCTTTCTGTCTGTCCTTTATGCATTACTACACCATTCATCCAATTGCCATGAGACTTTGGGAAGTTGTTGAGTACACTCCTGGGAAGATTACTGCCATAGTACATCTATCCTACGATAGGTGCCGCGCGTGCGAGTGTCGTCGACAGTTATGCCCCCCAGACAAAGATCGTTTGATTTCCATCTCAAGCACGAAAGCAAAAGGCATTATGAGCAACGGGATGCGTGTTCAACCAGAAAATGATGCATCCGCCGAACGTATCACAAGACAATTGCTGGATATTGAGAATGCTGAGGTAAAATAAAAGCTATGCTGTGATTGGTTGCTATATATAATACCGCTGAGGTAAAATGAATGCTGTGCTGTGATTGGTTGCTATTTCTTATACCGCTGAGGTAAAAAGAAAGCTGTGCTGTGATTGGCTGCTATTTCTTATACTGCTGAGGTAACATGAAAGCTGTGCTGTGATTGGTTGCTATTTCTTATACTGCTGAGGTAACATGAAAGCTGTGCTGTGATTGGTTGCTATGTATTACACTGCTGATGCAACATGAAAGCTGTGCTGTGATTGGTTGCTATATATTATACTGCTGAGGCAACATGAAAGCTGTGCTGTGATTGGTTGCTACTTCTTATACTACTGAGGCTACATGAAAGCTGCGCTGCGATTGGTTGTTATATATTATACCACTGAGGTAACATGAAAGCTGCGCTGTGATTGGTTGTTATATATTATACCGCTGAGGTAACTTGAAAGCTGCGCTGTGATTGGTTGTTATCTAGATATATAAAAACGAATGTATGTATGTATGTCTGTCTTCGCAGCAACGCGCGACGGGTACGCTAGTCTATATATATAAAATTGAATGTATGTCTGTGTGTGTGTATGTCTGTCTGTCTGTCTGTTTTTCCTTTATGCGCTACTACACCATTCATCCGATCGTCATGAAACTTTGGGAAGTTGTTGAGTACACTCCTGGGAAGATTATAGGCATAGTACATTTATGCTATGATAAATGGCGTGCGTGCGAGCGTCGTCGACAGTTATGCCCCCCCCCACGTAGATCGTTCGATTTCCATCATTGACACTAATTTTCTCCCTTCTCAATATCATAGAAACTTGAAATTTGGCACGAGCATTGATTATGTCATAAATAGGACAAGGTAATGGGTCCCAACTCGATTATTCAATTCTAAGCGCAAAAGAATTAGCGTCCAAATTTTACGCACAGATCTAATTCTCTCACTTCCCAATGTCATAGAAA
This sequence comes from Eleutherodactylus coqui, assembly GCF_035609145.1. Lineage (NCBI taxonomy): Eukaryota > Metazoa > Chordata > Amphibia > Anura > Eleutherodactylidae > Eleutherodactylus > Eleutherodactylus coqui. The sequence continues at coordinate 337,087,310 of NC_089838.1, read as the reverse complement.
CTTGAAATTTGGCACGAGCCATGATTATGTCATGAATAAGAAAAGTTAATGGGTCCCAACTCGATTATTCAATACTAAGCACCAAAGAATTAGCGTCCAAATTTTACGTACGGAATCTAATTTTCTCACTTCCCAATATCATAGAAACTTGACATTTGGCACGAGCATTGATTATGTCATAAATAGGAAAAGTGAATAGGTCCCAACTCGGTTATTCAATTCTAAGCGCAAAAGAATTAGCGTCCAAATTTTACGTACGGAATCTAATTTTCTCGCTTCCCAATGTCATAGAAACTTGATATTTGGCACGAGCATTGATTATGTCAAAAATAGGAAAAGGTAATGGGTCCCAGCTCGATTATTCAATTCTAAGCGCCAAAGAATTAGCGTCCAAATTTTACGTACAGAATCTAATTCTCTCACTTCCCAATGTAATAGAAACTTGCAATTTGGCACGAGCATTGATTATGTCATAAATAGGAAAAGTTAATAGGTCCCAACTCAATTATTCAATTCTAAGTGCAAAAGATTGAGCGTCCAAATTTTACGTACGGAATCTAATTTTCCCACTTCCCAATGTCATAGAAACTTGAAATTTGGCGCGAGCATTGATTATGTCATAAATAAGAAAAGTTCATAGGTGCCAACTCAATTATTCAATTCTAAGCAACAAAGAATTAGCGTCCAAATTTTACGTACGGAATCTAATTTTCTCACTTCCCAATATCATAGAAACTTGAAATTTGGCACGAGCATTGATTATGTCAAAAATAGGAAAAGTTAATAGGTCCCAACTCGGTTATTCAATTCTAAGCGCAAAAGAATTAGCGTCCAAATTTTACGTACGGAATCTAATTTTCTCGCTTCCCAATGTCATAGAAACTTGATATTTGGCACGAGCATTGATTATGTCAAAAATAGGAAAAGGTAATGGGTCCCAGCTCGATTATTCAATTCTAAGCGCCAAAGAATTAGCGTCCAAATTTTACGTACAGAATCTAATTCTCTCACTTCCCAATGTAATAGAAACTTGCAATTTGGCACAAGCATTGATTATGTCATAAATAGGAAAAGTTAATAGGTCCCAACTCAATTATTCAATTCTAAGTGCAAAAGATTGAGCGTCCAAATTTTACGTACGGAATCTAATTTTCCCACTTCCCAATGTCATAGAAACTTGAAATTTGGCGCGAGCATTGATTATGTCATAAATAAGAAAAGTTCATAGGTGCCAACTCAATTATTCAATTCTAAGCAACAAAGAATTAGCGTCCAAATTTTACGTACGGAATCTAATTTTCTCACTTCCCAATATCATAGAAACTTGAAATTTGGCACGAGCATTGATTATGTCAAAAATAGGAAAAGTTAATAGGTCCCAACTCGGTTATTCAATTCTAAGCGCAAAAGAATTAGCGTCCAAAGTTTACGTACGGAATCTAATTTTTTCGCTTCCCAATGTCATAGAAACTTGAAATTTGGCACGAGCATTGATTATGTCATAAATAAGAAAAGTTAATGGGTCCCAACTCGCTTATTCAATTCTAAGCGCCAAAGAATTAGCGTCCAAATTTTACGTACGGAATCTAATTCTCTCACTTCCCAATGTAATAGAAACTTGAAATTTGGCACGAGCAGTGATTATGTCATTAATAGGAAAAGCTAATGGGTCCCAACTCAATTATTCAATTCTAAGCGCAAAAGAATCAGCGTCCAAATTTTACATACGGAATCAAATTTTCTCACTTCGCGATGTCATAGAAACTTGAAATTTGGCACAAGTATTGATTATGTCATAAATAGGGAAAGTTAATAGGTCCCAACTCAATTATTCAATTCTAAGCGCAAAAGAATTAGTGCCAAATTTTATGTAAGGAATCTAATTCTCTCACTTCCCAATGTCATAGGAACTTTAAATTTGGCACGAGCATTGATTATGCCATAAATAGGAAAAGCTAATGGGCCCCAACTCGATTATTCAATCCTAACCGCAAAAGAATTAGCATCCAAATTTTATGTATGGAATCTAATTCTCTCACTTCCTGATGTCATCTATACATATAAAAAGGAATGTCTGTCCTTTATGCATTACTACACCATTCATCTAATCGCCATGAAACTTTGAAAAGTTGTTGAGTACACTCCTGGGAAGATTACTGGCATAGTACAACTATCCATCGTCGACAGTTATGCCCCCCAGACAAAGATCGTTTGATTTCCATCTCAAGCACAAAAACAAAAGGCATTACGAGCAACGGGATGCGTGTTCAACTACAAAATAATGCATCCTCCGAATGTTTCGCAATACAATTGCTGCATATTGAGAATGCTGAGGTAAAATAAAAGCTGTCCTTTGATTGGTTGCTGTTTCTTATACTGCTGAGGCAACATGAAAGCTGTGCTGTGATTGGTGGCTATTTCTTATACTGCTGAGGTTACATGAAAGCTGTGCTGTGATTGGTTGCTATATATTATACCGCTGAGGTAAAATGAATGCTGCGCTGTGATTGGTTGCTATTTTTTATATTGCTGAGGCAGAATCAAAGTTGCGCTGTGATTGGTTGTTATTTCTCTTAGTGCTGAGGTAACATGAAAGCTGCACTGTGATTGGTTGTTATATTTTATACTGCTGAGGTAGCATGAAAGTTGTGCTGTGATTGGGTGTTATATATTATAAAGCTGAGGTAACATGTAAGCTGCGCTGCGATTGGTTATATGTTATACCACTGAGGTAACATAAAAAAGCTGCACTGTGATTGGTTGTTATCTAGATATATAAAAACCAATTTATGTATGTCTGTCTGTCTTCGCAGCAACGCGCGACGGGTAAGCTAGTATAGTATAAAAATCTGCGCTCCTGGTGGTTGGATAAGCAAAACGTAAATTATATGGGAGCACTTTGTAGAGGAGTTCTGTTCCAGATAGGACTCCTCTAAATCCAGGTAGGTCCTCAGTAATCCAGAAGACTTTTTGGGTAGTTTCAATACATAGAACTTTTATTTAAGAATAGCAAGGTATTCATAAAAGTTGGTGTAGACAAATGAAATATGCAAAGCGTTTTAAAGGTGTATAAAGAAACCTTCTCTTTCAAGCATAGTAGATTGATTTGACATGTAGTATATGGACTACTTCTAGAGATGAGCGAGCACCAAAATGCTTGGGTGCTCAATGCTCAAGTCGAAATATTCGTAATGCTTAAAGGGGTTGTCTCGCGGGAGCAAGTGGGGTTCAGCACTTCTGTATGGCCATATTAATGCACTTTGTAATGTACATCGTGCATTAATTATGAGCCATACAGAAGTTATTCACTTACCTGCTCCGTTGCTAGCATCCTCGTCTCCATGGATCCGTCTAATTCTGTCCTCTTCTTGCTTTTTTAGACGCGCTTGCGCTGTGCGGTCTTCTTCCCGGTGAATGGGGCCGCTCGTGATGGAGAGCTAGTCCTCGTAGCTCCGCCCCGTCACGTGTGCCGATTCCAGCCAATCAGGAGTCCACGGTGCACCATGGTTGAAGACCCGCGGTGCATCGTGGGTGAAGATCCCGGCGGCCATCTTGGTGAAGGAAGAAGGCAGACGTCGCAGAGCGGGGATTTGGGTAAGTAATAAATTTTTATTTTTTTTAACACATCCTTTGGGGTTGTCCTGCGCCGAACGGGGGGGCCTATGGAAAAAAAAAACCCGTTTCGGCACGAGACAACCCCTTTAAGAGCTCGTTTCGAGTAATGAACCCCATTAAAGTCAATGGGAGACTCGAGCATTTTTCAATCTGACCGATGCTCCGCATGGGGGAGGTTGTGTGAATCACCTGAAAACATGAGAAAGTCATGGAAACACCACAGAAACGGATAGAGAACGGAAGAGGCAGCATGCATGGCTGCATCTGAGGCTCCCAGGTCGCACTATTAAGCCAAATTGGGGGCAAGAGCCTGGCAGACACTCCCTAACAATTTACTTCGGACAAACCCTCATTAGCAAGGCACATCTTAGCTAAGCACCACACTACCTCCAACCAAGGACAATCACCGCCTGCGGGTGACACTGCTACCTCTTCTCCTGGAATACATGCTGGCATTGCTGTCCAATCATCCGCATGAGCCAGCGTCCACAGTGAACTCAAATTTTTCCCTGCGCAGTGTTCAGCTGCCCTCATGCCGCACGCTCGCTTGATAGCCACATCACCCTCATGTCAATTCCTCCCATTCTGTATGTGCTTTTTTCATTCCCCCCCCCCCCCCCCTGATGTAGGATTTTACATTTCTCTTTTTTAAATACCATACCATACCATAAGCAGCATGGCACATGCACTGGCACATCTTAGCTTAAGCACCACAATAGCCGCAATCAAGGACAATCACCGCCTGCGGGTGACCCCACTGCCTCTTCTTCTGGGTTATATGCTGGCATTGCTGTCCAACCCCCTGCACGAGCCTGCATCCACAGCGGACACAAAAATTTCCCTGCACGGCATTCAGCTGCCCTCATGCCACACGCTCGCTTCATAGCTACACCACCCTCATGTCTATTTATAAGTGTGTCTGCGATGAGGAGGAATTGGAGGCACAAACTGTAGAGGGTTGGCAGGGCCAGGCAGCGACCCTCTTTGAAAGTGTGGGTGATAGCCCACAAGGTTGATGAGAATTGATGATAAATTGACGTCCGATCATAATTTCAATCCCGTGCCACCTCCTTCACAAAATTGTCAGGAGCCACGAACATGGCTATAAAGGGGACTCAGATGCCAGCACTTCTACACATCTCCACAATGCAGCAGCCCATACTAACACCAAAGATTGGTTTGAAGTAGGAGGTGTCGCAAAAGTAGCCACCACAGGTATACAGCTACCCTGTGAAAGTCTCATGAAATCCGTTTCGCTTCCTGTGAATGCTCCAATCCAGTATCTCGGATAACTGTGGTAATTTGTAGTAAGAGAGATAATACATGCCAACCGACGCTGATCTCCAGACCCCAAGCAGGAGGAGGAGGTGGCATAAGAAGCCCCAGAAACCATGACCGAGGTTGGACCCACAATACTCTGTATGGGAAACACGTGAGCAGACCCTGGGCCAGGCTCAGTCGCAGCTTCCACCTGGTTGACCCAATGTGCCATGAGTTACATAGCTATGGGAAATCCATGTGTCTCCACACAGTTCATTCAGTGTATTTGTGCCAGATAGCAGAACGCTGGGAAACCTTTGTGCACCCACAGCATAGGCGAGCCCATGAAACCCAAAGACAGTATTACACATAAAGAAATGAGAGTGGCCAAACATGGCAGAGTTTCACCCCGCCCAGGACCTCGGCCTCGGCCCACACTTCAGCCCAAGTCATTCAGTGTATTTGTGTCAGACAGCTGAACACAGCTATGGGAAACCTTTGTGCAAACACAGTATAGGCGAACCCCTGAAACATTTCTGTAGCAAGAGTATAGGCGAACGCCTTAAACCTTTCAGTAGCAAGACTACAGGCAGACCCCGGTAACATTTCTGTAGCAAGAGTATAGGCGAACCCCTCAAACCTTTTGGTAGCAAGTGTATAGGCAGACCCCAGTAACATTTCAGCAGCAAGAGTATAGGCGAACCCCTGAAACCTTTCAGCAGCAAGTGTGTCGGTGGACCCCAGTAACATTTCTGTATAAAGAGCATAGGTGAACCCCTCAAACCTTTCAGTAGCAAGTGTATGGGCGGACCCCTGTAACATTGCTGTAGCAAGAGTATAGGCGGACCCCTGTGACATTTCTGTAGCAAGAGTATAGGCAGACGCCAGTAACATTTCTGTAGTAAGAGTATAGGCAGACCCATGTAACATTTCTGTAGCAAGAGCATAGGCGGACCTCTGTAACATTTCTGTAGCAAGAGTATAGGCGAACCCCTCAAACCGTTCAGTAGCAATTGTATAGGCGGACCCCAGTAACATTTCTGTAGCAAGAGTATAGGCGAACCCCTGAAACCTTTCAGTAGCAAGTGTATAGGCGGACCCCTGTAACATTGCTGTAGCAAGAGTATAGGCAAACCCCTGTAACATTTCTGTAGCAAGAATATAGGCGGACCCTAGTAACACTTCTGTAGCAAGAGTATAGGCAGACCCCTGTAACATTTCTGTAGCAAGAGTATAGGCGGACCCCTGTAACATTTCTGTAGCAAAAGTATAGGCGGACCCCTGTAACATTTCTGTAGCAAGAGTATAGGCGGACCCCTGTAACATTTCTGTAGCAAGAGTATAGGCGGACCCCTGTAACATTTCTCTAGCAAGTGTATAGGCGGACCCCTGTAACATTTCTGTACCAAGAGTATATGCGAACACCTGCAAAAAATTTTCACCAAGAGTATAGGTGAAGCCCTAAAAAATTAGTTTGCTAACAGTATAGGTGAGGGCCTGAAAAATTGGTGTACAAAGAGTACCAGTGTACCCGTGAAAAATTGATGAAACCCCGAGGGCAGGTGAAACCCATAAACATTTTTTATAGATATAGCTCGTTCTTGCTTAATTTGTAACAGAGCCTTGGAGGCAGCCCTCTGAAAAAATTGGTTCAAGTTAAACTTTTAAAACTTTAAACACATGTTTAAACAGAGCCTTTTGGCCGGTTGGAGGCTCAGCGGCGAAAGCCAGAGGTCGGTCTGCTCTAAGCTAAGCTGATTAGTTTTAGCACGGCTTGCTGACGCTTGCCCACTGCTGTGCTGCCGCTCGCGCTACCGACTGCTGACAACGTGCTCACACTTCGTATTTGAGAGGTGGACGTGGCGTAGGAGGGGGGTTTTGGAGGAGGTGGCATAAAACGCCGCAAATACCAGCACCGAGGTAGGTCCCGCTATTCTTGGTATGGGTAGCACATGAGCAGTCCCAGGCTCTGACTCGGTCCCAGCCTTCACCAAGTTCACCCAATGTGCCTTCAGGGAGATATAGTGGCCCTGCCCGCCAGCACTTGTCCACGTGTCGGTCATTAAGTGGACCTTCCCAGTAACTGCGTTGGTGAGGGCACGGGTAATGTTGTGGGCGACGTGCTGGTGTAAGTTGTGGACGGCACACCGGGAAAAACAGTGGCGACTGGGGACTGAGTAGCGCAGGACCGCCACCGCCATCATGTTTTTGAAAGCCTCTGTTTCCACAAGCTGGTATGCAGCATCATCAGGCTGATTAATTTGGCAATGTGCATGTTTAAAGCTTGTGCATGCAAGTGGGTGGCCAGCAGAATGCTGCGCTGGGAGACATTGATAGAGGCTGTGGAGGACTGTGGAGGTGAGGGTGTGGGTGCAAGCAGCGAGGCGCTCGTGCCTGCATCCTGGGAGGGGGATTGGATCTCTGTGGCAGGTTGTGGCACAGGGGAAGAGGCAGTGGTGTGACCCGAAGGCAGTGAATGGCCTTCGTCCCACCTTGTGGGGTGTTTGGCCATCATATGCCTGCACATGCTGGTGGTGGGGAGGCTGGTAGTGGTGGCTCCCCGGCTGATCTTGGTGCGGCACAGGTTGCACACCACTGTTCGTCGGTCGTCCGAGCTCTCACTAAATAACATTCACACCTTTGAAGACCTAGCCCTCTGCACGGAGGCTTGCCATGAGGCGGTGCTTTGGGAAACAGTTGGTCAATTCTGGGCTCTGGGCCTGCCTCTCCCCCTGGCCACCCCACTGCCTCTTCCAACCTATCCGGCTGCACTTGCCTTCCCCTCTGAAGCCCTGTCCTCAGTAGACTTAGCAAGCCAGGTGGGGTCAGTCACCTCATCGTCCAGCTGCTCTTCCTCTGAATCCTATGTGCGCTCCTCCCTCGGACTTACGGCCCTTTCCACTACCTCACTGACAGACAACTGTGTCTCATCATCCTCATCCACAAAAAGCTCTTGAGACAGTTGCCAGAAGTCCCCTGCCTCATCACCCGGACTCCGGGAACTTTCCAAAGGTTGGGCTTCGGTCACGACACACTCCTCAGGTGAGAGAGGAACCATTTTTTCCCACTTCTGGCAGGGACCCGAGAACAGTTCCTGGTAGTCTGCCTGCTCAGAATCTGTCATTTTCATGGAGTGACGAGGCTGGGAGGAAGGATCAGCAGCCAGAGGACTCAGAGTTGCAGTCCCTAGGTCTGGAGTAGTGGACTGCGTAGAAGACTGGGGGCTTGATACATTGCTGGACGCGTTTTCTGCCATCCACAACAGGACCTGCTCGCACTGCTCTGCTTGTAATAAAGGTCTACCACACAGACCCGCAAATTGTGATATGAAGCTGGGGAGCAAATAGACTTGGCGCTCTCCTAATCCCTCAGCAACCGGCTGTGATGCACCCCGCCCAGTACCGCGGCCTGCGCCCACACCCTCACTTGGATGCCTGCAGCTGCGTCCACGTCCTCAACCCTTACCCCTACTCCTCATCATGTTGGATTAAGGATAGAGCACAGCCAAAATAAATTACCCCACCGTATAGCGCTGAGAACTGTGGCTAATTCACCGCACACAGAGACTTGTAGATACTGGAGGCTCTATGCTGTGGCCGGAAAAAATTAAACCGTTGTCTTGCTCTGATACCCAGGGGTCATTTACCGCTCACAGAGACTTGTATATAATAGAGGCTATGTGGAGTGTGAGAAAACTAGAAAGCCAGTGGATAGTGCTGGTAACTGCGGCTATCTCAACGCCACCAAGGAAAGGGTATTGTGCGACGCTCTGAACAGGGGCAGAAAACTCTAAAGCCAGTGGACAGTGCTAATAACTGAGGCTACTTCACCGCACCCAAGGAAAGGGTATTGTGAGACAATCTGCAGAGGGGCAGAAAACTCTAAAGCCAGTGGAAGGTGCTAATAACAGGGGCAACTTCACCGCACCCAAGGAAAGGGTATTGTGCAACGCTCTGCACAGGGGCAGAAAGCTATACAGCCAGTGGACAGTGCTAATAACTGCGGCAACTTCACCGCACCCAAGGAAAGGGTATTGTGGGGCGCTCTGCACAGGGGCAGAAAGCTATAAAGCCAGTGGCTAGTGCTGATAACTGCGGCTACTTCACCCAACACAGAGAATGATATCTGTGAAATGCTGTTCTGCAGTGGCACAGGAAATATTTGCATACTATTTAGCAGTAAGAGTGAGCCCTCTGCCTAAGGCACTGCACACATAGATCAGTATAGCTGTAATGGTCTGCAGTTGGCCAGGAAATATTAGAGTACTGTTTAGTGTTGAGCCCTCTACCTAGTGCTCTGCACACACAGAACAGTATAGCTGTAATGGCCGGCACAGGCCTAGATGCTTAAAAAAATTGTGTACTACTGCTCCCAGCCAGCCACAACAGTAATGCACACAGTCAGATGTAGCCCTAAGAAGGACTGTTGGGGTTCTTGAAGACAGGACTTACGCTAACACTATCCCTATATCAGCAGCAACACTTTCCCTAACCTCTGCCAGCGTGTGTCTGTGGCGAGCCGCGGCGGGACCAGTTTAAGTACCTGATCTCGCCAACCACTCACTGCTGTTGTAAGTAAAAGAGATGAGAAAGGAGGGTGGAGCAAAACCCAGTGAGGGTGGTGGAATATTTCTGGAGTACAAAGTGTTTCCAATGATGGAGTATTTCAAATGATGGAGGTGCTGCCAACCAGATGACGCTCCTCCAGCAAAAGTATTTTCTATAACTGTTTTAAAACAAATACTCACCTATGTAAGGAATAGATTTGAAATTTTAATAAAACAAGAAGTGTTTTGGATATTTAAACTGAACACGCTTTTACCTGTAGGCCTTAATGAGAGCTTGGAAAGCGTTTTTGACAGTTGATTGGGTCTGTGTGTGTGTGTGTGTTTTTTCTCTCCTTCTATCCCAAGCCTAACATTGAGTTGCAGGATTGCTGCATTCCAATAGGTGGCACTGTAGAGACATTGTTTCCATCTCCCCTATTTGCTATACTCCCAGCATAGTCCTCTCCTTACTCCCCACCTCCCTCCCTTTACAAACCAAGCAGTAGTAATCACCATGTACATAAATTCCCCTCCCAAATCCCAATTCCATTCATGCACCCTGTAACCGCGCCCCTTTTTAGTCAAGCCAATCAATGAACATTGAATTGTTTTTCCTGCCCTCTCTCAGGTATCTATACCCCTGACTTGCCATCAGCTCCCATGCTGAAGCACTTCTTTCTCCCCTGTGCCCCTGCCACATACAGGTAAGCAAACTTCTCCTTTATCCCCTGGCATCCTATAACCTATATTGACACATTAATTCCCTCCCTCCCCCTTCCATTTTAGTACAACTTTATCAGCTAAAAATTCTTCTAGTGCTCAGTCCAATTCCCCCCCGTCCCCCCTCCCCCTGCACTCAATTAACCTGCTTGAACCCTCTGCCATATATCATCCATACATCCTCCCTAATCTGACAAATTTTTATTTTCAGGACCTCTGACACATCCAAAACACCTTTGGGATTGCCCCCCCCCCCCCCCCCCCCCGCGCGCCCCCTCGGCATCCTGTTGGTGAGCTGCTTTTATTCAATTTCTATTTAGTTTTATCCTTATTTTTGTTGGACACAAAAAGGTGTGGTTTTTTTTCTTTATAACTTTATTCCACAACATGAACCCAATGCTGTAAATGCACACAATTCTGAAGTAGCTTTCCAGTAGATCTTTCTTCACATTTTCACATGCATATACATATAGACACTATTTCTGCACCCCCTTGGGTGTAACAATCATATCATGTTTCCCAATAGGCTGTACATGTATTTTAATTCTATAGTCATTCTGGTCAGCTGAAAGCAACCACATGATTTTCAGTCCATCCGCTTTCATATTGGCATTTTTAAGATTGGTATTTCACTCCGGATTGTCTTTATCCTATTTTATAACAGCTATTTGTTTTGTATAAATTTCATGTTATTTTACATGTCCGGATGTTCACATTCTCTCTAAGATTCATGTTTTTGGGGGTTTTTTGTCATATTTATTTTATCACTATTCAGATCGATGTTTCTATTATATATTTATCGTTTTTATTGACACATTTGTGAGATTTCATCATGTATATGAATTTTCTTTATTTTTTCCCCTCCCCTCTTACCCCTTTTCTGTCTTCCCTTTCTTTTTGTTAATCACTCCTCCACTATGTCTTCCCTTTCTTTTTGTTAATCACTCCTCCACTATCTATTTGTTCTTATCCCTTAGTCCTATCCAGCCGAACTGACATTGTGATTCATCCCCGAAACGCGTTTTCAATTGCTGGTTTTTATCTTGTGAAATAATAAAAAAGAAGTGCTTTCACCATCACATATTGGACCTTTATCTTCTAGTAGCTTACAGGGTTGCATCTCCACACCAGTATTTTGCCACACTCTTTTCACTCCTGGGGGGTGGGATAGGGCTGGCACGTCACAGCAGGAAGTGGTACTGCCTTCCCCACATGTCTATTGGCTAGAAAATGGCGCTAAACATGCAGGGAAGGAAATGGAATTGACTCAAGTACCGCGTGGTGCTCGTCTCGAGTAACGAGCATCTCGAGCACCCTAATGCTCGGACGAGTGTGCTCACTCATCTCTAACTACCTCCCCTCCCCTTTCTCCCCTCATAACCAATCAGACTGCCATTATATTTACTACATGTCAAATCAATCTATTATGCTTGAAAAATAAGTGGGTGGCATCATTTGAAAAATATTATGTTTTTAAAGTGGGATTTAAAACAATAAAATCTGTCTACCCAATCATAGAAAGGATTCTTGGCCAGTGCCATGCAGGACCATGACCAATGCCATGCAGGACCATGACCAGTGCCATAGAATGTATATTCCTACTCTAGTATATCACATTGCACTACATACAGTAAATATTATGCATATCATCTAGAGATGAGCGAACACCAAAATGTTCGGGTGTTCGTTATTCGGAACGAACTTCCCGTGATGCTCGAGGGTTCGTTTCGAACAACGAACCCCATTGAAGTCAATGGGCGACCAGAACATTTTTGTATTTCGCCGATGCTCGCTAAGGTTTTCATGTGTGAAAATCTGGGCAATTCAGGAAAGTGATGGGAATGACACAGTGACGGATAGGGCAGGCGAGGGGCTACATGGTGGGCTGCATCTCAAGTTCACAGGTCCCACTATTAAGCCACAATAGCGGCAAGAGTGCCCCCCCCCCCCCACTGTCAGCATAAAGATCGTCCTCCTCTGGCACAGCTGTAACAGCTGTAGCAGAGAAGAACGATGTTTGCCCATTGAATTCAATGGAGCGGCAATACAGCATGTTCCACTGAATGCAATGGGCTGCCGGCGATCGCAGGATGAATGGTCGGAAAGGGGTTAAATATATAACCCCTTTCCTGCAATTCATCCAGAAATGTGTTACACTAAAAATATATACCGGCGTATAAGGCGACCGGGCGTATAAGACGACCCCCCAACTGTCACCTTATATGCCGGCAATACAGTGGAGCAAAGAATAAAAATCATTACTTACGTTTTTAGATGATCTGCGGCGCTCCTGCAGGCTGTCACTCCCTCCTGGTCCACGGCAGAGTATTGCTTTCTCCACGAAAGACTTTAAATCCCTGCCTCCAGAAAGACACGTGCCTTCAGCCAATCACAGCCAATGACAATAATGTCATTGAATGGCTGTGATTGGCTTGAAATCCCCGCCTCCAGAAACACAGCCAATCACAGCCATTCAATGACATCATTGTCATTGGCTGTGATTGGCTGAAGGCACGTGTCTTTCTGGAGGCAGGGATTTAAAGTCTTTCGTGGAGAAAGCAATACTCTGCCGTGGACCAGGAGGGAGTGACAGCCTGCAGGAGCGCCGCAGATCATCTAAAAACGTAAGTAATGATTTTTATTCTTTGCTCCACTGTATTACCGGCGTATAAGGTGACAGTTGGGGGGTCGTCTTATACGCCCGGTCGCCTTATACGCCGGTATATATTTTTAGTGTAACACATTTCTGGATGAATTGCAGGAAAGGGGTTATATATTTAACCCCTTTCCGACCATTCATCCTGCGATCGCCGGCAGCCCATTGCATTCAGTGGAACATGCTGTATTGCCGCTCCATTGAATTCAATGGGCAAACATCGTTCTTCTCTGCTACAGCTGTTACAGCTGTGCCAGAGAAGAAGGATTTGTCTTCTATATGTTCTCAATGGGGTCAGCGCTGCTGCCGCTGGCCCCATTGAGCGCATATAGAATGCATCCATAGCGAGCAGCGGGAGGGGCAGATTTCAATACTCCGGTGACACCTTATCTCCCCAGCCACTCACAGCAGGGGGGTGGTATAGGGCTTAAACGTTGCAGGGGGAAGTTGTAATGCCTTCCCTGTCTTTATATTGGCCAAAAAAAAGCGCTAACGTCTCAGGGAAGAAAGTTTAATTTACCAGAACACCGCATGGTGTTCGTTACGAATAACGAACATCCCGAACACCCTAATATTCGCACGAATATCAAGCTCGGACGAACGCGTTCGCTCATCTCTAATATCATCTCATCATATCATCTATTATAGTAACTATTCTGCATATCATCTGTTAGTTTTGACTTTTGGATTGTTCTCTGATTACTTTTGTCTGATGAGTTCTGTAACTATCTACATAAATAGACATTAATATTACACAGAGGACTAGAGCATCGGAGACACAGGAGATACTGACATAAGGAAATCCCATAGTGATAGTGCAGAGTCTATTGCCGGCAGGCTGTGTATATATATACAGGGAGTCTTCTGATGGCTCGTGACTCCTGACGCATCCATGATTCAGATTACCCGGAGTCAATCACACAAGCTGAATGTATTCTGAAGATTTAGCTATTTTGGAAACATAAAAATTCCTGGAGTTTTTCTTTGACCTGAGACTGATTCCTGGGAAAATCTGGCAAAACGTTCATTTTCTATCGCATTTGTGGTGCAGCATGCAGTTGTCAGGTGTAAGTACTTTAGGCTGCATCACACGCAGTATTTTCTCTGGTGTTTAATTGGCATTTTAAAGACATTTTTTGCTTCCCAGCCAGATGTTACTTGAAAGTCTGTAGACGATATAACATGCTCCACGTACAAATTATACGTGCTGATGAGGTTATTGTGGCTTTTTTTAAAATCTTGGCTTTAATAATTTTAATATAAATTTAATATAATTTGAATATAATATTTGTACAATCGGGGATGCCCGCCAATGCTGGACTTCCTTTCCTCGGTTTTTAATGGAGTTAAATTAAAGCAAAATAAAAAATGGATTTTCTTTTTTTTTATGTCACTTTCTATTTTTTTTAGGTGTCTTAGATGGGTTAACCCCTTAGGCCACTCTCACACATCAGCAAAATGCCACAATTTTAATTTTGCTTTTGGCCACAGGTTCCGTGTTTTAGTGCACCCCATTATTGTGATGGGTGATGAGGTGCGCAAAACATTGAACAATAGAGCAGGCAGCGCACAAAAATGACAGCTTTGGAAAACGCCATCCAGCGCGGCGATCGAACGCATGTCTAAGAGGCCTCATTACAATCAATGTGAGTATTATACTGCGATTACCGCAGGGCTCAAAATGCCGCGGTAATTACAGGAAAAACGGATGTGTGAGAGTGGCTTTAGTGACCGCCGGTTTTCAGCACTAATAACCAAGATTATTTATTTTCCTGTTTTTTGATCGTCACATTCCACAATATAAGGGATCTTCATTTTTCTGATGATATAGCCATACAGAGGCGCGTGTTGGTTTAGGAAATGAGTTGTATTTATAATGGCATCATTATGAGGACGATAATCAATAATCGTATGACTATAAATCGTATGACTGATTGATTTAGTTTGAAATGGGATGCAAAACCAGAAATTCTGCCATTGATTTGTGTTTTGCTGTTTTTTTTTGTCTGTACTCACAGTAAGATGAAAACACCCTTTATTGGCCTTGTTGATTGATGATTACAAAAGCTCCACATTGATAGTTTTTTATGTTTTACTACTTTTGCATTTCAGGATCCATACTTTTTTACATTTTCCAATTGATGGAGCTGTGTATGGGCTAAAGTCTATATTTATTCCATTTTCAGATGCATACAACTTTTTTTATTTCTTTTCCCATTTTTTGGAGGCAGATGAACAAAAACACCTACCTTGGTATTATATTTTCATACATAATCTATTCTCTCACTTAAAATTTGGCACAAGCATTGATTATGTCATAAATAGGAGAATCTTATAGGTCCCAACTCGATTATTTAATTCTATGTGCAAAAAAACTAGCGTCCAAATTTTACGTACGTAATCTAATTCTCTCACTTCCCGATGTCATAGATACTTCAAATTTGGCACAAGCATTGATTATGTCATAAATATGAAAAGATAATGGGTCCCAACTCGATTATTCAATGCTAAGCACAAAAGAATTAGCGTCCAAATTTTACGTACGGAATCTAATTCTCTCACTTCTCGATGTCATAGAAATTTGAAATTTGGCACGAGCATTGATTATGTCGTAAATAGGAAAAGTTAATATGTCCAAACTCCATTATTCAATTCTATGCGCAAAAGAATTAGCGTCCAAATTTTACGTACGGAATCTAATTCTCTCACTTCTCGATGTCATAGAAATTTGAAATTTGGCACGAGCATTGATTATGTCGTAAATAGGAAAAGTTAATAGGTCCCAACTCCATTATTCAATTCTATGCACAAAAGAATTAGCATCCAAATTTTACGTATGAAATCTAATTCTCTCACTTCCTGATGTCATTTTATATAAAGGAAACGTTGCATGGTTACCCCCATGTGGTGTTTTCTGAGTAACACAAAGAACCATGCAAAATGGTGAACATATTTTTTTCCCAGTATCTCTAAAGTAATCACGACTTCATAAGATTTTCCGTGTGAACACCAGATAAACACCAGTACCAAATTAACTGGGGCGAAGCCGGGTATATCAGCTAGTTAGTTATATAACAAGAAAATTATAAGTTGAGATGGTATTCATATGTCTATTTGCTAACAGACAGTTACAGATCATTGTGTTATAATGTTATATATCTCAGTCCAGGTTTTGGACAGTGAAAACGATATCATGGTCTGCGATATTATTGTATTGTTGGATACGTGTTCAATTTGATTAATAAAAACATTATTCAAAAAAAAAAGAGGGGGCCAAGTAGTGGAACAGGAAGCAGATGGCTTCCTACAGTGCAATTTCCATAGTCATTATATCCTGGTCTTAAAGATGTGGATACAGTTGTTTTTAAAGAATAAGGACCAGGCAGATCCCATCCCTCTGTTGATCCCCCCCCCCCCCAGGCTCAGTGGGCCTTTGTGCATGTTTGCATGTACTGTGTGCCGACTCTAGCCCAGCATGTATGTGAGTCTGGGTGTGTGTGTTGGGACTCTTTCCTGTTTCAAAGCATGGCGACAGTGTATACCTGAGATGTGTAGTCTGTGTTGTAGTATGATTTATCCTCAATTTGTATTCTAAGTATAAGGTAAAAAGAAACAGATTAACCCCTTGTAGTCACACCCATATCACATGTTTGGAGTTTATGATTTTCCTTAATTTTCTCTTATTTTTGTTCTCTAGGAGAACAATCTGACTCTGGTTGTAGAGTTTTTTCTCTTAGGATTTCAAGGTGGCCCCAGTTTTAGGATTATCGTGTTCTTTCTTCTCCTGGTGGTTTATTGTGGGACAATATATGGGAATCTACTGATTATCACCTTGGTGTCCACCAGCAAGAACCTCCACACTCCAATGTACTTCTTCATCGCGCAACTGTCCATCAGTGACATCTTGTTAACCACAAATATTGCCCCCAACATGTTTTATGTTCTACTGAATGATGGGGGCACCATTACTTTTGCTGGTTGTATCACTCAGTTTTATTTTTTTGATAGCATTGAAGCATTTGAATGCCTTCTTCTTGCTGTGATGTCTTATGACAGATATGTTGCCATCTGTAATCCCCTC
Source organism: Eleutherodactylus coqui (assembly GCF_035609145.1). NCBI lineage: Eukaryota > Metazoa > Chordata > Amphibia > Anura > Eleutherodactylidae > Eleutherodactylus > Eleutherodactylus coqui. The sequence goes on along the minus strand of NC_089838.1, from coordinate 337,070,432 downwards.
CGTTATGCATCTATTATGACAAGTGCCTGTTGTATGAAATTGGTTCTGAGATCTTGGTTGATTGGTTTCTCCATTACATTGCTCGACACAATAACTGTATCAATGCTCATATTTTGTGGATCAAATATTATTGATCATTTCTTCTGTGATCTTCTTCCATTACTCAAAATAGTTTGTTCTGACACGTTTATTGTCCAATTAGAAGTTTTCCTACTAAGTATACCATCCATCTTCATACCAACCACAATTATCATTTATTCTTATGTTAACATTGTCCGTGCTATCCTAAGGATCCGGTCCAGTGCTGGTAGACAGAAAGCCTTCTCCACCTGTAGCTCCCACCTCACTGTGGTTTCCATATTCTACTGGACTTTATTCAGTGTGTATGTTGTTCCAAGTAGTGGGCAAACACTGACTATAAATAAAGCCCTATCCCTCTTATACACTACATACACCCCTATGATTAACCCCATAATATATAGCTTAAAAAATAAAGCCATTAAAGAAGCGGCATGTAACCTAATCAATAAGTCGATCCAAAAAGTAACTTGATCCAAAAAGTAAACCTTGATTGTAATAACCTGTGTTTTCTCTATGTTGGTAATATATTATCAAAAGGCATCTAGATGTATGGAACATAGGAAGGCAGATTTACTAATGTAATTACATCTAGACGTTTCATGAAGTACACTATAAATCACTTAAATTTGACTTTGTTATTTAACTCAATGCTGAGTCCACACAAACAATTCCCTTCATCTCTAGAAACCCCTATGATAAATCTGTAAATAGTTCTATAGTTACAGACTTCATTTTACTTTCTTGTGTTTTCATACATCATTTAACCCTTTCCAATCCACTGTCTGACGTCTAAAGACATTCTGATTGAAGGCTGTACAGCTTCCGAGGTAAGAAGATGTCCGGCAGGGTATTCTCTAGATTACTGGCCGCTCTGTTGTCAGGAGCCTCTCCAGCATCTCCAATACCATAGTACTGGCTCTAGCCAGCAGATGGCGCCATTGTATAATGGCAGAAAGAGAAAACCCGCTAGGAAACCCTGAATCCAAAATTGGATTGCAAAGGGTTAATAGAAGAGATTCTTGCTCTGATTTTTTTTTTTCCTCATTCAACTCAAATCATTCCAATAATGCCAAAATGTCCAGTGGATCCTTTATTTTATCCCAGCAACGTATAAAAATTACAATGTTTTGGTTGTTATCAACCTTTTTCAAGCAAATGTATATGAACTTGTATTTGCAATCTGGTGCCATTGCATAGTTTAGGATGGTTTAGGTTCCTTACTAGCATAACTGGTGCATTAATCTTAACAATGAGGTTATCTGGGGAACATTGGCTGGGTTGAGGGTGTTTAGGAACTTCACAGGATAGTTTACTGCATCATCAGTTTGTAGTACTCAATCTTTAGCCTTATATTGCATTTCTTCTCATTCAAATGATTTCAACAAAAGATCATTAATAGCAGCTGCTTTGTAATTTTGGGGAGTGAAAATCTCACGCTTGCGTAACCAATTTTTTGGCCTTGGCAGTCAAGTCTGTAAGAGATGACTCCACTAGGTCTACGCTTGGTGTTATGATGATCTTACCTTCAAGTGTAGACATTTCTCCGTCTCCTATTTTAAATAACATCCCTGAAAAATGCCCATTGGAAGCGTCACCTCTTAAAAGAACATCATATTTGTTATTAGGGCATACTTCTGAATATGAGGCCGCAAATATGGAGATTTTAAGCAATACCTTACTCTTCATCTCATGTTCCCCTGGGCACGACAGGTAAAGTTTGACGAAAGCCTCCAACTAAGAGAACCGTAACATGCCCATTAAGCCATCATTTGCCCTGATATCTTCAGCGTTCTACTGAACGCTTCAACTCCATCTTTATGAGCCATTGTGCATTCATCCTATACAGGAGCATAACTAAAGGCTCAGGGGCCTCATACCTAAACCGCGCAGCATGCAGCTGCAAATCGAATACATGTTCTGGCCCTTTTGCATACGTTTTCCAAACATGACTTATTTCCAGAACTATTTGAAAATGTGTTTGTAGTCCCATAGGCCAGGCCTACACGAGTAAATGATTAGCGCGTATTACACTGCGCTGTACATGCATTTGGTACGTGGTAATTTGGTGGCAATCAAATACATTGCCATACACAGTTCCACTGACATTTACGTGTAGAAATTGCATAATATGCAAGTGCAAAACAGAATATAGCACGTTCTATCTTGTAGCGTATTACGCGCGCAAGAGACTATTATTCTCTATCACACATTATCAACTCCGCCCATTTGTAATTACATTGCGGATGGACAGCATTTATATGTGCCGTTGTGAAGCGATGGTGCAGGAAATATATACAAAAAAACAGGTGGACTGACCATGAAAGCGTGCGTGAGATGCGTTGTCATGCGTAATAGATTTTTGCTGTGATACACGGTGATAGGGCAGGTCATCCGTGACTTCACAGCAGTAAGACACTGCATGACCCATGCAGTGTTCTACGCTTGCGGACGACTGAGCCCGGCCTTGGGCTGTGTTCATGTTTCTTGTTTTATTTTTGAACGATTTAAAAAAAAAAACACATTAAAAAACTGCACGTAATATTTAAAAACCACAAATGCCTTTAATTAACTGTAAACACTATAAAAAACGCATGTGAATTTAAACAATACATTTGGATTTTTTTAGACAGCATGCAGATTTTGATGCATTTCTTAATTGAGTGCAAAGTGTGCAGATTTTTTTTCTGCAGCATGTGGATGAGATTTTCAAAATCTTAGCCAATTTTCTGTGACAGCTACTGTAAATTCCACAGCAAATCCTCCCCATGTAGTAATAGTGACCCCCCTATATTGGCCCCAGTAGTAATAGTTACCCCTATTGCAGCCCCAGTAGTAATAATGACCCCTATATTGGCCCCAGCAGTAATAGTGACCCCTATTATGGCCCCAGTAGTAATAGTGAGCCCTATATTGACCCTGGTCCCGACTCTACTCACTCCTATAGTGGTGTCCCAAGGAAATCAGCATGCAGGACCAGCAGTCACATAGCAATGCGGATCACATGACCGAGCCTCCAAAAACAACACTGCGTATTCAATAGAAATCAAGTATTTATTATAAATTTCATCCATAAAGTGGTGAACATTTTCTTACAATTCTGATACTATATGATTCTTTATGTCCTCTGACATACTATCCTTGTATTTTCCCCAAATTCATAAATCATCTGATAGTTGACAAAATATCAACAATACTGAGAAAAGTTCCCTTAATCAGAATAGAGAATCACAAAGAGAGGCTTCTTCATCTGTAGCAAACCTGGAGCCTTACAGACCGATTAATATGTTGGGTGAACACTACCATTAACCTCTTACTGCTGCAGGGCATACAGTTACATTCTGCAGCATTGGGGTCAGTATGAAGCGATCTCCCTCCATACAATGCTGTTTCTTACAGCCGACACCCGCCTGCAACAGCTCATCGAAGCTGTTAACCCTTTAAATTCTGATGTTCTGGGTGGCTGTATGCCCCCCTGGGAAGAGCAGGGAGTCGTGTGGGTGACATAGCAGGTGGGGGCCTTCTGAAAGGACCCAGGGCTGTTATGGTAGAATGCCCATGGGGTGGCTTGATAGAATACCTGCCTGATCGCAGTATGATGTAATACTGTAGTATTATGTCATACTGCAGGAGCGATCAAACCATTACTCGTTGTTGTCCCTTCTGGGAAGTTTTACTAATTAATTCAAAAAAAGTAATGAAAGTAAAAAAAAAACTCTTTTGACATATTTATAATAAAAAAATGTAAATAATAAAACAAAAATACATATTTGGAATTGCTGCATCCATAAAAGTCCGATCTACCGAAATAATGGATAATTTACCCCGCACGATGAACGTTGTCAGAAAAAACAATAAAGAACGCCAGGATTGTACTTTCTTTGGTCACTATGTCTACAAGAAAAAATGGAATAAGAAGCTATCAAAATGTATTAAAAGTGATATTTATTGGTACCAACGCAAACTACATGATGACCTGCAAAAAAAATAAGCCACCGTACAACAATTTTGATGAAAAAAGTTATTGCAGTCAGAAGATGGCGACAAAAAAACAATTTAAAAATTGAAATATCTTTAAAAAAAATAAAAGTAGTACAGCGGGAAAAAAACCTATAAGTTTGATATCGTAATAATTGAACTGACCCATGGAATAAAGTTATCAAGTCATTTTGTTGCAGTGTCTACACTGTAGAAACAAGACACTCACAAATAGTGGAATTTATTTTTTGTAAGAAGTATGAAAAAAATGTTCAGGAGCTCGGACTTCTTAAAAAGTAACTTCCATGCTTTATTTAGACATCATGCTCACAGTATCGTGGATACAAGGTGTCTACAGAGTACACGTTTCGATCTTTACTCAGATTTTGATCACCTGAACATTTTTTGCATACTTCATATAAGAAGCCGGTTGGATTGAGCGGCAGCGGACTGAAAAGTACTCCAAGGAGGAGCTGCTCCCAGAAAAGTGATAGAAGGGAAGGCATAATCTGGCGTGGAGGTGAGCGTCTTCTTATATTATATACGGCTTGATTTTTTTTTTATTTCACTCCACTTAGAATTTTTTAAATGTTTTTCAGTACATTATATGGCACTTTAAATAGAACTATTGAAAAATAAAACTAGTCCTTCAAAAAACAAGCCCTCAGACAGCGACATCAATGGATAAATAAAAGAATTATGATTTTTTTTTAAATGGCAGGAGGAAAAAATAAAAATGGGAATAAAGGGCCATGTCCTTAAGGGGTTAATAATCTTCAAATCCAAAAATGACACTGGACCTCTAATCTCATGAAGTAGAAGATGAAGATAGGAGCACTTATTACAAGGGTTATAAGGGTGGACGGTGTACACTCTGCCCAGAGCTTGACCCCTTTATTCTTCTGACCGGTCATCAATGTCATTTCCACGTTTTCTTCTCTCAAATCTGTTACTTTTCCCTTCATAGTAGGAAGAAACTTCCACATAAAGAAGAGTTTTTGCAAAATCATCTGTTTTGTATTAGTCAGAAAATGCTAAAAGTGTATTTTCTGAGGGCTGTTAACTTTCTGTAGCAAATTATTGTTGTCATTTGGATTAAAATAGATATGATGCCCAATTTCCAAATGCACAGCGAGATGAACGATTGTTGAAAACCTTTGTGTATGCGAAAAGCCAGAATTCTCCAGACGGCCTCAGAACTGCTAATGTATCGATCATTTTCATATAATTTGATCTCATTATTATCATTTTGAAGACCAGATGAAGCCTGGTCGCTGCCTTTATTAACATGTTTACTAGAGATGAGCGAGCACCAAAATGCTCGGGTGCTCATTGCTCGAGTCAAACTTTTCATAATGTTTGTGAGCTCGTTTTGAGTAACGAACCCCATTGAAGTCAATGGGGGACTCGAGCATTTTTCTATGGGACAGATGCTCCTCATAGGTCATGACTTGTGAAACACCAGAAAACATCCGAAAGTCATGGAAACACCACAGAAACGGATAGGGAAGGGCAGGGGCAGCATGCATGGCTGCATCTGAGGCTCCCAGATCCCACTATTAAGCCAAAATGGGGGCAAGAGTCTGGCATCACCCCCCTAACAATTTGCTCTGGACAAACCTTCATTAGCAAGGCACACCTTAGCTAAGCAACACAGTACCTGCAACCAAGGACAATCACTGCCTGCGGGTGACACCGCTGCCTCTTCTCCTGGGTTACAAGCTGGCATTGCTGTCCAACCCTGCGCATGACCCTGCGTCCACAGCGCACACAAAAGTTTCCCTGCGCAGCGTTCAGCTGCCCTCATGCCACACGCTCGCTTCATAGCTACACCACCCTCATGTCTATTTATAAGTGTGTCTGCGATTAGGAGGAATCGGAGGCACAAACTGTAGAGGGTTGGCAGGGCCAGGCAGCGACCCTTTTTGAAAGTGTGGGCGATAGCCCACAATGCTGATGAGAATTAATAATAAATTGACGTCCGATCATAATTCCAATCCCATGCCACCTCCGTCACAAAATTGTAAGGAGCCGCAAACGTGGGCATAAAGGGGACTCAGGTGCCAGCACTTCTACACATCTCCACAATGCAGCAGCACATACTAACACCAAAGATTGGTTTGAAGCAGGAGTTGTCGCAAAAGTAGCCACAACAGGTATACAGTGACCCATCTGGGCGTTCCCCAAATCTTAGATAAAAGTAATAATGTGAACTGTGTGGTATTTTCTAAGACAGGGGCAATTACGGAGGCTGGTTGGGATGGGTACATGGGGCAACAAAACCGGGTATCCCCCCAACTCTCATGCATTTTGCGGGATATTTCTTGACCTCAGAAGCAGGGATGGTGTGTGAAAAGTGGCACTTTGTGAGGCTTTGTAAAGCTTGCTGAGGTGCAATGGTCTTACACAGAAGGCGCTCAACAAGCTCCTCCTGGAACTGCAGGAAGACAAGCATTCCCAGGGATTCTTATAAATTACCTATTACAGGTAGCGGTCTGAATAATGCCAGGCTCACATGGCTGCACGTGGAATCCACTTGCAGAGGCCTGCAGCCGATCCCAGCTGTTAACCCAGTCGTGGCGCTGCATACGGACGCATAATGTACTGCACATAACTGCGTACTCACACAGGCAGTCACTTTTTTTTTTATTGCATTTCTCAAACCGTCACTTAGCAATGACGTGGGTACCCGCAGCCCATATACTATGTAGTTACGTATGGGCAACTGGTATATCTGCGACCATGGAGTACAATGAGCTCTATGTTGCGGATATCCGCAGTAAAATAAAACCTGCTGTGTTCTCTTTTCTGCGAGTGGATTACGTAATTCTGACCCGCTAATGTGAGTGGAATTGTGTAATCCAATGCGATTGATTTGCGTATTACCGTAGATCAGACGCATGCGGGATCCGTAATTCCTATCCTGTCATGTGAGACCGGCCTAAGCTAGATCGCTACCTTTTTATCATGTGACCGGGGACCTCTCAACAAAGTCACTCCTCCAGGCTCTGGGCGACCGTTGGTCGACGGGAGCAAGGAGATTTTAAGTTTCCTGGGCTCCCTAGCTCCTGCGCATGTGTCCGGTATTTCGCAGGTGGTTGCATGTGCAGAATCCGGGAAGGTCGCGGAGAAGGATCTTGTCGGGGTTCAAATACGGAGGACTCTGGTAAAAGTTTAATTTCCTCTCTCCGATCGCATTGGTGAGGGGAGATGAAACTTCAATTTTTTTCTTTTTACATTTATGTGATAGCCATTATCCATTGAATAACGGTAAACGCATGATCAGCCAGGAGCAGCGGAATTTTGAATTTCCCAGGACGTGAGCCCCTCTGAGCTCATGCCCGATGTCATTCATCGAGGACTTCATGAATGTCCCGGAAGACCAGGACATCGTGGAGGACCCGGGGTGAGTATTTTCATCTCCCCCATGGATCCAATCCATGAGGGGAGATGAAACTTGAACTTTTTAAAAACTTTTAAAAACTTTTTTGTGATCGCCGCTATCCATTGGATAGCAGCGATCACAAGCCTGCGGACCTCTCACTACGGTCCCTGGTGACATCTATTGGTTCCCCGCTAACTTCAGGAGCTCGGAGCCAGGAGATTTTAAATTTGCCGGAGCTCCTGACCTTCTGAGCATGCGCGTGACGTCATCTGTCTGGCGTGCATGCGCAGAAGGCCGCCATTTTGTCCCAGAGGACCAGATCAGTGGGGGGACAGTGCGGAGGATGGGGGTGAGTATTCTTAGCTGCCCTCATGGATCCGACAGCCTTAAGCAGCCGGGGACGACAGCGTAAGGCTGTCGGCTACCTGCGGGTACTGACAGCATGTATCTGTTATGCCCATAGCCCACGTGGCTTTAAGCCCTGCAGGAAGCATGTTTTTACATCCTCGGGGATTAAAGCCCACTTGAGCAGGACGTAAAAACACTATTGGATGGTCACTAAGGGGTTAAGGCATTCTCTCTACAAAACTAAAAATGCTTTCATCTGAAACTCTGGCCATCTGCAACAGCCAGTAATCACGTGATTATACTGTATACTTAAGCCATTTTAGGCAACAGTAAAAAAAATGCAACAGCAATACTTCAAAGATTGTTGCCTCTATGCAGTTATACTTCAGGCAGATATGCAAATAATTAGAGTTGTGGCATGATTACATGAACGATCTTACCACCTGAGGCTCCAAAGTCTTGCAAACTGAGGTTCCACACTTGGCCTGTAAAACAGCTCTCAGAGGCTACTTGTGTGCAGTGGTCCTCTTTTTCTGTTTCTGTAAAGCTTGTTGACTAGAGATGAGCAAACACGCTCATACGAGCTTGATAATTATTCAAGTATTAGGCTACTCAAGATGCCCGGTACTCGAGTCGAGCAACACGCAGTACTCGCGAAAATTTCATTTCCCTTTCCCACATGTTTAGCGCCATTTTTTAGCCAATAAACATGCAGGGAAGGCATTACTACTTCATGTTGTGACGTGCCAGCCCTCTGCTCGCCAACAGCAGTGAGTGGCTAGCTAGATCAGGTGAGCTATAACGTTCTATGTGTGCAGTGCATTAGGCAGTGGTCCCATCGCTAAACAGTACTCTAATATTTCCTGGGCCCCTGCAGAGCATTTCACAGATACCATTTTCTGTGTTGGGTGAAGTAGCTGCAGTTAGCAGCACTATCCAGTAGCTTTATAGTTTTCTGCCACTGTGCAGAGCATCTCACAATATCCTGGAGAGGGGGATGTCCTTCGTCCTGACGACCCGATACAATCCATTCGTCTGGACGAAGGATGTCTCCCTCTTCCTCAGGAAATTCCAGTGGAGAAAGTTCTTTATACAAAAAGAAAAAACTCAGGCCCAAGAACTAGGCCTGACTGTTGAAGACCTTGAGAGCCTACATATTCTTGAGTCCCTGGAGAATGAGGTTCCAGGTATAGGACCATTTACGGATTTGAAACCATCTAACAAATCCTCTCCACCGACTCTCATTCGCCTGAACTAGATATGTTTGAGATGCTTGTTCTGCGAGATCTTAAGTCTTTGAATGAGAAATCCAAGCCAAGCCACCTTCCAATTTGACGCAGAAAGAACTGATTGCCCTTAATACTCTAAAGAACAATGATAGTCTGATAATCAAGCCTTCAGACAAAGGCAGATATGTAGTTTTGTTAGACACAGATCAATATGTTGATATGTGTAGTAGGATCTTGGATGACAAAGACATGTGTGCAATATTGAAATCTGATCCGACTAATAGTTTTTTGACAGAATTGAGAACTCTCCTCTCTCAAGCGAAAGATAAAAAATACATCAGTGAGTCTGAATTTCAATTCATGTTAAAGGGGTTGTCCCGCGGCAGCAAGTGGGTCTATACACTTCTGTATGGCCATAATAATGCACTTTGTAATGTACATTGTGCATTAATTATGAGCCATACAGAAGTTATAAAAAGTTTTATACTTACCTGCTCCGTTGCTGGCGTCCTCGTTCCTATGGAGCCGACTAATTTTCGCCCTCCGATGGCCAAATTAGCCGCGCTTGCGCAGTCTTCTATGGGGCCGCTCGTGTAGAATGCCGGCTCCGTGTAGCTCCGCCCCGTCACGTGCCGATTCCAGCCAATCAGGAGGCTGGAATCGGCAATGGACCGCACAGAAGCCCTGCGGTCCACGGAGACAGAGGATCCCGGCGGCCATCTTCAGCAGGTAAGTATGAAGACGCCGGACCGCCGGGATTCAGGTAAGCGCTGTGCGGGTTGTTTTTTTAACCCCTGCATCGGGGTTGTCTCGCGCCGAACGGGGGGGGGGGGGGGGGGTTAAAGAAAAAAAAACCGTTTTGGCGCGGGACAACCCCTTTAAACAAATCACCCAGGACTTCTACATTTTACGCGTTGCCAAAAATCCATAAGGCCTAAGTTCCCTAAAAGGGAAACCCATCATCTCTGGGGTGGGTAATCTCACCCAGAACTCCAGCTTGTACATAGACAGGATATTAAGACCATTTGTATCCTCATTACCGTCCTATAGGAGAGACACGATGGATCTGCTTCGACAGATCCAAAATATCAATGTAGAACCTGGCACTCTTATCGCTACCCTTGATGTGGAGGCCCTTTACAGTTCCATACCACATCAGGGAGGCTTAAAGGCAGTTAGGCATTTCCTCTCACAAAGAGGATCACATCTGCTGGGCCACAATGACTTCTGTAGTTTGTTATCGGACCACACCTGTACCGATCTGATGACCTCGTTGCCAGGTGCCAAATTGGTAGATATGGAAGCCCGTGATGAGAAGATTTGCTAGCAATTATCTATCAATAGCATGGCACCACTCCATGTTATGTCAAGACACTTCTCAATGAAATTCTACTTTATTATGAACATTGCCAACTCTTATACAGAAAGAAGAGGGCGTATCCAAATGTTGCCTGGTACAAAGATTAGTGTTACGTAGCTTACTGTTACAAAGGTGAAAACTGTTACAAAGCCCTTAAGACTCATCTCAAACAGAAATTACCTTAGTCAGGATATTGCTGTTGCGTTACACAATAGTTTCTGCTATAGTTGTGTGTCTTCTCTGTTAACATAGCTCAGCCTTATTTAATTTGTCTGTTGACTTCTTATCTTAAAATCCTAGTTCCTGACACTACAAAGCATAGGTTTTAGTCTTTTATTTGAGGGCCAATAGTCCAATACAAGGTAAGAAACATACACTTATTGCATTCTGAAACTTAACACTTTATATTCAATGACAAGTTCATTCTCACACACAATTTTTTTTATCTTTGATTGTAAGTACTTCCACCAGCTCAGGGGTACTGCGATGGGGACGCCCTGTGCCCCATCGTATGCCAATCTATACCTGGGCTGGTGGGAGGAAAGAATCGTTTTCTCAGAAGAGAATTCAGGATGGTCTCAATTCATCTTGTTGTGGGCACGATATATTGACGACATCCTGATCTTTTGGACTGGCACAAAAAGCCAGTTCGATCAGTTTGTCCATCATCTAAACTCAAATGATCTGAATTTAAAATTTACATCTACAATCGATGATTTTTTAATTGAGTTTCTAGATGTGACAATAAGTTTGGAACAGGACGGCTCAGTCTCAATTAGCCTTTACCGCAAACCAACGGCTACCAACAATCTCTTGCAATGGGACAGATTTCACCCCTACAGTTTAAAAAGAGGGATTCCAAAGGGTCAATATATACTGTAGTGGAAATGCAATATATCTATATTTTGGGTAGTGGACAGTGGACCTGTTTTTATATGTTAAGCATTCTGTATACCAAATGACAGTACTTTCCATGGTTGTCTGTTTTTCTACGAATATAGATATATATTCTTTCATGTATCCAATATATCTACTTCCTCATATCATGAAACTTTCCGCTTACTAAACTCTGTAAACAAAGCTAGCAGTTAGTAACTCTAGAAGAAGTAAAATCAGACATAAATAACTGCAGTCTGAAGCAGCTACCGCAATAATCACCCAAGCAGTTTTACTGGAAACTTATGCAAATAACACGGGAAATTTATGCAATTAATAGTTCAAGCTGTAATATCCAATCATATCGGAGGAACCACACGTGGGTCCAAGACAACCCACTCATCTTGTCCTGCTACCACATGATGGCAAATGGCAGATGACCGGAGGATGGAAGAATTTCAAGATGCTTATCCAATAATTAAACAATACGTTGTATCTATGTAATCTTTGACCTGCCCAGATGGGCAGATATGTTAAACTCTTTAAAAGAGGCTGTGCGCCCAACAATAAAGCAGAATTGAGGAAGCTTATACATGCTGAACCTGTGTCAGTGTGAAATCTTCTTATGCGCATAATCAATTCATAATTAATCTGGAAGGGTGTAAACATTCCTAATTGAGTAAGCCGTGGACACGAAAAGGAAATCCACGACAGTTGGTGGCCCGTACGGGGAGTGGTCGATAGGCTCCAAAGAGATCGGAAACAAGGCGCGGACATAGGCAACCTTGGACTTGGCAGGCCCAACAAATCATCAGAACACGGTAAGATAAATTAATTATCTATACCTGTGTGGCTGACTCCAAGCTCGCCTATGTGCCGTGTCAAGGCCGATCGCTCTGGATCCGCGCGACGGGTATTTTAAGTCTCAACCACTCAATAAAACCTGTCATAAGATAAAAAAGGAATGTTTACATGCTTGTTGACTTGAGAGTACTGGTTAATTGGTGACATCAACAGCTGCCCCCGGGGAGGGTCTGTACGAGGTTTTTCCACTCCTAGAGGGAGGAGGGAACCATCAGGTGGCCTGTTGCAGAGACTCAGCACTCCTGAGGCCTGTTTGTAGGGCCCGGGAGAGGGAGAGACCGCCAGAGAAAGTCTGATAGGGGATTTCCGCTCCTGCTAGGTCTGCTTGTAGGGTCCGGGAGAAGGGAGCTGTCAGACACATATCCCAAGGGGCAGTGAGACTAAGCCAGCTGTACTGGTGCTCTGTCTATTTGTGTGTGTCCACAAATATTTGTTTATCGTTTGAACATTCATGAGTGGATCCCTCTGTCTGAGGGTAGATTATTAAACGGTGTAGCGGCAGAAATGCTAGAGACTCTAGGGCGGGACATACTGTGTCCGGCATCTGAGGAGACTTCTATAATCATAAATCCGACTGCCATGATTGAGATTGAGAGGCAGCAAACATGGTACCAAGGCCAATTCTTACACCCTCCAGAAAAGTGTGGAAGGTGTGGAGAGTCAAGTTATCATTGATTAATCAAGCAATCTTTCTGTGTGCTCAAAACGTCCTACCTGTCTGTTATATAAAGTTAGTGTGCTTGTCTGTTGTGTAGAGCTAATCCTGCTGAGTTGTTTATATAGAAATAGTCTGTTTGTCTGTCATATAGAATTAGTAGCAGTCCTACTCAAAATGTAAGAAGGGATTGTTGGCAATGAGAACGCATTGGCTGGGTTATAGCCAAGCTTAATGCACCGTACACAGCGGCGTTGTGGGTTTGGAATTTAAAGGCTAAATGTGCATTATTGGATCCCTTCTAGTAAAGGCAGACTGCTAAACTGTGTTGCTGTTGAATTGTTGAAAGTTGAAAGTATAGGCTGTGATACATTGTGCCCATAAGTGAATGTATACAAAGGGTTAACTGAATTTCTTTTAGTGAGAGAGTAAGGCTGCTTACTTTAGTTACTTCCTCATTTTCTAGGAGGAAGTGCTGTAACACTGAATGAAAGAAATGATAGAAGAGAAAGCAAATTCATGTGCTGTGACAAATAACAACTACTGTTCGTATGTCTTGTTATGTAATCTAATCTTTGTTATACGTCCGTCATACAAATGTAAAAAGTTATATGCCACTCACATCCTGAGGGGGCTCTTAAGAATACAAGGGTTACAAACTGTAACAAACTGCATAGCCTGCCATGCCCACAAGAAAATACATCTATGTTTGCCAAGTCCCAAAATTCAATGTTAGGTGGTCACAGCTGTGACCGTAAAGTTACAACATAGTAGTTATACATTAGACGTTAGAATTTCCCTGAATGTCAGTCAGAGGGAGAGAAGGCGGGCTGAAATGGCATCGGTACCCACGCATGCCAAAGACACCAGCGTTCAATATAACAGTTCAGTAAATAAGGAGATAGAATAATATCTCAGTCACTCAGCCACCTTTGGCACACAATATGTGAATTACTGTACGTTACCAATCAGATGGAGATGCCTGGCATCTAAGACTGCATCTCCTCCGGTCTCCAGAGGGATGACCAGGAACAAGTCTGGGACAAAACTATTGTAAAAGTAAATTAGCCACATTCTCCCTTATAATCCTGTCTATCTGTCTCTTCCATTCTGTGTTAGAGAAGGGAGGGGCTGTCACGGGAGGGAGAGATTTAAAAAAGAGGAAGTCATTGGTACTGCAGTCCCAGGGAAAATAAATTTGCAGACAGTAGAAAAATAAGTAAAGTTAAACAGGGTAGACAAAGAATGGGAAACAAGCAGGTAACGATAAGGCCTGGTATCCACAGGATGGACGGGGCAGATTGACCCATAATTTGTAAAATGTAAATTGTGTGATGCATAAGACTTTATTTGGTTGTGATGTGTATCCGAGGACTGCAAACGTTGAATGAGAAAATAAGGAAGCAAGTGATCAGCCAAATTCAGAGGGGTGGAGCTAGATGATGCAAGAATACGTAATGGGTCATCGCTCTCTTGTATAAGGAGGGGGTGAGAATCATAGATAGCCAGGAAAAATTTTGTTTTTTTCTCCTGTCTCAAATTTGATGAGACATTGCAGGCAGGATCAAATTAAATTATTAATGAATTCTCTTAAAGAATATCACATTTTAAATAAGGCTGCCCGGATGGAAGGCATGTCTCTGTTATTGGCACTGATATTTTACAAACCCTATCTGCATCCATCATAATGGCGCCAGATGGATCGTTACGGGTTGGGACCTCAGGTGTCATTTCAGAAAATTTTTTTGTAAATTAAACTGCTCTTTTGGTGGAGATGGCTTATGGGTTTGGCCTGATAGCCGCTGCGGAAACTCAGCTTTCCACGGTTCCTGACAAATTATGGGCCACCTACAAGACAGACGTAGGGAAATTGAATGTACCCACCATGATAATATATATGAGACCCGGATACCCACTCCTGGGACAAGCAGTATCCCCTTAGTAAAAAAAAAAAAAGGGGTGAAGGGTCAGCCACACATGTTAAGTGCTGTGTGCTGATGATTTTGGAAAAACTGCCGACCGGCCACAATTTCACTGTTAATTTCCCTTGCAGAAGATGGCTGTAAGGCCTGGAGGCCTCCAAAGACAAACTCCAGTTCTGCAAGAAAGGTTGTTCTCCTGAATCATTGTTTAGCCACGGAAATAGACATCTGACAGAGGAACAAAAGGCTGCTGTCCAGGCCATACCTGTACCTTCATCCATTGCCAAATTCCGCACCTTTCTGGGCCTTGTTTCATACTGCCGCCCATACGACAGTATTGACACAAAAGCACGGAGGACAACCACAGCCACTGGGATACTACTCCATGAGGTTGAATCCAGTAACTCGAGGAGCTCCCTCTTGCGTTTGTGCGGTGGCAGCAGTACAGGCAATGGTTGACAAATCTTCTAAGTTGGTATTGGCACTTATCTCTGGTCTATTAGATCCGGCCACAATGTGCTCTTTCCATGCCTCCCCCAATATTTCTTTCCGATGTTGTACTACCTTGAACCCGGCTACTCTTCCTTTAATCGGGTATTCCGGTACAAACGGGGGAGGGGAGGCATAGGTGATCTGAGTATGGCAGATCAGCTATTTTTTAAATTTTTTAATTCTTTGCAACAAGATTCTGATAAAAAAAAATGTTATTAGAACCCACTGTTAATAATGCATATTTTGAGTTTTCTTTTGTAGATGGTACCAGGGTGAGGATTGATGACTCCGAACCAGATATGCAGAGGTCACACAACAAGATGTCCTAAACGCAGAAGCTCTGCCTCCGCATGTCTCAGTGCAAGAAGCAGAACCGAAGGCCCTCACTGGGACGTATAGAGTGGTAGAAGGTAAGACGGCAACCCTTTACTCCTGGTATGTATTTGGCATAGCTCATGATTACGGCCCAATATGGAAGGCCAGACAGCTTCTTATCTCAGTAGGACAGCCAATTAAGAATGGTGCAGCGGTGCAGAGTCTCATGGAGGCCCTACTACTACTACTACCTGGCAATGGAAATCTCACACCGATTCCTACAATGGAGAAGCGAGAGACGACACCCTCGCCGACAGCACAGCAAAGGCAGCGGCCCTCAAGCCGTGGAAGAAAGAAGAAAAAATACTGAGAGCATGAGTCAGTGGCAAAAACTTTGGACATTGACAAAACTTTGGACATTGACAAAACTTTGGACATTGATTGTGCTAAGAACTTTACAGTTACAAGCCAAAGGGGAAGGAAAGCAAAATGGACTAAAAGACGGGAGCAACAAAACAGGACGGCGTATGGTGAACAGTCAGCAGAACTGGCCTACAGAGGTCCCTGTGCCCCATGATGGCCCAACTGGTACACAGAAAGACATACCTATCAAAAGCAGCAATGACGTCGACACTGAACGAGAATGGGTGGCACCTGGGTTCTCTGTAGCTGCTGCATCATTTGTCCAGTTTGCATGATCTTTGCCATATGCGAGTCAGGACAGAAGTAAGGTGGCCATATAACACTTGCCTGTACCACTCTACCCATTTCAGAGATTGCCAATTTGACCACATTCAGCTCACACCTATTGGGGAGTATGAATATGTGCTTGTTGTTGCTGGAGTCTTTTTCAGGTTGGAGGCCCACCCTGATACTAAGGTAAATGAGCAGGTAACCACACAGAAGCTCATGAATGAGGTAATCTACAGATACAGGGTACCGGAAGTGAATGAGTTAAATTAAGGTACACACTTCATAGGTGAAATAATGTGACATCATGTCTGCTCTGGGTGTAGCTCTGGGTGTATCCCTGGCCTTTTACACACTCTACATCCTTAGAGTAGTGGAAAGGTGGAGAGACTTAGTGACACGCTAAAAAGTGAGAAGTGGAAGAAGGAATACTCTATAACTACTTAAGTGTTTTGCACCGGAGAGAGTATTACTGACTACCCTGGAAACTACACCTGCCAGACAAATGGGCAGGGTGGAGGGAGATTTTTGAGGAACTTAAAAACGGGTATTGCTCTTCCTATGGTACGATAGGAGGGGAATGGAAGTAGAATCAGGTCCAGTCCTTAGGAGACGTTTTCTGGCTTTGTGGAGACATGGGGTGGAGGACCCGCCTGGAAGGTAATTGGACGGGGGAGTGTGCCTTAGTAAAGCCCTTATGCTCCTCCACATCCTGTCAGACAGCATTGAGGATAATGAGGTTACCCCCAATAGTTACTTTATCCCGATCCAACTCTGCTGTGTTCTGTAGTTATCCTGTCATGTTGGTCTATGCTTGTTTTCTGCATAGGCACGGCGATTCCTTCCAGTCTTGTCACTAGGTAGTGTAGGGTCAGTGTTGGCAGCCTGGACCTGCCCACCTTCAGGGCTATCTCCAGGAAGGGAAATTGGTGTGGGTGAAGGTCAGGGAGTCCCGTACCGTGCGTACCTGTGCACACTAATAGTATTGTAACAGTACACTAGAGTGAGAAGAGAGGCTCCTGGTGGTAGTTTTGACCTACACGTGTACATTGACGTCATAGCACAGCCAAGGGGGGTACCTGACGAGTTTTTAAAAATTAGAGACCACGTTAAAGCTGGATTCGAGTCCATTTTTCCTCATCATTATGGTAAATAAAATGTTGACTGGATTAATTATGTTTATTATAACTAGCAACGGTTTATAAATTATACTAGAGATGCCTTATAGGGACTAGTCGACCAATAGGACCTACCTTCAAAATAGAATGGCCTTAGATATGATTTTAGCTAAAAAGGAGCGTGTCTGTAAGATGATAGGGGAGACTTGTACCTACATCCCAGACAACACGTGACCCGCGGGTAAAGACGCAGTTGCCATTAAGAAGCTGACCGCACTAACTAAAAAGAGCTAACCTTTGGGACCAGTACTCGCCATGGATGAGCGGGTGGCAAAGGATCCTGGCTCAGATGGGCGTCACTGTTGTATGTGAACTGATTATATTTTCCGTTCTAGACTGGGAAAGTAGGAAAGATGAACGGTGCCCTAAAATCTAAGATACAAGGCAATAGAGAAAATGGACTAAGTGTCTTTTATTAGCCTGCTTCCTCAGTAAGGTACCTAACAGGAGAAGAAAAAAAATAAGTTTTAAAACATTGTGTATTTAGAACACTGTGATAGGTTTTCGCTAAGATTTTGCTTTATTTTATCTGCAGTGCACACTGCTTATGCCATGCAACATGCCAGCGTTACAACGCCCCCGATCCCGCTACCTTGCCGCCTCTGGAAAAGGGAAGTGGGAATAATCACCTCGTAGTTTTCCTTCTAGACTGATAGATATGATTATGCACTTACTAATAAGACAGAGGTTCAGTCATGTTCATCAGTCATTAGATAGCACTAATTTTGCACTCTTTGTGAATGAATCGAGGTAGCGTTAAGAAGGCAGGTTCTACACAAGTTATGCAGTGTTTACCTGAAATAGTAAAAGCCGAACCTCTCCTAATCTAATGCCTCGAGATCCCAGGTGGTAGCCTAGACCTCCACATGTACAGAGATGCCGTAAGGGTACCTATGAAGGTACCAGATGAATATAAAGCCAGAGATCAAGTTAAAGCAGAATGGGTCTGTTCCTGTGGTAATCTTTCCTACACAAATATCCCCACCAATATTCCAGGAGGACCGTGTGCACTGTCCCGGCTAAGTATCCTTGTGTACCAAAGACCCGATTGCCATGAGTCCACACCTAGGTATCGGAGGGGCATTTACAGCCTAAGCGACAGTTGTGAAAGACCGCCCACTCTACTGAGTTTTCAGAACATTCTACACCAGAGTTTATTCTGATAAAGAAGTTATTAATTATATTTGTCACCTTTATAGTCATCCTAATTTCTATTTGTTGTTGTTATGTACAGTGTATTCCAACCCCGATGACTACCTGCTCCATTGTGTGCCTACCACGATCTGGGATGTCGAGGAGGGTCAATAGTTGAGAATGATATGTGGTAGTGTAGGAACACTTAGTGTAGTGAGTTTAGTGAAACAGATAGTTTCAAGGGGGGTTTGTAGTGGAAA
Organism: Eleutherodactylus coqui; assembly: GCF_035609145.1. Classification (NCBI taxonomy): domain Eukaryota; kingdom Metazoa; phylum Chordata; class Amphibia; order Anura; family Eleutherodactylidae; genus Eleutherodactylus; species Eleutherodactylus coqui. The sequence goes on along the minus strand of NC_089838.1, from coordinate 337,051,668 downwards.
TGCAATATATCTATATTTTGGGTAGTGGACAGTGGACCTGTTTTTATATGTTAAGCATTCTGTATGCCAAATGACAGTACTTTTCCATTGTTTTTTTTTTTTTAAATCCGATTTTTATTGGTATTTTACAGTTATAAACAACATTACTATAAACTCTCCCCACATGGAGATACTCTATAATTCTTTCTTTACAAACCTTCATGCATAGTGTGCAATGGGTATAGGACCATATCAGTAGAAATTACTAAACGATCTAGGACGTGTCAGGGTCCTTAATATCACAGTCCCATTTATGAGTATCAGTGGAGATAAAAAAATTAAGACAAACCTAAAATTATAAAAAATGTAAACGTTACGAGGTAGGGGGTGGGGGGAGGGAGGAGAGGGAGGGAGAGCAAGATGGGGGGGCTCGGGCGGTGACCCTGTCCCGCCTTAGGTCGGATGTAGCGATCAGATCCACGTCATCAAACAATGCCAGGGTCTATTCTTACTTTCGGGGGAGACAACTGGAGTACAGTTATCATCTCTTCCCGTTCTCATCTGCCTTTCTCTCCGATACGTCAATTAGTCTGTTCCTGTCTATCTTACTCAAATCGCATCTGCCTCCAGGGGGCCCAGATCCTGTCAAAGCAGTCATGAGAACCTTTGTTCCAACTAGATAGTTCCTCCATATTATAGATTGCATCCACTTTCGTTCTCCACTGAGAGAGGGTCGGGGGAGTCTTCCGCATCCAAAGGGCTGGTATCAGCGCCTTAGCTGCATCTAATAAGAATGCTATCAACCTATCTTTCAGTGGGTGGAATGTAGATGAGGGCCTCCACAAGAACAGCATCTCTGCTGTCAATGCGAAGTTCGGTTTTATTTGTTGTAGGGCTTTCCCTATTTCCTCCCAGTAGGAGGAGATACTTGGACACTCCCACCAAATGTGCCTGAAGGATCCTACGTCTTTGTCGCATCGCCAACATCTATCGTGTGGGGCAAGTTTATAAGCACAAAGCCACTGTGGGGTCTTATACCAGCGGACTAGAAGCTTATAGTGGCTTTCTTGTAGCAAGATGCATGGGGATGCACCGAACGCTGTTTGGAGGATTAATTTTGTATTGGCGGGAGAGAGGGAGATGTTTAGTTCTTTTTCCCAGGATTGGAGAAAATTGGGTTTGTAGTCTGCTGGGGGTGTTATGATTTTTTTCCGGAGTAACGTTATAGCTTTTTTGTTGAAGGTGTCTCGGCTAAGAAGTTTTTCAAATGAGGTATCAGGCAGAGTGGAGCTATATTTTTTCTTAAATTCCTCGATCGTGTAGGTTAAGTGAGCTCTTTGCAAAAATGAGAGCGAGGTATGGGGTAGTAAGGTCGCTATGATATCAGGGGTTTTTTTATGTGCTTGAGCTTGTAAATCTCTTATTTTTAATGGAGCCAAGTCTTTCCAGATGTTTCTGGTCACTTCGTCCATTGGTCTTCCAAGGGTCTTATTGAGGAGGTTAAGAGGGGTCGCTGGGGATGGTATGGGGGCCAGGTTTGATCCCATTTTATCCCATACTTCCAGGGGTCCCTTCAATAGAGGATTAATCTTCTTGGACCTGTAGATACCTCTTCTGGGGAACCATAAATCCTCTAGTAATGTGCCTCCGTGTGTTTCTGCTGCTATTGACTGTAATGTAGTGTCTCCCGAGGTAGACACTAGTTCCCGCCAGTAATTAAGTTGTGAGGCCAAGTAGAAATCGTGGACACACGGCATACCTATCCCACCCTCTTCTCTCCTTCTCACCATAAGGCTATATGCTAATCGTGGCCTTCTCTGTCTCCAGACATATCCCGAGAAAGCTGAGCGTAGTGTTTTGAAGAAGGCCCGAGGGAGTGCAACCGGAAGCATTCTGATTTTGTACAGGATCGTAGGGAGGACATAAGAGTTTAGCACATTTTTCCTGCCGAACCACGATATGAACGGTATGTCGTATGTGTGGAGAAGGTGTTTGACTTGTGCTAACAAAGGGATATAGTTATGTTTATAAAGATCCTCTGCTTCTTTGGTGATAGTGATCCCTAAATATTCGACTGATGAGTTGGACCATTTGAAGGGTGAGCCTGTGCTTAAGATTTTAAATTTGCTTGGTGGGAGAGTGATATGTAGGATGGTGGACTTAGAAAAGTTGATTTTAAAGTTGGAAATGCTACTATATTCTTCTAGTAGAGTTAGTAGGTTTGGGATGCTCTTTTCTGGGTCGGAAATGACAAACATCACATCATCTGCGAAAGCTGCCGTATGCATTTCCTTGGATCTTGTTTTAAGGCCTTTTATATTGGGGTTTAGTCTCACTCCCTGCAGTAGGGGTTCTATCGATAGGACAAAGAGGGTCGGGGAGAGGGGGCAGCCCTGACGAGTGCCGTTTCTTATGTTAAATGGCGGTGATAGTAGATTATTTATTTTTATTCTGGCGTGTGGTTCTTGATATAACGAAAAAATCGCTGAAATAAATGTCGGAGGGAGATTAAAATGAGATAGTACTTTTTTAATGTAAGTCCAGTCCACCCTATCAAATGCCTTTTCGGCATCAGTGCTAATCAGAACTAAGGGGATTTTCTTGGTTTGTGCATATTTCGTAGCGTGGAGGAGTCTATAACAATTGTTTCTGCCCTCCCTGCCTTTAACAAAGCCTGTTTGTTCGGTGTTTATCAAGAAGGGGATCAAATTCTCTAGCCTTTTTGCAAGCAATTTCGCCCAGAGTTTGACGTCTACGTTAATCAAGGATATCGGTCTGTCACTGCTACAGAGTTCCGGATCCTTATTTTCTTTGTATATAAGCGTTATGTGCGCTTCTTGCGCTTGTTTAGTAAGCGTTTCTCCGGCCAATAGTGCGTCAAAGAGGTTTTTAAGTTTGGGAATTAGTATTTCTCTAAAGGTTTTGTAATAAGTGCTTGGTAGGCCATCCGGCCTGGGGCTTTTCCCGGCGGGGCATTGCATCACGATCTCCTCTATTTCTTGCGTGGTTATGGGGGCCAGGAGGCATTTAGTTGCACTTTCTTCTAATTTTGGCAAATTGACGGAGTTCAGGAATTGGTCAATATGTTCTTCTCTCTCCGATTGGGTTTTAAAGGGGTTTTGTTTTTTGAGGTTATATAGATTTGCATAGTAGCGTTGGACATTTTCCGCTATTCCCTGAGAGGAAGAGGACGGTTTACCTTTATGATCTTTAATTGTGGCGATGGCGTTTCTAGATTTTGTTTTCTTGATTAGGGATGTGAGGAGCTTACTTCCCCTGTTGCCGTGTGCGTATGTCATATGTTTAAGATAAAGGTGTTTTTTGTTGTGCCTGGCCTCCAGAAGATTTTTAAGTTCGCGTCTAAGCTCCAATAAGTCCTTTTGTTTGTCTGTAGCTTGCGATAGCTTAGCAATTTGTTCTAGCTTTGCTATTTTAGATAAAAGGGTATCAATTTCGGCTTGTAGCTGTTTTTTAATCCTGGAGCCTAACGCTATGAAGAGGCCTCTTATATAAGCCTTATGCACTTCCCACACCACTGGGAATTTCAGGTCCTCCGTGTCATTCAGTAGAAAGAATTCCGACAACTGTTTAGACAGTTGCGCTTTTTCTTCCTTTGAGTCTAGAAGAGAAATATTTAGCTTCCAGCTCCACTCCCCGGGCCCCCCCCCCCCTTTGAATTTAATGTCTGCATGGGTAGGTGCGTGATCAGACACCGTGATAGCTTCCATATGTGCCTTTTCGATTTTTGTTAACAGCTTCTGGGATACGAGGATATACTATGAGGAATGCTGTTGGGAGAAGAAGGAGTAGTCTTTTAGGGAGGGGTTAAGGGATCGCCATGTGTCCACGAGGCCCATGTCTGCTAAAGTTTTGTTTAGCTTTTGGATTTGTTTCTGGGGGATCCAGGATCTACCAGTTGAGGAGTCTAATAATGGGTTTAGGACTGTATTTAGATCTCCTCCCAGGATTATGAATCCTTCTGCGAACTCCCTCAGTGTATTTAGTTGGTCTATCAGCCAATTGACCTGGTTGGTGTTTGGTGAGTATAAATTAGCTATTGTTAATTTAATGTTATCAGAAGTGCCTTTTATAAACAATACTCTACCTAATTCATCCGAGTACTTAGCCTTAAGATTGAATGTCAAGGATCTATGAAGGAGGATTGAAACCCCCCTGGAGGCGGAGGTCGGATGGGAATTATGAAAACATTGACTAAATTGACGTCCTGGTAAATTGGGGCAGTTGTTTGATTTATAATGTGTTTCTTGTAATAGAAGTACCTTGGATTTGTACTTTTTGACTAATTGTGAAACACTGTATCTTTTCTGCGGTGTATTAAGACCCCTAACATTAAATGACGTGAATCTTACCGCTTCCATGATTTCCTCGCTGGTGCTGGTCTTGGGATCTTGCTAAGGTGGTTGTTCGAGCGGGTGTAGGAGCAGCTGAGGCTGGGTAGACTCTGCAATGAAGGAATCAATAGGCGTCAGAAACCGCTTGTGTCACTCTGCTCGCCTGAGGTTAAGGTCTGAGTACCTGCGTGGATAGAATTGGCGGGAGGTCAAGTTGGGTATGCAGGGAGCAGCGTTGGGGAGGGTAATAACGAGAGGAAAAGGGGGAGAAGGGAAAAGGGGGAACACAATCAACACTGAAAGACAAACAGAAAGATGGACCACGTGAGTGATGAAGATGGTTAGTGCACGCTGAGTCCAAAAAACAGTCCTCTTTTCAGAGGGACGACTAGTTTCTGTCACACGGAGAGGTCTAGCCGTCTGGTCGAGGCGGTCGGGATGGTGAAATGACGAACTTTAAACTGTGGCTTGAGTAGATTTAGGAGAAAAATACAAAAGGAAAAGATAAAAGGAAGTTGCCTGGTCGGAAGGGCACGATCGGTCTCCTTCTGTAGGTGGGGGGTAGGTGGTCCAGCGAGTGGATGTCTTGACATCTTAATAAAACGAGGGTTAACTGAGGTGGAGTATCCAGAAAGGACTATATCCTTGTGGAGAAGGTATTCGTGTTATGTCCTGTAAGTCAGGTGTCTCCAAGGGTATTATCCTCTCTGTTTTTCTTTTTTTGTTTGTTTCTGGGAGATTTGGCGTGGTTGACTGTACGCCATTGCTCTGGAGCGGGAAGAGGTGGGAGGCTCGGGAACTCCGGTAACGGGAGCCAGTTAGGGAGCTCAATGGAGTCCAGGTCTAGGTGTTTCCAATTGTTATGGAGGTCTTCCGGGGTGCGTATGTTTAGCCTTTTCCCCTTGTGAGTGATGCCTAGACCGAACGGAAATAGCCATGCGTAGCGGATGTTTTTTGCTTTGAGGGCCTCCAATAAGGGTTTGAGCATTCTACGTTTAGCCAGTGTTGAGGGCGAAAGGTCTTGGAATAGTTGAATTGACTCGCCTTCATATGTTATATTCCTGGCGTTTCCAGCGGCGTTCAGTATTGCTGCTGTGTCTGGAAGAGCCAGGAGTCTGCATATGATATCTCTGGGGGGGTCATTAGTTGTGGGTTGTGGCCTTAGAGCTCTATGAATCCTCTCTATGGTTACGGAGGCAGCTCTGTCCCCTCCCCCCAGTAGACCTGTAAAGATCTCTCGGGCGATTTTTTCAAGAGTGTCCTGTGCCCAAGACTCCGGCAAGCCCTTTATACGGATATTTTTACGCCGGCTCCTGTTCTCCATATCCTCCTGTGTAAGGAGCAGTCTGTTAATGTGCAGGTGTTGTTCTTTAACTACAGTGGCAAGCTCACTTGAATGTGTGGTTATGGTGGTGGCAGAGTTCTCTAATTCCTCCACCCTCCTCCCCATGCTCCTTACCTCTTCTTTGATTTCAGAAAGTTCAGACATTACTGGTTTGATTGTTTGCAGCAGGAGGTCTTTCATAAAACCTTTGGAAAGTGGCTCGTCCTCTTCTCCCTCCGATGAACTCTCTCTCTCCCTTGCTAAGGACGGTGCTGCAGCTGTAGCCGGCGCCATCTTGCCCGCTCCGTGCGGGGAGCGGGAGCTCCGGTCTTTTAGAAACCTCTGCATATCCGTCTGGCTCCGGGCAGGGCGAGGTGTCCCCTGCTGTTCTCCTCCTCTTTCTCTCGTGATTTTCCCCATTTTGCTGCAGATCGCTGCTGTTTGGAGCCAGGTTCCGTGCCTTAGTGATGGAGCGCTGTTCTCATGCGGCCATCACAGTCCGTGGCCAGGCTCCGCCACCTACTTTTCCATTGTTGTCTGTTTTCCTACGAATATAGATATATGTTCTTTCATGTATCCAATATATCTACTTCCTCATATCATGAAACTTTCCGCTTACTAAACTCTGTAAACAAAGCTAGCAGTTAGTAACTCTAGAAGAAGTAAAATCAGACATAAATAACCGCAGTCTGAAGCAGCTACCACAATAATAACCCAAGCAGTTTTATTGGAAACTTATGCAAATAACACGGGAAATTTATGCAATTAATAGTTCAAGCTGTAATATCCAATCATATCGGAGGAACCACACGTGGGTCCAAGACAACCCACTCATCTCGTCCTGCTACCACATGATGGCCAATGGCAGATGACCGGAGGATGGAAGAATTTCAAGATGCTTTTCCAATAATTTAACAATACGTTGTATCTATGTAATCTTTGACCTGCCCAGATGGGCAGATATGTTAAACTCTTTAAAAGAGGCTGCGCACCCAACAATAAAGCAGAATTGAGGAAGCTTATACATGCTGAACCTGTGTCAGTGTGAAATCTTCTTATGCGCATAATCAATTCAGAATTAATCTGGAAGGGTGTAAACATTCCTAATTGAGTAAGTCGTGGACACAAAAAGGAAATCCACGACAATACGAGCTAGAAGAAATTGTTCAGATATAGCATCATTTGACAGTGAAAGTAAGAAACTTTACACTAGATTCCAACAAAGAAAAAAAATACCCTGTGGAAATCCTAGACCAGTCCTATCAGTTTGCGAGGCAGAAAGAATGAGAGACATTATTGATACCACGCAAATGTACTGAGTCTACAAATGTAAGAATAATTGGTACTTACGACACAGCCAATAAGGAAATCAGAACAGTGCTTGAAAGGTATTGGGACATACTGACCAATGATAAAGACTTGAAACAATGGATTCCAGAAAAGCCCTCCATAACTTACAGACGGGAAATGAATATCAGGGACCATCTGATTAAAAGCCACTTCACCCGGAAGAAAAAAGACAACTGGCTGTCCAAAAATATTCCAGATGGAAATTTTCCTTGCACAAAATGCTTGGTGTGTCCTTTCGTCCTGATCACCTGCGTATGTAACAAACAATATTCAAGCCCTGCGTCCAGAAAGCAATGCTCTGCCGTGGACCAGGAGGGAGCGACAGCCTGCAGGAGCGGCGCAGAACGTCAGAAGAAGTGAGTAATGATTTTTATTCTTTGCTCCACTGTATTGCCGGCGTATAAGGTGACAGTTGGGAGGTCGTCTTATACGCCCCGTCGCCTTATACACCGGTTTATATTTTTATTGTAACACATTTCTGGATGAATTGCAGGGAAGGGCTTATATATTTAACCCCTTCCCGACAATTCATCCTGCGATCGCCGGCAGCCCATTGCTTTTAGCTATGGCAGAGGAGAACGATCTTTACGCTGACAGTGCGGGGGGGGGGCACTCTTGCCGCTATTGTGGCTTAATAGTGGGACCTGGGAACTTGAGAGCCAGCCCAACATGTAGCCCCTCGCCTGCCCTATCCGTTGCTGTGTCGTTCCCATCACTTTCTTGAATTGCCCAGATTTTCACAAACGAAAACTTTAGCGAGCATCGGCGATATACAAAAATGCTCGGGTCGCCCATCGACTTCAATGGGGTTCGTTACTCGAAACGAACCCTCGAGCATTGCGAAAATTTCATCCCGAGTAACGAGCACCCGAGCATTTTGGTGCTCGCTCATCTCTAGTTAATACCTATATAAACACAATGTGCAGTTTCAGGAAATTTGACCTTGCGTCTATCATATAGTAAGATTGTAATTATTCCCAATATGACCTTTTGACACAACTGCATTCGGCTTAAAATGACCAACAAATATAGTATCAACCACTAATGTGTTTTTGGCCTCCAATGTCCCCTCAGGGACTATTCCTTGTCTAAGCGTACAGCAGAGCTTTGATATACTTTATTTATCTTTTCTCATAATATGCTGTTACCAATTAGAAGGCCACCTAAATATTGGATCTGTATTCCCTATAATGACACCACGGCACTTTATATCATTAAGCATCTTTCTTCTTAACTGTGCCATTCTGTCCTCACTTAATTGGTCCAGACACTTATAGCTGCCATACTATTTGTTAGGATAAGGCATCTTTATGTTATCAATGAGTAGCTATATATGAAATGGACCAACATTTTCATAGCAAGCACTCTGGCAATGTTGAACTATCTAGTTGCCTGGTATTCTCAGTTGCTGCACCAATGCTATGAAAGCAAGGCGACCGTCTTATAATTGGGTAACATCATATTGTGAGGGTATATATATATATATATATATATATATATATATATATATATATATATTGCCATATGTTCTTTATACTTTTTTACCTATATGCAAGTTTTATTCAATTCCAAATAAGAAAAAAACTTAATCTGTCGCCTTAAAGGGGTTGTCCCGAGGCAGCAAGTGGGTCTATACACTTCTGTATGGCCATATTAATGCACTTTGTAATGTACATTGTGCATTAATTATGAGCCATACAGAAGTTATAAAAAGTTTTATACTTACCTGCTCCGTTGCTGGCGTCCTCCTCTCCATGGTGCCGACTAATTTTCGCCCTCCGATGGCCAAATTAGCCGCGCTTGCGCAGTCCGGGTCTTCTCCTCTTCTCTATGGGGCTCCGTGTAGCTCCGTGTAGCTCCGCCCCGTCACGTGCCGATTCCAGCCAATCAGGAGGCTGGAATCGGCAATGGACCGCACAGAAGAGCTGCGGTCCATGGAGACAGAGGATCCCGGCGGCCATCTTCAGCAGGTGAGTATGAAGACGCCGGACCGCCGGGATTCAGGTAAGCGCTGTGGGGGTTGTTTTTTTAACCCCTGCATCGGGGTTGTCTCGCGCCGAACGGGGGGGGGGGGGGGTTAAAAAAAAAAAAACCCCGTTTCGGCGCGGGACAACCCCTTTAACATCAGATATTCCAAGGCTTTGCAAGGCTGAGAGAGAAATGTGTCCAGAAATTCAGAGAAGATACGGAACCAGACACAAGGCCGCGTGTACTTGGCCGTTTTCCCAGAAGCGCTGGAACAAGATATCAAGATGTTCAACCATGTACATAATTTTCACTGTCTCAGGCCGGAAATCCGGACTGCCCATAGATGGTTATAAGCCCATCACCCCTTGTTGGTGATGGGACAAAGGGTATAAGATCTCATGTAATCTGTAATAAAGCACGTCGGCGAAGCGCAGCCATGTCCCGTGTGAGGAATTATACCAGACCTCCCTGTGTGGTGTCTCTTCTTACCGCCGGCAACGGGGCAAGTGGGGTGGGCCTGATTGGTGCTGTACTTAGAATTTTATTACCCTGACAATATAGCCAACCTACCTTTATCCAATATGCCTCTAACACAGTGGGTCACTATATCGCAATTCAGATATGTCCTTATTAGTGGAAAATACTATTTAGCCAACTTGCCCCTATCCAAAATGGCCGTGACCTTCTCAGTCACATGACCGCTAATCATGTGACCATCCTAATTATCATACAGAGTCGGACGTTCTTCATGCACCAACGTCACTATGAGGTCACATGGGCCCCCGAGCGCCTCCAGTTCAGACACGCCCATTTCCTCTTCCAACACTGATCATCGCATCTTCTATGAGCGACGCTGATGTGCACATCTGTGACTGTTACAACGTCATCATGCGGTCACCTGGGCCCCGATCACATGAGCGCCTCCAGCCTAGACATGCCCACCTCCTCTCCCGTACACTGACCATCGCATCCTCTATGAGCGATGCTGATGAGTGCATCTGGGAGCATTAAACTTGGCTTAATTGCCGGTATGGATGGGATGGGATGACGCTGTACCTCCATCGAAACAGGGTATTACAGTATGGGACAAATAATAAGCAATAACCGGGCGGCCTTGCCACTATACATATGGAGCCAGGGAACGAAGGTTGGTCATTTTTAACCACATTATATATTTATGTCTATCCCGATGATATATTTAATGAGAAGCATGTACTTGCCATCAGTTATTGACGTCCTGAGTGACAGTCAATCTTTTATCTTCACTGGTTGGTGGGATAAGTGACGCTCCCCCTCTGGGGGAGGAGCCATTGGCCTATAAAGCACAAGCTGGCTCATTCCACTTCAGAATGCCCCGACCTACCATCAAGGCCAAGGCTATGTCTCTTTCTTATTATCTTTCCTTTCTCCAGTCACTTTTTCTGTTAGTCTGACCAATGTTAGGCAGGACATCTATCTATATTAAAGGTGGCATTGATTAGAATGAGGCTGAGACTTAACAATTTAAGTTCAAGTTCGGGCAGGGATGACTAGTTGTCACTATCTATCCTTGTCACTGTGGAATGCATTATCTTCTTAGTGAAATTGATCCCTTTTTGAGATAAGTGCACACTGTGCTGATTCATCTCATCTTACACAGTTACCTGCATTATCCTATATAAGGGTTCACTTCCGGCACTATACGGTTTATTGCATCTCACACAGTGGTGTGCATTATCCCTTTCTGAGATAAGTGTACACTGTGTTGACTTATTTCATCTTACACAGTGACCTGCATCATCCTATATAAGGGGTCACCTTTGGCACTATATTACGTACATACTGTGATGGTTTATTGCATCGCACACAGTAGCTTGCATTATCCCATCTAGGATTTCACTTTTGAGCTAAGTGCACACTGTGGTGATTTATATTATCCCACACAGTATATTGCATTATCCTATATGGGACTCTTCCTGTGACACCAAGTGAGTATTCACTTCCCTTAGCGCTACTTAGTCGTGCCACGTAGTTCAATACTGAGTTTATATTTGATCTACCGTCGTTTTGTCAAACCCTTGACTTACCCAGCTCAAATAAATCTATGCGCTAGCCCACATCAAAATATCTAGTCTGGTTCCTGCAGTCAACCTCATCCTTGAAGCCTGTACAGATGGTCCGTTAGGTTGAGCCATATACCCAATTAAAGGGAGTTATCACACATATATTCTATCTTAGAGACTCAGACCCGGACTTCTTATCTGTCTTTTCTACTTTAGATAAGTGACTCGATGTTTGTTAGTTCCCGCTGTTTCTTTATCCTATAATAGTGGTAACTTCATCACAAATACAAGCTCTATTTTTCAAATTCCTGATGATTCGCTTTATATCAGCGGGAAAACTCGTTGAATGATTCATAAATCGGGTCAAAAATAAATGACCCATACACATCTGATGAATAGAGTCTACCATCTGATGAATAAAGTCTTGAACATTTCTGGACTATTGAGTCACAAGTAATTAATAAATCGGGTTAAAAATAATTCACCCATATTCATGTGATGAATAGAGTCCACTACTTGATGAATAAAGTCTTGAACAATGTTTGACTACTGAGTCATAACTAAAAGACTTATATAATAACTATGCCTCTGTCCTTAAATATAACAGCTTTAGTATCAGAGTCCTTTCCAAAAATTTCCTAATAAGTGAGTGCATACTCGGTTAGTGCACATCACCATTTCTGTTTTGTTCTCGTCCTGTGTTCACTAAATCTTTGTTTCTGATACATCACGTATCAGGTAGCACTGGTCTTGTTTCACATTTGTGCCCTAGTGTATGTGTTTAAAATATTACTAATAAAGAATTTACATTTTAGTTAGGTCCTAGCTGTGAAGGGCATCTCACAATACCATTTCCTTGGGTGGGGTGAAGTAGCCACATTTAGCAGTACTATCTACGGGCTTTATAGCTTTCTGCCACTGTGCAGAGCATCTCACAATACCCTTTCCTTGGGGGGTTGAGGTAGCCGCAATTATCTGCACTATCCACTGGCTTTATAGCTTTCTGCAACTGTGCAATGCATCTCACAATACCCTTTCCTTGGGCGCAGTGAAGTAGCTGTAGTTAGCAGCACTATCCACTTGCTTTATAGCTTTCTTCCACTCCAAACAGCCTCTCTTATCTACAAGTCTAGGTATCAGCGCAAGACCGAGGTTTAATTTTTTCCAGTATCTACAAGTCTCTGTGTGCAGTGAATTAGCCACAGTTCTCAGCGCTGTACAGTGGGGTGACTTATTTGGGTCCTGCTCTATCCTTAATCTGTCATGGTGAGGAGTACGGGTAAGGGTGGAGGACGTGGACGCGGGCATCCACGTGAGGGTGTGGGCACAGACCGAGTTCCTGGGCGGGGTGAATCACAGCCGGCTGCTGAGGGATTAGGAGAGCACCAAGTTTCTGGGCTCCCCAGCCTCATATCACAATTTGTGTGTCTGCATGGTAGACCTTTATTACAAGCAGAGCAATGCGAGCAGGTCCTGTCGCGGATGGCAGATAACGCATCCAGCAATGTTTCGAACCCCCAGTTTCCTACGCAGTGCAGTACTCCCTGCCTAGGGACTGCAACTATGAATCCTCTGGCTGCTGCTCCTTCCTTCCAGCCTCCTCACTCCATGAAAATGACAGATTCTGATGAGCAGGCAGACTTCCAAGAACTGTTCTCGGGTCCCTGCCCTGAGTGGGAAAAAACTGTCCCTCTCTCACCTGAGGAGTTTGTCGTGACCGATGCCCAACACTTGGAAAGTTCCCGGAGTCCGGGTGATGAGTCAGGGGACTTACGGCAACTGTCTCAAGAGCTTTTTGTGGAGGAGGATGATGAGACACAGTTGTCTGTCAGTGAGGTGGTAGAAGGGAGTAAGTCCGAGGGAGGAGCGCACAGAGGATTCGGAGGAAGAGCTGCTGGACGATAAGGTGACTGACCCCACCTGGCTTGCTAAGCCTGCTGAGGACAAGGCTTCAGAGGGGGGGGGCAAGTGTAGCAGCAGGACAGGTTGGAAGAGGCAGTGGGGTGGTCAGGGGAAGAGTCAGGCCCAGAGTCAAGAATCCCCCAACTGTTTCCCACAGCACTCCCTCTCGGCAAGCCTCCTTGCAGAGGGCTTGGTGTTCAAAGGTGTGGATGCTTTTTAGTGAGAGCACGGACGACCGACAAACAGTGGTGTGCAACCTGTACCACATCAAGATTAGCCGGGAAGCCACCACTACCAGCCTCACCACCACCAGCATGCACAGGCATATGATGGCCAAGCACCCCAAAAGGTGGGACAAAGCCCATTCACCGCCTCCGGGTCACAACAGTGCCTCTTCCCCTGTGCCACAACCTGCCACACTGATCCAATCCCCCTCCCAGGACGCAGGCACGAGCGCCTCCCGGCCTGAACCTACACCTTCACCTCAACGGTCCTCCACTCTATCCGCAATGTCTCTCAGCGCAGCGTTCACACAAGCGTTGGAGCAAAAGCGGAAATGCGCCGCCACCCAGCTGCATGCACAAGCTTTAAACGTGCAGATTGCCAAATTAATCAGCCTGAAGATGCCACCGTACAGGCTTGTGGAAACGGAGGCTTTCAAAAACATGATGGTGGCGGCGGTCCAGCGCTACTCGGTCCCCAGTCGCCACAATTTTTTTTACAGTGTGCCGTCCCTGCCATACACCAGCATGTCTCACGCAACATTAACCATGCCCCCACCAACGCGGTTACTGGGAAGATCCACTTAACAACGGACACACGGACAAGTACTGGCGGGCAGGGCCACTATATCTCCCTAACGGCACATTGGGTGAACTTGGTGGAGGCTGGGACCGAGTCAGAGCCTGGTACCGCTCACGTGCTACCCACACCAAGAATAGCAGGTCCTACCTCGGTGCTGGTATCTGCAGCGTTTTATGCCACTTCCTCCACCCCCCTTCCTCCTCTGCCACCTCTAACTCTCAATTAATATGTGTGAGCACGTCGCCAGCAGTCGGTGTCGCGCGGCGCGGCAGCACAGCGGTGGGCAAGCGTCAGCAAGTCATACTAAAATTAAACAGCTTAGGTGACAAGAAGCACATGGTCCCCGAGCTGTTAAAGGATCTGACAGAGCAGACCGACCTCTGGCTTTCACCGCTGAGCCTCCAACCGGGCATGGTCATGTGTGACAACGGCCGTAACCTAGTGGCGGGTTTGCAGCTTGGCAGCCTCACACACGTGCCATGCCTAGCCCACATCTTCAATCTGGTGGTTCACCGGTTTCTGAAAAACTACCCCCACTTGTCTGACCAGCTCGGCAAGGTGCGCCGCGTGTCTGCACACATTGCCGCAAGTTCACCACGGATGCTGCCACCCTCAGGATACTGTAACGTCAGTTTCAGCTGCCAGAGCACCGACTGTTGTGCGACGTGCCCACATGCTGGAATTCTACGCCTGCACATGTTGACCAGGCTGTATGAGCAGCGTAGAGCAATTGTGGAATACCAGCTGCAACATGGGCGGCGGAGTGGTAGTCAGCCACGTCCTCGGAAACTTTGAGGAGTCTACCCAAATGGTGAGCAGCGATGCAGCAATCATTAGCGTTACCATCCCACTGCTTTGCCTGCTGAGAAGTTTGCTGCTAAGCATAAAGGCTGACGCTTTGTGGTTAGAACAGGAGACGGGGATGACAGTATGTCGCTTGATAGCCAGACCACCCTCACGTCTATATCTCAGCGCGTTTTGGAGGAAGATGGGGAGGGGGAGGAGGAGGGGGAGGAGGAGGAGGGGGAAGAGACTGCTGGCCACAATGCAGAGGGTACCCATACTGCTTGCCTCTCATCTGTTCAGCGTGTATGGGCTGAGGACGAGAAGGAGGATCCTGAAAGTCATCCTCCTAGTGAGAACAGCCATGTCTTGCGCACTGGGGCCCTGGCACACATGGCTGCCTTTCCCATTACCCTCGCGTTAGACGCATTTTGGCCAACACGGATTTCTGGGTGTACACCCTTCTTCACCCACGGTATAAGGAATCTTTCCACTCTCAATCCTGAACAGGAGAGGGGTACGAGAGTGATGCAATACCACAGGGCCCTGGTGGAAAAACTAATGCTAAAGTTCCCATCTGACAGGGCCAGCAGCAGAAGACGCAGTTCAGAGGGCCAAGTAGCAGGGGTAGCATGGCGATCAGGCAGCATGTCTAGCGCAGGCAGGGGAACACTCTCCAAGGCCTTTGACAGTTTTATGGCTCCCCAGCAAGACTGTGTCACCACTCCCCAGTCAATACTGAGTCAGAGGGAGCACTGTAAAATGATGGTGAGGGAGTACGTAGCCGATCGTACCACCGTCATCCTTGATGCCTTTTCTCCATACAACTATTGGGTGACGTGGCACGAACTTGCACTGTACGCCCTGGAGGTGCTGGCCTGCCCTGCCACTTGCGTCCTGTCAGAGAGGGTGTTTAGTGCAGCTGGGGGAATCATCACGGATAAGCGTACCCGCCTGTCAACTGCCGGCGCTGACATGATTACACTCATAAAGATGAACAAAGGCTGGATTTAGCCAGAATTCTCTTCTCCGCCGGTGGAAAGCAGGGGATTCTAAAGATTCTTTTAGCTGCAACTGGATAAATAAGTATCCTCTCTCTAACCCCCCAAAAGGGGAGAAGTAGCTTGGTCTATCGCTTTCGATCTTACTCCTCCTCCTCCTAAAACATCATGTTATCACGCTGAACCGCCAATTTTTCTGCGGGCCAAAAGGCTCTGTTAAAACCAATGTTTTCGAAAGGCTGCCTCCAGGTTCTGTTAGAAATAAAGCAACAACGAGCTGTATCTTTAAAAAATGTTTATGGGTTTCACCTGCCCTCGCGGTTAAGCAATTTTTCAGGGGTACACTTGTACTCTTAGTACAACAATTTTTCAGGCCCTCGCCTATATCCTTAGGCAACTACTTTTTCTGGCCTTCGTCTATATTCTTGGCAAACAAATTTTTTCGGGTGTTCGCCTATACTCTTGGTACACCAATTTTTCAGGCCTTCGCCTATACTGTTAGCCAACAAATTTTTCCTGCCTTCGCCTATACTCTTGTTAAGCTCATTTTTTCAGGTGTTCACCTATACCCTTGGTACACCAATGTTTGAGGGGTTCGCCTATACTCTTGCAACAGAAAAGTTTCTGGGATTTGTCTATACACTTGCTACTAAAGGTTTTGAGGGGTTCGCCTATACTCTTGCAACAGAAAAGTTTCAGGGGTCTGCCTATACTATGGGTGCACAAAGGTTTCCCATAACGATCAGCTGTCTGGCACAAAAACACTGAATGAATTGGGCAGAAGTGTGGGCCTAGGTCCTGGGTGGGGTGAAACTCTGTCATGTGTGGGAACTCTGATTTCTTCATGTGTAATACTGTCTTTGAGTTTCAAGGGCTCACCTATGCTGTGGGCGAACAAAGATTTCCCATTGCGGTGTTTTAGCTATCTGGCACAAATACACTGAATGACTTCGTTAGGGTGCAGAAGGCTTTCCCATTGCGGTGTTCAGCTATCTGACACATACAAAGAATGAATTGGCCAGAAATGTGACCAGAGGCCGAAGTCCTTCACAGGGTGAAACTCTGCCATGTGTGGGCACTCTGATTTCTTCATGTGTAATACTGTCTTTGAGTTTCATGTGCTCGCCTATGCTGTGGGTGCACAAAGTTTTCCTATTGCAGTGTTTTAGCTATCTGGCACAAGCACACTGCATGACTTGGGTAGGGCACAGAAGGCTTCCCCCATTGCGTTGTTCTACTATCTGACACCTACACAGAATGAATTGTGTGGGGACACAAGGATTTCCCATAGCTATGTATCTCACAGCACCCTGGGTCACACAGGAGGAGGCTGGGACGAGTCTGACACTGGGCCTGCTGACATGCTTCCCACACAGAGTATTGTGAGTCCTTCCTCAGTCATGGTTTCTCGGGCTTATTATGCCACCTCCTCCTCCTGCTTGGGGTCTGGGGATCTGCGCTGGTCGACATGTATTATCTCTCATGCTGCAAATTACCATAGTTATCCAAGATACTGGAATGAAACGTTCACAGGAAGTGTAACTGATTTCATGAGACTTTCACAGGGTCACTGTATACCTGTGGTGGCTACTTTTGCGACACCTCCTGCTTCAAACCAATCTTTGTGGTGCTGCTGCATTGTGGAGATGTGTAGAGGTGCTGGCACCTGAGTCCCCTTTATGCCGACGTTTGCGGTTCCTTACAATTTTGTGATGGAGGTTGCACGGGATTGGAATTATGAACGGACGTCAATTTATCATCAATTCTCATCAGCATTGTGGGCTATCGCCCACACTTTCAAAGAGAGTCGCTGCCTCGCCCTGCCAACCCTCTGCAGTTTGTGTCCCCGAATCCTCCTCATCGCAGACACATTTATAATAAGACATGAGGGTGGTATGGCTATGAAACGAGCGTGTGGCATTAGGGCAGCTGAACGCTTCGCAGGGAAAATTTTGTGTGCACTGTGGACGCAGGCTCGTGCGGGGGGTTGGACAGTAATGGCAGCATATAGAGATTAGCGAGCGTACTCGGATAAGCACTACTCGCTCGAGTAATTGGCTTTATCTGAGTATCGCTGTGCTCGGGGCTAAAGATTCGGGTGCCGCTGCGGCTGACAGGTGAGCCGCAGCGGGGAGCAGGGGAGAGCGGGCGGGAGAGAAGGAGAGAAAGATCTTACCTCCGTTCCTCCCCGCTCTCCCCTGCAGCTCCCCGCTCCGTGCCGGCACCCGAATCTTTAGCCCCGAGCACAGCGATACTCGGATAAAGCCAATTACTCGAGCGAGTAGTGCTTATCCGAGTACGCTCGCTCATCTCTAGCAGCATGCAGTGAAGGAGAAGAGGCAGCGGTGTCACCCGTAGGCAGTGATTGTCCTTGGTTGCAGCTAGTATGGTGCTTAGCTAAGATGTGCCAGCTGTTTATGGTCTGTCCCAAGTAAATTGTTAGGGGGGTGACCGCCAGGCTTTTGCCCCCAGTTTGGCTTAATAGTGGGACCGGGGAGCCTCAGATACACCCATGCATGCTACCCCTGCCATTCTCTATCCGTTTCTGTGGTGTTTACATGACTCTCTGATGTTTTCAGGTGTTTCACACAACCCCCCCCCATGTGGAGCATCGGTCAGCTTAAAAATACTCGAGTCCCCTATTGATTTAATGGGGTTTATTACTCGTGTGTTGCGCTGAAGGAAGACAATGTTCATCTAATTCAGCCTGTATCCACCACTTTGTTGATCCAGAGGAAGGCAAATAACCCCCACTGAGGCAGAAGCCAATCAGCCCTTTGGGGGGGAGAAATTTCTCCTTGACTCCATAATGCAAGTCAGAATGTTAGCGCAAAATTCGCTATCTTAGATATACTGTGCGTTTCCAAATTAAGATAATATGTGCAGGCCTGGAGAGCCTTTCAAAGAAACACACGGCTACATCATGTGCCCCAAAAAGCAAACTCCTTTTTATTCAGCGCGGGTCAAAACTTAAATCATTTCCAACACAGGAAGTCAGGCAATTTAGCAGTTACAGTGAGCTGATAGGCTACTTCTCAGAGGGAGGTATTTGTGAGGTAGCTTGTGATCTCATCCATCTGGGAGGAACTTCAGTGAGCACGCTCAGTTCATTCTTGAATTTAGCTTCATGAGAGAAACATCCTGTGTTTCTCCTCTCTGTTGTCCAAGACAAAGCACTCCTAGATAGCTTTCTGCCAGTTAGAACCGGTTTTTCCAGTTCTTGAGCACACGGCACTAGCTGTGGAGGTGGGGGGGGGGGCGATGTTCCTTCTCCCAGAGGTTTAAAACATTATAGAAAATACATTATATTCACAGTTGATAACAGAAAATATATACAAAATGGTGAACATATAGGATATCTCCCACAATTCCCTCCTTTGTTGTGCGTATTTTCATTCTCCTGGATGGTTTTTCCTTCCTATTTGTGTTCTCGGGCCTTTCCCTACCGCCTACAGGGGACCCTAGCTGTCACCTCCGCCATGTGGCTGCCTCCTGCCTTATCCCTTCCTGCTGCTGGGTGATATCCAGGATAAGGAAAATACCTCACAACACGTTACAGTTTTCCCAACGGTATTTTAGGTAGATGGCTCCTGAAAGATTGATCTTTATTCCACGTTTTCTGCATAAGCCACCTTGTTCATAGTTTAAATGACATACAACATGTTGAATGTGATCGGCTTTCCAAGTGTGATCTCAGTTTATATTGTTTGTTACATGTTAACATTGGTCTGATTACACAATATGGCTGAAACATTGGTACACTTACTGCTACCTTATTGCATCTGTTGACATTTTTTTTTTGTACTATTGCGGATTTTCTTAAAACAGCGACATTTTTACACTATGCCAGATTATCACAATCTTCTTTTAAAAACAAACTAGTATATTACTCTCTGCGTAATCCTGTTTCCAGCGCCATTTATGTATTGCTGCAAGGAGCAAGACTTAAGTTCAGATTACGCTTTTAAGAGAGTAAGACACCAAAAAAGGTTTTACGATAAGAATTTATTAAAACCAAAATGATAATTGAGCATAGTGAATAATTGTCCTACATTTGTAAACTATCAGATCTATATACAAAACATAAAGGTTGCAGATGTCACATCACAAAGTATAAAGATAGCAAGTTACATTATTACCTATCTATTACAGATCACATATTACCATCACCAAAGGTTCCCTCACTTCTAGGGGTTCAACAGATGTCATCCTAATCTGGTATTGAAGTGTACGGACTACCCAGAGCTTCTCATCCTAGATTCCAAAAGCTACCACTCCTTAGTCCCTCTCCTGTCCTTCATACTAGTATAACTTGTTGAGTCATAGGCCATATTCTCCAAGCTTTTCAAACCAAGATGTTATCAGTCTGAGACCCCCCCATCATCTGAAGGAGCCAGTTTCATTGATCAAAGGTTCAGAATCAACAACTCAATTCCCTAGACAATGCTGATGGTATCACAGGATTAACAAGACAACAGGTTCCTGGCCATACAATGTATGTGGACAGAGTTCAAACAAACCTATACAAATGGAACTGTAGTTAATGCAGTTAGCATTGTTCTGTCACATTTCACAGTTACATCAAAGCTTCCTACACCAAAAAGGTTTGAAGTTCACATGAATGTTCATAGCTATTTGCATGTAAAATACAAAATGGAGGATGAAGGACAAAATGGAGGGCTACAAATAGCCAATTATATTTGCACCACAATCCACCCTTTGGCTATTTGTAGCCATCATACAACTATTTCATCAAGATACATAAAATTAGCATACAATTTAGGGTTGGAATATGTACTTTGACATATCATGGTTTGATCTTCAAGTTCTATTTATCAACTTCTGAAATATATTACATAAACAACCAAATATCTGTTCCCTATATATATCCATTTGCTATCAACATAAAACCAATCTTGTCAAATCTGGGCTCGAGAAAATAACGAAAAACAAAAAATTCAAAAACCGTTAGATGTTGAATACAAATGTCTCTTCCTGTAAAATTGTTTCTTCTTCTCTTGATCTTCTTTAGATCCTAAACCTATAGGATCTCCGATGCAGGGAAGCAGGGGGATTATTGTGCCCTCACTGCTTTCCCTGGTTAGCCAAAGAACAGACCCTAAGTAGGAATCTGTCCCCGCCCATTATATTGGTATCAAACAATCTTCTCCATTCTCCATATCCAGAAGTATCCACAGCTGACTATAGAGCCCCTTTATTCCAATGTAGCAGCTGCCTCTGTACAGCATTTTGTTGCCCAAGGTCTTCAGGGAGGAGCGGTGATGCTTCACCCTCCTTTGACGTCATCTGCCGGCGGTTATTGTGCAGAGTATGAGGATCACCCCAGTGGCAATTTAGCAGCAGTCAGGCACACTTGTCAGTTCTTCAGGCTCAGTTGAATAGTCATAGCGTGTGGATAGGTGCAGCATGCACTTAGAGAAGATGAAATTTCAAATCACACTTAGAAAGTTCCAATGTCCTGGTGGAAATAAATCAGTTCATAAATTTTCTCAGTCCCAAATAAACTTGATCCAAAATAATTCAGTCCATGGCAAATCAAACAAAACAAAAACAAAATCACAATCTGGGGTCTTGTGTGCTTTTCTTCACCCCTTCATAAAAATAGATGAAACAAAAAAAATCTGTAGCTCAAAATTATCAATGCAACAATCTCTGCCCAGAGAGACTTGATAAGTTTTCAGCTGTAGCAAATGAATATTTTTAATATTCCTAATCTTCCTACATTATAGCACAAATAATGTCTATATACAGTAGACATATCATTTAAACAAATAAAATAATATCAAATATTGCAAGTAAAATCAATCAAGTAACCATACAATAATCTTCAATTTATCATTATCATCAGCACTATTCTTGGTTTATCACATATGTTATTAAACACTGCAAACCAAGTTAATCAAATCCTCTTCATCAGTAGTTATGTATTTACCACATCCCTTATGAGGAAGAAGAGAAATGACAGCCCAATGACCGCAGGGGTCCTACATATAACAAAGGATTATGGGCCACATTTGTCTCCTTCCTTGATTATCTTTATTCAATGTCTGACATGAACCCAAATTAGCTTTTCTTGAAGTTTCACTGAGACCGTAGTGGTTAGCAGCACTTGAAAGGATTCTTTGCATTTTGATCTGGAAACACGGAGAATACACATTTATGAGTGACAGATGATATAACTCCTGATATAAGGCACTCACATGGGAGGTAAGGCCCTCCTTTGTGGCCTGGAATAGGCATAGGCCTATTACAGCAGCATTACCAACCAAAACCTTCATAGGGACTCAACTTAGTCTTATATTTACGCGTGGTTCTAACCAAGTAGATGACTAATAAAATGTTTAACTTTATTATTTATTATTACTTCTGATGCACCCAAATATTCAAAATTACTTTCATAAAACATATTTTTAGGTCATATTTTAAGCGTGTTAAAATTATTTTTATTTTATTTATTTTTATTTCTCAAGCCACGCCTCCAAATAACATGAAAAGAGGTCTATGCAAACCAACAACTCCAAACACCTACCTGTGGTAGCTGTATGCTATCTTCCTGCAGTCACTGATACAGATAGTCTGGCTCGCATCGAGAAGGTATCTTGACCAATTGGCCTGGATTGTAATGGGCGCATATCATGCACCCGTGTACAAACCCTATTGCAGCAGTGTTGAACCCTGGGGTAAGCCAAGCAGAAGACACCATATCACACATTACCTCCTTGGATGAATGGGTTAGCTCAGGGATCAGGTGTGACATCATAGAGCACAGCGTGCAGGGGAGGCACAGGCATTTACCTTTCTGCCAGACCCCAGTAGCATTCCGCTCGCTTTTCCACTCCTCCTTTTTCTTCTTTTGAGGCCTGTTCCTGTAATTCAAACAACAGAGAAATATCTACACCTGTTTCAGGTGCAAGCAGGTTACCAGCCGTTACCTCATTCAAGGGAAGTCAGGCTGCTGCGGTGCCTGCTCTCTGGTCCCTTTCAGCCTCAGTGGTTGTCTCTTTGGCATTAGCCTGGACTCTGATGATAAGTCACCTGTGCGGAAAGAGCTAAAAACTTGTAGAACAAAGACACTGCTTCTGCGTTCTGGATTGGCTTACTCAAGGACCCCATGAAACGTCCACTGTGCCCCATAAGATGTGAAATCGTGTACGATTCCCAATGTGTACCTTAAGTCGGTGCAGACTCAAACAGTCTTACCTGCAGCCAGCTTACATATTTCAGTGAGCGCCATCACCTTTATTTCCTGAGTAACGGAGTCTCTCAGGAGGAAAAGAGTGGTTTTTGTACAATTACCTCTTTCTGTCGGTTACCACTGCATAGCCTGTTTTACTTGTCCATTTCACCGATATTTGGAACCATCTATGGGTAAAACTCAAGATTTACATTAATCATGGCAGTTACAACATTATTGTTAGGACCCCTAGTATCTCTTTCTTCTGCATTAATCTTCCAACAATCATACAACCATGTGCCTGCTATTTAATGTCCTTGTCTGCACCTGCTGCCCTTCCTCTCAACCTTCTAAATTCAGTAAAATACATGAAACGACATTTGGAACTATACCCCTCTTGATTGCGATATGTGAGGGTGCTAGCAGGGCAGTCTCATAGCTAGTCTGGA
Source organism: Eleutherodactylus coqui (assembly GCF_035609145.1). Classification (NCBI taxonomy): domain Eukaryota; kingdom Metazoa; phylum Chordata; class Amphibia; order Anura; family Eleutherodactylidae; genus Eleutherodactylus; species Eleutherodactylus coqui. Next base: position 337,028,519 of record NC_089838.1, on the reverse strand, counting down.
AGCTGAAAGATGTTTAGTTTGCACTCTATGCAGTATTTTATGACCCCTTGAGGGAGCATGATGTTACGGGGCCCCACACCATCTCTGGTACCTGTACGAAAACATACTGCAAACAGGAGAGGAAATATTATTACAAACTACAACCATAACAACTGCACAAATGATGGTAAACTACTGGTTTACTAAGGGACTAGTATCCCTGATACCATTCGGGATATACTCAATTACTGGCATCAAAAATGTACTTATTTTTCAAATGTAACAATCTTTACGTAAAATACTGTTAATTGAAAATGAGATACACTCTAGAATAGAACTTTTGTTATTAATTTGACTAAAATACTTATCAGAGGTCTCAAGTACACGATTTCCTCATTTTAGTATCTTAATTGAATAATATTCAAAATAACACGACTCAATATTTTTAAATTCTCCACATACTCAAAGAACCTATATATATATATATATATACTGTGGCAATCTGGGACTATTATCTCACACAACTACCCTCAGAAATAAATTAGATGCCCCTCCTTTGGTCACCTACATTTGTTCAAGTGAGAGACTTAACATGGAGTCTAAGAGTGACCTCCCCTCTATACATTACCACAATATACATATATATACCAACAGACACACTTCTCTCCTAGGCTGATCTGTGTTGAGGGTGGAGCAAAAACCTCTTCCTATTGTTCTTCCCTCCCATCTGCTTACATCACCTAGCTCCACCCCCTGTGGTCTGGCTCAGCGTTTGGTCTTTCTTGCCTCATTTCATTTCTAGCCACCGGACAGTATACATACCATATAACACAATCTAACTCTCATACGGGCCCTTCATTTATACACACAAATTCACACACACTGGGGTTTTCACTCACTCATATATATAGACTGATAAGTATCTCATGTGAAGTAGAAACTGGGATTGTATTTACTGTACATAGAACTTCCCATATTGAACAAAGTATATATATAAGAAAAACTCTTATGTACCGCGGTTTTTACATATTTTGTTCAGAATAGGCTATCCAATGACAAACACAATACAACTTATGCCCATTTCCATCCACATACTTATATTCACCACTCCAGATAGCAACTATTATCACCGTTCATTGTTAAACCTTCTACTTTTTCTTAACTCATTGACTTGCTTTTTTCTTCCCCATTTTTGTGTGTCCAGTTATGTTTACAAACATCATCTCATTGAATTTGCTTGCGAGTCTTCAATTTTTTCTCACACCTCACGACGCAGGTTTGGCTTATCTCACTAATAAGCACTTACAGTTTCAACCCTGCTCTTTTATGTCGTAATTAGAAAAAATCCTATTATTATTGAGATTCTCTCATCCCACATCTCGTAGCACAAACTTTTACTTTTGGCACTAGTCCTCAAAAAATTCGTTGGGCCCACTACAATTGGATAGGAATCTCGGCCGGCTCACTCTTCCATCAGACATGCCTCTCTGCTGTCTGGTATCAATTACTCCAAGCCAAAATCCTTTGAGTTGATGACTACTAGCATGGCAAATGAAAGCATTCCATGTGTACCCCTCCCCCCACATAACAAAGGGAGACCTCTTCAGCCACATGTTGCACAATGGAAACTCTCTGACCGCATGGACACTACTGTTTTTAACCAGAATCACTACTATAACCTTCAGCTAAAATTGCTTACATCAACTTTCCTTTTTGCTTTCTTTTAACAAGTTATACTACACTTTCTTTGTTCCTTATTAACCTGCACAGTCTGTTCACACCATTCACTACTACAGAGAATATATAAACCCCCATAGCTCACACCTTCTTTCACTCAGGACATTTTCTTCACAGACAACATAAAAACCACACAGTATATCTGCTTAATAGTTCTTTTGATACAGACTTATCATATTTCAACTCACCCGGCCTGGGGCGGATCATAGCAGAGAGGGAGAGATGGGACAGGTACAAGAATAGCTTATTACCTTGTTTGAGCTCATTATCTGTCCGTCTCTGCTTCGAAGTCCCCTTGTGTCCGGATAACGATGAAATATCTCCATATCTCTGTATCTTCATTATCCCAGCGGTGCCTCCAAATTTGTTAGCGCAAAATTCACTATCTTAGATATACTGTGCGTTTCCAAATTAAGATAATATGTGCAGGCCTGGAGAGCCTTTCAAAGAAACACACGGCTACATCATGTGCCCCAAAAAGCAAACTCCTTTTTATTCAGCGCGGGTCAAAACTTAAATCATTTCCAACACAGGAAGTCAGGCAATTTAGCAGTTACAGTGAGCTGATAGGCTACTTCTCAGAGGGAGGTATTTGTGAGGTAGCTTGTGATCTCATCCATCTGGGAGGAACTTCAGTGAGCACGCTCAGTTCATTCTTGAATTTAGCTTCATGAGAGAAACATCCTGTGTTTCTCCTCTCTGTTGTCCAAGACAAAGCACTCCTAGATAGCTTTCTGCCAGTTAGAACCGTTTTTTCCAGTTCTTGAGCACACGGCACTAGCTGTGGAGGTGGGGGGGGGGGGCGATGTTCCTTCTCCCAGAGGTTTAAAACATTATAGAAAATACATTATATTCACAGTTGATAACAGAAAATATATACAAAATGGTGAACATATAGGATATCTCCCACAAGAATAATCCCTGGACCAATGTTTAAAAATTCCTACCTGACTCCTAAACCTTGATCAACAACTCCATGAGAAGGCTGAACTTTTAAAATTGTATTTTGTATCTGTTTTCTTTCAGAAAGTAGATCTAACATCAACTGATCTTCCCTGTGCTATTAATGCAGGCTATCTATAAGCAGAGAGATGGTGAGGGAACACTTAGATAACTTAAATAAATTCAAATCTCAGGGTCAAGATGAATTACATCCTAGGATGCTAAAGGAAGCAGCAGAGGTAATTGCTGAAACACTCACCATAATCTCTTAAAATTCCTGGAGAACAGGAGAAACCCCACATGTAACTTTTGTAATTTCTGTAATTTTCATATTGTGTGTATTCCCCATGTGCCTTGAAAGCGCTGCAGAGTCAGTTGGTGCTATACAAATAAAGATTATTATTATTATTATTATTATTATTATTATTATTAAGTCCCAGAAGATTGGGAAAGATTTTTGAACAAGTGAGAATGGAGTAATTAACCAGAGCCAGCAAGCCAGATGAATCTAATTTCCTTCTATAAATAAAATCACTGACTGGGTTGATAAGGTAAGTGTAGTAGATAAGACAAAGTATCTCATACCATGCTCATTGAAAAAATGATAAAATATGTGATTAAGTAGACAACTATTAGGTGTCTTTACAATTGGCTGAGTGATCATACCAACTGTAAGAATGTATCAAGTGGGGACCACAAGGCTCTGTCCTAGGCCCAGTGTTGTTCAACATTATTATAAATGATCTGGAGGAGGTAATTGATTGGAAACTGATCAAATTTGCCAACGACACAAAGCTAGGAGGATTAGCTAACACTAGGGAAGAGAGGGAGGGGATTCAGAAAGATCTAGAAAAGCTTGACCAGTGGGCATCGACTAACAGAATGGTTTTTAACAAGGAGAAATGCAAAGTCCTACATCTGGGCAAGAAAAATGAAAAAAACAAATACAGAATGGGAGGAATTGGCTAAGCAGCAGCACATGTGAAAAAGACTTGGATTTTTTTCACGCGATTGTCAATTGGACTTTCTAATGTTAAAAATGCATTGCAAGTTGGTGCTTTGCAATTTTTGTGCTATGCGTTTTTAATAAAGATGAGCGAGCCTACTCGGTAGGGCAGTTACTCGAGCGAGCATCGCTCTTCTCGAATAATTGCTTAGTGATCCGAGCAGGCTCGGGTGGGCTGCGGGAGAGAGGAGTGGAGTGGGGGGCAGAGAGAGAGAGAGAGAGAGAGATCTCTCTCACTCTTCCTCCCGCATCTCCCGCCCCCGCCCCCCGCAGCCCACCCAAGCCTGCTCGGATCACTAAGCAGTTACTCGAGAAGAAGCTCGCTCGAGTAACTGCCTTACCGAGTAGGCTCGCTCATCTCTAATTTTTACCATTAGAAAGTCCCATTGACAATCGCGTGAAAAAAAATGCGGTGATATAGCATGAAAAAAATGTGCAAGAAAAACGCAAGTGTGCAGGAGCCCTTAGGGTGCCTTTCGACTAGCTTTTTTTTAACGCTGCAATATTGCTGCGTTTTTTTCATGCGATTGTCATTGGGACTTTCTAATAAAAAAAAGTCATCGTACAAACATTGCAAGTTTGTGCTTTGCGATTTTTGTGCACTGCGTTTTAAACATTAGAAAGTCCCATTGACAATCACGTGAAAAAAAACCGCAGCAATATTGCTTAGTCAGACGTCATCTGGAATGCTGTGTCCAGTTCTAGGCACCCCACTTTAAAAAAAGACATCGACAAACTGGAGCAAGTTCAGAGAAGAGCTCCCAGGATGGTGAGTGGTCTGCAAGTCATGTCCTATGAGGAACGGGTAAAGGATCTGGGAATGTTTAGCAGAAGAGAAGGCTGAGAGGAGACTTAATAGCTGTCTACAAATATCTGAAGGGCTGTCACAGTGCAGAGGGATCAGCCCTATTCTTATCGGCACAAGGAAAGACTAGAAGCAATGGGATGAAACTGAAAGGGAGGAGACACAGATTAAATATTAGACATAAAACTTTCTTGTTTCATTTAATTCAGTAATAAAAGTTTCACATGTACAAAAAGGCATTGCAACATTAGATAACAGCATCATACTGTAGATAAATACAGGCTGAATCCATGGAGTTATACGCTAGTTCAAAGTACAAAGACATAATGATCATCTGTTATATAGACCTCACACAAATAGAGACATAGAAGAACAAAGCCATGTTCACTGTCAGTCACACATGAGAAAGGGACACAGCCGCAGAGGACAAGAGAGACTGGAAACCCAAGAGTTAAGGAGAGGCAAGCTGACAGAGCTGAGGTAACCGGGTATTAGCCATACGGGAACGATTGAACAGTAGGATGATATATCCACATATAAGAAGATAGTATAAGGAACAGGGCAAAACCGCAAATGAGCAGTAGGGAAAGAGGAAGAAGGCCTAATAGACAGGGGAGGAAGGCGAAGTGTAGAAGAGGTGAGGTGGTGGAGGATGAGAAGGGAAAGAGGGACTAAAGAAAAGCAAAACAAGAGGAGGAGAGCAAATGGGGTAAATATATTCATCGTGTGGAACTAAACTGAAATGTATGTATGAAAGTCAAGGAAGATGCAGCTCTCTTAGATCAAAGATGTATGGGGGGACAGGTTGTATACAGATTACATGTGGAAGGTATAAGGCTATTAGGTCAGAGATGTATGAAGGGGACAGGTTGTATATAGATTACATGTGGGAGGTATCAGGATATTAGGTCAGAGATGTATGGGGGATAGGTTGTATCTAGATTACATGTGGGGGGTATCAGGATATTAGGTCAGAGATGTATGGGGGATAGGTTGTATATAGATTACATGTGGGGGGTGTCAGGATATTAGGTCAGAGATGTATGGGGGGAACAGGTTGTATATAGATTATATGTTGGGGTATCAGGATATTGGGGCAGAGATTATGGGGGGACAGGTTGTAAATAGATTACATGTGGAGGTATCAGGATATTAGGTCAGAGATGTATGGGGGGGGGACAGGTTGTAAATAGATTACATGTGGAGGTATCAGGATATTACGTCAGAGATGTATGGGGGACAGGTTGTATATAAATTACATGAGAGGGTATCAGGATATTGGGGCAGAGATTATGGGGGGACAGGTTGTATATAAATTACATGTGGAGGTATCAGGATATTAGGTCAGAGATGTATGAGGGGGACAGGTTGTATATAGATTTCATGAGAGGGTATCAGGATATTGGGGCAGAGATTATGGGGGGACAGGTTGTAAATAGATTACATGTGGAGGTATCAGGATATTAGGTCAGAGATGTATGGGGGGGGGACAGGTTGTAAATAGATTACATGTGGAGGTATCAGGATATTACGTCAGAGATGTATGGGGGACAGGTTGTATATAAATTACATGAGAGGGTATCAGGATATTGGGGCAGAGATTATGGGGGGACAGGTTGTATATAAATTACATGTGGAGGTATCAGGATATTAGGTCAGAGATGTATGGGGGGAACAGGTTGTATATAGATTATATGTTGGGGTATCAGGATATTAGGTCAGAGATGTATGGGGGGACAGGTTGTATATAAATTACATGTGGGGGGTATCAGGATATTAGGTCAGAGATGTATGGGGGGACAGGTTGTATATAAATTACATGAGAGGGTATCAGGATATTAGGTCAGAGATGTATGGGGGGACAGGTTGTATATAAATTACATGTGGAGGTATCAGGATATTAGGTCAGAGATGTATGAGGGGGACAGGTTGTATATAGATTTCATGAGAGGGTATCAGGATATTGGGGCAGAGATTATGGGGGGACAGGTTGTAAATAGATTACATGTGGGGGTATCAGGATATTACGTCAGAGATGTATGGGGGACAGGTTGTATATAAATTACATGAGAGGGTATCAGGATATTGGGGCAGAGATTATGGGGGGACAGGTTGTATAGAGATTACGTGAGGGGTATCAGGATATTAGGTCTGAGATGAATAGAGGGGATAGTTTGTATATAGATTACATGTGGGGGGTATCAGTATATTGGGTCAGGTTGTATATAGAATACATATGGGGTATTAGAATATTGGGTCAGAGTAGTATGGAAGGGACAGTTTGTATATAGATTACATGTGCGGTGTATCAGGATATTAGGTCAGAGATGTATGAAGGGGACAGGTTGCATATAGATTACATGTGGGGGTATCAGGATATAAATTCAGAGATGTATGGAGGGACAGGTTGTATAGATTACATGTTGGCAGTATCAGGATATTAGGGTAGAGTTGTTTGGAGGGACAGGTTGTACATAGATCACATGTGGGGAAATCAGGATATTAGGTTAGAGATGTATGGAGGGGACAGGTTGGATATAGATTACATGTGGGAGGTATCAGGATATTTGGTCAGAGATGTATGGAGGGACAGGTTGTTTAGAGATTACATGAGGGAGGTATCAGGATATCAGGTCAGAGATGGACGAAGCGGACAGGTTGTATATAGATTACATTTTGGGGTATCAGGATATTGGGTCAGAGATGTATGGAAGGAAAGATTGAATATAGATTACATATGGGGGGGGGGGGTATCAGGATATTGGGTCAGAGATGTATGGAGGGGACAGTTTGTATATAGATTACCTGTGGGAGGTATCAAGATATTGGGTCAGAGCTGAATGGAGGAACAGGTTGTATAGAGATTAAATGTGGTGAGGTATCGGGATATTAGGTCAGAGCTGTATGGAGGGACAGGTTGTATATAGATTACATGTGGCGGTATCAGGATATTAGGTCAGAGATGTATGGGGGACAGGTTGAAATGATCGAGTTACTCGAAACGAGCACCACGCAGTACTCGAGTCAATTCCATTTCCTTCCCCGCATGTTTAGCGCCATTTTCTAGCCAATAGAGATGCAGGGAAGGCATTACCACTTCCTGCTGTGATGTGCCAGCCCTATATCACCCCCCTGCAGTGAGTGGCTGGCGAGATCAAGTGACCGCCGAGTACTTAAAGCGGTCCCGCCCACGACTCGCCTCAGACACACACTGGGAGAGTATAGGGAAAGTGCTGCTTACGAGATAGGGAAAGTGTTAGTGTAGGATCCTGTCGTCAAGAACCCCAACGGTCCTTCTTAGGCCCACATCTGCCCATGTGCATTACTGTGGTGGCTAGCTGGGAGCAGTTTTGCACACTTTTTTTTTCATAGTCACAGAATAGAGCCTCCGCTATCTACAAGTCTCTGTGTGTGGTGAATTAAGGCCCGGCTGTCAGTGCTGTACAGTGGGGTAATTTATTTGGCCCCTGCTCTATTCGTAATCCGCTATGATGCGGTGTAGGGGTCGGGGACCTGGACGCCGACACAGACGAGGACGCGGAGGTCCACATGAGGGTGTGGGCACAGGCCAAGTTCCTAGTCCAGGTGAATCACAGCCGGCTGCTGCGGGATTAGGAGAAAGGCAAGTTTCTGGGGTCCCCAGCTTATCACAATTTATTGGTCCACGTGGTAGACCTTTATTACAAATAGAGCAGTTTGAGCAGGTCCCGTCGTGGATGGCAGAAAATGCATCCAGCAATGTATCGGCCACCCAGTCTTCTACGCAGTCCACCGTTGCAACTCTGAATTCTCTGTCTGCTGCTCCTCCTTTCTCCCAGCCCCCTCACTCCATGAAAATGACATATTCTGATGAGCAGGCAGACTCCCAGGAACTGTTCTCGGGTCCCTGCCTTGAGTGGGAAAAAATGTTTTTTTTGTCGTGACCGATGCCCAACCTTTGGAAAGTTCCCAGGGTCCAGGTGCTGAGGCTGGCGACTTCCGGCAACTGTCTCAAGAGCCTTCAGTGGGCATGGTGATGAGACACAGTTGTCTATCAGTGAGGTAGTAGTAAGGGCAGTAAGTCCGAGGGAGGAGCGCACAGAGGATTCGGAGGAAGAGCAGCTGACGATGAGGTAACTGACCCCACCTGGTTTGCTAAGGCTTCACAGGTGGGGGGCAAGTTCAGCAGCAAGACAGTTTGGAAGAGGCAGTGGGGTGGCCAGAGGCAGAGGCAGGGCCAGAGCGAAGAATCCCCCAACTGTTTCCCAAAGCACCCCCTCGCGCCAAGCCTCCGTGCAGAGGGCTAGGTGTTCAAAGGTGTGAATGTTTTTCAGTGAGAGCACGGACGACCGACGAACAGTGGTGTGCAACCTGTGTATCAAGATCAGCTGGGGAGCCACTACTACCAGCCTCACCACCACTAGCATGCGCAGACATATGATGGCTAAGCACCCCACAAGGTGGGACAAAGGCCGTTCACCGCTTCCGGGTCACACCACTGCCTCTTCTCCTGTGCCCCAACCTGCCATTCAGATCCAACCCCCCTCTCAGGACACAGGCATGAGCGCCTCCTGGCCTGCACCCACACCCTCACCTCCACTGTCCTCGACCCCATCCAGCAATGTCTCTCAGCGCAGCGTTCAGCTATCGCTAGCGCAAGTGTTGGAGCGAAAGAGCAAATATGCCCCCACACACACACACGCACAAGTTTTAAACGTGCACATTGCCAAATTGATCAGCCTGGAGATTCTGCAGTACAGGATTGTGGAAACTGAGGCTTTCAAAAACATAATGGCAGCGGCGGTCCGCCGCTACTTGGTCCCTAGTTGCCACTATTTTTCCCGGTGTGCCGTCCCAGCCCTACACAAGCACGTCTCCCGCAACATAAATTATGCCCTCAACAACGCGGTTACTGGGAAGGTCCACTTAACCACGGACACGTGGACAAGTACTGGTGGGCAGGGCCACTGTATCTCCCTTACGGCACATTGGGTGAATTTGGTGGAGGCTGGGATCGAGTTAGAGCCTGGGACCGCTTGCGTCCTATCCACACCCAGAATAGCTTGTCCTACCTCGGTGCTGGTATCTGCGGCGGTCAATGTCACTTCCTCTAAACCCTCCCCCTTCCTCCACCTACGCAACCTCTACCTCTCAATTAAGCAGCGTGAGCAGCACGTCGCCAGCAGTCAGTGTTTGAGCGCAAGCGCAAGTACGACGCCACGCACCCGCACGCTCAAGCGTTAAACGTGCACATTGCAAAATTGATCAGCCTAGAGATGCTGCCGTATAGGCTTGTGGAAACGGAGGCTTTCAAAAGCATGATGGCGGCGGCGGCCCCGCGCTACTCAGTTCCCAGTCGCCACTACTTTTCCCGATGTGCCGTCCGAGGCCTGCACGACCACGTCTCCCGCAACATTGTACGCGCCCTCACCAACGCGGTTACTGCCAAGGTCCACTTAACAACAGACACGTGGACAAGCACAGGCGGGCAGGGTCACTATATCTCCCTGACGGCACATTGGGTGAATTTAGTGGAGGCTGGGACAGAGTCAGAGCCTGGGACCGCTCACGTCCTACCCACCCCCCGAATTGCGTGCCACAGCTCGGTGGTGGTATCTGCGAGGGTGTATGCTTCCTCCACTAAACCACCCTCTTCCTCCTCCTACGCAACCTCTGTCTCGCAATCAAGATGTGTCAGCAGCAGCAGCACGTCGCCAGCAGTCGGTGTCACGCGGCGTGGCAGCACAGCGGTGGGCAAGCGTCAGCAGGCCGTGCTGAAACTACTCAGCTTAGGTGAAAAGAGACACACGGCTACCGAACTGTTGCAGGGCAGAACGACCTCTGGCTTTCGCCGCTGAGCCTCCAACCGGGCATGGTCGTGTGTGACAATGGCCGTAACCTGGTGGCGGCTCTGCAGCTCGGTAGCCTCACACACGTGCCATGCCTGGCCCACGTCTTCAATCTGGTGGTTCAGCAGTTTCTAAAAAACGACCTTATCTGACCTGCTCGGCAAGGTGCGCCGCGCCTGCGCACATTTCCGCAAGTCCACCACAGACGCTGCCACCCTGATGACCCTGCAACATCTGTTTAAATTGCCAGAGCACCGACTACTGTGCGACATGCCCACATGCTGGAATTCTACGCTGCACGTGTTGGACAGGCTGTATAAGCCGCGTAGAGCAATAGTGGAATACCAACTCCAACATGGGCGGAGTAGTGGTAGTCAGCCTCCCCAATTCTTTACCGAGGAGTGGGCCTGGATGGCAGACATCTGCCAGGTCTTTTGAGGAAACTTTGAGGAAACTTTAGGAGTCTACTGTCTTACCTGCTCAAGATTTTGGCAATTTTTTAACCTCATTAACATACCCGTTAAGCACACAGTCTGAGGTAAGACAAATATAAAACACAAGTTTATTTACTCTTTAGTATATGTAAGTAAAATAGTTAATTAACATATAGGCATTGAGATCACATGGGTAACAAAAATAAGCATCAATACGTCACCGGATATTGTAGCATCACTCCGCAATCGGGGGATCTCCAGGTACGATTGTCAAGAGGATCCGGGAGTACGCCGGTACGTCTAACGGCCACAAGATGAGTCCCGACTCTTCCCTGAAGATCACTGCTATTTATGCCGTTCTTACACTACGTGGCATATCTGCTTCTGCGCAGTTATGGGTATATACGTCATTCTAATATGGCTATTCAGGTTCTAGACATGCGTAGTAGATGATTGGCAACACAATATATTGAATATTTTGTCCATGAAGTTATCACATCTGTGTTATATTATGAGTCATTCTTGCTGTCTTACCATATATGTCGATAATATTCTGCATTGAGCAGAATATTCAGACAGGTCATTAGTTCATTGAAGTTCTGGTTAACTCATACGGCAACTAGTTATTTGATTACACAATCATCCAGTTCAATCGTATCCCATACGTGTCACAATCGGTCCTTAATCATTCACTATTTGCCGTATGATACCATTAAAACTTTTGGTTTTCTACAGAATACCTTATATGCCATGAAACAATTCCATAGCGATAAAAGTATTACAACTATGGCCAATACCAAAACAGGATGTATTAGCCAATTAAGAGTGGTTTGTGCAGATGATGAATAACCCATAAAGATGTCATACCAATGGTGTGACGTGGCATCAGCAATAGCCGATCCCATCTTTACAATTTTGCCAGCTATTACAGTAGTACTTACAATATGCGTTGCCAAAGATCTATTAAGCAATTTAATATGTTGCTGTACTTCTTCTGTGTCTTCTAACAACTTTTTGAATTTGGTCAAATTTAGATCCCAATTTGACACATTTAAAGGCAGTGGTTGCCAATTGACAGCCACTGTCTTGTCTTGTTCGGGTAATAACACAAAGGTCTCATTTTCCCAAACAAGTGCAGATACGTTTCGCAAGCATCCTGAAAATGGGACAACCATCCCAGGTACAACAGGATGATTACTTGCCAAACATACCTCCTGTGGGGCTATTTCAACCATCATCTTAAAAGTGAGTGGCAGCACAGTCCATTCACATACATTGATCGTATTTTGTAATAAGCATGGTTCATAAACAGCCGATTGGACCTTGCATATGGTCCCTTCTAATGTATCATCACACAATGATAAATCATGAGTTCTATTTTGGTCATCAATGTAAATCCCGTTAAATCTAGGTACCCAGAAATGCATATCTTCTGGAACACCTATAAGTAAGGGGAGAACTACAAACTTACACATCACATTCTTTTTAGTAACATTGTATATGAATATGGTCCCTTTACATAATATATCATTGCAAACCATTTTCTGCGCCTCCAACTGTATCCAATCAGTCTCCGTTATAGTCTGATTGAACACGGTCCTCCACACCTGCTCATTGCCAGTCATGAGCATAGTTTGAAGTGTGTTCTTTTGTTGTTGCTGATAAATGGTCTGCAAGGTACATATTGACCAATTAACATAGTTAGATATGTTAGAATTTATTTCATATGAAAACCTATTAGATGCATCTTGGAAATCAAGCATTATTGTGTCCACATCCGTTTGCATACTAAAGGGCTGCCATATAGTGGGCATCCAGTTAGCCTGCAATGTGAGCACATCTTTAATACCACTTCCCGCGTTATGCATTCGATTAGCTAAAGTCTCTATATCAAAACCATTAATAGTCCCAGAAAGCGCTCCGTAGCCTCCGAGTAAGGTATCATACCAAGCTCGACGGGAACGCTTGGTAGGACAAGTCCTTGAGGGTGGAAACTGCACGGAGGCTTGTATAACAGTCTTTTGAGCATCTCGTCCCACCAGGCGACAGGTGGATGGAACCCTTTTTATATGTCCAGGATCTATTTTAGAAGCATTAATGTTCACGAATACCAGGAACTGGCCCCACATGGCCCGATTCTCGATCTCCGTTGCATTCCCACACGTAATTACTTCTGTCTCATTTAAGGGAAATGAAAACTGCACTCCCGTATTTGTACAATTCTGAACATATTGTATCACCAGGGAGTAATTGAGATATGGCAACTCTTTTGGTCTCTGACAGCAGGACACTTTCACAAGTGACGTAATGTTTATTTGTCCCGTTGCCTTATGCAGTGCATATGAAGGACGGTAGGTCGAACTTATATGCGATAATGGATTTCCACTCCAGATAGTCCCATCAAAGGTAATATTCACGATATAACATTTCTGGTTGGCTTCACAAGTGAAGTTGTCTTGCTTCCTGGTTCGGGTTGAATTCCTCCAGCCCCACGAATAATCATTCCTTCCGGTGTCATTGACGCGGATCCCTGGCGTCCACGCATCACCTACTGCGAACACCGAACACATGACGCCAAGGATTCCAAAAATGATTATGTGATTCTAGAGAAGGCAAGGAAACAAGCATTATTCCCGCAAATAGCACTTTTCTTGTGGGACATATTCCCATTTCTCTACTCCGGGTCGCATAATAAGCAAAGTTCGATCTTTCCCCACAGCAATAACCTCTGCCGGGGAGGGCGGTCCTTGGTGATTCTGAACCCATATTTTGGCCCCTACATTAGTAACATTAGTTGAGCCAAAACCTTTATCTCCTCTTACAGTAAGTTCAGTGGGGGCCACCCCTTCTTCCACTTGTGTCAGATACACTGGTATTAATAGCAGCTGTGCCATGCGCTCCTTTTTCCCTATTATCAGAGGATCTGTTCCTAAATTTATCATGATTACTTTAATTTCCCCCTGATAATCTGCATCTATGACTCCGCCTAGGACTACTGCACTTCTCAGAGCAAAACTCGATCTAGTGGCTATCTGCCCGAAGTGATTCTCCGGGATCTTGCATCCTATCCCTGTGGGAATAGTACTCACCTTTCCCGGGGCTATCACCACCGTATCAAGAGCGTATAGATCCAACCCTGCAGCGGCAGGAGTGGCTCTATAAGGTGCCTGCGCATCTGGATTAATTTTCCAGTATAAGATTGTCTCTACCTTAGCTACATCTATACTGAGATTGGGTGTTAGCATGCGCATTAAGGGTGTCATAGAATCAGTGATGGGCCTGTTGTTGATAATCTGTAAAGCAGCAGTCAGATTATCTCTCCATTGACCATATTTGTCGGTCTCAGTGAGCTTCTTCAGGGTAGATTTTAATAACCCATTCATTCGTTCCACCAGGCCCGCGGCCTGTGGATAGTAGGGCATATGATATACCCATTCTATGTTGTTTTTACTGGCATACTCTTTTACCTGATTTCCGGTAAAATGTGAACCATTGTCTGTCTGGATCTGCAGGGGAGTCCCATAATACTGGGTAATAACTTCCAGAGTACGTAAAGTACTCCATTGTGTTGCTGTTTTACATGGGAATCCCACCATCAGACCTGAGAATGTATCTACTGCTGTACAAATATACTTACATCCTCTGCTCTCAGGGAGGGGCCCTACAAAATCCATCTGCCAAATCTGCGCTGGCAACTGGCCTCTCCCTATGTGTCCCATTACTGTATGAGGCACTTCTCGTTTTTGCACATGTTGACATACTGGACATTGCGCGATTACTTGTTTGATCATGTCCACCGTCAATGGGATACCTCTTTCTTGTGCCCACCTGTAAGTGGCCTTCTCTCCCAAGTGTCCACTTTTTTGGTGAGCCCAAACAGCTGTACCTTGAAGCCATGCTTCCTTTTCCTTGTCAGGTTCTTGTATGGCAACAGAAATCGATGCTGCCGCATCTGCTTGAGAATTAAATAAACGTTCCAATGAGTCAAGAGGGACATGAGCATCAACATGAAACACTGTACTTTTGGTACTCCTAATGAATTCCTCTATGTCTTGCCAAAGCTCTTTCCCCCACAATTCCTTACCATGAATGTTCCAGTCGTTCTTCTTCCATCCCATGATCCAAGTGGCCAAACCATTGGCAACTGACCATGAGTCCGTATACAAATGACATTCTTGCCCTTGTTCCTGCTTCAGAGCTAAGAATACTGCACAAAGTTCTGCATATTGACTACTCTTACCTTCTCCTTCCATGACCAACGTCTTGTCTAATTTTGGATTAAAGGCTACACTTTTCCATCTACGTCTTCCACTGATATACTTGGCCGAACCATCTGTGAACCAAGCATGCTCTTTTTGGGAGTCTGTCAACTCAGAGTAAGGTATTCCCCACTTTACTGGGGATTCCTCCATTTGCGCTACTGGTGTAACCTGACCATCTGGAGGGATATCAGCTATCTTTTCATGCAGGGCAGCTATCCCTCCTTCACCTTTTTTCGCTCTTTCCGAGATGTACCATTTCCACTTAATGATACTCTGCTCCTGGGCATGTCCTATCCGATTGGACTTTGGATTAGATAATACCCAACTCATGATGGGTATTTGCGGCCTTAGAAGGACTATGTGTCCTGTCGTCAATTGTTCAGTATCCACCAGGGCCCAATAACATGCCAACAGCTGTTGCTCCAGTGGAGTGTATTTTTCTCCTGCATCTGGTAATTTCCGATTCCAGAAGCCTAGTGGCACTCTTTTGCCCCCTTGCTTCTGCCACAATGACCAGTTTGCATACATATGCTGAACTGATACATGAAGTTCTATCTCACCATCTTGTAAAGGCCATAAATCTACAGCCTGTTGTATGGCTTCTTTTACTGCCTCAAATGCAACCTGTTGCTCTTCTCCCCACGTGAACTCGTACTTCTTGCGAGTCACCTTGTAAAGAGGAGCAAGAAGCTGCCCCAGATGCGGAATGTGTTGTCTCCAGAATCCAAACAATCCTATGTAGGATTGTGTTTCCTTCTTGTCTTTCGGAGTGGGAAAATTTAAGATTTTCTGCCTTGCCTTAGGGAGAATCTCCCTATGGCCCTTATTCCATTGAATTCCTAAGAATTTCACAGTCTGAGAGGGGCCCTGCACCTTGCTATCATTTATTTCCCATCCTTTTTCTCGCAAATGATGTAACAGTCTGTCCAATTGTTTCTTTACAGATTGTTCATCCGGTCCCTGAATCATTATATCATCGATATAATGTGAAAACTGCATTTCTGATGGTAAATCAAACTCATCCAAATGTTCTGCCACCGTCCGGTGACAGATGGTTGGACTATGTATCCAACCTTGTGGCAATCGAGTGAACGTATATTGACGTCCTTGCCACGTAAAGGCAAACTGATCTTGTGCCTTTTCTTCTATTGGAATTGTGAAGAACGCTTGTGCGATATCAATCACAGCGTACCATTGTCCACTGTGACTTTGAATCTGCTCCACAATTGTAATGGTGTCTGGGACAGCTGCCGTCAAGGGAGGTGTTTGTTTATTCAATTCCCTGTAATCGACAGTCATCCTCCAAGACCCATCACTCTTCTTCACAGGCCATACCGGATTGTTCCATGCTGTGGTTGCAGGCCTCACAACCCCAGCATCGACCAAATCCTTAATGGTTTCTCCTATTTCCTTGTGACCTCCAGGAATTCTGTATTGCTTCATAGCAACCAGTTTTCCTGCAGGAGGGATGTGTACGGGTGGCATTTTGACCTTTCCCACCGTAACTGGACAAGCTTTTATCCCTATTTTCCTTACGCCAAAGGCAAACTTACCATCTTCGAGGTGTAGTGTCAATCCTTTCAGAATATCTATGCCAATGATATATTCCGGAATAGGTACTACTAACACCGTGTATTTACGTAAGGGCAAATTGCCCAATTTCAAAGTTACCTGTGTCTGTACTCCCTCAGTAACTTTTCCTCCCAATCCTGAAATATTAACTTTTGGACCTTTAAACTTTTTGGGATTTCCATAAATCAGAGTAGCCTCCGCCCCTGTATCTACTAAAGCTGGGACCCTTTGGACATTACCCCCTTTCCAATGTATGGCTAGCGGGACGTAGGGTCTGTCATCCCGCCTAACCCAGACAGGGGCTTGGCTTGCTACCTATGCGGAATCAGAATCTGATTCCTCCAGGAGCGGAGCAGATGGCTTCATATGGTCCTGCACTTGGCTAGCTACCATTGCAGCCATCTCCTTCCATGGATAGATCTTTTGAAAATCCTCCCATTCTAATTTCTTAGGCTCTGAATTAGTGACCTGCTTCTCTCTCTTTTTAGAAGTTTTTGGGGCCACTGAATCTTCCCTTTTATCCACCTTTTTGTTGGATAATACCTTCTGTTTATAAAGACGCCACAAATCACCTGTATCTTTTCCATCAATGGCGTCCTTGGAGACTCCAGCTTTCAGGAGAGCCTGAAACATATCTCTACGAGATACCCTTGGCACTCCTGAATCACCAGTCCCCTGGGAACTAGGATTCCTAGACCTATCACGATCTGTTCGCTTTTCCTCTCTATCCCAGTTTCCCATATCTTGCAATTCCCGCATTCTAGCCACGACCGCAGACATTGGCTCATTAGTCATGGATAGAAGTAGGGTCATCATCACGGCTTTATAAGCCGAAGGTGCAGTCTTAATTAAACGATTTCTAACTCCTGCTGTCAGCCGAGTCTCCAAATAATCTTCCATATGCTCGATGATAATTAATGAGACCCTCATAGCTTCCTCCTTCAACCTTTCAATGCCATCCCTGATAGTGTACCAAGGTTTGTCATTGATTGGAATGTCTGCCTCTGTTGGGAATTTATTAAGAAACCCATTGGTTACTATATTAAACAGGGAAATAGCACTTTCTCCTTGATGATTAGGAAAATATTCTCTAAAATTTCTACTGATTACTGGATCTCTAGTTAGAGTAACAAATCTCATTGCATCTTTTGGATCCAACATTACCCCAGTCGCCCCGTGCTCAAATAGACGGACCAACCATGGTATGTCAGATTCCCCAGGCCTTTGCCTAAATCTACTCAGTATATCATCAACTTCTGACTGAGAAAAATCCTCTAGGGTAAGCCTGGTGCGCCTATGTGGCACCAATTCTTCTTGCACCAACAGTCTCCCATCGGCATCGTACATATAGTTTCCCTGATCGTCATACCTGGGCAACCTTTGCCCATCATGACCTACGATAGGCTGGGTATCGGGTCCATATTCAGTAGTTTCCTTCCTTCTGCTAATGGGCTGGGCACGTTTTAAAGCAGGTGGATCAATTATTGGATTGGGTGGGTCTTCCCAATCCCCCTTATGCCAGTCCTCCTCCCCCGAAGAAGATGAGGAATCCCATAAGTCTCCATCCCACTTATCTGGGTCCCAGTTCACAGAAGCAGAAGCTATAGCTTTCGATACCTTTCGCTTATCAACTTTACCTTTACGCCCCTTATATTTATTCTGAGCAACTTTTACAACAGCCTTTTCTGCAATATTCTGGTAATGTTCTATTTTTTCCTTTATCAGCCTTTGGTTACATTCCAACACCACTCTCTTTCCTTCAGATTCTACTAACTTTTGTTCCGTCTGATTAAGTTTTCTTATTAGTTGGGACTTCTTCTTATGGATATTCCTATAGGCTGAGGCCAATACCCAATTTCTCCTACCCAACTGAACTGCGTCACCTGCCTTGGCAGGGGTCTCCTCGAGTACCTTAACGACATCGAGGGGCTCTGAATCTTTTAGCTTACTATCCCATGATTCTGCAAGCCCACTATGCATCAACTCCTGAGCTAATATATCATAGGGACCCTCGGACCAGCCGGGGATGTCTATTTTCTGAACGATTTTAGTTTTATCTTTCTTGGTTCTTTTTCTAAACATATTGTTGTCTTATTGGCAAAATGCCAATTGGTGAAACTTTTTGCGCAGAGTTCCCCCTTACAGAACTCACAAAATTTTGGCAACTTGCCAATTGGTGAAACTTTGCACAGAGGTCCCCTTTACTGCGAGAAACCACCCTGCAAATTGGCACCAATTTCCCAAGTCCTGTCTCAAAGTTACAGAACTCCGAAAGTTTTGGCAACGTGCCAATTTGGTGAAACTCTGCACAGAGTTCCCCTTTACAAAATTTTGGCAACGTGCCAATCTGGTGAAACTTTGCACAGAGGTCCCCTTTACGGCGAGGCACCACCCTGCAAACTGGCACCGATTTCCCGAGTCCTGCCTCAAAGTTACAGAACTCTGAAAATTTTGGCAACGTGCCAATTGGTGAAATTTTGCACAGCGGTCCCCTTTACTGCTAGACACCACCGTGCAAACTGGCACCAATCTCCCAAGTCCTGCTTCAAAGTTACAGAACTTATAATATTTTGGCAGTATGCCAATGGGTTCAACAAGGACTACTTACTGCAACTATCAATTTGTATTTACTATTATTACTCTATCACCTATCAAAGCAAAGTTATAACCATTTGAACCCCTTGGCAATGGGCCAAAAATCTAATATGGCGACAGCAACCCCCCCGTGCACTGAGAAGCACTGTCACAATACCAAATTATACAGTAATATAACCTTACCAAAGACAACAATATCCTGCCAGACTACGCCAATTTATGTCTTACCTGCTCAAGATTTTGGCAATTTTTTAACCTCATTAACATACCCGTTAAGCACACAGTCTGAGGTAAGACAAATATAAAACACAAGTTTATTTACTCTTTAGTATATGTAAGTAAAATAGTTAATTAACATATAGGCATTGAGATCACATGGGTAACAAAAATAAGCATCAATACGTCACCGGATATTGTAGCATCACTCCGCAATCGGGGGATCTCCAGGTACGATTGTCAAGAGGATCCGGGAGTACGCCGGTACGTCTAACGGCCACAAGATGAGTCCCGACTCTTCCCTGAAGATCACTGCTATTTATGCCGTTCTTACACTACGTGGCATATCTGCTTCTGCGCAGTTATGGGTATATACGTCATTCTAATATGGCTATTCAGGTTCTAGACATGCGTAGTAGATGATTGGCAACACAATATATTGAATATTTTGTCCATGAAGTTATCACATCTGTGTTATATTATGAGTCATTCTTGCTGTCTTACCATATATGTCGATAATATTCTGCATTGAGCAGAATATTCAGACAGGTCATTAGTTCATTGAAGTTCTGGTTAACTCATACGGCAACTAGTTATTTGATTACACAATCATCCAGTTCAATCGTATCCCATACGTGTCACATCTACCCAGATGGTGAGCGGCGATGCTGCAATCATTAGCGTTACCATCCCGCTGCTATGCCTGCTGAGAAGTTCGCTGCAAGGCATAAAGGCCGACGCTTTGCGGTTGGAACAGGAGATGGGGGGTGACAGTATGTTGCTCATAGCCAGACCACCCTCATGTCTATATCTCAGAGCCTTTTGGAGGAGGGGGAGGAGCGGGAGGAGGAGGAGGGGGAAGAGACAGCTGGGCACTTTGCAGAGGGTAGCCTCTCATCTGATCAGCATGTATGGGCTGAGGAGGAGGAGGAGGAGGATCCTGAAAGTCATCTTCTTAGTGAGGACAGCCATGTCTTGCGTACTGGTACCCTGGCACACATGGCTGACTTCATGTTAGGCTGCCTTTCTCGTGACCCTCGCGTTACACGCATTCTGGCCAACACGGATTTCTGGGTGTACACCCTTTTCGACCCACGGTATAAGGAGAACCTTCCCACTCTCATTCCCAAAGAGGAAAGGGGTATGAGAGTGATGCAATACCACAGGGCCCAGGTGGAAAAAGTGATGCTAAACTTCCCATCTGAAAGTGCTAGCGGCAGAAGGGGCATTTCCGAGGGCCAAGTAGCAGGGGAGGCGCGGAGATCAGGCAGCATGTACAGCGCAGGCAGGGGAACACTCTCCAAGGCTTTTGCCAGCTTTATGTTTCCCCAGCAAGACTGTGTCACCACTCCCTAGTCAAGGCTGAGTCTGAGGGAGCACTGTAAAAAGATGGTGAGGGAGTACGTAGCCGATCGTACGAACATCCTCCATGATGTCTCTGCTCCATACAACTATTGGGTGTCAAAGCTGGACACGTGGCACGAACTTGCACTGTACACCCTGGAGGTGTTAGCTTGCCCTGCCGCTAGCGTCTTGTCAGAGAAGGTGTTTAGTGCAGCTGGGGAAATCATCACGGATAAGCGTACCTGCCTGTCAGCTATCAGTGCTGACAGGCTTACACTCATAAAGATGAACAAAGGCTGTATTTCCCCAGACTTCTCTTCTCCACCGGCGGAAAGCAGCGGTACTTAAAGATACTTTTTGCTGCAACTGGATAAATAAGCATTCTCTAACACCGGAAATAAAGGGGGAATAACCTTTGTCAATCATTCTCTGATGTAAGTCCTCTTACTCCTCCTCCTGAAACAACATGTCATCACGCTGAACTGCCAATTTTTCCGCAGCCCAAAAGGCTCTGCGTACAATTATTTTACAATTTTTGAAAGTTTCAAAAGCATTGATTGATACTTTACCAGAAACCAATTGTTTCACTGAGCTGCCTCCAGGCTCGGTTGCAAATTAAGCAAACGCAAGCTTCATCTTTAAAAAATATTTCTGGGTTTCACTTGCCGTCTCTGCTGATAAATTTTTCAGAGGTACACTTGTACTCTTGGAACACTCATTTTTCTTGCCCTGCCTATACTGTTATCTAACTAATTTTTCAGGACTTCGTCTACACTAATGGTACACCAATGTTTCAGGAGTTCGCCTATACTCTTGCTACAGGAATGTTACAGGGGTCTGCCTATACTTCTGCTACAGAAATGTTACAGGGGTCTACCTAAACTTCTGCTACAAAAATGTTACTGGGGTCTGCCTATACTGTTACTACTGAAATGTTACTGAGGTCTGCTTATACTTCTGCTACAGAAATGTAACTGGGGTCTGCCTATACTTCTACTACAGAAATGGTACTGTGGTCTGCCTATACTGCTGCTACAGAGATGTTACAGGGGTCTGCCTTTACTGCTGCTACAGAAATGTTACAGGGGTCTGCCTATACTGCTGCTACAGAAATGTTACTGGGGTCTGCCTATACTGCTACTACTGAAATGTTACTGGGGTCTGCTTATACTTCTGCTACAGAAATGTTACTGGAATCTGCCTATAGTGCTGCTACAGAAATGTTACTGGGGTCTGCCTATACTTCTACTACAGAAATGTTACTTGGGTCTGCCTATACTGCTGCTACAGAAATGTTACTGGGGTCTTCCTATACTTCTACTACTGAAATGTTACTGGGGTCTGTCTATACTGCTGCTACAGAAATGTTACAGGGGTCTGCCTATACTTCTACTACAGAAATGGTACTGGGGTCTGCCTATACTGCTGCTACAGAAATGTTACAGGGGTCTGCCTATACTGCTGCTACAGAAATGTTACAGGGGTCTGCCTATACTGCTGCTACAGAAATGTTACAGGGGTCTGCCTAAACTGCTGCTACAGAAATGTTACTGGGGTCTGCCTATACTTCTGCTACAGAAATCTTACAGGGGTTCGCCTATACTTCTGCTACATAAATGGTACTGGGGTCTGCCTATACTTCTACTACAGAAATGGTACTGGGGTCTGCCTACAGTGCTGCTACATAAAAGTTACTGTGGTCTGCCTATACTGCTGCTACAGAAATGTTACAGTGGTCTGCCTATACTACTGCTACGTAAATGTTACAGGAGTCTGCCTATACTGCTGCTACAGAAATGGTTACTGGGGTCTACCTGTACTACTACAGAAACAGTACAGGGGTCTGCTTATACTTCAGCTACATAAATGGTACTGGGGTCTGCCTATACTGTTACTACTACTGAAATGTTACTGGGGTCTGCCTATACTTCTACTACAGAAATGTTACAGGGGTCTGCCTATACTTCTGCTACAGAAATGTTACAGGGGTCCGCCTGTACTTGTGCTACAGAAATGTTACTCAGGTCTGTTTATACCTTTGCTATAGATATGTTACAGGGGTCTGTCTATAGTAAGGGTGCACTAAGTTTTCCCATCGCGGTGTTTTACCTATCTGGCACAAATAATACAGTGACTAGCTAGGCCAGAATTGTGGGCCGAGGCCAAGTTGCTTGGCGGGGTGAAACTCTCCCATGGTTGGGCACTCTGATTTCTTCCTGTGTAATTCCATCTTTGTGCACTTACAGCATAGGCGAGCCCAAGGAACTCAAACACTTTCCTTTGCAGTGTTGAACTATCTGTGTTGCGACACATGGATTTCCCATTGTTATGTAACTCAGGCACCTTGGGTCACACAAGGTGGAGTCTTGGAACCGAGCCTGACCCTGGGCCCGCAAACGTGCTTCCCACACAGACTATAGTGGGTCCTGGTCATGGTTTCTTGGCCTTGTTATGCCACCTCCTCCTCCTGCTTGGGGTCAGGGGATCAGCACTGGACAACATGTATTTTCTCTCGTTTTACCACAGTTATCTGAGAAACTCGTGTGGGCCAAAGAAGAGGAGCGGTACTGCATTAATGAGACGTTCACAGCTGTACTAGCATCGGAGTCCGCTCTATACCCGCGATTGCTAAGGGTGTGGGCAGAGGCCTATGTCCTCGACGCAGTGAAAGTCTGCCATGTTTGGGCACTGTGATTTCTTTAGGTTTAACCCCTTACTGACGGAGCTTTTTTGCTTTTTTCCATTTTTGTTTTTCCTACTCCCTTTTAAAAAATCGTAGCTCCTTAATTTATCCATCAACGTCGCTGTATGAGGGCTTGTTTTTTGTGGGATGAGTTGTATTTTTCAATGGCACTATTTATTGTACCATATAATTTACTGAAAAACTTTTAAAAAATTCTTAGCGGAGAGAAATGGAAAAAAAATGACATTCCACCATCTTTTGGTGCGTCCTGTTTCTACAGCACACAAATTGCAACAAAAACGACCTGATATTTTTATTCTATGGGTCAGTACGATTGCTACGATACCAAACTTGTACAGTATTTTTTTTGCTGTAGTACTTTTATTTTTTTTTTTAAGATATTTAATTTTTTTCAAATATTTTCTGTGATCATTTTGTGCGCACAATACCTTTTTTATTTTTTCGTCGACGTAGTTGAGCAAGGGCTCATTTTTTGCGGGATGTCCTGAAGTTTCCGATAGTATCAATTTGAAATACATACGACTTTTTGATCACTTTTTATTGCGTTTTTTTGGGGAGACAGGGTAACTAAAAAAGTTCATTTCTGGCGTTCTTTATTTTTTTTTTTCACACAATGTTCATCGTGCGGGAAAAATAATGCACTATTTTGATAGATCGGACTTTTACGGACGCGGCGATATCAAATACATATTTTTTTTTATGATTTTGATTTTTTAATAATGGATATGGCAAAAGGGGGGTGATTTAAACTTTTATAACTTTTTTTTTTTTAACAATTAAAAAAACTTTATCGATCTTTTTTTTTAACTTTACTTTGAAGTCCCTGGGGGACTTTAAAGGAGATGTCCCGAGGCAGCAAGTGGGTCTATACACTTCTGTATGGCCATATTAATGCACTTTGTAATGTACATTGTGCATTAATTATGAGCCATACAGAAGTTATAAAAAGTTTTTTACTTACCTGCTCCGTTGCTAGCGTCCTCGTCTCCATGGTGCCGACTAATTTTTGGCCTCCGATGGCCAAATTAGCCGCGCTTGCGCAGTCCGGGTCTTCAGCAGTCTTCTATGGAGCCGCTCGTGCCAGAGAGCGGCTCCGTGTAGCTCCGCCCCGTCACGTGCCGATTCCAGCCAATCAGGAGGCTGGAATCGGCAGTGGACCGCACAGAAGAGCTGCGGTCCACGAAGACGGAGGATCCCGGCGGCCATCTTCAGCAGGTGAGTATGAAGACGCCGGACCGCCGGGATTCAGGTAAGCGCTGTGCGGGTGGTTTTTTTAACCCCTGCATCGGGGTTGTCTCGCGCCGAACGGGGGGGGGGGGGGGGGGTTAAAAAAAAAAAAACCCGTTTCGGCGCGGGACAACCCCTTTAACATGCGATGCTTTGATCGCTTCTGCAGTATGACGTAATGCTATAGCATTACGTCATACTGCTTTTTTACAGGCAGTCTATGAAGCCACCCTGTGTGGATGGCTTGATAGGCAGTCTGCTAAGGCAGCCCTGGGGCCATTCATTAGGCCCCCGGCTGCCGTGACACCTACACGGCTCCCCCGATCTCACCGTAGGGGGGCCGTGCGGGACCCCCGAACAGCGTTCGGGGGATTTAAGTGCCGCTGTCTGAATTGACAGCGGCATTTAAAGGGTTAAAAGCCGCGATCGGCCGAGCGCAGCTATTGCCCGCGGGTGTCAGCTGTAATAAACAGCTGATGCCCGCGCTGTATGGAGGGAGATAGCGGCGCTACCTCCCTCCATACACTTCCTGCTACAGCAGGACGTAGTTTCCCGATGGGGCGGTCGTTAAGGGGTTAATAGTGTCTTTGGGTTCCTTGGACTCACCTATGCTGTGGGTGTACACAGACTTCCCATAGCGGTGATTTACCTGTCTGGCACAAAGTCATTGACGGACTTGGGTAAGGTGCAGAGTCTAGATGGCTTTCCCCTTGCGTTGCCGATGAGGTATCGGACACCCAAACAGAATGACTAGTGTGTGAACACATGGATTCCCCATTGCTATGTCACTCGTGGCACTTTGGGCCAAACAAGGTGTTTGCTGGGACCAAGCCTGACCAAGGGCCCGCTCACATACTTCCCACACAGGCTACTGCGGGTCCTGGTCATGGGGGAACTGCAACTGCGCCAGGTTGTGCATGTGGAACTTGTTCCAGGTTAATCCAGTCTTTGGAGCCGTGAAAGAAAACGTAACTGATTTAATGAGACCTTCACAGGTGTACTAGCATCAGAGTCCGCTTCATGCCCGCGTTTGCTGAGGGTGTGGGCTGAGGCAGAGAAGAACGATGTTAGCCCATTGAATTCAATGGAGCCGGCAATACAGCCGGCTCCATTGAAAGCAATAGGCTGCCAGCGAGCGCGGGATGAATTTTTGGGAAGGGCTTAAAAATATAAGCCCTTACCTGAAAAAGAAAGATTTTAGTGTAAAAAAGAATAAAAATGCAGGCATTCTCTTCAATGGAGCCGCTGCTGCTGCCGGCGACTCCATTGAAGACAATGGTCCGCTGGTACACCTGAATTCTTTTTCAGGGAAGGGCTTTACATATAAGCCATTCCTTGGAAATGAATTAAAAGCGATTTAAAAAACAAAAAAAATAGATACTCACCTCCCTTCAGCTGCCGGGGCACAGCTGCGTCTTCTCCTGCTGTCCCCTGCACTGTGGTGCTGAACTGCTGTCATTCAGCTGAGAGCTGCGCTGAGCCAATCAGAGACAACACTCACTCACCCATTCATGAATTCATGAATGGGTGTGAGTGAGATCTGCCTCTGATTGGCTCAGCGCTGAGCCAATCAGGGGCATGTTTGACTCACACCCCCTTCACACCCACTGCAGGCCAGCCGCGCTGAACTCCGTCTCCCGGGACAAGGTGAGTATATATATATTTTTTTTATTTTTACACATTTCTGGATGAATTGCAGGGAAGGGCTTATATATTTAAGCCCTTCCCGACAATTCATCCCGCGATCGCCGGCAGCCCATTGCTGTATTGCCGGCTCCATTGAATTCAATGGGCTAACATCATTCTGCCAGGACAAGGTGAGTATATATTTTTTTTATTTTTACACATTTCTGGATGAATTGCAGGGAAGGGCTTATATATTTAAGCCCTTCCCGACAATTCATCCCGCGATCGCCGGCAGCCCATTGCTTTCAATGGAGCCGACTGTATTGCCGGCTCCATTGAATTCAATGGTCAGTGCTCGTTTAATCGAGACGAGTACCGCGTGGTGCTCGTCTCGAGTAACAAGCATCTCGAGCACCCTAATACTCGAACGAGCATCAAGCTCGGACGAGTATGCTCGCTCATCTCTAACCAAAACTAATTTAATGAGACGTTCACAGCTGTACTAGCATCGAAGTCCGCTTTATGCCCACGATTGCTGAGGGTGTGTGCCGAGGTCCTTGGCGGGGTGAAACTTTACCATGTTCGGGCGCTGTGATTTCCTTATGCGTAATACCATCATTAAGTTCCTGGGGCTCGCCTATGCTGTGGGTGCACAAAGACTTCCCATTGCGGTGTTTTACCTGTCTGACACAAACCCAGTGACTGACTAGGGTAGAAATGTAGGCCGAGGCCCTTCGCAGGGTGAAACTCTGCCATGCGTGGGCACTCTAATTTCCTCATCTGTAATACCATGCTTGAGTTTCTTGGGCTCGCCTATGCTGTGAGTGCACAATGACTTCCCATTGCGTTGCTTTACCTGCCTAGCACAAATACACTGACTGACTAGGGTAGAAATGTGGGCTGAGGTCCTTGGCAGGGTGAAACTCTGCCATGTTTGGGCGCTCTGAATTCTTCTTGTGTAATGCCATCTTTGTGCACTGACAGCATAAGCAAGCCCAAGGAAATCAAAGACTTTCCATTGCGGTGTTGAGCTAACACCTACATTGAATGCATTGTGTGGGGACACATAGATTTCCCATTGCTATGCAACTCGCGGCACCTTGGGTCACACAAGATGCAGGCTGGGACCGAGCCTGACCCTGGGCCTGCTCATGTGCTTCCCACACAGAATATTGCTGCATTGTGGAGATGTGTGAAGTGATGGCACCTAAGTCCCCTTTATGCCAGCATTTGCAGCTCCTGACTATTTTGCAACGGACGTGGCACAGGATTGGAATGATTATCGTACATCAATTTATCATCGATTCTCAACAGCATTGTGGGCTATCGTCCCCCTTTCGAAGAGGGTCGCTGCCTGGCCCTGCCAACCCTCTGCAGTGTGTGCCTCCAGTTCCTCCTCATCGCAGATGCACTTGGAAATAGACATAAGGGTGGTGTGGCTATGAAGCAAGCGTGTGGCATGAGGGCAACTGAACGCTGTGCAGGGACACTTTTGTGTGCGCTGTGGACGAAGGGTCGTGCGGGGGGTTGGGCAGCATGTAAACCAGGAGAAGAGGCAGCGGTGTGACCCGCATGCAGTGATTGTGCTTGGTTGCAGGTAGTGTGGTGCTTAGCTAAGGTGTGCCTTGCTAATGAGGGTTTGTTTGAAGTAAAAATTGTTAGGGGGGGCAGACTCTTGCCCCTATTGTGGCTTAATAGTGGGACCTGGGAGCCTGAGATGCAGCCCTGCATTCTGCCCCTGCCCTCCACTATCCGTTTCTGTGGTGTTTCTATGACTTTCGGATTCTTTCCAGAGTTTCACAAGTGAAAATCTAAGCGGAGCATCGGTCATATACAAAAATGCTCGAGTCCCCCATTGATTTCAATGGGGTTCGTTACTCGAAACGAACTCTCGAGCATCGCGAAAAGTTCGACTCGAGCAACGAGCACCCAAGCATTTTGGTGGTTGCTCATCTCTAGGGACAGGTTGTATATAGATTACATGTGGGAGTATCAGGATATTAGGTCAGAGATGTATGGTGGGACAGTTTTTATATAGATTACATGTGGGGTTTTCAGGATATTAGGTCAGAGATGTATGGAGGGACAGATTGTATATAGATTACATGTGGGGGTATCAGGATATTAGGTCAGAGATGTATGGAGGGACATTTTTTTATATAGATTACATGTGCTGGCATCAGGATATTAGGTCAGAGATGTATGGAGGGACAGGTTGTATATAGATTACATGTGGGGAGGTATCAGGATATTAGGTCAGCGATGTATGGAGGGACAGGTTGTATATAGATTACACGTGGGGGTATCAGGATATTAGGTCAGAGATGTATGGGGGGACAGGTTGTATAGAGATTACATGTGGGGGTATCAGGATATTAGGTCAGAGATGTATGGAGGGGACAGGTTGTATATAGATTACATGTGTGGGTATCAGGATTTTAGGTCAGAGATGTATGGAGGGACAGGTTGTATATAGATTACATGTGTGGGTATCAGGATTTTAGGTCAGAGATGTATGGAGGGGACAGGTTGTATATAGATTACATGTGGGGGTATTTAGGATATTAGGTTAGAGATATATGGAGGGAATGGTTGTATATAGATTACATGTGGGGGGGTATCAGGATATTAGGTCAGAGATGTATGGAGGGGACAGGTTGTATATAGATTACATGTGTGGGTATCAGGATTTTAGGTCAGAGATGTATGGAGGGGACAGGTTGTATATAGATTACATGTGGGGGTATTTAAGATATTAGGTTAGAGATATATGGAGGGAATGGTTGTATATAGATTACATGTGGGGGGTATCAGGATATTAGGTCAGAGATGTATGGTGGGACAGTTTTTATATAGATTACATGTGGGGTTTTCAGGATATTAGGTCAGAGATGTATGGAGGGACAGATTGTATATAGATTACATGTGGGGGTATCAGGATATTAGGTCAGAGATGTATGGAGGGACATTTTTTTATAATGATTACATGTGCTGGCATCAGGATATTAGGTCAGAGATGTATGGAGGGACAGGTTGTATATAGATTACATGTGGGGAGGTATCAGGATATTAGGTCAGCGATGTATGGAGGGACAGGTTGTATATAGATTACACGTGGGGGTATCAGGATATTAGGTCAGAGATATATGGAGGGGACAGGTTGTATATAGATTACATGTGGGGGTATCAGGATATTAGGTCAGAGATGTATGGGGGGACAGGTTGTATAGAGATTACATGTGGGGGTATCAGGATATTAGGTCAGAGATGTATGGAGGGGACAGGTTGTATATAGATTACATGTGTGGGTATCAGGATTTTAGGTCAGAGATGTATGGAGGGACAGGTTGTATATAGATTACATGTGTGGGTATCAGGATTTTAGGTCAGAGATATATGGAGGGGACAGGTTGTATATAGATTACATGTGGGGGTATTTAGGATATTAGGTTAGAGATATATGGAGGGAATGGTTGTATATAGATTACATGTGGGGGGTATCAGGATATTAGGTCAGAGATGTATGGAGGGGACAGGTTGTATATAGATTACATGTGTGGGTATCAGGATTTTAGGTCAGAGATGTATGGAGGGACAGGTTGTATATAGATTACATGTGGGGGTATCAGGATATTAGGTCAGAGATGTATGGAGGGGACAGGTTGTATATAGATTACATGTGGGGGTATTTAGGATATTAGGTTAGAGATATATGGAGGGAATGGTTGTATATAGATTACATGTGGGGGGGTATCAGGATATTAGGTCAGAGATGTATGGAGGGGACAGGTTGTATATAGATTACATGTGTGGGTATCAGGATTTTAGGTCAGAGATGTATGGAGGGGACAGGTTGTATATAGATTACATGTGGGGGTATTTAGGATATTAGGTTAGAGATATATGGAGGGAATGGTTGTATATAGATTACATGTGGGGGGTATCAGGATATTAGGTCAGAGATGTATGGTGGGACAGTTTTTAAATAGATTACATGTGGGGTTTTCAGGATATTAGGTCAGAGATGTATGGAGGGACAGATTGTATATAGATTACATGTGGGGGTATCAGGATATTAGGTCAGAGATGTATGGAGGGACATTTTTTTATATAGATTACATGTGCTGGCATCAGGATATTAGGTCAGAGATGTATGGAGGGACAGGTTGTATATAGATTACATGTGGGGAGGTATCAGGATATTAGGTCAGAGATGTATGGAGGGGACAGGTTGTATATAGATTACATGTGGGGGTATCAGGATTTTAGGTCAGAGATGTATGGAGGGACAGGTTGTATATAGATTACATGTGTGGGTATCAGGATTTTAGGTCAGAGATGTATGGAGGGGACAGGTTGTATATAGATTACATGTGGGGGTATTTAGGATATTAGGTTAGAGATATATGGAGGGAATGGTTGTATATAGATTACATGTGGGGGGTATCAGGATATTAGGTCAGAGATGTATGGAGGGGACAGGTTGTATATAGATTACATGTGTGGGTATCAGGATTTTAGGTCAGAGGTGTATGGAGGGACAGGTTGTATATAGATTACATGTGGGGGTATCAGGATATTAGGTCAGAGATGTATGGAGGGGACAGGTTGTATATAGATTACATGTGGGGGTATTTAGGATATTAGGTTAGAGATATATGGAGGGAATGGTTGTATATAGATTACATGTGGGGGGGTATCAGGATATTAGGTCAGAGATGTATGGAGGGGACAGGTTGTATATAGATTACATTTGGGAGGTATCAGGATATTAGGTCAGAGATGTATGGAGGGGACAGGTTGTATATAGATTACATGTGGGGGTATTTAGGATATTAGGTTAGAGATATATGGAGGGAATGGTTGTATATAGATTACATGTGGGGGGTATCAGGATATTAGGTCAGAGATGTATGGAGGGGACAGGTTGTATATAGATTACATGTGTGGGTATCAGGATTTTAGGTCAGAGATGTATGGAGGAACAGGTTGTATATAGATTACATGTGGGGGTATCAGGATATTAGGTCAGAGATGTATGGAGGGGACAGGTTGTATATAGATTACATGTGTGGGTATCAGGATTTTAGGTCAGAGATGTATGGAGGGACAGGTTGTATATAGATTACATGTGGGGGTATCAGGATATTAGGTCAGAGATGTATGGAGGGGACAGGTTGTATATAGATTACATGTGGGGGGTATCAGGATATTAGGTAAGAAATGCATGGAAGGAAAGTTTGTATGTAGATTATATGTGGTGGTATCAGGATATACGATCAGAGATGTACAGAGGGGCAGGTTGTATATAGATCACATGTCGGCGGTATAAGGATATTAGGGCAGAGTTGCATGCAGGGGACCGGTTGTATATATATTATATGTGGGGGGTATCAGGATATTAGGTCAGAGATGTACAGAGGGGCAGGTTGTATATAGATTACATGTCGGCTGTGTAAGGATATTAGGGCAGAGTTGCATGCAGGGGACAGGTTGTATATATATTATATGTGGGGGGTATCAGGATATTATGTCAAAGATGTATGGAGGGACAGGTTGTATATAGATTACATGTGGGGATATCAGGATATTAGGTCAGAGATGTATGGAGGGACAGGTTGTATATAGATTACATGTGGGCGGTATCAGGGTATTAGGTCAGAGGTGAATAGAGGGACAGGTTGTATATAGATTAAATCTCGGCGGTATCAGGATATTAGGGCAGAGATGTATGGAGGGGACAGGTTGTATATATATTAACCCCTTAGTGAAGGAGCTTTTTTGCTTTTTTCCATTTTTGTTTTTTCCTACTCCCTTTTAAAAAATCGTAGCTCCTAAATTTATCCATCAACGTCGCTGCATGAGGGCTTGTTTTTTGCGGGATGAGTTGTGTTTTTCAATGGCACTATTTATTCTATCATATAATTTACTGAAAAACTTTTAAAAAATTCTTAGCGGAGAGAAATGGAAAAAAAACGACATTCCACCATCTTTTGGTGCGTCCTATTTCTACAGCACACAAATTGCAACAAAAACGACCTGATATTTTTATTCTATTGGTCAGTACGATTGCTACGATACCAAACTTGTATAGTATTTTTTTTGCTGTAGTACTTTTATTTTTTTTTTTAAGATATTTAATTTTTTTCAATTATTTTCTGAGGTCATTTTGTGCGCGCAATACCTTTTTTATTTTTTTGTCGATGTAATTGAGCGGGTGCTCATTTTTTGCGGGATGTTCTGTAGTTTCTGTTAGTACCAATTTGGAGTACATACGACTTTTTGATCACTTTTTATTGCGTTTTTTCTGGGAGACAGGGTAACTAAAAAAGTGTATTTCTGGCGTTCTTTATTTTTTTTTCAGACGCCGTTCACCGTGCAGGAAAAATAATGCAATACTTTGATAGATCGGACTTTTACGGACGCGGCAATATCAAATACATATTTTTATTTTATGATTTTGATTTTTTAATAATGGATATGGCAAAAGGGGGGTGATTTAAACTTTTAGAACTTTTTTTTTTTTTAACAATTAAAAAAACTTTATTGATTATTTTTTTTACATTACTTTGAAGTACCCCTGGGGGACTTTAACATGCGATGCTTTGATCGCTCCTGCAGTATGACGTAATGCTATAGCATACTGCTTTTTTACAGGCAGTCTTTCAAGCCACCCTGTGTGGATGGCTTGATAGGCAGTCTGCTAAAGCAGCCCTGGGGCCATTCATTAAGCCCCCGGCTGCCATGACACCTGCACGGCTCCCCCGATCTCAGCGCGGGGGGGGCCGTGCGGGACCCCCGAACAGCGTTCGGGAGATTTAAATGCCGCTGTCAGAATTGACAGCGACATTTAAAGGGTTAATAGCCGCGATCGGCCGAGCGCAGCTATTGCCCGCGGGTGTCAGCTGTAATAAACAGCTGATGCCCGCGCTGTATGGAGGGAGATAGCGCCGCTACCTCCCTCCATACACGTCCTGCTACAGCAGGACGTAGTTTCCCGATGGGGCGGTCGTAAAGGGGTTAAATGTGGATGGTATCAGGATATTAGGTCAGAGATGTATGGAGGGACAGGTTGTATATAGATTACATGTGGGGGGTATCAGGATATTTGGTCAGAGATGTATGGAGGGACAGGTTGTATATAGATTACATGTGGGGGTATCAGGATATTAGGTCAGAGATGTATAGAGGGACAGGTTGTATATAGATTACATGTGGGGGGTATCAGGATATTAGGTCAGAGATGTATGGGGGACAGGTTGTATATAGATTACATGTGGGGGTACCAGGATATTAGGTCAGAGATGTATAGAGGGACAGGTTGTATATAGATTACATGTGGGGGTACCAGGATATTAGGTCAGAGATGTATAGAGGGACAGGTTGTATATAGATTACATGTGTTGGGTATTAGAATATTTGGTCAGAGATGTATTGAGGTGACAGGTTGTATTTCTATTATATGTAGGGGTATCAAGATATTAGGTCAGAGATGAAAAGAGGGGACAGTTTGTATATAGATCACATGTGGGGGGTATAAAGATATTAGGTCAGAAATCTATGGAGGGAATGGTTGTATATAGATTACATGTAGGGGGTATCAGGATATTAGGTAAGAAATGCATGGAAGGACAGTTTGTATGTAGATTATATGTGGCGGTATCAGGATATTAGGTCAGAGGTGTATAGAGGGGCAGGTTGTATATAGATTACATGTGGGGGTATTATGATATTAGGTCAGAGATGTATGGAGGGACAGGTTGTAAATATATTATATGTGGCGGGTATCAAGATATTAGGTCATAGATGTATTGAAGGTACAGGTTGAATATAGATTACATGTGGGGGTATCAGGATATTAGGTCAGAGTTGTATAGAATGGACAGATTGTATATACATTACATGTGGGGGGTATCAAGATATTAGGTCATAGATGTATGGAAGGTACAGGTTGAATATAGATTACATGTGGGGGTATCAGGATATTAGGTCAGAGTTGTATAGAATGGACAGATTGTATATACATTACATGTGGGGGGTATCAAGATATTAGGTCAGAGATTCATGGATGGATAGGTTGTACATGGATTACATGTCAGCGGTATCAGAATATTAGGACAGAGTTGTATAAAGTGGACAGATTGTATATAGATTACATGTGTGGGGTATTAGTATATTAGGTCAGAGATTTATTGAGGGGACAGGTTGTATATATATATATATATACTAGCTGATATACCCGGCTTCGCCCGAGTTCATTTGGTACTGCTGTTTATCTGGTGTTCACACGGAAAATCTTATGAAGTCGTGGTTACTTTAGAGATACCCAGGAAACACCACGTGGAGGTAACCATACGACGTTTCCTTTATATACAACTGGCTTACCCGTCGCACGTTGCTGCGAAGACAGACAGACATACATTCATTCGTTTTTATATATCTAGATAACAACCAATCACAGCGCAGCTTTCATGTTACCTCAGTGGTATAATATATAACAACCAATCACAGCACAGCTTTCATGTTACCTCAGTGGTATAATATATAACAACCAAACACAGCGCAGCTTTCATGTTAACTTAGCAGTATAAAATATAACAACCAATCACAGCGCAGCTTTCATGTTACCTCAGCAGTAAGAGAGATAACAACCAATCACAGCGCAACTTTTATTCTGCCTCAGCAATATAAAAAATAGCAACCAATCACAGCACAGCTTTCATTTTACCTCAGCATTCTCAATATCCAGCAATTGTTTTGCGAAACGTTCGGCGGATGCATCATTTTGTAGTTGAACACTCATCCCGTTGCTCGTAATGCCTTTTGCTTTTGTGCTTGAGATGGAAATCAAATGATCTTTGTCTGGGGGGCATAACTGTCGACGACGCTCGCACGCGCGGCACCTATCGTAGGATAGTTGTACTATGCCTATAATCTTCCCAGGAGTGTACTCAGCAACTTCCCAAAGTCTCATGGCAATTGGATGAATGGTGTAGTAATGCATAAAGGACAGACAGACAGACATACATTCATTTATATATATATAGATGATATCAGGAAGTGAGAGAATTAGATTCCGTACGTAAAATTTGGACGCTAATTCTTTGGCGCATAGAATTGAATAATCGAGTTGGGACCCATTAGCGTTTCCTATTTATGACATATTCAATGCCCGTGCCAAATTTCAAGTTTCTATGTGAGAAAATGACATTCCGTACGTAAAATTTGGATGCTAATTCTTTTGCACATAGAATTGAATAATGGAGCTGGGACCCATTAGCTTTTCCTATTTATGACTGATTCAATGCCCGTGCCAAATTTCAAGTTTCTATGTGAGAAAATGACATTCCGTACGTAAAATTTGGACGCTAATTCTTTGGCGCATATAATTGAATAATCGAGTTGGGACCCATTAGCTTTTCCTATTTGTGACATAATCAATGTTCGTGCCAAATTTCAAGTTTCTATGACATTGGGAAGCGAGAAAATTAGATTCCGTACATAAAATTTGGACGCTAATTCTTTGGCGCTTAGAATTGAATAATCGAGTTGGGACCCATTAACTTTTCCTATTTATGACATAATCAATGCTCGTGCCAAATTTCAAGTTTCTTTGACATTGGGAAGCGAGAAAATTAGATTCCGTACGTAAAATTTGGGCGCTAATTCTTTGGCGCTTACAATTGAATAATCGATTTGGGACCCATTAACTTTTCCTATTTATGACATAATCAATGCTTGTGCCAAATTTCAAGTTTCCATGACATTGGGAAGCGAGAAAATTAGATTCCGTACGTAAAATTTTGACACTAATTCTTTTGCGCATAGAAATAAATAATGGAGTTGGGACCCATTAGCTTTTCCTATTTATGGCATAATCAATGCCCGTGCCAAATTTCAAGTTTCTATGTGAGAAAATGATATTCCGTATGTAAAATTTGGACGCTAATTCTTTGGCGCATAGAATTGAATAATCGAGTTGGGACCCATTAGCTTTTCCTATTTATGACATATTCAATGCCCGTGCCAAATTTCAAGTTTCTATGTGAGAAAATGATATTCCGTAAGTAAAATTTGGACGCTAATTCTTTGGCGCATAGAATTGAATAATCGAGTTGGGACCCATTAGCTTTTCCTATTTATGACATAATCAATGCTCGTGCCAAATTTCAAGTTTCTATAACATTGGAAGCGAGAAAATTAGATTCCGTACGTAAAATTTGGACGCTAATTCTTTGGCGCTTAGAATTGAATAATCGGGTTGGGACTCATTACCTTTTCCTATTTATGACATTATCATGGCTCGTGCCAAATTTCAAGTTTCTATGACATTGGGAAGTGAGAGAATTAGATTCCGTACGTAAAATTTGGACGCTAATTCTTTGGCGCTTAAAATTGAATAATTGAGTTGGGACCCATTAATTTTTCATATTTATGACATAATCAATGCTTGTGCCAAATTTCAAGTTTCTAGGACATCGCGAAGTGAGAGAATTAGTGGCAGTGATGGAAATCAAACGATCTGATCTACGTGGGGGGGGCGCAACTGTCGACGACGCTCGCACGCGCGCCATTTATCGTAGGATAGTTTTACTATGCCTATAATCTTCCCAGGAGTGTACTCAACAACTTCCCAAAGTTTCATGGCGATCGGTGAATGGTGTAGTAGCGCATAAAGGACAGACAGACAGACAGACATTCCTTTTTATATGTATAGATGACATCAGGAAGTGATAGAATTAGATTGCATACATAAAATTTGGATGCTAATTCTTTTGCGCTTAGGATTGAATAATCGAGTTGGGGCCCATTAGCTTTTCCTATTTATGGCATAATCAATGCTCGTGCCAAATTTAAAGTTCCTATGACATTGGGAAGTGAGAGAATAAGATTCCGTACATAAAATTTGGCACTAATTCTTTTGCGCTTAGAATTGAATAATTGAGTTGGGACCTATT
This sequence comes from Eleutherodactylus coqui, assembly GCF_035609145.1. Taxonomy (NCBI): domain Eukaryota; kingdom Metazoa; phylum Chordata; class Amphibia; order Anura; family Eleutherodactylidae; genus Eleutherodactylus; species Eleutherodactylus coqui. Next base: position 336,991,284 of record NC_089838.1, on the reverse strand, counting down.
AACTTTCCCTATTTATGACATAATCAATACTTGTGCCAAATTACATTGGGAAGCGAGAGAATTAGATTCCGTACATAAAACTTGGACGCTAATTCTTTTGCGCTTAGAATTGAATAATCGAGTTGGGACCTATTAACTTTTCCTATTTATGACATAATCAATGCTCGTGCCATATTTCAAGTTTCTATGACATCGCGAAGTGAGAAAATTTGATTCCGTATGTAAAATTTGGACGCTGATTCTTTTGCGCGTAGAATTGAATAATTGAGTTGGGACCCATTAGCTTTTCCTATTAATGACATAATCAATGCTCGTGCCAAATTTCAAGGTTCTATTACATTGGGAAGTGAGAGAATTAGATTCCGTACGTAAAATTTGGACGCTAATTCTTTGGCGCTTAAAATTGAATAATTGAGTTGGGACCCATTAATTTTTCATATTTATGACATAATCAATGCTTGTGCCAAATTTCAAGTTTCTAGGACATCGCGAAGTGAGAGAATTAGTGGCAGTGATGGAAATCAAACGATCTGATCTACGTGGGGGGGGCGCAACTGTCGACGACGCTCGCACGCGCGCCATTTATCGTAGGATAGTTTTACTATGCCTATAATCTTCCCAGGAGTGTACTCAACAACTTCCCAAAGTTTCATGGCGATCGGTGAATGGTGTAGTAGCGCATAAAGGACAAACACACAGACAGACAGTCACGCATACATCCATTTTTTTTATATATAGATGACATCAGGAAGTGAGAGAATTAGAATACGTACCTAATATTTGGACGCTTAATCTTTTGCGCTTAGATTTAAATAATCGAGTTGGGACCTATTAGCTTTTCCTTTTTATGACATAATCAATGCTCGTGCCAAATTTCTATGACATCGGGAAGTGAGAGAATTAGGTTCTGTACGTAAAATTTGGACGCTAATTCTTTTGCGCTTAGAATTGAATAATCGAGATAGGACCCATTACCTTTTCCTATTTATCACATAATCAATGCCCTGCCAAATTTCAAATTTCTATGACATTGGGAAGTGAGAGAATTAGATTACGTACATAAAATTTGGACGCTAATTCTTTTGTGCTAGAAATGATTAATCGAGTTGGGACCCATTAGCTTTTCCTATTTATGACATAGTCAATGCCCATGCCAAATTTCAAGTTCCTATGACATCGGTAAGTGAGAGAATTAGATTCCTTACGTAAAATTTGGACGCTATTTCTTTGGCGTTTAGAATTGAATAATCGAGTTGGGACCCATTAACTTTTCCTATTTATGACATAATCAATGCTGATGTCAAATTTCTATAACATTGTGAAGTGAGAGAATTAGATTATGTACGTAAAATTTGGCCGCTAATTCCTTTGCGCTTAGAATTGAATAATCGAGTTGGGACCCATTAGATTTTCTTATTTATGACATAATCAATGCTTGTGCCAAATTTCATGTATCTATGGCATCAGAAAGTGATAGTATTAGATTACGTACGTAAAATTTAGACGGTAAATCTTTTCCGCTTAGAATTGATTAATGGAGTTGGGACCCATTAACTTTTCCTATTTATGACAAAATCAATGCCCGTGCCAAATTTCAAGTTTGTGTGACATCGGGAAGTGAGAAAATTAGATTATGTACCTAAAATGTGGACACTAATTCTTTTGCGCCAGAATTGAATAATCAAATTGGGACTGCTTTACTTTTCCGATCTTGGAAATAATCTATGCTTGTGCCGAATTTCATGTTTCTACGAAATCGGGAAATGAGAGAATTAGATTCCGTACAAAAATTTGGACGCTAGTTCTTTTGCGCTAGAATTGAATAATTGAGTTGGGACCCATTTACTTTTCCTATTTTGGACATAATCTGTGCTTGTGCCAAATGTCATGTTTCTACGATATCGGGAAGTTGGAGAATTTTTGGCGAATCAGTCAGTCAGACAGTGAGTCAGTGAGGGCTTTCGTCTTTATATATATAGATGTAGGGCTATCAGGATATTAGGTCAGAGATGTATGGAGGGACAGGTTGTATATAAATTACATGTGGGGGGTATCAGGATATTAGGTCAGAGATGTATGGAGGGACAGGTTGTTTATAGATTACATGTGGGAGTTATTAGGATATTCGGTCAGAGATGTATGGGGGGACAGGTTGTATATAGATTACATGTTGGAGTTATTAGGATATTAGGGCAGAGATGTATGGAGGGACAGGTTGTATATAGATTACATGTGGGGTGTCAGGATATTAGGTTAGTGATGTATGGAGGGACAGATTGTATATAGATTACATATGGGGGGTATGTTGATATTAGTTCAGAGATGTATGGAGGGAATTGTTGTATATAGATTACATATGGTGGTATCAGGATATTAGGTCAGAGATGTATGGTGGGACAGGTTGTATATAGATTACATGTGGGGGGTATCAGGATATTAGGTCAGAGATGTATGGAGGGACAGGTTGTATATAGATTACATGTGGGTGTATCAGGATATTAGGTCACAGATGTATGGACGGACAGGTTGTATATAGATTACATGTGGGGGTATTATGATATTAGGTCAGAGATGTATGGGGGGACAGGTTGTATATAGATTACATGGGGGGGTATTATGATATTAGGTCAGAGATGTATGGAGGGAATTGTTGTATATAGATTGCATATGGTGGTATCAGGATATTAGGTCAGAGATGTATGGGGGGACAGGTTGTATATAGATTACATGTGGGGGTATTATGATATTGGGTCAGAGATGTATGGGGGGACAGGTTGTATATAAATTACATGTGGGTGGTATTATGATATTAGGTCAGAGATGTATGGAGTTCACAGATTGTATATAGATTACACGTGGGGGTATCGGGATATTAGGTCAGAGATGTATAGAGGGACAGGTTGTATATAGATTACATGTGGGGGTATTATGATATTAGGTCAGAGATGTATGCAGGGGACAGGTTGCATATATATATTACATGTGGTGGTATCAGGATATTAGGTCAGAGATGTATATAGGGACAGGTTGTATATAGATTACATGTGGGGGTATTATGATATTAGGTCAGAGATATATGGGGGGACAGGTTGTATATAAATTACATGTGGGTGGTATTATGATATTAGGTCAGAGATGTATGGAGTTCACAGATTGTATATAGATTACACGTGGGGGTATCAGGATATTAGGTCAGAGATGTATAGAGGGAACAGGTTGTATATAGATTACATTTGGGAACATCAGGATATTAGGTCGAGATGTATGGAGGGACAGGTTGTATATAGATTACATGTGGGGGTATCAGGATATTAGGTCGAGATGTATGAAGTGACAGGTTGTATATAAATTACATGTGACGGTATCAGGATATTAGGTCAGAGATATATGGAGGGACAGGTTGAATATAGATTACATGTGGGGTATCAGGACATTAGGTCAGAGAAGTATAGGGGGGACAGGCTGTTTACAGATTACATGTGGGGGATATTAAGATATTAGTTCAGAGATGTACAGAGGGACAGGTAGTATATAGATTACATATGGGGGATCAGGATTTTAGGTTAGAGATGTATGGAGGGACATTTTATATATAGATTACATATAGGGGGTATCAGGATATTAGGTTAGAGATGTATGGGGGGACAGGTTGTATATAAATTACATGTGGAGGTATCATGATATACATTCAGAGATGTATGAAAGGACAGGTTGTATATAGATTACATTTGGGGTAACAGGATATTAGGTCTGATGTATGGAGGGACAGGTTGTATATAGATTACATGTGACTGTATCAGGATTTGGTCAGAGATATATGGAATTGAATAGTTGTATATAGAGCACATGTGGGGGTGTCAGAATATTAGGTCAGAAATTTATGAAGTGCCAGGTTGTATATAGATTACATGTGGGGGGTATCAGGATATTAGGTCAGAGATGTATGAACGAACAGGTTGTATATAGATTATATGTGGGGGGTATCAGGATATTAGGTCAGAGATGTATGGAGGGGACAGGTTGTATAAAGAATACATGTGGGTATGTCAAGATATTAGGTCAGAGATGTATGGAGGGGACAGGTTGTATATAGATTACATGTGGGGGGTATCAAGATATTAGATCAGAGATGTATGGAGGGGACAGGTTGTATGTAGATTACATGTGGAGGTATCAGGATATTAGGTCAGAGATGTATGGTGGGGACAGGTTGTATATAGATTACATGTGGGGGTAATAGGAAATTGGGACAGAGATGAATAGAGGGGACAGTTTGTATATAGATTACATGTGGGGGTTATAAAGATATAAGGTCAGAGATGTATGGAGGGACAGGTTGTATATAGATTACATGTGGGGGGTATCAGGATATTAGGTCAGAGATGTATGAACGAACAGGTTGTATATAGATTATATGTGGGGGGTATCAGGATATTAGGTCAGAGATGTATGGAGGGGACAGGTTGTATAAAGAATACATGTGGGGATGTCAAGATATTAGGTCAGAGATGTATGGGGGGACAGGTTGTATATAGATTACATGTGGTGGCATCAGGATATTAGGTCAGAGATGTATGGGGGGATAGGTTGTATATAGATTACATGTGGGGTATCAGGATATTAGGTCAGAGATGTATGGAGGGGACAGGTTGTATATAGATTACATGTGGGGTATCAGGATATTAGGTCAGAGATGTATGGAGGGAATGTTTGTATAGAGATTACATTTGGGAACATAAGGATATTAGTAGAGATGAGCGAGCACCAAAATGCTCGGTTGCTCGTTACTCGGGACGAAATTATCGCGATGCTCGAGGGTTCGTTTCGAGTAACGAACCTCATTGAAGTCAATGGGCGACCCGAGCATTTTTGTATTTCGCCGATGCTCGCTAAGGTTTTCATGTGTGAAAATCTGGGCAATTCAAGAAAGTGATGGGAACGACACAGCAACGGATAGGGCAGGCGAAGGGCTACATGTTGGGCTGCATCTCAAGAGTGCCCCCCCCCCCTCCCAACAACTTTTACTTCTGAAAAGCCCTCATTAGCAATGCATACCTTAGCTAAGCACCACACTACCTCCAACAAAGCACAATCACTGCCTGCATGACACTCCGCTGCCACTTCTCCTGGGTTACATGCTGCCCAACCCCCCCGCACGACCCAGTGTCCACAGCGCACACCAAATTGTCCCTGCGCAGCCTTCAGCTGCCCTCATGCCACGCCACACTCATGTCTATTTATAAGTGCGTCTGCCATGAGGAGGAACCGCAGGCACACACTGCAGAGGGTTGGCACGGCTAGGCAGCGACCCTCTGTAAAAGGGGCGGGGCGATAGCCCACAATGCTGTACAGAAGCAATGAGAAATAGAATCCTGTGCCACCGCCATCAGGAGCTGCACACGTAGGCATAGCAATGGGGAACCTATGTGCCACACACTATTCATTCTGTCAAGGTGTCTGCATGCCCCAGTCAGACCGGGCTTTTTAATTCATAGACACAGGCAGGTACAACTCCCTATTGTGAAGTCCCTGTGGACCGACAGCATGGGTGGCTCCCTGGAACCCATTGGCGGTAGATAAAAATATCCCATTGCAGTGCCCATCACAGCTGAGGTAGTAATGTCATGTTTAATGCAGGTGGGCTTCGGCCCACACTGCATGCCCCTGTCTGACTGGGGTTCTTTAGTAGTGGAAACAGATGCATTTATAATTCCCTGTGGACCCACAGCATGGGTGGGTGCCAGGAAGCCACCGGCGGTACATAGAAATATCCCATTGCATTGCCCAACACAGCTGAGGTAGTAATGTTGTGCTTAATACAGGTGGGCTTCGGCCCACACTGCATGCCCCAGTCAGACTGGGGTTCTTTACAAGTGGACAGATGTAGTAACAACTCGCTGTGGACCCACAGCATGGGTGGGTGCCAGGAAGCCACCGGCGGTACATAAATATATCCCATTGCATTGCTCAACACAGCTGAGGTAGTAATGTCGTGCTTAATACAGGTGGGCTTCGGCCCACACTGCATGCCCCAGTCAGACTGGGGTTCTTTACAAGTGGACAGATGTAGGTTAAACTCCGTGTGCAGCTACAGCATGGGTGGCTCCCTGGAACCCACCGGCGATACACAAAAATATCCCATTGCATTGCCCAACACAGCGGATGTAACGTCAGCTGTAATGCAGGTGGGCTAAAAATTCATTTGATTACACTGTAGGCGAGGGCCCACAAAAATTGCTGTATCAACAGTACTAATGTACATCCAAAAAATTGGCCATGGCCAACCAAGAGGGCAGGTGAAACCCATTAATCGCTTTGGTTAATGTGGCTTAAGTGGTAACTAGGCCTGGAGGCAGCCCAGTTTAACGAAAAATTCGTTCAAGTTAAAGTTTCAACGCTTTTAAGAGCATTGAAACATATAAAAATTGTTTAGAAAAATTATATGAGTGAGCCTTGTGGCCCTAAGAATAATTGCCCGTTCGGCGTGATTACGTGAGGTTTCAGGAGGAGGAGCAGGAGGAGGAGGAGGAATATTAGACACAGATTGATTAAGCAGAAATGTCCCCGTTTTGGATGGTGAGAGAGAACGTAGCTTCCATCCGCGGGTGCAGCCTACGTATTGTTTAGGTATCGCTGCTGTCCGCTGGTGGAGAAGAGAAGTCTGGGGAAATCCAGGCTTTGTTCATCTTGATGAGTGTAAGCCTGTCGGCACTGTCGGTTGACAGGTGGGTACGCTTATCCGTGATGATTCCCCCAGCCACACTAAACACACTCTCTGACAAGACGCTAGCCGCAGGACAAGCAAGCACCTCCAGGGCATACAGCGCGAGTTCAGGCCACGTGTCCAGCTTCGACACCCAGTAGTTGTAGGGGGCAGAGGCGTCACGGAGGACGGTCGTGCGATCGGCTACGTACTCCCTCACCATCCTTTTACAGTGCTCCCGCCGACTCAGCCTTGACTGGGGAGCGGTGACACAGTCTTGCCGAGGAGCCATAAAGCTGGCAAAGGCCTTGGAGAATGTTCCCCTGCCTGCGCTGTACATGCTGCCTGATCTCTGCGCCTCCCCTGCTACCTGGCCCTCGGAACTGCGCCTTCTGCCACTAGCGCTGTCGGATGGGAAGTTTACCATCAGTTTGTCCACCAGCGCCCTGTGGTATAGCATCATTCTCGAACCCCTTTCCTCTTCGGGAATGAGAGTGCAAAGGCTCTCCTTATACCGTGGATCGAGCAGTGTGTACACCCAGTAATCCGTAGTGGCCAGAATGCGTGTAACGCGAGGGTCACGAGAAAGGCATCCTAACATGATGTCAGCCATGTGTGCCAGGGTACCTGTACGCAACACATGGCTGTCTTCACTAGGAAGATCACTTTCAGGATCCTCCTCCTCTTCCTCCTCCTCAGGCCATACACGCTGAAAGGATGACAGGCAAGCAGCATGGGTACCGTCAGCAGTGGGCCAAGCTGTCTCTTCCCCCTCCTCCTCATCCTCCTCATGCTCCTCCTCCTCCTCCTGAACGCGCTGAGATATAGACAGGAGGGTGCTCTGACTATCCAGCGACATACTGTCTTCCCCCGCCTCTGTTTCTGAGCGCAAAGCGTCTGCCTTTATGCTTTGCAGGGAACTTCTCAAGATGCATAGCAGAGGAATGGTGACGCTAATGATTGCAGCATCGCCGCTCACCACCTGGGTAGACTCCTCAAATTTTCCAAGGACCTGGCAGATGGCTGCCAACCAGGGCCACTCTTCTGTAAATAATTGAGGAGGCTGACTCCCACAGCGCCGCGCAAGTTGGAGTTGGTATTCCACTATAGCTCTACGCTGCTCATAGAGTCTGGCCAACATGTGGAGCGTAGAGTTCCACTGTGTGGGCACGTCGCACAGCAGTCGGTGCACTGGCAGATTAAACCTATGTTGCAGTGTCCGCAGGGTGGCAGCGTGCGTGTGGGATTTGCGGAAATGTGCGCAGAGCTGGCGCACCTTTCCGAGCAGGTATGACAAGTGGGGGTAGCTTTTCAGAAAGCGCTGAACCACCAAATTAAACACATGGGCCAGGCATGGCACGTGCGTGAGGCTGCCGAGCTGCAGAGCCGCCACCAGCTTACGGCCGTTGTCACACACGACCATGCCCGGTTGGAGGCTCAGCGGCACAAGCCAGTGGTCGGTCTGCTCTGTCAGACCCTGCAGCAGTTCGTGGGCCGTGTGCCTCTTCTCTCCTAAGCTGAGTAGTTTCAGCACGGCCTGCTGACGCTTGCCCACCGCTGTGCTGCCACGCCGCGTGACACCGACTGCTGGCGACGTGCTGCTGACACATCTTGATTGCGAGACAGAGGTTGCGTTGGAGGAGGAGGAGGAGGAGGAGAAAGGTGCTTTAGTGGAGGAAGCATACACCGCCGCAGATACCACCACCGAGCTGTGGCCCGCAATTCTGGGGGTGGGTAGGACGTGAGCGGTCCCAGGCTCTGACTCTGTCCCAGCCTGCACTAAATTCACCCAATGTGCCGTCAGGGAGATATAGTGGCCCTGCCCACCTGTGCTTGTCCACGTGTCCGTTGTTAAGTGGACCTTGGCAGTAACCGCGTTGGTGAGGGCGCGTACAATGTTGCGGGAGACGTGGTCGTGCAGGGCTGGGACGGCACATCGGGAAAAGTAGTGGCGACTGGGAACCGAGTAGCGCGGGGCAGCCGCCGCCATCATGCTTTTGAAAGCCTCCGTTTCCACAACCCTATACGGCAGCATCTCTAGGCTGATCAATTTTGCAATGTGCACGTTTAACGCTTGAGCGTGCGGGTGCGTGGCGTCGTACTTGCGCTTGCGTTCAAACTGTGGCCCTAGCGACGTCTGGACGCTGCGCTGAGAGACATTGCTGGATGGGGCCGAGGACAGCGGAGGTGAGGGTGTGGGTGCAGGCCAGGAGACGGTAGTGCCTGTGTCCTCAGAGGGGGGTTGGATCTCAGTGGCAGGTTGGGGCACAGGGGGAGAGGCAGTGGTGCAAACCAGAGGCGGTGAACGGGCATCGTCCCACCTTGTGGGGTGCTTGGCCATCATATGCCTGCGCATGCTGTTGGTGGTGCCTCCCCAGCTGATCTTGGCGCAACAAAGGTTGCACACCACTGTTCGTCGGTCGTCAGGCGTCTCTGTGAAAAACTGCCACACCTTAGAGCACCTTGACCTGTGCAGGGTGGCATGGCGCGAGGGGGCGCTTTGGGAAACAGTTGGTGGATTATTCGGTCTGGCCCTGCCTCTACCCCTGGCCACCGCACTGGCTCGGCCTGTGCCCACACCCTCACTTGGCCCTCCGCGTCCTCGGCTGCGTCCACATCCTCTAGGCCTACCCCTACCCCTCAGCATGCTGTATTACCAGTGATTTGATTTGCCAGGCAGGAAAGAAATTGGCGCAAGGCTGCACTCAACCGTACCTGGTTGCGTCTGATTTTTTTACGTTCTCAACGCAGCACACACGTACCCAGAGCCCTTAGGACTGACACAGGCAGGGCAAATATACTTTCTTCCCTTTTGTTTAAAAGGATAGGCCCACTGCGTCTATTCACTGAATAATAATTTTAATAACTGTGTTGCGGCCCTGCAAAACTGTCACAGAACTTTACTGTTGCAGAGTTACTAACTGTGGCAGAGCAGGTATTTCCCAGGCAGGAAAGAAATTGGCGCAAGGCTGCACTCAACCGTAGCTGGTTGCGTCTGATTTTTTTACGTTCTCCACGCAGCACACACGTACCCAGAGCCCTTAGGACTGACACAGGCAGGCCAAATAGAATTTTTTCCCTGCTTTTTACAAGGAACACCCACACTGCGTGTATTCAATGAATAATGTATGTCTTCTGGCCCTGCCTACACAATTCTATCCCTGTAGTATTAATGCCAGGTGCAATTGTCTGCACAGCCAGTTTTGAGAAAAAAAAAAAAAATGCAACACTGCTAACAGCAGCCTGGACAGTACTGCACACGGATAGATGTGGCCCTAGAAAGGACCGTTGGGGTTCTTGAAGCCTACACTAACTCCTAACACTCTCCCTGCCTAACCCCCACTTCTGTCCCTATTGCAGGGCGCAATGCTCTGCAGATCCAATTTTGGAAAAAAAAATAAAAAATACTGTGCTAACACAGTACTGCACACTAGTAGATGTGGCCCTAAGAAGGGCCGTTGGGGTTCTTGAAGCCTACACTAACTCCTAACGCTCTCCCTACAGCAGCACCAGCACGATAGTACTTTCCCTCAGCTAAGTCACAAGGCTTCTGAGCCGAGCCGCGGGAGGGGCCGATTTTTATACTAGGGTGACACCTGATCTCGCCAGCCACTCACAGCAGGGGGGTGGTATAGGGCTTGAACGTCACAGGGGGAAGTTGTAATGCCTTCCCTGTCTTTCAATTGGCCAGAAAAGCGCGCTAACGTCTCAGAGAGGAAACTGAAAGTAACCGGAACACTGCGTGGTACTCGTTACGAGTAACGAGCATCCCGAACACCCTAATATTCGCACGAATATCAAGCTCGGACGAACGCGTTCGCTCATCTCTAGATATTAGGTCACAGATGTAATTTACATACAACCTGTCACTTCATACATGTGACGGTATCAGGATATTAGGTCAGAGACATATGGAGGGGACATGTTGTATATAGATTACATGTGGAGGTATCAGGATATTAGGTCAGAGATGTATGGGGGGACAGGTTGTATATAGATTACATGTGGAGGTATCAGGATATTAGGTCAGAGATGTATGGGGGGACAGGTTGTATATAAATTACATGTTGGAGTATCAGGATATTAGGTCAGATTTATATGGGGGGGGGGACAGGCTGTATATAGATTACATTTGGGGTATTACGATATTGGGTCAGAGTAGTATGGAAGGGTCAGGTTGTATATATATTAAATGTGGGGGTATGAGGATATTAAGTCAGAGATGTACGGAGGGACAGGTTGTATATAGAGTACATGTGGGGGGTTTGAAGATATTAGGTCAGAGATGTACGCAGGGGACAGGTTGTATATATATTACATGTGGTGAGGTATCAGGATATTAGGTCAGAGAGGTATGGAGGGGACAGGTTGTATATATATTACAAGTGCGGGTATCAGGATATTAGGTCAGAGATGTATGGAGTTCACAGATTGTATATAGATTACACGTGGGGGTATCAGGATATTAGGTCAGAGATGTATGGAGGGACAAGTTGTATATAGATTACATGTGGGTGTATCAGGATATTAGGTCAGAGATGTATGGGGGGACAGGTTGTATATAGATTTCAGGTTCGGGGTATCAGGATATTAGGTCAGAGATGTATGGACGGACAGGTTGTATATAGATTACCTGTGGGGGGTATCAAGATATTAGGTCAGAGCTGTATGGAGGGGACAGATTGTATATAGATTACATGTGGGTGTATCAGGATATTAGGTCAGAGATGTATGGGGGGACAGGTTGTATATAGATTTCAGGTTCGGGGTATCAGGATATTAGGTCAGAGATGTATGGACGGACAGGTTGTATATAGATTACCTGTGGGGGGTATCAAGATATTAGGTCAGAGCTGTATGGAGGGGACAGATTGTATATAGATTACATGTGGGTGTATCAGGATATTAGGTCAGAGATGTATGGGGGGACAGGTTGTATATAGATTTCAGGTTCGGGGAATCAGGATATTAGGTCAGAGATGTATGGACGGACAGGTTGTATATAGATTACCTGTGGGGGGTATCAAGATATTAGGTCAGAGCTGTATGGAGGGGACAGGTTGTATATAGATTACATGTACGGGGTATCAGGATATTAGGTTAGAGATATATGCTGAGACAGGTTGTATATAGATTACATGTGGGGGTATCAGGATATTAGGTCAGAGATGTATGGAGGGACAGGTTGTATATAGATTTCAGGTTCGGGGTATCAGGATATTAGGTCAGAGATGTATGGAGGGGACAGGTTGTATTTAGATTACATGTGGGGGGTATCAGGATATTAGGTCAGAGATGTATGGGGACAGGTTGTATATAGATTACATGTGGGAGGTATCAGGATATTTGGTCAGAGATGTATGGGGGACAGGTTGTATATAGATTACATGTGGGGATATCAGGATATTAGGTCAGAGATGTATGGAGGGACAGGTTGTATATAGATTACATATGGGGGGTATCAGGATATTAGGTCAGAGATGTATGGAGGGACAGGTTGTATATAGATTTCAGGTTCGGGGTATCAGGATATTAGGTCAGAGATGTATGGAGGGGACAGGTTGTATATAGATTACATATGAGGGGTATCAGGATATTAGGTCAGAGATGTATGGAGGGACAGGTTGTATATAGATTACATGTGGGATTTATTAGGATATTAGGTCAGAGATGTATGGAGGGACAGGTTGTATATAGATTACATATGGGGGGTATCAGGATATTAGGTCAGAGATGTATGGAGGGACAGGTTGTATATAGATTTCAGGTTCGGGGTATCAGGATATTAGGTCAGAGATGTATGGAGGGACAGGTTGTATATAGATTACATGTGGGGGTATCAGGATATTAGGTCAGAGATGTATCGGGGGGCAGGTTGTATATAGATTACATGTGGGAGGTATCAGGATATTAAGTCAGAGATGTATGGAGGGGACAGGTTGTATATAGATTACATGTGGGAGGTATCAGGATATTAGGGCAGAGATGTATGGAGGGACAGGTTGTATTTAGATTACATGTGGGGGTATCAGGATATTAGGTCAGAGATGTATGGAGGGGACAGGTTGTATTTAGATTACATGTGGGGGGTATCAGGATATTAGGTCGGAGATGTATGGGGACAGGTTGTATATAGATTACATGTGGGGGGTATCAGGATATTAGGGCAGAGATGTATGCAGGGGACAGGTTGTAGATAGATTACATGTGGTGGTATCAGGATATTAGGTCAGAGATGTATGGGGGGACAGGTTGTATATAGATTACATGTGGAAGTTATTAGGATATTAGGTCCGAGACCTATGGAGTGAATAGGTCGTTTATAGATTACATGTGGGAGGTATCAGGATATTAGGTCAGAGATATATGGACAGGTTGTATATAGATTACATGTGGGAGGTATCAGGATATTAGGTCAGAGACGTATGAAGTGGACAGTTTGTATATAGATTACATTTGGGTGGTATCAGGATATTGGGTCAGAGATTAGAGATGAGCCAGTATTCTCGCTAAAGGCAATTGCCCGAGCCAGCATTGCCTTTAGCAAGTATCTCCCCTGCCCGAGACTGCAGTTTCGGGTGCCGGCGCGGGGGAGCGTTGAGTAGCGGCTGTCAGCAGGGGGGAGCGGGGGGGGGGGGGGAGAGACATCTCCCCTCCGTTCCACCGTGCTCTCCCCCGCAGCTCTGTGCCCGCTGCCGGCACCCGAACCTGCAGTCTCAAGCGGGGGAGATACTCGCTAAAGGCAATGCTCTCTCAAGCAATTGCCTTTAGCGAGTATACTCGCTCATCTATATCAGAGATGTATGGAGGGACACGTTGTATATAGATTACATGTGGGGGGAATCAACATATTACGTCAGAAATGTATGGATGATACAGGTTGTATATAGATTACATGGGGGTGTATCAGGATATTAGGTCAGAGATGTATGGAGGGAACAGGTTGTATATAGATTACATGTCAGCGGTATCAGAATATTAGGTCAGAGTTGTATGGAGGGGACAGGTTGTATATAGATTACATGTGGGGGTATCAGGATATTAGGTCAGAGATGTATGGAGGGGACAGGTTGTATATAGATTACATGTGGGGGTATTGAGGATATTAGGTTAGAGATATATGAAGGGACAGGTTGTATATAGATTACATGTGGGGTATCAGGATATTAGGTCAGAGATGTATGGAGGGGACAGGTTGTATATAGATTACATGTGGGGGTATCAGGATATTAGGTTAGAGACATATGGAGGGACAGGTTGTATATAGATTACATGTGGGGGATATCAGGATATTAGGTCAGAGATGTATGGAGGGACAGGTTGTATATAGATTACATGTACGGGGAATCAAAATATTACGTCAGAAATGTATGGAGGTTACAGGTTGTATATAGATTACATGTGGGGGGTATCAGGATATTAGGTCAGAGATGTATGGAGTTCACAGGTTGTATATATATTAAACGTGTGGGTATCAGGATATTAGGTCAGAGATGTATGGGGGGACAGGTTGTATATAGATTACATGTGACGGTATCAGGGTATTGGGTCAGAGATGTATGGGGGACAGGTTGTATATAGATTACATGTGGGGGTATCAGGATATTAGGTCAGAGATGTATGGGGGGACAGGTTGTATATAGATTACATGTGACGGTATCAGGGTATTAGGTCAGAGATATATGGAATTGACTGGTTGTATATAGAGCACATGTAGAGGGTATCAGGATATTAGGTCAGAAATGTATGGAGGGACAGGTTGTATATAGAGCACATGTAGAGGGTATCAGGATATTAGGTTAGAGATGTATGGAGGGGACAGGTTGTATATAGATTACATGTGGGGTGTATCAGGATATTAGGTCAGAGATGTATGAAGGGACAGGTTGTATATGGATTGCATATGGGGGTATGAGTAGATTAGGTCAGAGATGTATGGGGGGACAGGTTGTATATAGAGTACATGTGGGGGTATCAGGGTTAGGGTTAGGTATATAGAGTACATGTGGGGGTATCAGGATATTAGGTCACAGATATATGGAGTTGAGAGGTTGTATATAGATTACATGTGGGAGGTTTCAGGATATTAGGTCAGAGATATATGGTGGGGGGACAGGTGGTATATAGATTACATGTGGTAGTATCAGGATATTGGGTCAGAGTAGTATGGAGGGGACAGATTGTATATATATATTACATGTGGGGGTATCAGGATATTAGGTCGGAGATGTATGGAGGGGACAGGTTGTATATAGATTACATGTGGGGGGTATCAGGATATTGGGTTAGAGATGTATGGGGGGACAGGTTGTAAATAGTTTACATGTGGGGGGTGTCAGGATATTAGATCAGAGATGTATGGAGGGGACAGGTTGTATATATATTACAAGTGGGGGTATCAGGATATTAGGTCAGAGATGTATGGAGTTCACAGATTGTATATAGATTACACGTGGGGGTATTTAGGATATTAGGTTAGAGATATATGGAGGGAATGGTTGTATATAGATTACATGTGGGGGGTATCAGGATATTAGGTCAGAGATGTATGGAAGGACAGGTTGTATACAGATTACATGTGGGGTATCAGGATATTAGCTCAGAGATGTATGGGGGACAGGTTGTATATAAATTACATGAGAGGGTATCAGGATATTAGGTCAGAGATGTATGGAGGGGACAGGTTGTATATAGATTACATGTACGGGGTATCAGGATATTACGTCAGAAATGTATGGAGGTTACAGGTTGTATATAGATTACATGTGGGGGTATCAGGATATTAGGTCATAGATGTATGGAGGGGACAGGTCGTATATAGATTACATGTGGGGGTATCAGGATATTAGGTCAGAGATGTATGGAGGGACAGGTTGTATATAGAATACATGTGGGGGGTATCAGGATATTAGGTCAGAGATGTATGGAGGGGACAGGTCTTATATAGATTACATGTGGGGGGTATCAGTATATTAGGTCAGAGATGTATGGAGGGGACAGGTTCTATATAGATTACATGTGGGGGTATCAGGATATTAGGTCAGAAATGTATGGAGGGAAAAGTTGTATATAGATTTCAGGTTGGGGGTATCAGGATATTAGGTCAGAGATGTATGGGGGGACAGGTTGTATATAGATTACATGTAGGTCGTTATAAGGATATTAGGTCAGAGATGTATGGAGGGGACAGTTTGTATATAGATTACATGTTTGGTATCAGGATATTAGGTCAGCGATGTATGGAGGGACAGGTTGTATATAGATTACATGTGGGTGGTATCAGGATATTAGGTCAGAGAAGTATGGAAGTAACTGTTGTATATAGATTACATATGGGGGTATCAGGATATTAGGTCAGAGTTGTATGGGGGGACAGGTTGTATATAGATTACATATGGGCATATTTAGCATATTAGGTCAGAGATATATTGAGGGAATGGTTGTATATAGATTACATATGGGGATATCAGGATATTAGGTCAGAGATGTATGGGGGACAGGTTATATATAGATTACATGTTGGGGATATCCTGATATTGGGTCAGAGATGTATGGAGGGGCAGGTAGTATATATATCAATCACAAATAATCAACTGGTCACAGCACACACTTCACCTTGTCTTGTAAGGGAGGATAACATCACATAGATGGTGCCCGCTCGACACGATCCTGGACCCTGAATCAGAAATGTATCAACCAAACGAAGAAGGGAAGAGCAGCACTCCAGGGAGTAAAAAATCACAATGGCATCTTTATTATGCCCATAAACAGGAACAACGTTTCAACCCTACTTCCAAGGGTCTTTGTCAAGTTCTGAATAACATACAACTTCACAACATAAATAGCAACACTAGCCCCACCTTCACCAATCACAGATCATGTAACAAAAGTGCGTTAAAATAGATCACATGTTATAGAGTGAATCAGTGCAGGAACGCAGATGAGCAATGCATAATTAATCAAATAAATGCTTTATTGTCATACCCTGCGCTGCAAAGCCACGTTTCGGGACTTTACCCTGAATGATTAACTATGCAGTACCCTTCCAATATCGCGAGATCTTCAATGGGATCTTATTGAGTGTCAACACTGATGTCAGCAATATGCGACAGCATCGGTGGGAATACGAACAAGTGGAAATAATCTCTTGGCTTTGATTAATTTGATTAATTATGCATTGCTCATCTGCGTTCCTGCACTGATTCACCCTATAACATGTGATCTATTTTAACGCACTTTTGTTATATGATCTGTGATTGGTGAAGGTGGGGCTAGTGTTGCTATTTATGTTGTGAAGTTGAATATGTTATTCAGAACTTGACAAAGACCCTTGGAAGTAGGGTTGAAACGTTGTTCGTGTTTATGGGCATAATAAAGATACCATTGTGATTTTTTACTCCCTGGAGTGCTGCTCTTCTCTTCTTCGTTTGGTTTATATATATATATATACGGTATATATATATATATATATATATATATATATATATATATATATAATATTGTAACAGGGTGAGAGGAATGGTCTGGAGTGGAAGGTATGTGTCTCACAGAGGTATTAGCCTCAGTGAGGTGGTCCGGTCCTCTTTCTCTCCAGGCCAGATCTTACCACCTGTCCAGCATGCCATTTAAGGAGACAGGTGGAAGGTAGAAGGAGGTGTGTGCGCCTGAGAGGTACAGGCTGCAGTTACTCTGTGACTTGCAGTAAGAGCAAAGAGGCGCTGTGGACGAGGCACTGCAAAGCTTCCAGCAGGACCCCTAGAGATATGCCTGCCCTTGGACTAGACACTCACATACTGGGCGGTCATTTAGGGGCAGAAAAAACACAGGAACGCATTCTACAGAGGTTTTTCTGGCCAGGGTGCCATAAAGAAATAGAGGATTTCTGTAGGTCCTGCCCTCAGTGCCAGATATCTGCTCCTATCTCGCACTTCAGAAGCCTGTTGGTACTATTACTAATAATAGAAATACCATTTGAGCGAATCGCTATGGATTTAGTGGGACCCCTGGTGAAGTCAGCCAGAGGTCACCAGTATATCCTTGTAATCGTGGACTACGCCACCAGGTATCCAGAAGCAATACCTCTGAGGAACACTTCCTCCCAATGTATCGGTAAAGAATTATTCCAGATGTTCACTCGGGTGGGGCTTCCCAAGGAGATCCTAACAGACCAGGGGACCCCAGTCATGTCGAAGGTGATGAGGGAACTGTGCAAGTTGCTGAGGATTAAGCAATTGCGCACCTCCGTCTACCACCCCCAGACGGATGGGTTGGTGGAAGGGTTCAATAAAACGTTAAAAAATATGCTAAAGAAGGTGGTAGAAAAGGATGGCCGGGATTGGGACTGTTTGCTTCCGTACTTATTATTTTCCATTCGAGAGGTACCACAGGCCTCCGTGGGGTTCTCTCCTTTTGAGCTATTGTACGGACGACAACCCCGTGGATTACTGGACATAGCAAAAGAGACATGGGAGAGCGAAGCCACCCCACATAAGAGTGTCATTGAACATGTGGCCAAAATGCAGGAGAGACTTGCCAAGTTAATGCCATTAGTAAAAGAACAGCTCCTCCAAGCGCAGGAAAGGCAGGCTAATGTCTATAATCGGGCAGCCAGAGTCAGACAGTTTAACCCAGGGGATCGGGTGCTGGTGCTAGTCCCCACCGGAGAAAGTAAGTTTCTTGCTAAGTGGCAGGGACCATACGAGGTGGTGGAAAAAGTAGGGACGGTCAATTATAAAGTCCTCCAACCAGGTAGGAGAAAGCCCATCCAAATTTACCATGTAAATTTGTTAAAACTCTGGAAGGAGCGGGATTCACTGGGTTCTCCCTGCTTGGTCACGGAGTCGGACGTGATTATAGCAGAAACCCTTTAGAAATCCCAGAGACAAGAAAGCAAAGAATTTTTGCAGAGAAATAGGGATCTGTTTACCGACCGACCCGGTTGCGCTAGGGTCCTGGATCATGAGATCCGGGCAGGGAAGTAGTGTCCCAGGAGGTAAAAAGGATGCTTGAACTGGGGGTCATTGAGGAATCCACAAGTGGATGGTCAAGCCCCACAGTCTTGGTGCCGAAACCGTCAGGGGAATGGCGCTTTTGCAATAATTACCGGAAGCTTAATGAAGTTTCCGAATCTGATGCATACCCAATGCCCCGGGTTGATGAGCTGATTGGCAGACTCGGCTCAGCCCGGTATATGACTACACTAGACCTCACAAAAGGGTACTGGCAGATTCCCCTGTCGGCCGATGCAAAAGAAAAGACGGCTTTTTCTACCCTAGAAGGGTGTTTTTAGTATGTGACCATGCCTTTTGGACTAAAAGGAGCCCCCGCAACATTCCAGAGGGTGATGGACAAAATCCTAGCTCCCCATAAGAAGTACGCAGCATCTTATTTAGACATTATAATATTTAGCCGGGACTGGGAAAGCCACCTCAGCAAGGTTCAGGCAATATTAGACTCCCTCAGGAGGGTGTGGTTCATAATAAATCCCAAAAAAATGTGCAGTGGGAATGGAAGAGGTCAAATACCTGGGCTACATAGTGGGTAGGGGGCTAGTTAAACCCCAAATTAATAAAGCGGAAGCCATTCAGAACTGGCCACGACCCCTAACAAAAAAACAGGTGCGGGCGTTTTTAGGTATAGTGGGTTATTACCGATGCTTCGTCCCAAATTTTGCCACGATTGCAGCCCCGCTGACAGAGCTTACCAAGGGGAACAGGTCGGTAATGGTGCAGTGGACACCAGAAGCAGAACATGCGTTTGAACAGCTAAAACATGTATTGTGTTGACAGCCCATATTGATAGCTGCCCACTTTTCAAAAGAGTTCATAGTCCAGACGGACGCATCGGAAGTAGGGCTGGGGGCCGTATTGTCCCAAGAGATTAACGGAGAAGAGCATCCTGTGCTGTTCTTAAGCAGAAAAATGCCCCCTTATGAAAAAAATTACGCCATAGTTGAGAAGGAAGGCTTAGCGGTAAAATGGGCATTAGACTCCCTAAGGTACTACCTCCTGGGAAGGAAATTTAAACTAATCTCAGACCATGCTCCCTTGAAGTGGATGTATAAAAATAAAGGGAATAATGCCAGGGTGACAAGATGGTTCTTAACGCTGCAAGAATTTGACTTTGAAGTGGAACGTAGGCTGGGAAAATTACAGGGTAATGCAGATGCCCTGTCTAGGATTTACTGTGCAGTTGCGGTTGGTGCCCAGCTGGACGGCTTGGGGCAGAGGGGGGAGGTATGTAACAGGGTAAGAGGAATGGTCTGGAGTGGAAGGTATGTGTCACAGAGGTTATTAGCCTCTGTGAGGTAGTCCGGTCCTCTTTCACTCCAGGCCAGCATGCCATTTAAGGAGACAGGTGGAAGGTAGAAGGAGGTGTGTGCACCTCAGAGATACAGGCTGCAGTTACTCTGTGACTTGCAGTAAGAGCAAAGAGGCGCTGTGGACGAGGCGTTGCAAAGCTTTCAGCAGGACCCCTGGGGATAAGCCTGCCCTTGGACTAGAGCCTGAGAGAGCGAAGGCATAAGGACCAGCGGCGCTCTGGACATCCACAGGTCTGTGCACCTCTAAGGACTTGTATGGTCTCCTCAGCTGAGGATTTACCTGCGTCACCTCCAGACTGAGGAAGGTTAAACCTGAACAGAGACTTTTGTTGTTCCTATCATTTACTATTCATCTGGAGACCCAGTTATTTATGTTTTTGTTAAAGACTGTGTAAATAAACCAAAAGAAACGAAAAGTGACGGTTTGGAGTGCTCTTTAACCCCCGCTGTGCTACTATATATATATATATATATATATATATATATATATCTTAGAGATGAGCGAGCATACTCGTCCGAGCTTGATACTCGTTCGAGTATTAGGGTGTTCGAGATGCTCGTTACTCGTGACGAGTACCACGTGATGTTCGAGTTACTTTCATTTTCTTCCCTGAGAAATTTGCGCGCTTTTCTGGCCAATAGAAAGACAGGGAAGGCATTACAACTTCCCCCTGCAACGTTCAAGCCCTATACTACCCCCCTGCAGTGAGTGGCTGGCGAGATTAGGTGTCACCCGAGTATTAAAATCTGCCCTCCCGCGGCTCGCCACAGATGCCTTCTGACATAAATCAGGGAAAGTGCTGCTGCTGGCGCTGCTGCTATAGGGAGAGCATTAGGAGTTATTTTAGGCTTCAAGAACCCCAACGGTTCTTCTTAGGCCATAGAAATCGCAGATCGCACCTATGTGCGATCTACGATTCCTGTTCTCTTCTCTATATGCGCTCAATGGGGCCGGCGGCAGCAGCGCCGACCCCATTGAGAACATATAGAAGACAAATCATTCTTCTCTGCCACAGCTGTAACAGCTGTGGCAGAGAAGAACGATGTTAGCCCATTGAATTCAATGGAGCCGGCAATACAGCAGGTTCCACTGAAAGCAATGGGCTGCCGGCGATCGCAGGATGAATTGTCGGGAAGGGCTTAAATATAGAAGCCCTTCCCTGCAATTCATCCAGAAATGTGTTACAATAAAAATATATACCGTATATACCGGCGTATAAGGCGACCGGGCGTATAAGACGACCCCCCAACTGTCACCTTATACGCCGGGAATATAGCGGAGCAAAGAATAAAAATCATTACTCACTTCCCCCGGCGTTCTGCGGCGCTGCTGCAGGCTGTCGCTGACTCCTGGTCCCTGGCAGAGCATTGCTTTCTGGAGGCAGGGCTTGAAATCCCCGCCTCCAGAAAACACACGCCGTCAGCCAATCACAGCCATTCAATGACATCATTGTCATTGGCTGTGATTGGCTGAAGGCACGTGTGTTTTCTGGAGGCGGGGATTTCAAGCACTGCGTCCAGAAGCAATGCTCTGCCGGGGACCAGGAGGGAGCGACAGCCTGCAGCAACACCGCAGAACGCCAGGAGAAGTGAGTAATGATTTTTATTCTTTGCTCCGCTGTATTCCCGGCGTATAAGGTGACAGTTGGGGGGTCGTCTTATACGCCCCGTCACCTTATACGCCGGTATATACGGTATATATTTTTATTGTAACACATTTCTGGATGAATTGCAGGGAAGGGCTTATATATTTAAGCCCTTCCCGACAATTCATCCTGCGATCGCCGGCAGCCCATTGCTTTCAGTGGAACCTGCTGTATTGCCGGCTCCATTGAATTCAATGGGCTAACATCGTTGTTCTCTGCCACAGCTGTTACAGCTATGGCAGAGGAGAACGATCTTTATGCTGACAGTGGGGGGGGGGGCACTCTTGCCGGTATTGTGGCCTAATAGTGGGACCTGTGAACTTGAGATGCAGCCCAACATGCAGCCCCTCGCTTGCCCTATCCGTGGCTGTGTCGTTCCCATCACTTTCTTGAATTGCCCCGATTTTCACAAATGAAAACCTTAGCGAGCATCCGCGATATACAAAAATGCTCAGGTCGCCCATTGACTTCAATGGGGTTCGTTACTCGAAACGAACCCTCGAGCATCGCGAAAATTTCGTCCCGAGTAACGAGCACCCGAGCATTTTGGTGCTCGCTCATCTCTAATATATCTCATATGTAGGGGTATCAGGATATTAGGTCAGAGATGCATGGAGGGACAGGTTCTATATAGATTACATGTGTGGGGTATTAGAATATTAGGTCAGAGATGTATGGGGGGACAGGTTGTATATAGATTACATGTGGGGGGGGGTATCAGGATATTGGGTCAGAGATGTATGGGGGGACAGGTTGTATATAGATTACATGTGGGTGGTATCAGGATATTAGGTCCGAGATGTATGGGGGGAAAGGTTGTATATAGACTTTGTGTGGGTGGTATCAGTATATCGGGTCAGGGATGTATGGAGGGAATGGTTGTATATAGATTACATGAGATCTACGGAGGGAACAGGTCTTGTATAGATTACATGTGGGGGTATCAGAATATTAGTTCAGAGATGAATAGAGGGGATAGTTTGTATATAGATTAAATGTGGGGGGGTATCAGTATATTAGGTCAGGTTGTATATAGATTACATATGGGGGTATCAGGATATTGGGTCAGAGTAGTATGGAGGGGACAGGTTGTATATAGATTACATGTGGGGGTATCAGGATATTAGGTCAGAGATGTATGGAGGGGACACGTTGTATATAGATTACATGTGGGGATATCACGATATACGTCAGATGTATGGAGGGACAGGTTGTATATAGATTACATGTGGGGATATCACGATATACGTCAGATGTATGGAAGGACAGGTTGTGTATATATATTACATGTGGCGGAATCAGGATATTTGGTCAGAGATATATGGACTTTACAGGTTGTATATTGAGTACATGTGGGGGCGTCAGGATATTGTGTCAGACATGTATGGAGGGACAAGTTGTGTATGGATTACATGGGGGGGTATCAGGATATTAGGTCAGAGATGTATGGAGGGACAGGTTGTATATAGATTACATGTGGAGGTATCAGAATATTAGGTCAGAGATGTATGGAGGGATAGGATGTATATAGATTACATGTGGGGGGTATCAGGATATTAGGTCAGAGATGTATGGAGGGACAGGTTGTATATAGATTACATGTGGAGGTATCAGAATATTAGGTCAGAGATGTATGGAGGGATAGGATGTATATAGATTACATGTGGGTGTATCAGGATATTTGTTCAGAGATGTATAGAGGGGCAGTTTCTATATAGATTATATTTGGGGGTATCAGGATATTGGGTCAGAGTTGTATGGAGAGGTCAGGTTGTATATAGAGATGAGCGGGCACCTAAATGCTTGGGTGCTCGTTACTCGAGTCAAACTGTTTGTAATGCTCGAGAGCTCGTTTTGAGTAACGAACCGCATCGAAGTCAATGGGAGAATCAAGCATTTTTCAAGCTGACCCATGCTCCGCATAGGGGAGCTTGTGTGAATCACTTGAAAGTCATGGAAACACCACACAAGCATATAGCGAACGGCAGAGGCAGCATGCATCGGTGCATCTGAGGCTCCCAGGTCGCACTATTAAGCCAAATTGTGGGCAAGAGCCTGGTTGTCACCCCCCTAACAATTTACTCAGGACAGACCATAATTAGCAAGGCACACGTGCTGGCACATCTTAGCTAAGCACCACACTACCTGCAACCAAGGCCAATCACCACCTGTGGGTGACACTGCTGCCTTTTCTCCTGGGTTACATGCTGGCATTGCTGTCCATTTCTCCCCAGGACTGCGCCCACAGCATACTCAAACTTTTCCCTACTCAGCATTCAGCTGCCCTCATGCCACACGGTCGCTTGATAGCCACACCACCCTCATGTCTATTTATAAGTGCGTACTGGATGAGGAGGAATCAGAGGCACACACTGCAGAGGGTTGGCAGGGCTAGGCAGTGACTTTCTTTGAAATTGTAACTGATAGCCCACAATGCTGATGGGAATTGATGGTAAATTAACGTACGATCATAATTCCAATCCCGTGCCACCTCCGTCACAAAATTGTCAGGAGCCACAAACGTGGGCATAAAGACAACTCAGATGCCAGTACTCTTACGCATCTCCACAATACAGCAACGCATTCTAAAACCAAAGATTGGTTTGAAGCAGGAGTAGCCACCACAGGTATACAGTGACCCTGTGAAAGTCTCATGAAATCAGTCACGCTTCCTTTGAACGATCCAATTCAGTATCTCAGATAACTGTGGTAACACGAGAGATAAAACATGGTGACCAGCGTTGACCCCCAGGGATGTGTGCGTTTATCAGGCCTAAACCAATCCGGCTGTTTACAACTCAGGGCATTATATATCAGCGGACATCCAAAAACAGGCAGTGTACAATGAGTTGACCTGTTTTACAGCCGGGATGCTTGCGAATGCCTTGTGTGCACTACTGGTCCCAGGCAGCCAAACCGCTAATGCACACAATAAGAGGAAATAGGAGTCCTAGAAAGGACTGTTGGGTTACAATTATTCCAATCCCGTGCCACCTCCATCACAAATTTGTTAAGAACCACAAACATGGCCCTAAAGTGAACTTGGATACTAGTACTTCTAAGCATCTGCACAATTCAACAACCCACTCTTAAACAAAAGATTGGTTTGAAGCAAAATACCTGAGGTTGCAAAAGTTGCCACCTCAGGTATACAGTGAACCTGTGAAAGTCTCAATAGATAAGTTACGGTTCCTCTGATCGCTACAAGGACAGCATGAACCATGAAGAAATTGGAGTGGGCAAAGCAGGACAATTCATTCTGTGTTTGTGTCATATATCTTAACACAGTGGTGGGAAACCTTTCTGTACCCAGAGTAGAGGCGAACCCCTGAAACATTTCTGTACCAAGAGTATAGGCAACCCCTCTGAAACATTTCTGTACCAAGGTTATAGGTGAACCTCTGAAAAATTTGTTTACCAGAGTGCAGATGAAACCCAGAAACATTGTTTAAGGATAGAGCTCGTAGTTGCTTAATTTGCTAACAGAGCCTGGAGGCAGTCCTCTGAATAAAATTGTTTTAACAGAGCCTTTTGCCCCTCTGAAAAATTGGCTGTTTATTGTGATGACATGCTGGTTTAGGAAGAGGAGGAGGAAGATCAGAGAGGTATAGACCAAGCTACGACTCCCCTTTTTGGGAGTGATAGAGGGTGCATGGTTCTCCTGTTCTAGCTTAAAGAATCTTTATGCTCCGCTGCTTACCACCGGTACAGAAGAGAAATCAGGGGAAAACCAGGCTTTGTTCATCTTAATGAGTGTAAGCATTTTGGCACTGTCAGTTGACAGGCAGGTACGCTTATCCATGATGATCCCCCAGTAGCACTAAAGACCCTCTCTGATAGGACGCTAGTGGCAGGGCAGGCCAGCACCTCAAATGTGTACAGCGCACATTCTTATCACATGTCCAGCTTTGACACCCAATAGTTGTATGGAGCAGAAGGATCACGGAGGACATTGGTAAGGTTGGCTATGTACTCCCTCACCATCTTTTTACAGTGTTCCCTCCTACTCAGCCTAGACTGCAGAGTGGTGACGCAGTCTGGCTGGTGAGCCATAAAACTGGCAAAGGCCTTGAAGATTGCTCCTCTGCCTGCGCTGGACATGCTGCCTATTCCCCTGATATCCTCTGTTAGTTGGCCCACTGAACTACATCCTCTAACGCTAGCGTTTTCAGATGGGAACTTTAGCATCAGCTTTTCCACCAGGGCCTTGAGGTATTGCATCACTCTCGTACTTCTTTCCTCTTTGGGAAGGAGCGTGCAAAGGCTCTCCTTATACCGTGGGTCGAGAAGGGTCAACACCCAGTAATCCGTGTTGACCAGAATGCGTCTAACGCAAGGGTCATCGGAAAGGCAGCTTAACATGAAGTCAGCCATGTGTGCCCTAGTCCCAGTACTCACTAGGAGGATGACTTTCATGATCCTCCTCCTCCTCCTCCTCCTCTTCAGCCCATACATGCTGAACAGATGTGAGGGAAGTAGCATGGGTACCCCCTGCTGTGTGGGCAGCAGTCTCTTCCCCTCCTCCTCCAATATGGGCTGTGAAACAGCCGTGAGGGTGGTCTGGCTATCAAGCGACATTGTCAGGGATCTGGGGTCCGGGTATGGGATTCCCTGAAAACAACCCACTACCCCTTTCCCTACCTACTTGCCCCCCTGGGCTAAGCTCTAGGGCGACAACTGGGCAACAGTCCCTACACTTACTAGGGAAGTGGGGCACAGGGACCGATACAGACAAACACTGAAAGCAAATGAACACAGAGGAGAGTCTGACAGTCCGAGTCGGCAACAGGAGGGTACGCGGTACAAAGAGGACAGGCAAAGCAAGGTCAGGTCCGAAGTCCAAGGGTAAAGAGCCGGGAGGGCAATCCAAATATGCAGGTGTAGCCTGGAGACAAACATACACTGGCAATGCTGAAGAGAAACAGGCACGTTTAAATGCTGTCAGAACTCCAGCCCCAGCAGCTAATTAGGGCGGGGGCCTGCCCGCAGCCAGACCCAGACATAAGGCAGCGAGTGTGGATCCCAGAAATCCAGTAGCAAGTGCAGATCATGCTAATCAGGATTTCATGGCAACGGGGTCGGCATCCGCCGCATCCCCAGCAACTCGATTACCCAGGCGCCGCATAGTAATGGCATAATATGCCGGAGAAACCATTACCGAGGTTGGACCCGCAATCCTCGGTGTGGGTAGCATGTGAGCGGACTCAGGGTCAGACTCGGTCCCAGCCTCCACCAAGTTCACCCAATGTGCCGTCAGGGAGATGTAGTGTCCCTGTCTGCCAGCACTTGTCCACGTGTTCATGGCTAAGTGGACCTTTCCAGTAACCGCGTTGGTGAGAGCACAGTTTATGTTCCGTGAGACGTGCTGGTGTAGGGCGGGGACAGCGCACCGGGAAAAATAGTGGTGACTAGGGACTGAGTACCAAGGGACCGCCGCCGCCATCGGGTTACGGAAAGTCTCCGTTTCTACTAGCCTGTATGGCAGCATCTCCAGGCTGAGTAGTTTTGCAATATGCACGTTTAAAGATTGTGCATGTGGGTGGGTCGCCGCGTATTTCCTCTTTCGTTCCAACACTTGGGTTAGTGAAAGCTCAACGCTGCACTGGGACACATTGGTGGAGGCAGTGGAGGAACGTGGAGGTGAGGGTGTGGGTTCAGGCCAAGAGGCGCTCGTGCCTGTGTCCTGGGAGGGGGATTGTATCTCTGTGCCAGGTTCTGACACAGGGGAAGAGGCAGTGGTGTGACCCGCATGCGGTGATTGCCCTTTGTTCCACCTCGTGGGGTGCTTAGTAGAGATGAGCGAGCACCAAAATGCTCGGGTGCTCGTTACTCGAGACGAACTTTTCGCAAATGCTCGAGGGTTCATTTCGAGTAACGATCCCCATTGAAGTCAATGGGCGACCCGAGCATTTTTGTATATCGCCGATGCTCGCTAAGGTTTTCATTTGTGAAAATCTGGGCAATTCAAGAAAGTGATGGGAACGACACAGAAACGGATAGGGCAGGCAAGGGGCTACATGTTGGGCTGCATCTCAAGTTCCCAGATCCCACTGGTATCCCACAATAGTGGCAAGAGTGCCCCCCCCCCAACAATTTTTACTTCTGAAAAACCCTCATTAGCGAGGCATACCTTAGCTAAGCACCACACTATCTCCAACAAAGCACAATCACTGCCTGCATGACACTCCGCTGCCACTTCTCCTGGGTAACATGCTGCCCAACCCCCCCGCACGACCCAGTGTCCACAGTGCACACCAAAGTGTCCCTGCGCAGTCTTCAGCTGCACTCATGCCACACGCTGGCCTCATAGCCACACCACCCTCATGTCTATTTATAAGTGCGTCTGCCATGAAGAGGAACCGCAGGCACACACTGCAGAGGGTTGGCACGGACAGGCAGCTACCCTCTTTAAAAGGGGCGGGGCGATAGCCCACAATGCTGTACAGAAGCAATGAGAAATCCAATCCTGTGCCACCTCCATCAGGAGCTGCACACGTGGGTATAGCAATGGGGAACCAATGTGCCACACTCTATTCATTCTGTCAAGGTGTCTGCATGCCCCAATCAGACTAGGGTTTTTATAAATAGTCTCAGGCAGGTACAACTCCGCAATGGGAATTCCGTGTGCACCCACAGCATGGGTGGCTCCCTGGAACCCACCGGCTGTACATAAATATATCCCATTGCATTGCCCATCACAGCTGAGGTAACGTCAGGTTTAATGCAGGTGGGCTTCGGCCCACACTGCATGCCCCAGTCAGACTGGGGTTCTTTAGAAGTGGACACATGCAGTTACAACTCCGTGTGGACCGACAGCATGGGCGGGTCCCAGGAAGCTACCGGCGGGACATAAATATATCCCATTGCAGTGCCCATCACAGCTGAGGTAACGTCCGATTAAATACAGGTGGTCTACGGCCCTGACGGTCTGACGTTAGCTCTGCTGTCCAGGGCACTGCAATTGAATACATTTATGTACAGCCGGTGGGTTCCAGGGAGCCACCCATGCTGTGGGTGCACACGAAATTCCCATTGCGGAGTTGAGGATTCCCAGTTGTACCTGCCTGTGACTATTTATAAAAAAACGCGGTCTGACTGGGGCATGCAGACACCTTGACAGAATGAATAGTGTGTGGCACATAGGTTCCCCATTGCTATGCCCACGTGTGCAGCTCCTGATGGCGGTGGCACAGGATTATATTTCTCATTGCTTCTGTACAGCATTGTGGGCTATCGCCCCGCCCCTTTTAAAGAGGGTCGCTGCCTAGCCGTGCCAACCCTCTGCAGTGTGTGCCTGCGGTTCCTCTGGCAGACGCACTTATAAATAGACATGAGGGTGGTGTGACATGAGTGCAGCTGAAGGCTGCGCAGGGACACTCTGGTGTGCGCTGTGGACACTGCGTCGTGTGTGGGGGGGGGGCAGTATGTAACCCAGGAGAAGTGGCAGCGGAGTGTCATCCAGGCAGTGATTGTGCTTTGTTAGAGGTAGTGTGGTGCTTAGCTAAGGTATGCATTGCTAATGAGGGCTTTTCAGAAGTAAAAGTTGTTGGGGGGGGGGGCACTCTTGCTGCTATTGTGGCTTAATAGTGGGACCTGGGAACTTGAGATGCAGCCCAACATGTAGCCCCTCGCCTACCCTATCCGTTGCTGTGTCGTTCCCATCACTTTCTTGAAGTGCCCCGATTTTCACAAATGGAAACCTTAGCGAGCATCGGCGATATACAAAAATGCTCGAGTCGCCCATTGACTTCAATGGGGTTCGTTACTCGAAACGAACCCTCGAGCATCGCGATAATTTCGTCCCGAGTAACGAGCACCCGAGCATTTTGGTGCTCGCTCATCTCTAGTTATATGCACCTTAACTGTAACCGCGTTGGTGGGAAATGGCCTCGCCACCATCATGTCTTTCGGAAGCCTCCGTTTCCACACCCCAGTGACATAGCATTAGCAGCGGTATAGGCAGAGCCCAGAATTAGTAACATTTCAGCTGTAGCATTAGGGATAGGCCCCAGTAACATATCACTAGCAGCATTATAGGGGGAGCACAGTATTAGTTCCATTTCAGTAGTAGTAGCAGTTCAGACAGGCCTCAGTAACAATTCCGAAGCAGCAGTATAGGGGGAGCACAGTCTTAGTTCCATTTCAGTAATAGTAGCACTCAAGACAGGCCCTGGTAACAATTCCGAAGCAGCAGTATAGGGGGAGCGCAGTTTTAGTTCCATTTCAGTAATATCAGCACTCAAGACAGGCCCTGGTAACAATTCCGAAGCAGCAGTATAGGGGGAGCGCAGTCTTAGTTCCATTTCAGTAGTAGTAGCAGTCAAGACAAGCCCCAGTAACAATTCCGAAGCAACAGTATAGGGGGAGCACAGTATTAGTTCCATTTCAGTAGTAGTAGCAGTCAAGACAGGCCACAGTAACATTCCCGTTGCAGCAGTTTAGGGAGATAACAGTCTCTTGCACATTTCAGTAGTTGCAGTATAGACAAGGCCCCAGTTACATTTATGTAGCAAAAGTGTAGGCCAACCCCACACACCTTGCTGTACAATGAGTGCAGGCGAAGCCCATAAAAATTACTAGGATTACACTGTATGCGAGGGCCCAAAAAAATTGGTGTACAAACAGTACTAATGTACCTCAGAAAAATTGCCCATGCCCAACCAAGAGGGCAGGTGAAACCCATTAATCGCTTTGGTTAATGTGGCTTAATTTGTACCTAGGCCTGCAGGCAGCCCAGTTAAAATAAAAATTGGTTTAGGTGCAAGTTTCAACGCTGTAATGAGAATTGAAACGTATAAACATTGTTTACTAAAGTCATATGACTGAGCCTTGTGGGCCTAAAAAAATTGCCTGTTCGACGTGATTGCGTGAGGTTTCAGGAGGAGGAGCAGGAGGAGGAGGACGAATAAAATACACAAATTGATGAAGCTAAAAGGTCCTCGTTTTTTATGGTGATAGAGAACGATGCTTCCATCCGCGGGTGCAGCCTACGTATTGTTTAGGTATCGCTGCTGTCCGCTGGTGGAGAAGAGAAGTCTGGGGAAATCCAGGCTTTGTTCATCTTGATGAGTGTAAGCCTGTCGGCACTGTCGGTTGACAGGTGGGTACGCTTATCCGTGATGATTCCCCCAGCCGCACTAAACACCCTCTCTGACAAGACGCTAGCCGCAGGACAAGCAAGCACCTCCAGCGCATACAGCACGAGTTCAGGCCACATGTCCAGCTTCGACACCCAGTAGTTGTAGGGGGCAGAGGCGTCCCGGAGGACGGTCGTGCGATCGGGTACGTACTCCCTCACCATCCGTTTGCAGTGCTCCCGCCGACTCAGCCTTGACTGGGGAGCGGTGACACAGTCTTGCTGGGGAGCCATAAAGCTGGCAAAGGACTTGGAGAGTGTTTCCCTGCCTGCGCTGTACATACTGCCTGATCTCCGCGCCTCCCCTGCTACCTGGCCCTCGGAACTGTGCCTTCTGCCACTAGCGCTGTCGGATGGGAATTTTACCATTAGTTTGTCCGCCAGGGTCCTGTGGTATAGCATCACTCTCGTACTCTTTCCTCTTCGGGAATGAGAGTGGAAAGGTTCTCCTTATACAGTGGGTCGAGCAGTGTGTATACCCAGTAATCCGTAGTGGCCAGAATGCGTGTAACGCGAGGGTCACGAGAAAGGCATCCTAACATGAAGTCCGCCATGTGTGCCAGGGTACCTGTACGCAACACATGGCTGTCCTCACTAGGAAGATCACTTTCAGGATCCTCCTCCTCCTCCTCCTCCTCCTCCTGCTCCTTAGGCCATACACGCTGAAAGGATGACAGGCAAGCAGCATTGGTACCCTCAGCAGTGGGCCAAGCTGTCTCTTCCCCCTCCTCCTCATGCTCCTCCCCCTCCTCCTCCTCAACGCGCTGAGATATAGACATGAGGGTGCTCTGACTATCCAGCGACATACTGTCTTCCCCCGCCTCCGTTTCCGAGCGCAAAGCATCTGCCTTTATGCTTTGCAGGGAACTTCTCAAGAGGCATAGCAGAGGAATTGTGACGCTAATGATTGTAGCATCGCCGCTCACCATCTGGGTAGACTCCTCAAAGTTTCCAAGGACCTGGCAGATGGCTGCCAACCAGGCCCACTCTTCTGTAAATAATTGAGGAGGCTGACTCCCACTGCGCCGCCCATGTTGGAGTTGGTATTCCACTATAGCTCTACGCTGCTCATAGAGTCTGGCCAACATGTGGAGCGTAGAGTTCCACTGTGTGGGCACGTCGCACAGCAGTCGGTGCACTGGCAGATTAAACCGATGTTGCAGTGTCCGCAGGGTGGCAGCGTGCGTGTGGGACTTGTGGAAATGTGCGTAGAGCTGGCGCACCTTTCCGAGCAGGTATGACAAGTGTGGGTAGCTTTTCAAAAAGCGCTGAATCACCAAATTAAAGACATGGGCCAGGCATGGCACGTGCGTGAGGCTGCCGAGCTGCAGAGCCGCCACCAGGTTACGGCCGTTGTCACACACGACCATGCCCGATTGGAGGCTCAGCGGCGCAAGCCAGCGGTCGGTCTGCTCTGTCAGACCCTGCAGCAGTTCGTGGGCCATGTTCCTCTTCTCTCCTAAGCTGAGTAGCTTCAGCACGGCCTGCTGACGCTTGCCCACTGCTGTGCTGCCACGCCGCGTGACACCGACTGCTGGCGACGTGCTGCTGCTGCTGACACATCTTGATTGCGAGACAGAGGTTGCGTAGGAGGAGGAGGAGGGTGGTTTAGTGGAGGAAGCATACACCCCCGCAGATACCACCACCGAGCTGGGGCACACAATTTGGGGGGTGGGTAGGACGTGAGCGGTCCCAGGCTCTGACTCTGTCCCAGCCTCCACTAAATTCACCCAATGTGCCGTCAGGGAGATATAGTGGCCCTGCCCGCCTGTGCTTGTCCACGTGTCTGTTGTTAAGTGGACCTTGGCAGTAACCGCGTTGGTGAGGGCGCGTACAATGTTGCGGGAGACGTGGTCGTGCAGGCCAGGGACGGCACATCGGGAAAAGTAGTGGCGACTGGGAACCGAGTAGCGCGGGGCCACCACCGCCATCATGCTTTTGAAAGCCTCCGTTTCCACAAGCCTATATGGCAGCATCTCTAGGCTGATCAATTTTGCAATGTGCACGTTTAACGCTTGAGGGTGCGTGGCGGCGTACTTGCGCTTGCGCTCAAACAGTGGCGCTAGCAACGTCTGGACGCTACGCCGAGAGACATTGCTGGATGGGGCCGAGGACAGCGGAGGTGAGGGTGTGGGTGCAGGCCAGGAGACGTTACTGCCTGTGTCCTCAGAGGGGGGTTGGATCTCAGTGGCAGGTTGGGGCACAGGGGGAGAGGCAGTGGTGCAAACCGGAGGCGGTGAACGGGCATCGTCCCACCTTGTGGGGTGCTTGGCCATCATATGCCTGCGCATGCTGGTGGTGGTGCCTCCCCAGCTGATCTTGGCGCGACAAAGGTTGCACACCACTGTTCGTCGGTCGTCAGGCGTCTCTGTGAAAAACTGCCACACCGTAGAGCACCTTGACCTCTGCAGGGTGGCATGGCGTGAGGGGGCGCTTTGGGAACCAGTTGGTGGATTATTCGGTCTGGCCCTGCCTCTACCCCTGGCCACCGCACTGGCTCGGCCTGTGCCCACACCCTGACTTGGGCGTCCGTGTCCTCGCCCGCGTCCACGTCCTATAGGCCTACCCCTATCCCTCAGCATGGTGTATTACCAGTAGTGCAGAAACAGAACGCTGTAATTAAATGTGCCGCTTATTGGCCTGTGGTTGGAGGCTGACTTCGCTTACGGAACGCCAGGAAATAATTTGGCGCAAGCCTGCTGTAACACTTAGCTGGCTGCGTATGATTTTGTTGTAGAACTACTACACCCAGCAGAGACCCAGAACACTGAGCACAGTGACAGGCAGGCCAAATAGATTTTTTGCCCAATATTTTTTACAAAAGGCCCACTGCGTATATTTAATCAATATAGGTCTTCTGTCCCTGCCTTCACAATTCTGTCCCTGGAGTATTACTGCAGGGCACAATGCTCTGCACTGCCGATATACCAAAAAAAAAAAAAAGGGCAACACTGCAAAAAGCAGCCTCCACACTACTGCACACGGTTAGATGTGGCCCTAAGAAGGACCGTTGGGGTTCTTGAAGCCTACAATAACTCCTAACGCTCTCCCTGCCTAAGCACTTCTGTCCCTGGAGTATTACTGCAGGGCGCAATGCTCTGCACGGCCGATATACCAAAAAAAAAAAAAAAGTGCAACACTGCAAAACGCAGCCTCCACAGTACTGCACACGGTTAGAAGTGGCCCTAAGAAGGACCGTTGGGGTTCTTGAAGCCTACAATAACTCCTAACACTCTCCCTACAGCAGCTCCAACACGATAGCACTTTCCCTCAGCTATGTCACAACGCATCTGTGGCGAGCCGCGGGAGGGGCCGATTTTTATACTCGGGTGACACCTGATCTCGCCAGCCACTCACTGCAGGGGGGTGGTATAAGGCTTGAACGTCGCAGGGGGAAGTTGTAATGCCTTCCCTGTCTTTCAATTGGCCAGAAAAGCACGCTAACGTCTCAGAGATGAAAGTGAAAGTAACCCGAACATCGCGTGGTGCTCGTTACGAGTAACGAGCATCTCGAACACGCTAATACTCGAACGAGTATCAAGCTCGGACGAGTACGTTCGCTCATCTCTAGTTCCAACCTTTGGAAGGTCGCTGGAGCTCCATGCAAACCGAAGGGTAGGCAGGTGTACTGGAACAACCCTTCTGGTGTGGCAAACGCAGTCTTTTCTTTTGCCCTCTCGGTAAGGGGAACCTGCCGGTAGCCTTTGGTAAGATCAAGAGTGGAAAAGTATCTGGCATGACCCAGTCTCTCAATTAACTCGTCTACTCTCGGCATTGGGTATGCGTCAAATTTTGACACGTCATTTAGCTTCTGGAAGTCGTTACAGAAGCACAGAGAGCCATCAGGTTTTGGTATCAGCGCGATAGGGCTGGACCATTCGCTTTTCGACTCCTCAATTACTCCGAGGTCTAGCATTTTCTGCACCTCCTCCGAGATGGCTCGTCTGCGGGCTTCTGGAACCCTGTACGGTTTCAACTGAACCTTTACCCCTGGTTCAGTTATAATGTCGTGTTTTATGACACCAGTACGCCCTGGTATATCAAAGAACACATCTGAATTACGCTGTATAAATTCCCTCGACTCTTGCTGTTGGGATTTGGACAGGGACTCTGATAACACACCTCTGGGACCCCACCATGGGGGGTGCTCACTGCAGTCAGGGCTTCTCTGTCCTTCCATGGCTTAATTAGGTTTACATGGTACAACTGTTCTGGTTTCCGCCTACCTGGCTGGTACACCTTATAGTTTACCTCTCCGACTTTCTCGATTATTTCATAGGGCCCTTGCCATTTTGCTAGGAATTTACTTTCTAGGGTGGGCAACAACACTAGTACCCGATCCCCAGGGTTAAAGGTTCTCACCTTGGCGGACCGGTTATATACCCGGCTTTGGGCTTCTTTTTTTTTTATAAATCAATATTTATTGGTTTTAGAATAAACACGGATATACATAACAAACATATATCAAAGAAGGGGTACAAACATAAACCATAAAGGCACAGGTGCACCTCCCCCGTGAGTTCTGGAGCAAGATATAACGTAACTCTCAATACAACTACAGGCTGGGGGGGGGGCACTTAAGCGAGAAGAGAGGGGTATGTGGACCCCTTCTTGAGTGTGAGGCTGTAACTGAGGTGAGATAGCTATAGGTTGCGCTCAGCCGCCTCTTAGATACAGACAGTACAAGACAAACAGTCGGGGGAGTAAATTACAGAGTAGTGGGGAAGGGAAGAGAGGGGAGGGGTGGGGAGAGATGTGGTAGGAAAGGGGAGGGGAGGGGTACTGCACTTCCAGAGTAGATCCGTGTCTCGTTGTGCCGTTTGATCGTATGCGCGATCAAAAGGTCGCCCGATATCTTCCCTCTTTAGAGCTAAGGGGAGCAAACGGCGTTTCGGGGATCAACCGCCACACAGGGGAACCAGGAGGAGGGTTCAACCGCAGAGGACTAGAGTGCCTGGGTCACGAGTCCGCTTTCCTAATTTCCTGCCAGGGTTCCCAGATCTTCAAGAATCTATCATGTGTTCCGTTTGACCAGCTTGAGAGCTCCTCTAAATTCACTAACCTATCAACTTTGGACCTCCACAGGGCCATCGTCGGAGGGTCCCTCTGCTTCCACAAAAGTGTCGATCAGCAGGGCGACAAGCTTGTGCTTGTACGGGTGGAAGGCAGGGGTAGGTCTCCACAGGAGGACCACATCTGGGGAGAGCACTAAGTCTGGTAGGAGTTTTTTTAACACGATTGCCAAATCCTTCCAGAAAGGAATGATATTCGGGCAATCCCACCAAATATGAAGGTAGGAGCCTGTGGAACTCCCACATCTCCAGCACATGTCCTCCGCCACCAAATTATGGTCATGCAGCCACTGCGGGGTCCTGTACCACCGCGCCCGGAGCTTGTAATGTGACTCCTGGGCGGTGACGCAGGGGGAGAGCCCGAAAGCTGTCTTCAAAATCGCTTTGGTCTCGCTTTCTGAGAAGGAAATGTGTAGCTCCTTCTCCCAGGAAAAGAGGAAGGCAGGTTTCCCAGACGAGGGGCGGGAAACGAACTTTTTGCGGATGAGAGAAATTTTCCTCAAAGAGGGGTTAGGGAAGATGCCAATTGCGGTTTCAAAAGGGGTAAGTGGTCTAGAGGGACCGCGGGTTTTCCGAAATTCGCTCAGGACCTTCGTTTGGCCAGGACGGGGAGGAAATTTGTCGCGAATAGGTCTTCCGCTTTCTTGGGTATCTTTATGCCTAGGAAATCGATTGTCGTGTCGGACCACGCAAATGGGGATACTTTTTTGACAGCATTCATTTGGTTGGCGGGAATGGAAACATTTAGAGCAATTGACTTGGTGAAATTAATTTTAAAATTAGAGAGGTCACCAAAATTTTCTAGCATAGAAACCAGGCGAGGGAGCCCCTCCTCCGGGTTAGTAATAAGGAAAATAATATCGTCGGCGTAAGCCGCCATCGAGAGAGTGTCGTTCCCAATTTTGAGACCTTTTATGGAAGGGTCCGATCTCACTTTTTGGAGAAGAGGCTCCAAGGCCAGGACAAAGAGCGTAGCGGAGAGGGGACACCCCTGCCCAGTGCCATTTCCTATTTCAAAGGAAGGGGAGAGAGAACCGTTAATCTTGAGTCTCGCATGGGGCATTGCGTAGAGAGAGAAGATCGCTGAGACGAATTGGGGTGGGAGATTAAAGTGTAGCAAGACTTGCTCCATATATGTCCAATTCACGCGATCAAACGCCTTTTCGGCATCAGTACCTACTAAGGCGAGTGATATGTTTTGTTTTTGGGCAAATCTAGCAGCATGTAGGAGTCTGAGACAACTGTCTCTCCCCTCTCTTCCCCGCACAAAGCCCGCCTGTTCAGGGTTGATCAAGAAGGTAGTATGTTTTTCTAGGCGTTTTGTTAGGATTTTGGCCCACAATTTCATGTCGAAATTAATCAGGGAGATGGGGCGGTAGCTCCCGCAAGACTCAGGGTCTTTGTTCTCTTTGTGCACCAGAGTAATATGCGCTTCTTGCGCTTGTCTAGGCAGGGGGGTCCCGCTCAGGAGAGCATTGTACAAGTCTACTAATCTAGGAATGAGCGAAGTACTCAGGGCCTTATAGTATATAAGGGGGAGGCCGTCTGGGCCTGGGCTTTTACCCGGGGGAGATGAGTTTATAAGGTCTTGTATCTCTTGCGGGGTGATTGGGGACAGGAGGGATGTGGTCTCGTCATCTGGAATTTTGGGAAGGTTTAGGTCTTTGAGGAAGTGGTCGATTTGTTTTTTCAAGACAGGTCTTTCTTCAGGAGTGGGAGGATCTTTAAGGTTGTATAGACGGGAATAAAAGGATTGAAATTCTTTGGCAATATCAGGGGTAGATGTGACGCGATGGCCCGTGGGGATTTAATGGCCTTAATAAGGTTCCTTGCTTGGGCTTTTTTGATAAGGGACGACGTGAATTTGCTACCCTTGTTATCTTGGGCGTAAGAGATATGTCTGAGGTATAGATGCTTTTTGTTAAACCTAGCTTCCAAAAGGAGTTTAAGTTCAGTTCGGAGGGAGGTGAGTTTCTCCATGGCCGCTACACTTTGTGAGAGTTTAGTCACACGCTCTAATTTGGCAATTTGACCAAGTTTCTCGTTAATGTCTTTCTGTTGTTTCTTCTTTGCTCTGGATCCAGCAGAGATCAGAAGGCCTCTCACATAGGCCTTATGAGCCTCCCATACCACCGGAACTGCCATATCCTCAGTGGTGTTGAGTTGGAAATATTCTTCCAACGCTTTGTTGAGCTGGGCTCTATCCTCAGCCGAATCCAGGAGAGAGGGGTTGAGTCTCCGTCTCCACTCGCGGGGAGTGGAGCCTGGAAGGTAGATAGACAAGTGGACTGGGGCGTGGTCCGACAAGGCAATGGGGTCTTTCTCAGCTTTTTTCGTGTATTGTAGGAAGGAGGAGGAAATAAAAACATAGTCTAACCGCTGGAAGGAGGAGTGGACCTGCGAGAAGAAGGTATACTCCCTGGAGGATGAGTTAGAGTACCTCCAGGCGTCCACGATATGGAGTTGCGCGAGGGATCTGCTGAGTTTACTTAATTTCCTCTGTGAAATCTGGGATTTTCCAGTCAATGAGTCTATGGAGGGGGAGATGGTGAGATTAAAATCTCCACCCAGGATGACCTGCCCAGTGGCGAAGACCCTGAGCGCTTCTAATTGTTTTGTGAGCCATTCTACTTGGTCCTTATTAGGGGCGTAGAGGTTGGCAAGGGTAATTTTAGTTTCGTTTAGGTAGCCCCTCAGGAACAGAACTCTGCCCTCCTCATCTGCGAAGCGAGCCTCGCAACTAAACTTAAGGGACTTGTGTATTAGTGTGGACACACCCTTGGAGGCGGAGGAGGGGTGGGAGCTGTGGAAAGCTAGCGGGAACTGCCCCCCAGGAAGGGATAGGCATCTGTCCCCTTTAAAATGGGTCCCCTGCAGAAACACTACCCCAGAGCCATACCTTTTCAGAAGAAGGGCCACGTGGTGTCTTTTGCTAGGAGAGTTCAGTCCATTCACATTGAAGGTAGTAAATAGTAGAGGTTTTGCCATCATGGACACGCAGGAGTGGCCGGAAGTACCTTAGCAAGGGGGTAGAGAGAGGAAGCAAGATTATGTAAGTGAGCGCTTAGTGACTTAGTACTAATTCCTTGTCACTCGGTCGGACACGAAGGGAAGAGGAGATGGAGGGGAAGTGCAGAGAGT
The DNA here is from genome assembly GCF_035609145.1 of Eleutherodactylus coqui. Lineage (NCBI taxonomy): Eukaryota > Metazoa > Chordata > Amphibia > Anura > Eleutherodactylidae > Eleutherodactylus > Eleutherodactylus coqui. The sequence continues at coordinate 336,952,265 of NC_089838.1, read as the reverse complement.
GAGAGGGGAAAACACTGGGTAGACACAAAAGGGAGAACAAGTGCTGAAAAAAAAAAATAAATGTGTCGCAAACTACGACACTAAAAACGTAAATTTAGGTCAGCAGGTCAGCAGACTTGAGCAGACCCTGCTGGGGGATGAGGGCGACTTGTGTGTGCCTTACCGGGAAGGCCCACCAACTGCGTCAATAGTAGCCTGAACAGGTAGGCGCCCCCAGGAGCCTAGAGCTGAGGGGCAAATGCCTTAGGTAGTTGATCGCTATAAGGGAGAAGAAAAGGAACATTAATGCATTAACTTGTTTAACGCGGTAAATAACAAAGTCATCATATACGAACACGTTGCCGAGATCTTACGAAAACAATAAAAGGTCGCCAGATCAGGAAGCAGCGGAACAACAGGTACATCCAAAGGATGGTGATAGGAAAAAAGAAAACCTGAGAGTTTCCTCATCTTCACCCGTCAGGGCCAGCAGGAGGGTCCTTCGCTTTCTTTTTTTTACCTCTGGGCGATTTGAGGCTACCCGCTGGCTGCCAGACCTCCGGGGGGGGGGGGGGGGGGGGTCAGCTTAGGGAGCCTGGGGAACTCCGGGAGAGGCAGCCAGTTCGGCAGCTCAATCGGGTCCATTTCAAGGAGTTCCCATGCATCGTTGAGGTCTTCTGGAGTACGGATGAGAAGTCTGCGTCCCTTGTAGGTGATGTTGATGCCAAAGGGAAAGAGCCATGCGTAACGAATGTCTCGTGCTCTTAGGGCCTCCAACAGAGGACGCATGATTCGTCTCTTTAATAGGGTGGCAGGGGAAAGATCCTGGAAGATCTGGACCGGGGAGTCCCCATATTTTAAGTCCTTGTGTTGTCTGGCAGCTTTAAGGACGGCAGACGTGTCCTGAAAGGTGAGGAGCCTGCAGATAACATCCCTGGGGGGCTCTGTAGGAGGAGGGGGGGTCTCAGAGCACGGTGGATACGCTCCACAGAAATTGTTGCTGCTCTGTCTTGCCCAAGTAACTGACCAAATATTTCTGAGGCGACTTTAGGCAAGGCTTCAGTCGCCCAGGATTCAGGTAAGCCTTTAAGGCGGACATTACATCTCCGATTTCTGTTCTCCAGATCTTCTTGGAGAATGAGAGCTTTATTTAAATTAGCGTGCTGCTCCTTTAAGACTGCAGCCATAGCTAGAGCATGTGTTGTGACTGATGCAGAGGCAGATTCAAGCTCCTCCACTCTGCAGCCCATCTGCCTTATATCACCTTTTATCTCTGACAGCTCATTGATAAGAGGACGCGTTAGTCAGCAGCTCTTTCATAAACCCCCGGGAAACAGTTCCTGAGTCCTCTTCATCTGAGGATGTATCACCCTCCCCCTCCTTACTGTATGCAGAAGCAGCCTCCGAGGCCGCAGCCATCTTGCTGGACGGGTGAGGAGAGCGGGAGCCCCGTTCCTTTAGAAATCGCTGCATCCCCGTCTGGCTCTTAGATGTCTTCGGTGTGCTTTTATGTTCTCCTCCTTTTTCCTTTGCTTGTTTGGGCATTTTGCCGCTATTATCGCTGCTGGGAGCTCTCTGAGGGCACCGTTCTGTGGGAGCTCCGGTCCTAAGCTGCCATCACGCTCCACAGTCGGCTTTGTGCTTCTTGAGCCTGCTGTTAATGTTCTCTAACAATGGGCATGACCGCCGCAATTCGATCTTGCATGAGGGAGATGTGATCAATAACACTCCTGTAGGGGGTGGACTCGTGCTCCCAGGTCTCCTTGGCTACATCAAGGAGCCCCCGGGGATGTCTACCATAAACTAATTCAAAGGGAGAGAACCCAGTGGAGGATTGTGGGACTTCACGGATTGATAACATTAAATATGGCAGCAGACAGTCCCAGTCCTTCCCATCCTTATTGACTACCTTTTTTAGCATGCTTTTTATGGTCTTATTAAATCTCTCAACAAGACCATCCATCTGTGGGTGGTACACAGACGTCCGTAAATGCTTAATATTCAGCAGCTTACACAATTCTTTCATGACCTTTGACATAAAGGGGGTTCCTTGGTCCGTCAGGATCTCTTTTGGTATGCCCGTGCGGGAGAACATGTGAAGTAGTTCCTTTGCAATACCCTTGGAGGACGTATTGCGTAAAGGAACGGCTTCGGGGTAACGGGTGGCGTAGTCTTCAACCACTAATATATGTTGGTGACCCCGGGCAGACTTTACCAAGGGCCCAACTCGGTCCATAGCGATCCGCTCAAACGGCACCTCTATGATGGGCAAGGGCACTAAGGGGCTCCGGTAATGGGGCATAGGAGCTGTTATTTGACACTCCGGGCACGACTCACAGTAACGTTTTACATCAGCATGTACCCCGGGCCAGAAAAACCGCTGAAGGACGCGTTCCCTAGTTTTCTCGCTCCCGAGATGACCTCCTAGCACATGCTTGTAAGCCAGGTCTAAGACCATCCCACGATAAGGCTGAGGTACCAACAGCTGTTCCACAACCTCCCCACGGACCTTGTCAACCTGATACAACAATTCTTGATTGACTGCCAGGTGTGGGAACACTACATCAGCCCCTGGGAATTGAGGCTCCCCATTTATTACTCTAACATTTTCCCTGGCTTTTACTAAGGTGGGGTCTCAGAGCTGCTCAGTTCCGAAATTGGCACGTGGGACCTCTAAGTCAGGCATAGCAACCACTTCATCCTGTACCTGCGTCTCACCCGCCAGTACTGTTAAGGGAAAGTTATCCCCATTCTCTTGGGTCACCCCTCCTGCTGGAACCATATCCTCAGGGTCAAACGGTTCTGGACACACATCATACACCTTTGCATCATCATGAACCTTATTTGCAGACGACCCTCGGTGTCGCCACAAGTCCCAAAATAGGGGAAAGTCTCTCCCGAGGATCACGGTGTGCATTAAGGATTTTACGACGCCCACCTCATGGGTGGCAAGTCCACACGGAGTCTCAAGTCTTACAAGGGCAATAGGATACTCCTTGGTGTCCCCATACACACACACAACCCCATGCGACGGCTGGTGGCGGTTGTGGGATCGACCAGGCTGGAGTGCACCAGCGTAACCAAGCTCCCTGAGTCCAGTAGAGCTGTCACCGCAAAGTCATTCACCTTTATGTGACATAATGGTCGATCAGTCTCTGACGCAGTCTCTGCAGAACATACTGGCCGTGCGAACATCGACCTCCGCCGGGCAGAGTCACAGTCCATGGGTTCCACAGTGAGGGGACAGTTGGCAGCAAGATACCCGGGCTCATGACAGCGCCAACATCGTATGGGGGCCTGGTCTCCTTGGGGTTCTACCCGGGACCCGAATGTCCATTTGGGGCTCCTTCTCTGCCCAAATGATCCCCCTCTGAGCCGCCTCCCCCGGGGACACTTTTGACACCCCTTACATATGGAACAGTCTTACCAGGTGCTCAAGCCGACTTGCTGTTCCCTGGGTTGGAACGTCCAGGAGGCACGGCTTGCAATAGGTCCTCCGTGGCTTTATACCTGTCGACGAGGCTCACGAGTTGGTCCACGTCCTGGGGACCCCCTTGTCCCACCCAGCGCTGAATCGTGGGGGGCAGCGAGCGGATGAACTTGTCCAGAACCACTTTATGTACGATCTCAGCCGGGGACGACTCCTCCGGTTGCAGACACTTTCTCACCAGGTGGAACAGGTCATACATCTGGGAGCGAGCTGGCAGGTCCTCAGCGAAAATCCAGGTGTGTACTCGTCAGGCCCGCACATGGGTGTCCACGCCCAAGCGTGCCAGGATCTCACCTTTGAACTTATGATAGTCCTTGGCATCCTGCTCACCGAGGTCAAAATAGGCCTTTTGGGGTTCTCCCGTCAGGAAAGGCGCTACTACCTCAGCCCACTGAGGCGCCAGTAATTTCTCCCTCTTGGCCACTCTCTCAAAGACCGCGAGATAGGCCTCGATGTCATCGGTGGCCGTCATCTTTTGTAAGGCCGCCTGTACCGTGGTACGGGTGGTGGGGAGTGAACCAGACGACCTCTGCACACTTTGCGCCACCACCAGGACCTGCTCTTGCAGCTGCCGGTTAACCCGCTGTTGCTCCTGCAAGGCTAAACGATTGGCTTCTACCAGTAGAGCATTAGTCTCGGCTTGAGCTCTCATGGCCTCCTCATGGACCTTTTGCTGGGTCGCCGTCATCAGCGTCAGCTGTTTCATCAGATCCTCCATCTTGGCCATATCAGGTTGCTGCGCCGTTGCAGCTTTCACTCAGGACATAGGGGTCACAGAACTCTCCAGTCAATCTCTCTTGGGCGGTTGCCCTTAGCAACTGTTCTCCAGCTGCTGCAGCAAAATGTCCATTAATTGGTGTATGTCTCTTTAAGACCGCTGCCCGCATCCAAACACCATATGTGAGGGATTAGTGTTTAGGATCGGTAGCAACCTGGGCATAAGCAGTCAGAGACAGTGACACATGGGATAAAGTCTTTAGTCCAGGCTTCGCCTGGGTTTATTTCCGTGCAAACAAAGCAAAATACAGGCGTTAACTTCAGGCCAACATAAAGTAAATCCTGCTTGTCTGAGCACTTACTAAACATGGATCATCCCTGTCTACACACTGGTAAACAAATGGCTCCTGCTCACAGCCAGCCAGGACTCTCAGACCTGCAAAGGTCTCAGCTCACCTCTCCAGGACCTGCAGGCCCAGGCTTTATAAGGCCTGGTACCAGCCTCACCTGGTACGTGGGAGTGGCCATCGCACCCTTCGCTTTGACCACTCCAGGAAAACTGGCCCGGATTATGTGGCTTGGAGCCACTTACACACTACAACGTGTCAGTAACTTAATGTTACTGACACCATACTGCCTGCTTCCTCCACCGAGCCCTGGCTGCTCGGTGGCACGTATCTGCCCAAGTGCTCCACAAAGCAGCATAGGAGAGCATCCTAGGCGAAACATACCTGCCCTCCAGCACCTTGCCGGCCACCGTCTCACACCCTCTATCCAAAACAATATCCTGTTACAATGAGCCGGTTGTTGGTCCTCCTGGGGTGGCGGTGTGCGGGGTCCCGCAGTCAGGGGGGAATCCCCCCGGCTTGTTGTCCGGCTGCTGGGGGCGCCAGTTCCTGGTCAGCGTGGTGCGGGTGGCATGTGGCGCATGCACGCGCATCTGTGAGTGCAGCTACCGTGCACTAGCTCCCTTTTTATAGTGTTCTATTGGGAGTTGGCTGTCTCCCTCTCTGCCCCTGGGCGGAGGCTTTTGTTTAAAGGTCAGGCAGAGACTTGCAATCACTGCCAGTTATTGGTTTCCCTCAGTATGCTAGCTAGTCTGCCTCTGTTGGTCTCCTGCCTCTGTCAGCTTGTCTGCTATTCTTTGCTGTTATCAGCCAGGTTTTTCCATCTGCCTCTGCTCTGCTTTAGCATTGTTCGTGTTGGTAATTCCATCTGCCTTTCCTGTCAGTATTCTACCCTTCTAGGTACGCCAGTGTCCCTTTTTCGGTCCCTAGTCAGAGTAGGGACTGCCGCCCAGTTGCCCGCCTGGGGTTAACCAGGAGTGGAGGCAAGCAGGCAGGGACAGGGGTTGTGGGTGAAATCTTGGCTCCTCGAGCTGGCGTATCAAGGGTAGTATACCGTAACTTATCTTTTGGAATCCTAGTAATCAAACAACCTCCTTGATAAACACTTCTGATAATAATTTGGCATTAGGTAACTTGCATAGAGGAACGAAGTGTGACATTTTGGTGAAATTATCAACTATAACCAAAATTACCATGTTCCTAAGCGAGGACGGCAAATCAGTAATAAAGTCCATGGGCAAATTGGGACCATGGCCTGGATGGAATGGGCAAGGGGAGAAGAGGACCCTCAGTACGACTCCTGAGATTCTTCCCCCTTGCGCAAACAGGGCATGCTGACTCAAACAACCGTACATCCCTGGCCATATGAGGCCACCAATAAACTCTGGATAGTAGATCCCGAGTACCTCTGATCCCAGAGTGACCAGCTAGGACAGAAGCATGCATCTCCTCTAACACCTTCAACCTCAAAGGCAGTGGAACAAAAAGTTTGCCTTCCGGAATGGCTTCAGGGGCCAATTGTTGAACAGCATGTACAGGAGGCGAAATGTCGGAGGAGTCAACAGCGAGAACCACCCCGGGGGAGAGAATACTCTCAGGCTCAAACTCTTAAGGTTCCGGGGTACCAAAACTCCTAGACAAGGCATCTGCCTTTACATTCCTTGAACCTGGTCAGTAAGTTATCACAAAATTAAACCGTGAAAAGAACATGGCCCAGCGGGCGCGTCAAGCATTCAACCTCTTAGTGGAGTCTAGATACATGAGGTTTTTATGGTCTGTAAGTACAAGGATTTGATGGAGTGCTCCTTCCAGGAAGTGTCTCCATTCCTCAAACTCCCATTTAATAGCTAGTAATGCCCGGTTGCCTACATCAAAATTTTGTTCAGTGGACGAGAATTTCCTGGAAAAGTAGGCACAAGGTCTAAGGTTCATGAGTGTGGAGGGACCTTGGGACAATACCGCTCCAACTCCACCACAAACGGAGCAGGGCGCCCGGGTGTCATGGCAACGGGACGCGGCACGGGGCAACACCCGCCGCATCCCTAGGAACCTAGATGGCAAGCGCAGCGCGTGGCCAGAGCCAGTGGCCATGAGAGGTGACCAAGACCGGGGCTCCCTTGCTCCACACAGCCTGTAAAATAGGCACGGCGGTGTGGGCACTGCTGCCAATCCCATTGAAAATACTGCTTTCTGGCAAGCCCCGCAGTATGATTATCAGGGAAGGGCTTGAAATATAAGCCCTTCCCCGATAATCATCAATAAGTGGTAAAAAAATTACCTTTCCGCCGCTCAGACGCGTCCTCTGGTTGGCTCCCCGACACTGCTGTCCAACACTTTCAGCAGGCGGGGATTTAAAAATTCATGCCTCCTGAAAGGGCTGTGCTGAGTGGCTGAGGGCTCAGCCAATAGCAGCTAGTGCTTAGCTATTGGCTGAGCACCCAGCCAATGACAGATAGCCCTTAACTATTCAGGTCCATTCTTTTCCCATTTACGACCTAAAGAATGGCCCTGACAAATTTCACATATGTGCAATACAGATGTGTGTTATTAGTTACATTACAAAGCGCTGCGGAATAGGTTGGCGCTATACAAATAAAGATTATATTATTATTATTATTATTATTATTATTATATTACTAAGGAGGTCACTTAGTTTTGCACTTAGGATTGAAAAATCAAGTTGCGACCCCTTTAATTTTCCTGTTTAGGATGTAAAGAATGGTTGTGCCAAAGTTCAAGTTTGTATGTCAGCAGGAAGAGAATTAGTGGCAAGTCAGTGAGTGAGTGAGTGAGTGAGTCAGTGCTTTTGCCTTTATTTATATACATATACACTTATAACTGTTGTTTCTCTAAGGACTAAGTCCGGTAAACACTGCGGATAGAGACTCTGTTGACCACATAGGGGACAATGAAGAAGTTGCTGCTCTTCCTCGCACTGTGCATGCTCTCTGTCATTGTCATGGTAAGACTATGAGGTATCTACAAGATCTCTGTTTTCTGTCAGATAATGGAAACCATCACGCTCATATTCAGAAGCTTACTACCTGTCATGACCCCATCCTTCTAATAGATGGAACATAAATGCATCCAGTCTAGATGATCCACTGTGACCTACAAATCTAGCAAAAGTTAAATTGACATCTCATTTACTGATGTGATCTTTACACAATTCTGACACAATCTTAGCAAGACAGAGTCAAAGTGGGTCGTTTGCCTTTTAACTATTGTTCCCATTCATTGACAGCAAGCAAATATATTAAAGCTGATAAGAAATTAAAACATAAAGGCGGTAATTTACTAAGCCTGGAATTTTCGAACCCAGTCTTGGTGTAATTTTCCCTGGTGCATTGTGCGTGTAACACATGAAGATGCACTAACTTATATTATATATATTATATTAGGAGTATCCCGAAACCTCAGAGAAATATACACCAGGTCCGAACTGGCATATGTTTCTAATATAGTTATTCCAGTTTTTGGTGTAAATCATACTTAAATCTATTGGTCCGACGGTAACCACACGCACTCCCAACAAGTCCCTCCCACTTTTCAGAAAAATATTGGTGTCAGAAAATGAAGAAAATGTGCACATTTTTGTGCAAATATCTGCTTTTGCACTCATTTGTGACTTTTTTGCATCAGAAACTGGCATGAAACAGTATGTAAATGTGCCTAAAGTATATCATTACTGTAATCTTACTGACCCTCAGAATAAGGATCACATCTGATTTTACAGCAGCTTTAACCCTGTGAAAACACCCGGTATATACACCCCAAAAATTGCAGGCTTTTTCCATTTCAAGTTTTTAGATAAATTATATGATACATCAATTGATACCAATAAAAATACAGCTCGTCCCGCAAAGAACAAGCCCACCTATGGCTCTTGCATTGGAAAATCTTTAAAAAAAGGTAGGTCTTAAAACACAGAAATGAAAAGACGAGCACAAGAAAACAAAAAAAGTGGCTAATCATAGATTGTTTTTTGTTTTTTTTTGCCATGCAATGGAGTAAAATAAATAAAAAATAAACCCAGGATGACTTTGCATAGATGTGTAGTTAACAGCAATTAATATGTTTCCCTACAACCTGAAGAGACCCTCCGGTTTCAGGACAGGGGTATATTTCCTGCAGTTACTCTTTTATTCTGACCCTCTGATCGATTGGTCCTGGGTCGTATTTGTGGCCATTCATGATGGCCAATGCACTCTCTAGACTATATAATATAGTAGTCTACCAGTGTATTAAGAGTGTTAGACTACCAGAGCAATATACCTGCTCTCTGATTGGCAGGGCTACTCAAATGGTTAGTGCTGACCAATCAGAGCTCAATACACAGTGAGCATTAGCTAGTTAAAAATTGTGCTGGCCAGTTTGGATTGCTGCAAACGGGACCCAAAACAGTCAGATCTAAGAGATGGCAGAGAAGTTCAACAGCAGGTAATGTACCCCACTGCCCCTCCTGCCCCTCTTGTCCCAGGGCAGAATATTGTTTCAAAAGCTCAGAATCCCCTTCAGATCCCCATTAACATATACTTTAGTTGTCCAAGTCCAGCAATAATGGGCAGATGACTCTCCAATATGAGTGCAGCCACTCACCTCAAGGTGGAATGGGGACTCTGCATTTCATTATCCTATTCTTTTGCCTCCAGGAGATAAGCAACTACCAGAACTGTCTGTCTGCAGCTTAACCCCTTAAGGACCAAGCTGTTTTGTACCTTAACGCCTTCCCTCCCCATGACGTAAGGGATCGTCATGGGAGCTGGTACTTCCCGCAAAATGACATACCCTTACGTCATAGAAATAGCGCAAGATTATGACTGATCTTGCGCTATCCCGCAACGGGAACCGGCTGTCAGTGATAGCTGGCCTACTGCTGCAACAGCGGGGGTGCATTGGAGATATATAGATCGTAGCATGGGAAGGGTTCAAAGAGGGAGCGCGCTCCCTCTGTGAAGTTGCCGGGCTCTCGCGATATAATCACAGAGAGCCCGGCCTGTTGCCATGGCAACAGGATGCCAGATACTGGTGTCCTGTGTTGCCAGTGCCTGGGATTGCTGTATAAGCGATAAGGCATGGTAGGACAGAAGTCCTGCCATGCCTTATCACAACGATCATCAGTGCTGTGCTTTAAGTCAGAGGGACACAGATGGTGTAAAAAAAAACTTATAAAAATGTTCAAAAAGAAAAATGTAAAAAAATGTAAAGAAAAACTTTTTTTGTGCTTTTTCTCATATTAGCATAAAAAAGGTAAACAAAAATGAAAATGGCACATATTTGGTATTGATTAGTCCGCAACAACGTGTACAAAAAGGTGAACACTCTTTTTATTTTGTACGGCAAAACGTGTAAAAAAACGCTAAAAAACAGAGGCAAAATACTAATTTTTAGCATTTTGCCTCCCAAAAATGCAACAAAAGTGATCAAAAAAGCCGTATATTCCCCAAAATGGTACCTATAAAAACTACAGTTCGTCTCGCAAAAAACAAGCCCTCACAGAGCTCCGTATATAGAAAAATAAAAAAGTTACAGGACTTTGAATGCAGCGATATAGAAAAAAAAAGATTTCCAAAAAAAAGGGGTTTTATTGCAAAAAAGTGGAAAAACCTAAAAAAAATATAAGAATTTTGGTATCGTTGCAATCATAACGGCCCGCAGAAAAAATGTATTGCATCATTTATGCTGCATGATTAACGCTGTAAAAAAAAAAAACTAAAAATCTATGGCAGAATTGATGCCTTTTCTCTCCCTGTTATCATTAAAAAAAATAATAAAAGTTTTACAATATAGTCTATGTACCCAAAAATGGCATCATCAAAAACTACAGTTCGGCATGCAAAATACAAGCCCTTATACAGCTGTGTCGACGGAAAAGTAAAAAAGCTATGGCTTTTGAAAAATGGAGATGAAAATCTGCCAAGAATCGTTGCGTCCTTCAGCCAAAAAATAGGCCATGTCCTTAAGGGGTTAAGGATCAGACACTTTTTAGGGAACTTAGCCATTTTTTTCCTTTAGCTACCAAAATTATTTTTGCTGTGATTTTTTTCTGTGTCATATAGGGCTATTTTTTATTTTCTGTTTCACTGACTTTTTTTTGTTTTTTCTTTTTTAATTTTATTTTATTGGGAGTAAAAAGTAAAAAAAAAAGATTTTTTAAAAATTTCTAGTAATTTTTTAAAATTAGTAAATAAACTGTGGGAACAGGATTCTCATTTTGTTTTAACGTTTTGATATATAATATGTATGCTTTCGGATTGCAGGGCGCTTATAGCGACGGTTTTGGTTGACATCAGCTTTGGATTATTTTCTTTCTAATGTATATATTGTTGTTTTATTCTGTACATTTTTTTGACTAATGTATGTAATTATGTTTACTATCTATGTCCCCCATGATGTCATATAAGACCTCTGGGGGACATTCACATGTTTTTTTGTTTTTTTTTTTCAATTTGATACTTTCTCACTGTAGCTGGGACATCCATAGAAGCCCCAGTTACAGGGAAAAACATCCCCTGTAGTGACATTAGTCACTGTCAGAGCTGATCAGGGTCTACTATGACCCTGCAGCTCTGCTATAGCAGGGAATCCCCGCGGCCATGGGACTCTCAGGCTCCTGTGGTGGAAGAAACACTTCCATGTTCACTAGTAGTACATATCGCTCATTGAGTGCTGTGTACTGAAGAAAGAAGGAGGCAGAAAGGGTTAAAACCCGCTTTTCTCTCCTCCTCTGGGTTATCAGCTGTGACTAATAGCTAAAAACCAGTCCTGCTTCTGATTTATAACAGAAGCAGGATGCTTTAGTCCCCACCATAATTTCACATATGGCTGGGCTTTAAAGCCTGGGACCAGGCACCGTATATTTACAGTGCTTGGTCCTAAATGGGTTAACTCCCTAAACACATGAATGGTCGGCCAAACCAAACTTTCATTTCTATAGGAGAGCTGAAGGAAATAGCTGGACTATTATTAAAATGCATGTGGGCCTGCAGAAAGCTTGCCAAGATGGCTATGGACTCTTCCTATCACATGGTTTCTTATAGCGAAACATCAGTTTTAAATGGCGTCTTATAAATGTTATTACTAATCATTTTATCACTAATGATCCGTTAACCTCTTCATTTCCCACTATTATCTTTTTCCAGTTTATCTATGCATTAACACAGAGGCAATGTTCAATAACAGTTCCCATTCAGTCACAGACATCAAATATTTCAGAGACTTCCGACCAGGACAAAGAACTTCACACTCTTCTAAAGCTGACCGAATGGCTACTGCCTCCCAAAAAAACAACCTTGGAGTATTCCACCCACCCAAAGACGTCAGTATTTTTCTTGCTCCATCCCCGCTCTACCTATATAGTAGGAGAAAAGTTGGAGGTTCTCATCATAGCCAAAGACCATAAAGGTCATGCAAAGAGCTATGGTGGAGACTTCTTCCATGCCAAGCTTCATTCCCCAAGCCTGAAAGCCGGTGTGAGTGGAACTGTCATGGACAACTTCAATGGTTCCTACACGGCGTCCTTCATTCTTCAGTGGCCAGGTGAGACCATGGTCTCCATAAAGCTCATGTATTCCAGCGAAGCCATTGGAATTTTGCATGAAAAAAGGGCTACACGACCAGATAAGGTAAGGTAATACAGACAATTAATCTCAGGCAGTATTGCAGATAGAACATTAGTCTAGCCAGGCCTTATAAGTCTCCCTACATCTATTAGGTGGTCTCCACAAGGAGAAATATTACTCCTCCCAACCACTGTAAGTGCAGCCAGCAGTCTAAGTACTAAAGATTAATTCCGTATGCGTTGAACTTTTATTTTTAGTATGTGTTGAATTGTGCATCTAATTTTCTGCTTAGATTTTACTTTTTACCCATGAAAAAAGGGCTACACAACCAGAAAAGGTAAAATAATACAAACACCTAATGGTTCTATCTTTGGTGGTATTGCAGCTAGAACATCCATCTAGTTGCATCAAGGATGAATGGTCCACAGGGGAGGTGTTTACAGGCTACTCAAAGAGGAGGAAAGGAAAAGATCCTCCTGTCTGTAATTGAAGATGACCACAAGGGGAAGTGTGCAATGGACTTTTGTTTGTGTTGTCACTCAACTCTGGATTGCCATATATGTATGTGATACAGGCAGGCATGGAGGCTCTAGTACCCCACTGTACCACCTCTAGCTTGGATAAAAGATGTGATATGGGGGGGGGGGTGACATGCTGGCATACAGATTCTGTATGGTATCCTGCAGCATATCGCTTCACATTTGCTGTAACTGAGCCTCTAGATTGTGAAAACTTGTAGAATGTCGATGTTGGCATACCAGAGGGACCCACATATGTTATATTGGCGATATATCTGGTGACCAGGCAGGTCACAGGAGTGTGGCAGTGTTGGGGGGGGGGGGTGTCTTGTGACACCCTTGTGGGCTCGGCCAAGTATTATTCTGCTGAAAAATATCTTTTGGAAGCTGTCATGAGAGGAACACATGTGGCTGCAGGATGTCCTGAACATATCGCTGGGCTGTCATTGTCCCTTGAACCACTACTAGAGGTGACTGTCTGTCATGTGTGATGGCTCCGCAGACCATCACACCAGCAGTGGGGGCTGTGTAATGCTCAGCAGCAAAGGTAGGATTGAGGCGCTCACCCCAAGGTTCCAGACACCAACGCGGCAGTCGTCAGCGCCCAAACTAAATCTGGGTTAATCACTGGAGACAACAAGGTTTCAGTGTTCACGACAAAACTGCAAACACAGGCGAAGTTGGGTGTTAAAGGCAATAGACATAATAGATGCTGTGAGACCAAAAATGTTCCGACAGACACAGGGGCCTGTAACAGTGGTGCCACTTGTCTCTCGATGGCAGACAACAAGGCAACTGGAGCTGATTGTGCTTGTCGAACAATCAGACAATCATCTCAACTGGTGGTCTGTTGAGGACGACCTGAGCCCAGTCACCTTGTGTGCCCTCATGAATCCACTTGTCTCAACACCTCCTAATAGTCTGGTTGGAATGGCCGAGGTGGCAGGCAATTTGTCGATTTGACCATCCAGCTTCTCATATTAAAATAATGCGCCCACTCTCAAACTGTATTAACTGGGCAAAATCTATTCAGTTGCATCATAGAGGCATGTTTTATGGTCAACAAGTTCTACACACGTGGAAAAAGAGGTCTACTACACACGTGGCCTCTGAGAGCCTTTTACAGCAAAATGACAACTCCTTTAGGTGCTTGATTTTTTTTTTACGAAGAGTTTATATCAAATGCTGAGTAGCTTTTTCACATTTTGCCAGGTGTCTGCTCTCAGAAAGTATATCAGGATGGAGGATTAATGCAATTTTATTTTGTAATTTAGGTTTTATTATTTAGTGTCCTGGCTGCAGAATGTGCAAAATGTCATAAACCCTTAGCAGTTAAGGGTTAAATTGGTTGCTTGACTAAATCTATCCTCAGGATAAGTACTCATTTCTGCATGAATCAGACAGCTCCATTATCACTTTAGTGGCCATACTCAGTATTGCGGAAATTGAAATGAACGGGAACTTTTCCTGTAATACCAAACCTGGCTACTGCAGTAAGAATGGAGCTGTGTAATTTCTGCGGAAATCAGCACACCACACAATCACACTAGCCTGGCAAACAGCTGAGCGGCAGAGGGTCCCAAGCAATGGACCCCCGCCATTCTACTAATGAGGGTAGGCCATCAATAGTTTACAACTGGACAATCACATTCTCTATTTTGTGACTATTTTTGGTACAGATTCACTTCAAAGGCTACTTTATGAAAAGCGGAATAGAAGAAGTGGTGGAATGTAATGTCGATCTTCCCAGAGAAGATGTCTGTGAATATTATGATGAACGCTATGAAGAAAAATGGGTATGTCGGCGACCAAAAACACTGCCGTGTGACGCTTACCGGGACCATTCATCAGGGCCAGTCCAGGATGTCCTCAGTAAAGAAGAGCATGAGTTCTTCTCCAAGTAATTATTTCCTATTATATGCTGCACGAGCTCTAACATCATATGGCGATGCATATTTTCTATTTCACCCTAACAATATCTCTATTGTTCTCCCAGATCAGCCATCTCGTATTTGGCTCATATAGTGCAGGAATAGTGTATGTCTAGTGACCAGATCTCTTATTGTTAGTTACCACTAACCTGTCCACTTTGGATAGCCCCTTTACCCACTGAGTGACCGGTCTATTTTGAACTTTAATGACAAAGCAATTATTTGTTTTTTCAATGTTGCATTCTAAGAGCCATAGATGTATTTTTTTGTATAACTTTGCAGTAATATCATATTGTTGTAGTAATAATAATAATAATATAAATGTGTTTCTTAAATCAGCCTATGCAAACATATATATATATATATATATATACATATGTCCACCTTCATAGAAAATAGCTAGCAGTGAAATGGTTAACTGGTTCAATACTGTACCTTGTGTGTGTTTCATTCTTGTACTGGTATCTGCAATACACTCCTACACATAATTTGAGGACTTTACAAGGTCCTGAGATGTGTTTCTTATGAGAAAGACCTGCGATGCCCACCGCTCATAAGAGGGGGGCTGTTCCTTATCTTCTCCCTTGGATTCCTTGGTCCAGATTGGAATATAAATAAAGTCTATGCTACTTTGGTATATAGGAATTACATGTTCACATGGCAACATACACCTGGGGCGTAAACATATGTTAATTATCAGGATCATTACATACTAGACCAATCATGACTTGTTATGATGTTGGGAGGGGTATGCATGTATTTGATGCGTCATATTCAGTATAACTGTATTGTACTTCCTTTCAATAAAGTAGAAGGGTATGGGGGCTCACGGTAATATCCGTGAGTTCAAATACATATATTCATGCATGAAGCTTCTCATTATAACCAATCTGGAGCAAACCAGTGAAATCTTCTGGAATATGATTTTTTCCCATAACAATATTTACATGCTTATAGGGTTGTACCACGATTATTTTCTATTATATATCCATATTCAAAGTCTTGATCGATGAGAATCTCACAGCTGAGATAGCTGCTGATTCTGAGAATAGGGCCTCCATGTTCTCCTCTTCTCCTCACTGCGAGCTCATTGCACCTCCCACAGTGAGGAGGGGAATAAATGGAGTGGCTGTCGAGCATGTGCCATGCAGCTTCATTCATTCTCAGTAGGTCTGCCAGAGATAACTGAGCACTTGTACTTGGTGTTTTCTGTCAGCCGCATTGAAATGAATAGTGCTGCTCCATACATGTGCAACTGCCACTGCATTCATTTTCCATGCCACTGCAGGTGGGTGGAGCAAGCTCACAGTGACGAGAATGGGGAACATGGGACCCTCATTCCCGGGATAAGTGGTGGTCCAAGTAGTAAGGTGTCCTCCGATCAGACTTTTAGCTCTTATCTTACAAATAGGTAATAAAAGTCAACAACAGTCCAACCCCCTTAAGGACCTGGCCAAGTTTGGTATTTAAGGACGTAGCAATTTTTTTTCTTGGACCCTTTCATTTTCAGTTTTCAAAAGCTACAACTTTTTTAATTTTATGTCTATATGGCTACATGAGGGCTTGCTTGTTGTGTGGTGAACTGCAATTACTATGAATACCATTTTGGGGTACATATAAAGCATTGTGTAACTTTTAAACAAAAATTGGGGTGAGCAGGGGGGGGGGGGATTTCTTATTTGTATAGCGCCAACTTATTCCGAAGTGCTTTCAGGTAATTTATTTATTACCCCCAGCAAGCTGGGTGCTCATTTTACCGAACTCGAAAGGATAGAAGGCTGAGTCAACGTGGGGATTGAATTTGCAACCTTCAGGTCATGAGCGAGAGCTTAGGACTGCATTCTGATGCCTTAACACTCTGTGCCGCATGAGGCCTGGGAGCAAAAAGAAAACATCAGTTTTAGGCTTTTCCACGTTTATATTATAAAATAGTTTGGTTTTGTCATCCTTGTATTGACAGACCAAGAAGTTTGTCTTTTTTCCATTGTCGGAGCTATGTGAGAGCTTCTTTTTTTATTTTTTACTGAGCACACTGTAGATTTCATTGTTAACATTTTGGGGTACACATGACTTTTTAAATCACTTGTTTTTTTGGAAGGCTGAATGAACAAAGTGGTTCCCTCTTCTTTTTCACTTATTTTTTTCACAGTGTTCACTGTGTGGGATAAATCCTGAGTTTATTATGTTACGTAAATAATTACAGATAAGGCAATGCCAATTATGGAATTTTTTTAAATGAAAGAAATCAAAAAGTGTGCATAAAAGTTTTTTGTTTTTTTTTTGTTTTGTTTTTAAATCTTGATTTTTTTTTACACTTATCTTTTTGAATTTCTTTTCTAAGTCACTTTATGGGACATGAGCATGAGGTTATATGATTGCTCAGATAATACCAGCAGCATTTCTGTATTGTGCTGTGTTGTTTGTATTCAGCTACATTGACAGCCATAGCACATCTGGGGGCCACTGTTAGGCCCCTGTTTACCATGGCAACCGATTGGTCCCCCAGGATTGCATCACAGATGGCCCATGGGCTGACAGAAGAAGCTTTCTGGTCATCACTAACTGCAGCATCTAAAGGGTTAGGATAAACATATATCTATCCTAAGAGAGAAATACAATGGAATTAATGTAAAGGCAGACTAGATGGATCTTGAGGTCTTTTTCTGCTGTCATATTTTTCTGCTTGAGCTAATTACAAGCTGCAGCATAGTATTACTGACCTGGGGCGAGAAGGGGTTAATCACTGTTGAAAAAAACACAACTATTTCTTTTTCTGTCTCTGCACTCCAAAAACCTGGAACATTTTTGTTTTTCCCTCGACAGACCTGTAAGAGAGCTTTGCTTTTCTGGGACACTTGATGGTCAGACATGTTTAAACAGCTTAGGCATACTAAACAAGGTTTAATTCTGGAAACAGTTGGATTAATATCCAAGGCTCAAGAGTGGTCACCCAACATGTTTAAACTGTTCAATTTGTGATTTTCCGTCCCTCTAACCGCACTTTATGTTTTACATTCATCTCACCTGCGTCTTTCTATATTCTTCAAGGGGACTTATTGACCAAGAAATCTTAACCACTGTTAAAACTCTTCATGTACTTCCACAAAAAGATGTAATTAAAGGTATCTATCTATCTATCTATCTATCTATCTATCTATCTATCTATCTCATATCTATCTATATTATATCTATCTATCTATCTCATATCTATCTATCTATCTATCTCATATCTATCTATCTATCTATCTATCTATCTATCTATCTATCTATCTCATATCTATCTATCTATCTCATATCTATCTATCTATCTATCTATCTATCTATCTATCTCATATCTATCTATCTATCTATCTATCTATCTATCTATCTATCTCATATCTATCTCATATCTATCTCTTTATCTCTCTATCTCTCTATCTCCTATCTATCATCTATCTATCTATCTATCTATCTATCTATCTATCTATCTATCTATCTATCTATCTATCTCCTATCTATCTCCTATCTATCTATCATTATTAATTATTAGTACAGTTAATTGAATTCATGATTTTTGCTTCTATGACCTTCTGCATTGCTGTTCCCTTTGTCTTACAACCATATATGTATTTTTGGCCCGTGTGGCACTGCTGTGCAGCGTTGTAGATGGAATTTGATCCAGATTTCATATTTAATGTATTAATGTATTTATTGCTGAAGCTTCCTGATATAAAACCCTTTTGATTTCAGTTCCACAACCTTGCAGGCCAGGACTTAAGAATCCAAACCCGTCCGGCTTTTATTACCAGGACGTCTGGAACTCCCTCGTCTGTTCCAATCAACATTTCAATAATTCTAAAAAAATAGCCACATGTCTTTCAGGAAAAATGGTCTACATGTTTGGAGACTCCACACTGCGCGGCTGGTTTAAATATCTAGTAAGGGTTGTACCAAGTAAGTAGAACAAATGGGATCTGTGATATTGTTAGCAAGAATTCATTTTTAGATTTCTGAGCAGAAGGCAAAAGTTAGCTGTTACATTCGTGTAGACAAGTTAACACCGGGCCCACACAAACGTTACCAAGGATAGAGAACACCAGGTGAAACAACCACCAAATAACACCTTTCCCTAACTTTTACAAAGGAAGATGACCAAGGATCTATCTGAGTGGGGACATCGCCCCAATAAAAGGGCGGCCCAGCAGTCTTCAGATCTGGGCCCTTGCTGCTCCTAGGAGCCCACACACCCAGGCTAGCATGCATACACATGACATCACCGACAGGGACAACTGGACAGAGTAAGCTGACACACAGAGCCAGAATCACACCATACAGCAGCCAATACGCAAACACTAGTAGTAGATGTTAATGCTATAAAAGCAGGTATTTGTTGACATTTTGGCCAAAATATGGCTCCTGGCTATACCGCTAGTCCCTGCACTAACCAGGAGTCCAGCGACATAACCAAACAAAACCACGAGACATAAACCTTTCTTGCAGCCACCACACATAGAACCTGTGGACCTATAATTGTTATAATAATAAATTGCAGTACTTCTGTACTGTAATGCATTATGACTAATAATAGCGATCACAAGCTTTGGATGACCCAGAGGCCATTGTCTAGCGTCCAATTGCCATGACAACCTATTGGCCCTCTGCAATTACATAAGGGAAGGCTGATGATATCACAGAGGGGGTTCCCTTCCTTTGCAAACCCTTTACATGCTGAAGTCAACATTCATCACAGCATGTAAAGGGTTAACAGCAGGGATCTGTGTTCTCACCGATCCCTGCTTTTACAGGGGAGACTGGCTGTCATTGACAGTCTGCTCCTACTGTAGATGGCACAGGTTTAGCTTCTGATCCCAAGCCATCCTTAAGGGTGGGATCACACGCGCGTGTTTTGGTGCGTACATACATCCGCACCTAGGTACGAGTAAAAACACGCGTGAGCACAGCTGCGTGCTTGTTGTCAATGGAGCCATGGCTGTGGCCAGCGGCTCCATTGAAAACAATGCTCTGCCGGCTCCCTGCATTCTTTCTAAAAGAAACATTTTAGTGCAAAACAAAAAAAAAAAATAAAAAAAAAAACTTACCCCTTCGTCACTGCTGTGACCCCTGTGGGCATGATGAACACATCTGCCGCATGCGGCAGATGTCTCCTTCACCCCTGCTAATTAAAAGAATTCCCTGCTGCTACATCTGACACATCTGTGGCAGATGCATCAAAGGGAATTCTTCAATTCTCCACCGCAGCTGTCACACATGACAGCTGCGGTAGAGAATCCTGCTGCCGGCTTCATAAGCCCTTCCCTGAAAAGCCATTTAAAATAGTGCAAAAAATAAAAAAAAACACTACTCACCTCCCTTTAGCTGCCGGGGCTCAGCGCGACTTCTGGCGCTGTCCCCGGCTCTGTAGTTCTGAGCTATCAGCAGCCGGGGATTTAAAATCCCCGCCTGCTGGTAGCTCTGATTGTGGTTGGCTGAAGTGCTTCAGCCAATCACAATCAGAGCTACCAGCAGGTGGGGATTTTAAAATCCCCAGCTGCTGATAGCTCAGCAGCGCTACAGAGCCGGGACAGCAGCAGATGCCCCGCTGAGCCCCGGCAGCTGTTAGTGGCTTTGCAAGGAAGGGCTTCATAAGCCCTTCCCTGAAAAGCCTTTCAAAATAGTAAAAAAAAAATACTCACCTGCTGGGGCTCAGCGTTGACTTCTGCCGCTGTCCCCGACTCTGTAGCTCTCAGCTATCAGCAGCCGGGGATTTAAAATCCCTGCCTGCTGATAGCTCTAATTGTGATTAGCTGAAGTGCTTCAGCCAATCACAATCAGAGCTACCAGCAGGCAGGGATTTTAAATCCCCGGCTGCTGATAGCTCAGCAGCGCTACAGAGCCGTGGACAGCGGCAGAAGTCCCCACTGGGCCCCGGCAGCTGTCAATGGCTTTGCAGGGAAGGGCTTCATAAGCCCTTCCCTGAAAAGCCTTTTAAATTAGTAAAAAAAATAAAATACTCAGCTGCTGGGGTTCAGCATTGACTTCTGCCGCTGTCCCCGACTCTGTTGCTCTCAGCTATCAGCAGCCGGGGATTTAAAATCCCCGCCTGCTGATAGCTCTAATTGTGATTACCTGAAGTGCTTCAGCCAATCCCAATCAGAGCTACCAGCAGGCGGGCAATTTTTAAATCCCCAGCTGCGGACAGCTCAGCAGCGCTAAAGAGTCGGGGACAGCGGCAGAAGTCAACGCTGAGCCCCAGCAGCTGTCAATGGCTTTTCAGGAAAGGACTTCATAAGCCCTTGCCTGAAAAGCAATTAAAAGTAGTGTAAAAAAAAAAAATTACTTACCTGTCTGCCGCTGCTGTGTTCCCCTCTACCGCAGCTGTCACACATGTCAGCTGTGGTAGAGGATTCTGCTGCCGGCAAATGATTTCAGGGAAGGGCTTTGAATATAAGCCCCTCCCTGAAAATCAAGTAAAAGTGGTTTAAAAAAACAAAAAAATAGATACCTCCCTTGAGCTGCTGGGACACAGCTGCGTCTTCTACTGCTGTCCCCTGCACTGTGGTGCTGATCTATCAGCAGCCGGGGATTTAAAATCCGCGGCTGCTGAAAGAGCTGAATGTGATTGGGTGAGGTGCTCAGCCAATCACAGGCCGCTCTCATCTGTCATTCATTCGGGGAGAGCTGCCTGTGATTGGCTGAGTACCTCACCCAATCACATTCAGCTCTTTCAGCAGGCAGGGATTTTAAATCTCTGGCTGCTGATAGATTAGCATCACAGTGCAGGGGACAGCAGGAGAAGACACGGCTGAGCCCTGGCAGCTGAAGGGAGGTGAGTTTCTATTTTTTTTTTGATTTTCAGGGAAGGGCTTATATGTAAAGCTCTTCCCTGAAAAACAATTCAGGCGTGCCAGTAGACCATTGTCTGCAATGGAGCCGCAGACAGTAGCAGCGACTCCATTGTAGTGAATGGCTGCATTTTTTTTTTTTTACAACAAAATTTTTCCTTTTCAGGGAAGAGCCTATATGTAAATCTCTTCCCTGAAAAACAATTCAGTGGTGCCAGCAGACCATTGTCTTCAATGGAGCTGCAGCGAGCAGCAGCGGCTCCATTGAGGAGAATGCCTGCAATTTTTTTTTTTTTTAACACTAAAATCTTTCCTTTTTCAGGGAAGGGCTTATATGTAAAGCCCTTCCCTCAAAAAGAATGCAGGGAGCCAGCAGAGCATTGTTTTCAATGGAGCCACCAGCAGCAGACGCGGCTCCATTGAAAACAATGCGTGCGTTCCCTATGGTGCACGCATGTCCTATCTTTGCAGGCACGCACCTGAAAAACACGGACATGTGCACATACCATAGGGAATGCATTGTTGCAAATAGAAGCGTGTTTTGGTGCGTGCGTATGCACACACCAAAACACGCTCGTGTGAACCCACCTTTAGGATGTAAGTTTATGTCCATTTGTTGACATTTCTTCCTAGTCAGAATGTAAACTTATGTCCTGTGGTGGATATGGATTAAAGTAAAGGAATTGCATGGCATATCAGCCCTTACACGATCAGAGTTACTGTCCATAGCTGTATACGGCAGACCTGTCTTGAATACAGGCTAAATCATGACAGCCAGTGAGCATCATACACTCCCAGTCTGTTTGGTCGAAGGTTCACATCAAAACAGCAACTCTCTTTCTGTTCCCACAGCCATTTGGTTCCTATATATATATATATATATATATATATATATATATATATATTCTAGCTGATATACCCAGCTTCGCCTGAGTTAATTTGGTCGTGGTCGTGGGTACTTTAGATAAATGCATTTGTTTTGCTGAGAAGATAACTGTCTCATATATTACGGGGTACAGATATGTTATTAGTTACATAACATAGGAATGGTCATGCCAAATTTCAAGTTTGTGCAGTACAGATGTGTGTTATTAGTAACATTACATAGGGGGTCACTTACTTTTATGCATAGGATTGAATAATCAAGTTCCAACCCTTTAAATTTCCAATATTTAGTACGCAAAGAATGGTCATGGCAAATTTCACATTTGTGCGGTAAAAATTTGTGTAATTATTTGTTGCATCGGGAAGTGAGAGAACTAGATTACCTACGTAAAATTTGGACGCTAGTTCTTTTGTGCTTAGAGTTGAATATTCGAGTTGGAACCCATTAACTTTTCTTATATATGACATAATCAATCCTCGTGCCAAATTTCAAGTTTCTATGACATCATGAAGTGAGAGAATTAGATTCCGTACGTAAAATTTGGACGCTAATTCTTTTGTGCTTAGAATTGAATAATCGAGTTAGGGCTCATTAACTTTTCCTATTTATGACATAATAATCAATGCTCGTGCCAAATTTCATGTTTCTATGACATCGAGAAATGAGAGAATTAGATTGTGTATGTAAAATTTGGACGCTAATTCTTTTGCGCTTAGAATTAAATAATAATCGTGTTTGGACCCATTAGCTTTTCCTATTTATGACATAATCAATGCCCGTGCCAAATTTCAACTTTCTATGACATTGGGAAGTGAGAGAATTAGATTATGTACGTAAAATTTGGACGCTAGTTCTTTTGCACTAGTTGGGACCACTTTACTTTTCCTACTTTGGTGAAAATCTATGCATGTGCCAAATTTAATGTTTCTACGACATCGGGAAGTTGGAGAATTATTGGCGAGTCAGTCAGTGAGTCAGTGACGGCTTTCGTATATCCATATTTATATATCCACCTTCATAGGAAATAGCTTGCAGTTAAATGGTTAATGAGCTCAATGTTATACCCTGCTTTGTACATGTTACAAGTTGAAGTTAACTTCTCCGCATCTTCCCAGAGCTTTCTATCCAGGGGAGGAACTTTTCATCTCTGACTGCATGCTTTATGTCCAGATTGGCATATTAATAAAGTCTGTGCTACCTGGGTATATAGTAATTACATGTTCACATAACGACATACACCTAGGGTGTAAACATATGTTAATCATTAGTATCATTACATACTAGGCCAATTATGAGTTGTTATGATGTTGGGAGGGGTAAGCATGTAATTAGTGCATCATGGTCAATTATATTTGTATTGTACTTCCTTTGAATAAACCAGAAGAGTATTGGTGGCTCATGGATAACATCTGTGAGTTCAAATACATATATTCATTCATGAAGCTTCTCATTATAACCAATCTGGAGCAAACCAGTGAAGTCTTCTGGAATATGATTTATTCCTATAATAGCTGCGCTCAAGCTTTTCCACAGACCTCTCTCACTTTCTACTGCACTCCACAAGAGCATCTCATTGTTTAACTAAGCATACATGTCACACCCTGCCTTATATATCTAATACAAGCAACAGTGTATGCATGGTAATGTCAGGTCATGCTAGTATGGGGCGTTTGGAGATAGGGGCTCCATTTATGATAGCACTACCCTTTTACTACTTTGTATTTATGACTTTTCTCCAAAGAGGAACTCCATTGCAAACAAGGAAATTGAGAATTATCCCAAGAGTCATTTTAAAAGGCATGAAACAGGAAACAAACACCATGACTTCTTGTCCTGGGTTGCAAAACTGGACACCATAATTGTTACATCCAAACTGGATTGCAAAACTGGACACCATCATTGTTACATCCAAACGACATGCAGGGAAAACAAACACAAAGAAGCACAACCATGTGCAACTAACGTAACAAAACCAAAGCAAAACAGTGCATAGCAGACATAACTAAATAACGCACCAATATAAGCGCTGCAGAATGTCAGCACAGTAGAAAACAGAGAATAAAACCAAAAGGGAAAATCTATCCCTAAAAACCCCTTAACCAGGTGGGGCCACTACCTAATCGGCAGGCCGATCGCTCTGACAAAGAGCGGACCTGCATGCGAACCTTAGCCACTAATAAGTCCCTACCAGTGAACACTGAACGTAATAGGAACAGTAGCAAGAAATAACTACAGTGGCATTTTGCCTAGCAGCAGTTCACAGGACAGAACAGGAGCTCCAGAAACAGGCTATGCACCTGAGCAATACCAGGAGGACACTAAATTGACCAGCGCTGTAGTCAAGCCAAAGTCAGACTATAAAAGGCAGCACAACTAGAACCAGGTGAGAACTGACATCACTCACCTGACACCAGGCTCCTCAGAACCAGGAAAGGCAAAGACACAGCTAAAACTTGGCCTAGCCTGATCACAAGGGGACGATACCAGCACAGCCGCAACAATAATTAGTGGTCCATTCAAGTTTTGTTATGGGCCCCATCTTTCCTATGTGCGCCACTGATTACAGGTACTCCCACTGTGGGGTCAACTATGCACTTGTGTAACCTTCTCCAACTTTTTACATGGCTTGTTGCAGTTTGTAACTGCATCAAGACTGAAGTACAGAAAATCTAAATGGTCTGCACCGGACCCAGAAAGAGATGGTGAGGTCTATTAAGTCTAGAGTTGAGGGTATAGTTTGTAGATACTCATGTTTTCAGAGGGTAAAATGAAGGAGAGTTCAGATTTGGGAATAACCTTATAATGGGAAGTCCCTAAGGGCCTATTTCTTTTACTTCTTATTTTATATCTTGCAAGTTGTAGACGATTTTAGTTGGCCTAGCTCTATCATGGTGAGGGCAAAGTTTTATATCTGTAGTTGTAGTTTGTCCTTTTTCATAACTAGAGAGCAGCCCTGGGTGGTTGACCTCCAGGAGACAAGCCAATGGAACATGATGAGGTAAACAACAGTAAGTGTAGGGACAGCTACAGAGCCCTGCAGGTCCGGGCCCCACCACCAAAGGACAAGTGGCCAACTCATTAAAAAGGAATTGAGGG
Source organism: Eleutherodactylus coqui (assembly GCF_035609145.1). Classification (NCBI taxonomy): domain Eukaryota; kingdom Metazoa; phylum Chordata; class Amphibia; order Anura; family Eleutherodactylidae; genus Eleutherodactylus; species Eleutherodactylus coqui. Next base: position 336,926,918 of record NC_089838.1, on the reverse strand, counting down.
AACTTTTCAGTTGTCAGATTGCTTTGTGTTAAAAATGATTATTATAAGAAGCCCTTTTGTATTTTATAACATTCAACTACAAAATACCGGTACAGTAAGTTTCTCCATTTTAATTATGATGTCTGTCTGTAAATTTTACATTTTCCAATTGATAGATGAACATTAACGCTTAAATTGTCTTTCTTAATAACTACAGCTCTTAAGCAAATAAGCCTCCACGTGCCTCTGCACCCAGGTCCATTGTTAGCCACAGATGCACAATATGACTATCTAGTGCACTTCAGAGCACATCAGAAGCCTCTACGTATGGAACGCACAAGAGTTAAGGAGCTCCATTACATTGCTTCAGAGCTGGACGGACTTGGAGCTAGGACAGGATTGGTCATTGTCTTAACTTGCTGGGCTCATTTTTCCACCTATCCACTAGAACTGTACATTCGACGACTATGGCACATTCGAGAAGCTGTAACTCAACTCTTGGAACGGAGTCCCGATACAAAGATTCTCATTAAGTCGGCCAACACTGGGTATAACTATGCCTTAGTAAATGACTGGCTGTCCTACCAGATGGACACAGTGATGAGAGCCATGTTTTCCAAGCTGCCAGTAACTATAGTGGATGTTTGGCAAATGACCTCTTGCCACCACTTGCCGAAGAATGTTCATCCAGCAGAGATCATTATTAAAAATGAGGTGGCCCTGATGCTGTCCTTTATATGCCCTGAGTAAGTCTGACTATAGAAACCTCAGTAGTGACTGTTCACAGTATAGTTGAATAGGTAATATACACTAACTTTATATATAATATGTGTGTTCCATCTAGACAGCATAGACTGAATAAACCTGGCAAGGAAACTATTAATTTACTGTAGTTGCTTTATTCCAAAATCCAGGCAAATGGTAAATACTACTGTGGTAGTGTATCAAGTCATGGAAATGGGTAATGGAATAGTCCTCCACAATGCCACTTGCTGGTGGGTAGCTCCCTTATGTGTCCAGTCATTCAGTCTCTGCATGCATTTACACTTGCCGACTATTACTAGTAGTTGTTCAAAATCCCGCGGTAGTGCAGGGTTTTGAACAACTACTAGTCATCCCGTGTAAAAGCGCCTTAAGGATACTATTTCCAAAACACGTCAGCAAAATCTATTTCCATGTGAACTGTTTATATTGTTTTAACTTGATGAAATAAAACACCCAATTAATATTTACACGGACTCTCCTGCTGCCGGATCACATTTGTTTCGTGATTCTTTTTGAATGTTTTACATGTCTAAAGAAAAAAAAAGTATTTAAGTTTTGGTGGGATTACAAGCCACTATGACTTGGCAAACCCCTGGGTCGACCTGTGAATGTGGCCTGGAGTTTTCTGCAGTCTTTTATAAGAGGGTGAGTCAAAAAGTATCTGCACTCCAGTTATATTACTACATCTATTGGCTAAACTATTATATCAACACTTTCCGTTATAGGTTGCTGTCTTCCCAGTCACTGTTGCACAGATTTGAATGCGTTACTTCAGTTAATTTGTGACTGCAGTGCAAGAAAAATGGGTTCCCCACTTGTGATTTGGACAAAACAAGAGCAGTATGCAATGATTGGTTTTTTAAGCCCGAACTTACAGTTTTCTGAGGCTCTCAAGGGTCAATATTGGAATATAATCAGGAAAACGTCTGTTTTGAAGTGTCACAGCATCCTCCCTATAGCCCTGATCTTGACCCATTGGACTACCACCTGTTTGGTCCCCTGGAAGAAGCCCTAAGTAGATGAGGATTCACATCAGATGAGAGGTGCAGACAGCGGTGCATTTGTGGCTCACAGCTCAGCCTAAAACATTTTTTTAATGAGGGAATACAAAAGGTTGTTAACAGACAGGCAAGTATATTGAAAAGCAGGGAGTTCATGTAAAAAATTATGTATTTGTCTTTTTTGAAAATGAATTCTACAGCCAGAGTGTGGATTATTTTTGACTTAACCTCATATCTCCAATGTTTTTGCTTGTTTTTTTTATTTGTGAGTATGACTAATAAATTCATTTTGATTTTAGTCAAAAGCATACTGCACTATTTGTGTTTTTATTACTCACTGGAATGCCATTAGGGTGTCTAGTCTTGTGGATTGATCATTCATTACCCTTGGAAGAGGTAAGAGAATTACCATATTTTTCGGTGTATAAGATGACTTTTTAACCCAGGAAAATCTTCTCAAAAGTCGCGGGTCATCTTATACGCCGGGCTAATTACCTGTAGAAAAATAAAATAATTAATACTCACCTCCCGCGGCGTTCTACAATGATCTGCAGCGCTGCAGCAGGATGTCGCTCCCTCCTCCAGGCTTGAGTGCCCTGCCTCCAGAAAGCTAATGCTCTGATTGGCTTGAATGCCCTGCCTCCAGAAAGCTAATGCTCTGATTGGCTTACTAAGCATTAGTTTCCCCCTTTTAAATGCATTGGAACGCATTAATGGCGTTTTAATGCATTTCAATGGGGAGAAGTTGGAGGTCGTCTTATACGCCGGAAAATACGGAATTGATTGAGTGAATCGATTAGCTATGCAAGATGCTTTTCTGAGGGATTTTCTACAGTAAGTGAAGAAGCAGAGATCCTTGTATGTTCTGACTTCTTGGTAAAATCCTGAATTGAGCAGTGAGGAATATTGATCTATAATATCTAGAAAGACGGACTCTGTTTCTTACCCATCAGCTTCCTGGGGCTTTAGCACATTTGCATGCTTGCTCTTATCTGCTATTATAAGTGTTATAACTGGCTTAGTGGACTCCATTTTTTTTATCCTGAAATTTTTATTATTTTTTAATTAATACCCCCCCCCCCCATGCACACAGATTTGCAAGAATCATTTAGAAGTGTTTCATTTAGAAATACAAACAGACAGAGCAAAAACCGAAGAACATTTTCCTGAATAAGAAATAAAGGTTGAAAACATATATGCCCCGGAAGAAGTAATGGAAGTGAAACTCAAGTCAGCAGAGGAGGACTCTCCATGTTGGATTGCTTTTATGCAGTTTTTTTTCTTTGCAATTTGTGAGTATAATAAACGGGACATAGCAATACTTAAAAAAAACAAAACAACTAGCTGGCATGCTGGGACGATTGAGACGAAGGCTGTCCCTCCCTCCTTTCACTCGAGGCTGAACCATGCCTATTGAGGCTTACCCCTCCCCCTACCAGGTACGCCAGTCATAAGATACCTCACCCTCTCCGGATCTCTCCTTCCCCCCTCCCCTTACCCTACCCCCTCCCTCCCTCTCTTTTTATGTATGTCCGTAGAAGTGTAGTAAGATTGTTTTATGATCTCCCCCTGGTTACGACTGAGCTATTCGATGGGTTCTCAGGTGCTTTGTCTGAGCTCAGGTTATAGCTGAGTGTCACTCCCGTTTTAGTCAAGTAAAGCTTGATTCCCTAGATCTGCATCTTTAGACATCGATGTGACGCTTCATAATATATAGATACCTGGGTACATCTTACTAAGTATTGTATGTCGATTATATGTTACCCCTATATACTGTCTGTTTATTACAAAATGTCAATAAAAATTGGATTTAAAAAAAAAACAAAAAAAAACAAACAAAACAACTCTTTTTTTATTGGCATTTCAAGGAAAACATACACGAGTAAATTGCCCTGTGGATTAGTTTGAAGTATGTTTCCCGCCATCGTTCGTTCGATATCACTTGCCTCACAGCATTCTAACTCTTAATTATTCCCTCAGGTGGATTTGGGTCCTGTAAATCTTGTGCCCACTTTTTGAACAATCTGGAGTCATTTTCCTTCATCCATCCCTTCCTAATTCTGGTATATAAACTTGAACTTGATTGTTTATATGCAAGATTCTTCACCAAAATATCACTCGGATTAAGTATTGTTTCTCTTGATACATCAGTTAGTCTTTCCAGTAGGAAGTTTCGAACTTGAGCGAATGGCAGAAAATGGGATGAGGGTAAGTTATATTCCCCACACAATTGTCCAGAGGTCTTGAATCTAGGGATCTCTGGATGGAAAAGATGATGGACTTTCATAATCCCTCTCTGTCGCCATATTTTGAACATTTCATTTCCCCTCCCCTCATTGAATTCTGGGTGATTCCATATGTCCATATCTTTGGAGATTTTAAATGAGAGTCCAAACATCTTATGAGTTATTTTCCAGGCAGCTATGGTGTCTTTTGCCATGATGGAGTGTTTGCATTCGACATGAAGATAAGTATTGGTTTTATGTATGAAGGCATTTAGGCTCCATGGGCTAAACAACTCCGCTTTAAGGGCGGTATTTGAATAATCACTGGAGCCCGTAACCAGTCCAAGGAGTGTCTGGCGACATTGTATAATCGAACATCAGGGAAATTTAGTCCCCTCCTGCTCCTGGCGAGTATTAGTTTTTTCAAGGCAATGCGCAGTCTCTTGTGTGACCACTAGAGATGAGCGAGCACCAAAATGCTCGGGTGCTCGTTGCTCGAGTTGAACTTTTTGCGATGCTGGAGAGCTCGTTTCGAGTAACGAACCCCATTGAAGTCAATGGGTAACTCCAGCATTTTTGTATATGACCGATGCTCCGGATACGTCTTCACTTGGTAAAAACTAGAAAACATCCGAAATCCATGAAAACACCCCAGAAACAGATAGGGCAGGGCACAGGGGCAGCATGCAGGGCTGCATCTCAGGTTCTCAGGTCCCACTATTAAGCCACCATAGGGGCAAGAGTCTGCCCCCCCCACCCCACAACAATTTTTACTTCGGACAAACCCTCATTAGCAAGGCACACCTTGGCAAAGTACCACACTACCTGCAACTAAGCACAATCACTGCCTGCGGGTCACACCACTGCCTCTTCTTCTGGGTTACATGCTGCCCAACCCCCCGCATGAACCTGCATCCACAGCGCACAAAAAAGTTTCCCTGGTCAGCCTTCAGCTGCCCTCATTCCACATGCTATTTCCAAGTGCGTTTGCGATGAGGAGGAACCTGAGGCACACACTGCAGAGGGTTGGCAGGGCCAGGCAGCGACCCTATTCGAAAGGGGGTGTGATAGCCCACAATACTGTTGAGAATTGATGAGAAATTGATGTTCGATCTTCACGTGAGCGGGCCCAGGGTCAAGCTCTTTCCCAGCCTCCATCTTGTGTGACCTAAGGTGCCATGAGTTACATAGCAATGGGGAATCCATGTGCCCACACACGATTAATTCTGTATTGGTGTAGGATAGCTCAATCAACACCGCAAGGGCAAAGCCATCTGCACTCTGACCCCTACGCAAGTTAGTCAGTGTCTTTGTGCCAGACAGGTAAATCACCGCAATGGGAAGTTTGTGTGCACCAACAGCATAGGTGGGTCCTAGGCGACCCAAGACATGAACCATGAAGAAATCAAAGTGCCCAAACATGGCAGACTTTCACTGCGCCAAGGACATAGGCCACTGCACAAACCCTCAGCAATCGCGGGCATGAAACGGACTTCGATGCTAGTTCAGCTACGAAGGTCTCCGTAAATGAGTTACGTTTTCTTTCACCGCGCAAATGACTGGATTAGCCAGGAAAAAGTTCCACAGGCCCAACCTGGCGCAGTTGCAGTTCCCCCGGGACATAGGCCTCAGCGCACACCCTCAGCAGTCGCGGGCATGAAGCTGACTTCGAAGCTAGCACAGCATTGAACGTCTCATTAATGCAGTAACGCTCCTCTTCTTTGGCCCAAACCACTGTATCAGATAACTGTGGTAACGCAAGAGCAAATACATGATGCCCAGTGCTGATCCCCAGACCCCAAGCAGGAGGAGCAGGTGGCCTTACAAGGCCAAGAAACCACGACCAGGACCCACTGTAGCCTGTGTGGGAAGTATGTGAGCAGGCCCTAGGTCCGGCTCGGTCCCAACAAACACACTGTGGTACCCAAAATGCCGCGAGTTACATAGCAATGGGCAATCCGGGTCCCCTCACACTATTCATTCTGTGTCGGATAGCTAAATCCACACTGCAAGGGGAAAGCCATCTGCACTCTGCACCCTACCCAAGTCAGTCAGTGTATTTGTGCCCGACAGGTAAAACACTGCTATGGGAAGTCTGTGTGCACCCACACCATGGGTGGATCCAAGGAACTTAAAGACGGTACACATAAAGAAATCAGAGTGCCCAAACATGGCAGACTTTCACTGCACCAAGGACAAAGGCCTCTGCACAAACCCTCAGCAATGGCAGGCATGAGGTGGACTTCGATGCTAGTTCAGCTGTGAACGTCTCATTAAGGCAGTAACGCTCCTCTTCTGTGGCCCAAACGAGTTTCTCCGATAACTGTGGTAACATGAGAGAAAATATATATTGGTCAGGCAGACCCCTGTAACATTTACGTGGCAGAAGTATAGGCAGACCCCAGTAACAATCTTGTAGCAGAAGTATAGGCAGGCAGACCCTAGTAAAATTTATGTAGTCATAGTATAGGCCAGCCTCTGAAACATTTGGGTACCATGAGTGTAGGCGAAGGCTGGAAAAATTTGTTGGATAAGTGGGCCTGAAAAATAAGTGTACCAAGAGTACAAGTGTACCTCTGAAAAATTTATCAACCGAGAGGGCAGGTGAAACTCATAAATTTTTTTTGAAAGATACAGCTCGCTGTTGCTTAATTTGTAACAGAGCCTGGAGGCAGCCCTGTTAAGAAAATTGGTTCATGTTAAAGTATCAATAAACAATAAAAATTGTGAAAACATTGTTAGATGAGCCTTTTGGGCCGCAGAAAAATTGGCAGTTCAGCGCGATGACATGTTGTTTCTGGAGTAGAAGAAGGAGGACTAATATCAGAGACAGATTGACAAAGCTAAATGCTCCGTTTTGAGAGAAGAGTGCTTTTATCTGTGGTTGCAGCGAAAAGAATCTTTAGGTTCCGTTGCTCTCCGCCGGTGGAGTAGAGAAGTCTGGGGAAATCCAGGCTTTATTCATCTTTATGAGTGTAAGCATGTTGGCACTCGCAGTTGACAGGCGAGTATGCTTGTCCGTGATGATTTCCCCAGCTGCACTAAACATCCTCTCTGAAAAGACACTAGCGGCAGGGCAAGCAAGCACCTCCAGGGCATACAGCGCGAGTTCGTGCTACGTGTCCAGCTTTGACACCCAATAGTTGTATGGAGCAGAGCATCACGGAGGATGGTGGTATGATCGGCTACGTACCCCCTCACCATCTTTTTACAGTGCTCCCTCTGACTTAGCCTTGACTGTGGAGTGGTGACGCAGTCTTGCTGGGGAGCCATAAAGCTGGCAAAGGCCTTGGAGAGTGTTCCCCTGCCTGTGCTGAACATGCTGCCTGATCTCCGCGCCTCCCCTGCTACTTGGCCCTCAGAACTGCGCCTTCTGCCTCTAACGCTGTCAGATGGGAAGTTTAGCATCCCTTTGTGTACCAGGGCCCGTGGTATTGCATCACTCTCGTGCCCCTTTCCTCTTTGGGAATGAGAGTGGGTTCTCCTTATAATGTGGGTCGAGAAGGGTGTACACCCAGTAATCCGTGTTGGCCAGAATGCGTCTAACGCGAAGGTCACGAGAAAGGCAGCCTAACATTAAGTCAGCCATGTGTGCCAGGGTGCCAGTATGCAAGACATGGCTATCCTCGCTAGCAAGATGATTTTCAGGATCCTTCTCCTCCTCCTTCTCCTCCTCCACAGCCCATATATGCTGAACAGATGAGAGGCAAGCAGCATGGGTACCCTCTGCATTAGACCCAGCTGTCTTGAGATATAGACATGAGGGTGGTCTGGCTATCAAGTGTCATACTGTCATCCCCCATCTCCTGTTCCAACTGCAAAGCGTCGGCCTTTATGCCTTGCAGCGAACTTCTCAGCAGGCAGAGCAGCGGGATGGTAACGCTAATGATTGCAGCGTCGCCCCTCACCATCTGGGTGGGCTACTCAATGTTTCTGAGAACCTGTCAGATGTCTGCCATCCAGGCCCACTCCTCGGTAAAGAATTGGGGAGGCTGACTACTACTACGCCGCCCATGTTGGAGTTGGTATTCCACTCTTGTTCTACGCTGCTCATACAGCCTTGCCAACATGTAGAGCGTAGAATTCCAGCATGTGGGCATGTCGCACAGCAGTCGGTGCTCTAGCAGATTAAACCAATGTTGCAGGGTCCTCAGGGGGGCAGCATTCGTGGTAGACTTGCGGAAATGTGCGCAGACGCGGCGCACCTTGCCGAGCAGGTCAGGTAAGAGTGGGTAGTTTTTCAGAAACCGCTGAACCACCAGATTGAAGACGTGGGCCAGGCATTGCACGTGTGTGAGGCTGTCGAGCTGCAGAGCCGCCACCAGGTTTCGGCCGTTGCCACACACGATCATGCCCAGTTGGAGGCTCAGCGGCGAAAGCCAGAGGTTGGTCTGCTCTGTCAGACCATGCAACAGTTCGGGGGTTGTGTGCCTCTTGTCACCTAGGCTGAGTAGTTTCAGCAAGGCCTGCTGACGCTTGCCCACCGCTGTGCTGCCGCGCCACACCGACTGCTGGCGACGTGCTACTCACATGCCTTAATTGAGAGGTAGAGGTTGTGCAGGAGGAGGAGGAGGAGGAGGGTTTAGAGGAGGTGGCATAGACCGCCGCAGATACCAGAACCGAGGAAGGACCCGCAATTCTGGGTGTGGGTCGGACGTGTGCGGTCCCAGGCTCTGACTCGATCCCAGCCTCCACCAAAGTCACCCAATGTGCCGTCAGGGAGATATTGTGGCCCTGCCCGCCAGTACTTGTCCACGTGTTCGTGGTTAAGGGGACCTTCCCAGTAACCGCGTTGGTGAGGGCACGATTGATGTTGCGGGTGACGTTCTGGTGTAGGACTGGGACGGCACACCGGGAAAAATAGTGGCGACTGGGGTCCGAGTAGCGTGGGACCGCCGCCGCTATCATGTTTTTGAAAGCCTTCATTTCCACAAGCCTGTACGGCAGCATCTCCAGGCTGATTAATTTGGCAATGTGCATGTTTAAAGCTTGAGCGTGCGGGTGCATGGCGGCGTATTTGCACTTTTGCTCCAACGCTTGCGCTAGCGACAGCTGGACGCTGCGCTGAGAGACATTGCTTGATGGGGTCGAGGACAGTGGAAGTGAGGGTGTGGGTTTTTGAAAAAAATTTTGAAAAAGAATACAGGGTATATAGCGTGTATATCACTTTCCCTCTATCAGTGACTGTAGCCGTACGCTGTGCGTTAAGTTCACTGCAGACACAGACCGGTGTAAGAAATTATGGAATTATTGGCGGACAGTTAGACGCTGAGAGCCGTATTGTAATGCACACTGCAGGCAGAAAAAAATTATACAGAAGGCTGCAAACAGGCCTAGCTGTGCATTAGTGATGCACTGCAACTCCCACCAAACACCCAGTAAATTGCAGACGGACAGAGGTAGCCCAACGAAGGAGCTTTTATTTTAATTTTTTTTTAAAAAGAATACAGGCTATATAGCGTGTATATGACTTTCCCTCTATCAGTGATTGTGGCCGTATGCTGTGCGTTAAGTTCACGGCAGACACAGACCGGTGTAAAAAATTCTGGAATTATTGGCGCACATTTAGAGGCTGACATAGGTATTATAACACAAACTGCAGGCAGAAAAAAAAAATTATACGGAAGGCTGCAAACAGGCCTAGCTGTGCAATAGTGATGCACTACAACTACCACCAGACAAACTGTAAAATGCACATGGTCAGAGGTAGCCCTAAGAAGGACCGTTGGGGTTCTTGTTGACAGGATCCTACACTACCACTGTCCCTGTCTCAGCACCACTTTCCCTATACTCTGTATTACAGACTGCAGATTTATAGCTGTAATAGCCTGCACAGCCAGAGATGAAAAAAAAAATTTTGGTGCAAAACTGCTCCCAGCAGCCACAACAGTAATGCACACAGTCAGATGTGGCCCTAAGAAGGACCGTTGGGGCTCTTGAGGACAGGATCCTACACTAACACTCTCCCTATAGCAGCAGCAGCACTTTCCCTAATCTCTCCCAGTGTGTGTCTGAGGCGAGCCGCGGGCAGGACCGCTTTAAGTACTCAGCGGTCACTTGATCTCACCAGCCACTCACTGCAGGGGGGTGGGATAGGGCTGGCACGTCACAGGAGGAAGTGGTAATGCCTTCCCTGCATGTCTATTGGCTAAAAAATGGCGCTAAACATGCAGGGAAGGTAATGGAATTGACTTGAGTACCGCGTGGTGCTTGTTTCGAGTAACGAGCAACTCGAACACCCTAATGCTCGAACGAGCATCAAGCTCGGACGAGTGTGCTTGCTCATCTCTAATAATAATGATTCCTTGGAGTTGAAGAACGCTGTCCGTGACCGGGTGCAACTGACCAAGTAAAGAGAGTAATAACTGGCAGCAATCCAGGATGTAGAAAAATACAAAACTTGTTTATTTACCCCATAACATAGAAAAAAGCGATGTTTTGGTCGAGTAGACCTTCCTCAAGCTAATACAAAGACATTCAAGTGCACACTATATAAAGGCAATGTGAAATACACAGACCAATAACATCAAAATATACACAGGTATACCTCATCCATCGCTGATTGCCCCGTTATCCACGTCCCGGCATGATGGATGACATCATATCCCAATCGACTGCATTCATCCGGACCCGGTCACGTTTGTCCCACAGAACAATCTCTATTGCGCATGCGCGGGATGTCCGTCATCGCGAGAGCCGATACCCGACTCAATCACAATGCAAAGACACCTTGTATGCTTCCAGCGCAAGCGCAACATGCAAAAAGCATATGAATGCAGTATTCACAGCAGGATATCCCGCTACATTCAAACGGGACAGCGGTCATTATATTTGCATAATCGGTAATCACCTATTTGGTTGAGCAAGAATAAAGAGAACTACCTCCTTTATAATCAAATTGTATACTATTGATTTTACAAACCTATATCCCATTACGTGTGCAGAGAGAAGATCCCTTTGAGTCCAACACTAAACAAAGACGACAACGACGCCGCCAACCCAGGAACAGAAACCAATTTGGGTTCTCTTCTCGGGGTTCCATCGCGACGGATGACTCTACTAAGAATGATAATGGGGGGGCCTCTACATCTTCTTTTTTAGGTCATGGAATGTCCAGCAGGATGAAGCGAAAGGAGGGACCATACGCCGCCGCCGAGGCAGACGGAAACATCACAGGGCATACAAAAGATCTCGACGGGGTGACAACCCGATCCACCAAGAGACCGCCCCTGATGGAACTCAGGAAATAAGCAGTGATGGACCGTGTGACATAAATAATGACGGTATTGTAATCAATATTTCTTCTAAAGTGTTGACACCTGAGGAGACAGCCGTATTAGGCAAGGGTTTATCGTTTTGTTTTGTGTCGTCTATTAATTGGTTCGATTTGAACCTTGATGTACATCTTTTGATTAGGAATTTGAGACTAAAAAGCCATTTCTCTCTACAATCTACAGGCACTATTGCACAGACTGAGTCCCAAGGGTCTTTTTCCCTTGTTGGAACCGGCCTTCGCAATAAGAGCACTTACCAACCGCCTATATCTAACCCACAAGTTGAGGTATTTGCAAAATTAGTACTAAGGGACATAGAGAATCTGAGATCTAAAACGCTCAGTAGAAATAACAGATTAAAAAATAATTTGACTTTGACTGAGAGGAAAGCCCTTGTCACGCTGGCACAATGTGATGATATCACAATTAAACCAGCGGACAAGGGCGGGGCCATTGTCGTAATGGATACCAACATGTACACAGCTGAGATCTATAGACAACTCAACGACGAGAATGTATATGAGAAACTAAGAGCAGACCCGACTATTCATTTCCAGTACCAACTAAGAAGTATGTTTAACGATGCACTGCTGGCAGGTCTCATTGATAACAAATTATTGAAATTCCTTGATATCCAACATCCTATTGTCCCTACCCTGTACACCTTACCAAAGATCCACAAGGACCCACAGAACCCGCCGGGCAGGCCAATTGTGTCTGGCAGAAACTCACTCTTCTGCAATATCGCACGTTTCTTAGACAAGATCTTGAGACGATTTACAGAAGAGGCGGACTCGCATATTAGGGATACATCTGACTTTTTGAAAAAAATCGCAGTACTCGAGGTGACCAGGGACACTTTCTTGGTCACTTTCGATGTTACTGCTCTATATACCTCCATTAGTCACAACAAGGGTGTGAAGGCGGTCAGACAGTTTTTGATGGCCTCTGAAATATCATCTGGGTGCATGCAGTTTGCCCTGTCGCTGCTGGAGTACATCCTCCGGAACAACTATTTTTTGTTCGGGGGGGTGTACTACAGACAGCGACAGGGCACTGCTATGGGCTCAAATATGGCGCCGACATACGCCAACATATTTGTGCGCCAATTTGAGGAAAATCACATCTATACCTCTGTATATGGAGCGTCGTTGATGTACTGGGGTCGGTACATCGACGACGTGTTTGCCATATGGAAGGGTTCTTCTCAATCCTTACAAGAGTTTCATGCTTATCTAAGCTCCATTTATCCGGAGCTCCATTTCTCTATGACATATTCCACTGTGGAAATTCAATTCCTAGATGTGTTGATCAAGAAGCAAGATACGAGATTACAAACTGATCTGTACACAAAACAAACTGACCGCAACAGTTTATTGCTCTACAGTAGCAATCATCCTGTTGCTATGAAAGATTCGCTCCCATGGAGCCAGATTCTACGTGTAAGAAGGATAGCACATGACCAAACCGTAGATGTAAGGTTAGACGAAATGTGCAGGAGATTCCTTGAGAGGGGATACCCTGCGCATATCGTCAAGAAAGCGGCTGCAAAAGCTAGGGTAATACCACAACAAAATCTACTGGTACCGAAATGGAAAAATAAAACGATGGACAGAATCCCATTTGTAACCACATATAACAGCTTGAGTGGGATTGTTGGCAACATTATTAGAAAACACTGGCCACTATTGACATTGGATGGCTCCTCGATACCTGAATTTTGCAACAAACCTATAATGGCATATAGAAGGGGAAAGAGCATAGGTGCTCATTTAGTTCACTCACATTTTGTCCAAAAAAAATCTGGTGTTCAGAGTACCTTAAAACCCCCCAAAAAGGGAAACTTTCCATGCCTTGCCTGCAGTTGTTGTAACAATCTAGTTAGAGGTGACGAATTTCGTCACCCCTCAAGGGGCAATAGGTATAAAATACGAGAGAGGTACACTTGTGCTTCATCATACGTGATCTACCTCATCACCTGCCCCTGTGGCATGGGATATGTGGGTGAAACCACCATGGAGGTTAGATCACGTATGGTGAAGCACAAGAGCACGATCCGGACTAAAAACTTAAAATTGCCAGTGCCACGACACTTCTTGGAGGCTAAGCATAATATCAGTCAATTTAAATTTAGGGTCATTGACCATGTCCCCCTGCTCCCACGAGGTGGAGATAGAGAAACATTACTTAAGAAATGTGAGTTAAAATGGATATATGAACTTGACACCATGCACCCCAAGGGGCTTAATCAAGAATATATTTTTCAGCCATTTCTTTGAAGTTCTTGGAACACACATCATTGTATGCATTGTGTACATGTTTTAAATTGTTTATATTTATTTGTTTATTTTATGTTTTGGCATATGTGTAATTGGATTTATTTTTGTTTATCTTTACAGGAATCCTCTATCGCTGGTTCCCTCGTCTCACGTCAGCTGTTGTTACAACCTTTAAAATCTGTTTGTGTATAATTTGCATGTAACAGTAATAAATTTGTATTTTTGCATGTTGGATACTATCTCTGTCTTGAATTATCCCCTAGTTATAAATTTATGTAGGTGGGATTGTCTATTTAATAATGGGCAAAATTTTAGGTAATTATATGGAGAGGATATAGACATGACCGGTTGGTCGTCCATTTTCCTATTCCTTACCCATTATAACTTCATCCAACCCCTAGTCTATAGATGTGGTTGTGGTTACTATATATATGCCCAATATATTATGTCCACCATTATTGCATCCTCATGGGTTGTTATATGTCCTACCAATATCTGTGACATATAGCCACTTCTCTCTGCACACGTATAGGGGATGGGATATAGGTTTGTAAAAACAATAGTATACAATTTGATTATAAGGGAGGTAGTTCTCTTTATTCTTGCTCAACCAAATAGGTGATTACCGATTATGCAAATATAATGACCGCTGTCCCGTTTGAATGTGGATATCCTGCTGTGAATACTGCATTCATATGCTTTTTGCATGTTGCGCTTGCGCTGGAAGCATACAAGGTGTCTGCATTGTGATTGAGCCGGGTATCGGCTCTCGCGATGACGGACATCCCGCGCAATAGAGATTGTTCTGTGGGACCCACGTGACCGGGTCCGGATGAATGCAGTCGATTGGGATATGATGTCATCCATCATGCGCCGGACAACAGCCGGGACGTGGATAACGGGGCAATCAGCGATGGATGAGGTATACCTGTGTATATTTTGATGTTATTGGTCTGTGCAGTTCACATTGCCTTTATATAGTGTACACTTGAATGTCTTTGTACTAGCTTGAGGAAGGTCTACTCGACCAAAACATCGCTTTTTTCTATGTTATGGGGTAAATAAACAAGTTTTGTATTTTTCTACATCCTGGATTGCTGCCAGTTTTTACTCTCTTTACTTGGATTGCATTTGTGGAGCCTATCTGGTTTGGGCTCTGTTACTGGCGTTTGCACCTTTATTTGCCTGACTCTGCTGGAGGATTATTGCAGTGCTGCTGGGAATCCTACTGCCTTTCCAGGGTGCAACTGACCATGGACATGTGGTCCAGCAAACAAGGCCAGGGATGTAATCATATCCTTAACAGAATACTGCATAAATTTAATGTAGGTGGGATATGAAGCCAAAAGTGGTGGTCCACGTTTTATGGTTCACACAAGAGCTGTAGGACATTCATCCTTGTCTGACTCTCCTCACCCGTCCTTCTCCTCCTTCTCTTCCGCCACCACTTCATATCACCGTTGATTCCCTCCAGATGATATTTGTATGTGACAAAGTCTGACTTTCAAACAACAGTGAACATAGTAAACACCAAAATATTGCCCTAAAACTCACATGTTTTGTGGGGAATACAACCACATGGTTAAGAAGTGACTAAAATGGTCAGTTATGATGACTCACTGATCAAAATGACCATCTCTGTTGTCTGTCTGCTGCACAATAATGTGTTGCTGTCACAGAAGTTGGAATACCAATCTCCCAACTGTCTGGCCAGTCCATCACTACTCAACACTTTAGTGAGGGCTGCTTTGAGCAAGAAAGGGGGGTTTCTTCTCCAGCAAGTTTCTCCACCCATGAGAGAAGTAGAAAGTAGAGAAAGAAGGAGGAAGAGGAGAGAGGTAATGTAGGACCAGAGGAAGAATGATGGTCGCATAGCCCACATCAAAACATCAGATCATTACTGGGTGGCAACCCTCCTTAAAGCCTGCTACAAGGCCAAAGTGACAAATCTCCTTCTGGCAGTGGGGAGGGACCTCAAAATGCAGCACTATCAGAACAGACTGTTAAGCAGCTTGAGCACAACATTTTCCTATTGCCATGGGGTACATCCACAATGGATCACCTCTCTGCTGCTCATAGCATATGAACAGTGAGCCGCCGCAGGAGTACCACCACTGATGGTGTAAGCCGTGTACCGGGGTGGGCTCCCCAGGATACAGCGAAGTCACAAGCAAGAAAAACGACTCTGACACCAGTTCAGGTGCAAACCGAATTTTACTAAAGCCCTGTGGCCCACGTGACCACAAACAATGGGTAACCCAACAAAACTCACATACACTCAGCCAGATGGCTGAGGCCCTTGTGCTGTACAGCGCTGTACTCCCCAAAGGGCGCTACTATAATAGACTATGCTTTTACCTAATGGGCAGGCCTAAATAAACTGGCCTCTTGTTACCTATTAATACCGCTACTAAGGAACAAAGGAAAGGGAGAGTGATCTGAGTACCGGCGGTGCAGCACAACAGCTTACAGACTTACCCACACTGACTCTATCCCCCCAAACCCAATACAATAAGGGACATGTATAAAGAACAGCGGCTATATAGCCAGGGGAATGTTCTCCAGAAGCTTCTTACTGACGGCTGGATGTGGCCTGCCAGCCACTATGCCGATCCCGCTGAAGTGTGGCCTGACACGGTCCATAACCCTACCTAATCTAACTACAGGCCAAAACGCAGTCCCAAGTAACTTGGCACCAAAACATGGTGTCTTGCGTGCACGTAGACCGGTCTGCTGTTTGATCAGCCAAAAAGTCTAGATGGATGAGGGGCTCCTCCAGAAAAGTGTGTGGTACCGCAGAGAGCCGTTACTCACTTCCTCAGTGGCATCCAGTATTGTCCACACAATATCCAGTCTCACTCCAGTTGTTCAGCAACATCCCCGGCAGCAAGTCTTCTCCCATCCAGCGGGCATCTGGTCAAAATCTGAATCCGCTGCAGCTCCGGTCCCTTCAGGATACGACCTCCTTCCCTCTTCCGTGGCGCCACTCAGATCGCTCTTTCGACCAACTGTCCCCTCACAGTGTACGCACGCTTTTAATTTTTCCTCCACCCGTGCGCATGCTGTAACATGGCAACGGGTGCTCCAATCACAGGCTACCATGGTCCTGTCACCTCACAGCTTGACCATCATCTTTTCTGCAGAACAGCGACCTCTTGTGGATAAATAATAAAACACACAGTAGGGGACTATTTACAGTAACAAGAACAATGTACACATATTGGAGGCTGTCTCACCCTCACACAATGGCAGGGGAGGTCTAACAAAGTGTGGCATAGATTTTTCAGCCCATCATTAGCTGCAGCAAGAGCACAGGGTAGGACAGAGAGTTACATCCAGCATTTATCCACAATGATCCAAGAGTATGTCAGCTCCCATGTGGATGTACTCAGACATGATTTTGGCCGCTTTTACTTCTGGATGTCTAAGCTTGATGGGTGGTCAAAGCTTGTACAACATTCTTTAGAGGCACTAGCCTGCCCCGCTACCAGTGTGCTATCAGAAAGGCTGTTGAGCACAGTTGGGGGTGTGATAACTGACAGACAATGTGAATCACTTGACATTCATACAAATGAGTCAGGCATGGATTTCACCTGACTTCTGCACCACCATGGCAGATTCTATCTATCTATTAGTTAATACTCTGTGCCCTCAAGGTGCTGTTGCTGGTGGCCGTGATGTTGCTGTTCTTCTGCTTCCTCCATGCTTCCTTCTCTTTCTTTCCCCCAAATTAAAAATATGTAAATATAGAAATACAGAGAGACAGCTGTCATGTCTCCACAACGAGCAGACTCTGCCCTTCAGGTGCTGTTGCTGCTGGTGATGGACCTGCAGCTCTCCTTCTCCTGCCTCCGCCATGTCTTCCCCCTTTTCCCAAAATAAAAATATTCTAAAGCAGAGGAAACAGTTGTAGCTCTACAGATTCTCCTTGGAGAAGGCCCGTGCTTGAGTGTTGTCCTCATCTGGCAAAATTTCTCATTGTAAAATTTATGAAAATGCTTTTAAAACAAGCAGCTCAACTGCAGTTTTCCTTGGCACAATTTTTGATCTGTGAGACCCTATGTGGGCCTTCTTTTGCTTTTAGTGACACCCCTGTGCTATGATTGACCCCTACACCACTGTACACTATTTTGAGCAATTTGTGGGTGGATGTATTTCATGCAATTTGGGGGGCTTTGGCTGTATTGGGGATCTTCTGGAGGTAAATTAGTGAACCTTATTTTTACTCCCAATGACTTTAAATCAGAATTGACTCTCGATTCACGATGATTTTTGTAAAATTGTCTTGATACCAATGCAAACTGATATTTCTACTAATTGCTCATGGCGAGGTAAGAATAATTACATGCTTTTTCTCAGTTTTGATTTTCATATTTTGTGAGTTTTCTTTGTCTGAGTTCTTTTTAGCAAATATCTACCTAAATTTACAACCTCTTATTAACATATAGGATTTTATCTTTATGTTACACTGGAGACTGGAACACCAGAGACACATGAGATAATGACATAAAGAATTACCATAGTAATAGTCCTCAGTCCCAGTTGTTCACGCTGTGTATATATACACAGAGTCTTTGGATGGCTCATGTCTTATGACATATCTATGTGTGAGATTACCTGGAGCCATCCACACAAGCTGAATACTAATGGTGTCTGGTATAGAAATCAGACGCTTCCAGGAATTTTTAGAGAACAAATCTGAATGTGAGTAATATAAATGTGACGTCTGTATTTATCCTGGAGCAGCATGAAGATACTGGATGTGAGTACTGTTACCGATTCTTTCTGACACAATGCACAATCCTTACAGTCTTGATAACTCATCTGTATGTATTATATCATGTGTGATGCTAGGGGTTCACATATGACTCAGGATTGCCGTCTTCACCTCATAAGATGGTTGGTGACTAGAGATGAGCGAGCACCCAAATGCTCGGGTCCTCGTTATTCGAGTCGAGCTTTTTGAGAGCTAAAAACTGGGGCGGGGTCGAACACAGCGTGATGCTCATTCGAGTAACAAGCACCATCGAGTACTCTAATACTCGAACGAGGATCAAGCTCGACAGAGTACGTTTGCTCAACTCTACTGGTGACACTCAGTAACTCACTTGGCATCTGGAACTCTATTTATCTCACACCTGCTAGTTTTACTCCATCACAGCAAAGGTTTACAACACTTTAACACTGTAACAGTAAACTGGTACAGAAGTAAACCCTGGCTGTCTAGCCACAAACTACACATCAAAGTTGTCCCAAATGCATAGGCCTAGTGCCATGACGTTAGGCATCTCAGTCCATTACCCACTCTTGGTCTGCTGTACAGAGAATGTCTCTTCTCTTACAGGAAGGGTGGAAGAGGCTTTTCATCAGTAACTGTAAGCAGCATGCCCAGTCCGTTTACCAAACCTTCACAAATGCCTCTTAATTAACACACAAAAACACCCTTTCTCTGCTGAACCAACTTTTAGAGAGTCTTTTAATAGTCACTTCTGGTACTGTTTTACAACACATGTGAAGGAGAAATGATGAGTCCGCTCACAAGGCATCATGCACATGGTAGAGCGGTATACAGAAAGTCTATACAGTGGGTCCTTATTATTAGCTTTAGGCAGTAAGCGGGCAGCAGTTTGGTTCCTCACTACCTGGAGGCCGCATGAGGTCCTAATATATCATATGTCCGAGGCCTTGGATTGATTAGACTGCTAGAAGCAAAGATTTCCAGTCTTTTACCATGAAAGAGGCTCTAAAATATCTACAGAAAAAAATAATTTAAAAGGTTGTTATTATGGCCAAGACTGGAGACTTGAAAGGCAATTTGTCACCTAATTTTTAAACTAATTAAAACCAGACAGTTTAACATTTTCCATTTTCTGTCTGTTTCTATTTTCTAATAGTAGATTTGTTAAATTCTATAATTTGTACTTTACTATGGGGGCAGCCATTGTCTTTGCTGCAGAAATATGCTGTACAGCGGCTTTTAGAGATATGCTATACAGCAGTCTCATAGGCCATTCGCAGAATGGACCGGAGCTGACTCATTGACTTCTATGAGAGAGTGTTGTGGGCATGCTTAGTGACCGCTGCATTGGTCATTGTGCAGGAAAGGGGAGGAAGTGCGCCGTGATGATCAGCCTTTGTGTTATCCATTTATCAGTGTAAGGGCTCCCACCCACTTGCGTTAGCGATTTGCGTTTTTTTAGCGCTGCGATAGAGCGCTGAAACGTTCTACTTTGAAACAAATGAGTTGTAATGTGGCTATGCGCACTTGTGTTTTTTTTCTCGCAGCGCGGCACGTTTTTTTTATTGCTTGCGACTGCCCTATATTAGTGCAATGTGCTATTTTTCTCTCGCCCATGCAAGTCAATGGTTGGCGAAAAAACGCATCGCACATCGCAGAATCGCGACTGCGTTGTGATGCTTTGCTCTATAATTAGTTTAAAGTGTCAAAAATGCTGCGACAAAAAAACGCAGGACAGTCACAATACATAGAGCTTAGCGATGCAAGTTTAGTGGGGGAAAAATCGCAGCGCAATCACACAAAAATCACCCGTTGGCACCTGCGATATCACAGCGATTTTAAAAACGCACTATCGCCTTCGCAAGTGGGTGGGAGCCCTTACTTTTCAGCGTGTCTGTAATGATAAAGAGATGACTGCTCAATTTTCTTTCCAGAACAGGAAATGTCAGACTAACATTAGACTTAAGGTCCATTTACACGGGACAAATGTCAGGCAAACAATAACCAACACTCATTCCTGTGTTTCCCGGCTCCCGTGCTCTGGTAGGGAGCTAGCACAGCTGGCTCACACACAGAGCGGCCAGCAGGGGTCGGGGCAGTGCAGGAGATTTCTCTTCTCTCGCACCCCCGCTCCATTGATATAACACAGCAGCCGTTCAGTAGTGTATAAACAATGAGCTTCATCGCTCATCGTTCAGTTTACACAGAGTCTGTTCGGTAGTGAATGGCCGCTGTGTTATCTCAATGGAGAGGGGCAGAGGAGCGAGAGGAGAGAAATCTGCTGCACTGCCCCGCCCCCCTGCTGGCCGCTCCATGTGCGAGCCAGCACTACTAGCTCCCATGTGACAGCACGGGAGCAAGGAAACACAGGGACAAGTGTCGGGCATCATTTGCCCGACATTCGTCGTGTGTAAATGGACCCTTAGAGGTAGCTGTAAAAACCAGACAATTTTGAGATTTTATTTTTATATAGATCATGATCACAAAAATAATTTTAAAAAAAATCGCAAAAATCCTTAGAAAGCATAAATAACCTAAAAAGTTATGTTATACAATAGGTCATTTATGATGACACATTTTCTATAAGAACTGACATAACAAAACATTTCTAGTCCTGATGATGTAGGAGATTATTCCTCATTTAACATAGTTACATAGTATATAAGGGTGCAAAAAGACATGACCATCCTGTTAGCCTTAATGTTGATCCAGAGGAAGGCAAAAAAACACCAATAAGGGCTTTTACCCACTAGCATTATACCCTGGGTATAATAGATGATGGGAGAGATCTCTGTACTGAACCTTGATATATCTATACACAGTTATTAGAGCGCCCCCTTGTTACAGTCCGGGGTATAATAGATGATGGGAGAGATCTCTGTACTGAACCTTGATATATCTATACACAGTTAATAGAGCGCCCCCTTGTTACAGTACTAAGTATAATAGATGATGGGAAAGATCTCTGTACTGACTCCTGATATATCTTTACATAGTTATTAGAGCGCCCCCTTGTTACAGTCCTGGGTATAATAGATGATGGGAGATCTCTGTACTGACCCCGATATATCTATACATAGTTATTAGAGCGCCCCCTTGTTACAGTCCTGGGTGTAAATAAATAATGAAAGAGATCTCTGTACTGACCCCTGATATAATAATAATCTTTATTTGTATAGTGCGAATTTACTCTGCAGCGCTTTCAAGCATGGGAGAACACAGACAGTACAACAACTGCATGTGATATACAATCAGTTTGAAACAAACAGGGTAGGTGTGATACAGAAGGTCATTCAATAGCTGAGAGCTGCCTCTAATTGGTCACAGTTATCACTAAATCAACAGCCCATTCAGCAGGGTGGGATTTTAAATCCCTGCCTGCTGAATACTACTCAGAACAGTGCAGTAGAAGAGTCAGCTGGACACGACTGAGCCCCAGCAGCTGCAGAGAGGTGAGTATAGATTTTTTTTACACATTCTTGGATTGATTTTCAGGGAAGGGCTTATATTTTAAGCACTTCCCCGAAAATCTCTGCAGCGCTTGTGGCAGCCCATTGCTTTCAATGGAGCTGGCTATATTGCCGGCACCATCAAATTTAATGGGAGAACATTGCGCTACTCTGCCACAGCTGTGACAGCTGTGGCAGAGGATCACGATCTTCAGTATATGTTCTCAATGGGGTTGGTGCTTCTGCCGCCGGCCCCATTGAGCGCAAGGTGAAACCCCTGGATACAGAAGCATCCAGGGGTTTCACATACATAGAACATCGGTTACATGCGTTCTGCGAACCGGAGTCCTATACTTTTTGCCGCAGGCCTTTTTCCGCATGTCAAATTCGTACATGAGACCGCTGCCATTGAAAAGCATTGATTCTATCTAGTGCAAATTTTTTGATGCGCGGAAAAATGCATGGAAAAACCCCTGTGTGACTGAGCCCTTAGAGGGGTGTTCAGTCTGAGTGTGTTAATAGATCGGATTGTGCGGGCTGGGTGATGTACGGACAGGAGAGAAGCAATGTACACTGGCGCACTGCCATAGAGAGTTTTGTGGGTGAGGAGTTTAACCCGTTAGGGACCACCCAATCGTGTTGTTACGTCCTGCTATTTCAGGACGTGTATGGAGGGAGATAGTGCTGCTATCTCCTTATGTACATCGCAGGTGTCAGCTGTTTATTACAGCTGACACCTGTGGGCAACAGCCACATTCGGCAGCGTGGCCAATCGGGACTGTTAACCCTTTAAAAGTTAAAAAAAACAAAAAAAAACCTTTTGCCATATTTACAATAAAAATCTAAATAATAAAACAAAAATACATATTTGGTATCACTGCGTCTGTAAAGTTCCAATCTATCAAAGTCATGCATTATTTACTGCGCACGGTGAACGTCGTCCCGAAAAAGAAAATAAATAAATAAAAAATCCAGAAATGCGCTTTATCGGTCACCCATTTGCCAAGAAAAAAATCCAATAAAAAGTGATCAACAAGTCATATGTATTACAATACAATACCAATAGAAATGATAGGATGTACCGCACAAAATGAGCCCTCACACAACTATATCAACAGAAAAAGAAAAAAAGTTATTGTGCGCAGAAGATGGAGACAAAAAAAATATATAAGCAGTACATTAAAAAAAACTATACATGTTTGGTATCGTAGCAATCGTACTGACCCATAGAATAACATTATCATGTCATTTTTGTTGCAGTTTGTGCGCCGTAGAAACAAGATGCACTGAAAGACGGTGGAATGTTTTTTTTGTTTTTTTCCCCATTTCTCTCTACTTAGAATTCTTTAAAGGTTTTTCAGTACATATTATGGTACATTAAATAGTACCATTGAAAAATACAACTCATCCCGCAAAAAACAAGCCCTCATATGTCTACGTTGATAGATAAATAAAAGAGTTAAGATTTTTTAAAAGGGGGGAGAAAAAAACGAAAATGGAAAAAAGCAAAAGTGTGGTCACTAAGAGGTTAAATTTAGTTCTGCAGTGGATGGGCAGCCAGTGTAGTGACTGGCATAGTGCAGGCGCATCAGAGAAACATCAGGAAATGGCTGGCTGGAGAGAAACACAGGAAGTATTTCCTTCAGACAACAAGTCAAGAATGAATAAAGCATGCTCAAGGGAAGCTCCTCAGGGGTGAATGATCTCACAGCTACCTCACAAATACCTCCCTCTGAGAATGACCTATCAGCACACAAAATAATGCAACTGTATCCTAAATTACCAAACTTCCTGATTTGAAACCTTATATAAACTTTTACCCGCCTAAATACAGGTAGAATCTTTTTGGGACACATGATGTAGACGTGTGGTCTTTGAAAGGCCCTCCAGGCCTGTACATGATTCCTATCTAATATGGCACCCGCATTATGTCGAATAGCAAAAATTGCGCTAACATTGGTCTGTAATTACATCAGTATATAATAATAAGTCACTGGAGATGAGCGAGTATACTCGCTAAAGGCAATTACTCGAGTGAGCCTTGCCTTTAGCGAGTATCTCCCCCGCTCAAGACTGCAGGTTCGGGTGCCGGCGTGGGGGAGCAGTGAGTAGCGGCTGTCAGCAGGAGGGAGCGGGGGGGAGAGAGGGAGAGAGAGATCTCCGCTCTCCCCTGCAGCTCCGTGCCCGCTGCCGACACCGAACCTGCAGTCTCGAGCGGGGAGGTACTCGCTAAAGGCAATGCTCGCTCGAGCAATTGCCTTTAGCGAGTATACTCGCTCATCTATATAAGTCACATATTCTATAATTATATAAATGTAAGGGGTTATGACATGACATTAAAGGAGTTAATAGCGGGAACTGGTGTTCTCACTCATCCCTATTGTTGCATGGGAAAGTCAGCTGTCAGTCACAGCCGACTTCCACTGTGGATGGTGCAAGCTCAGCTTCTGAGTCCGTGCCATCCAAAGGACATTAGGCTATGTGTCTTCCCAGCCAGGATGTAACTTACATCTTTGTGTAGGAAAGGGTTAATATACAAACAAGCGCTTTTAACTTTACATTACCTCAAGTATCATCTGGATGGTAAAATACTTTAGACCATGTTGATGCTATATTAGAAAAAAAAAAAGATTATTGTTAATTTGATTTATTTCTTTATGAACTCTTTTTGATTTCCTTCCATCTTTGTTCTTTAGGACAACAATCTGACTGCAGTCACAGAATTTTTCCTATTGGGATTTCAAGGTGGACAAAGTTTCAGACGCTTCCTGTTCTGTCTTCTTCTGGTTGTTTACTGTGGGACAATTTGTGGCAATCTCCTGATCATCACCCTGGTGTCCACCAGCAAGAAGCTGCACACCCCAATGTACTTCTTCATCAGCCAGTTATCTATGGCTGATATCTTGCTAACCACAAACATTGCCCCCAACATGCTCTACATCCTACTAAATGACGGGGCTATGATTACTTTTGCTGGTTGCATCACTCAGTTTTATTTCTTCTGTGCCACAGAAGCATCTGAATGTCTCCTCCTCACAGTGATGTCATATGACAGATATGTGGCCATCTGTAATCCCCTCCGTTATCCCTCCATCATGACGAGCGCCTATTGTATAATATCTGCAATGGCCTCTTGGTTACTTGGCTTCTCCTTCACATTTATTGACACAATAACAATATCAATGCTCATATTTTGTGGACCAAATGTTATTGATCATTTCTTCTGTGATTCTCCTCCTTTACTAGAAATTGTCTGTTCTGACACCCTCATTGTCCGATTAGAGGTGTTCCTAGAAAGCGTGCCAGTCATCTTCATACCAACTACAATAATCATTACCTCATATGTTAATATTATTGTTGCTATCCTAAGAATCCCATCGAGTACCGGTAGACGTAAAGCCTTCTCCACCTGTAGCTCCCACCTCACTGTGGTGTCCATATTCTACTGGACTCTATTCAGCGTGTACGTTGTCCCAACAAAGAGGCAAACATGGACCATTATTAAAATCCTGTCCCTTCTGTATACCGTGTTTACTCCTATGATTAACCCCATAATATATAGCTTTAGAAACAAAGATATTAAAAAAGCTGCATGTGACTTCATCCATAAGTATTTGCTGTAACTTGATGTGACATACATCGCTGACATAAATCTATATTACATCAGGCATAGGTTTACTGATCATGGCCTGCTATCCATGTTGAAAATGTATTATCAATACATATTTAGCTGTAAGACTATGGAACAAATTGGATCTGGCTGCAAGTCCACAACAAATACATGGAAGTGAAAGCTGCTGAAAATAATATAGACGTCTGCATCTTCAACTTTCGTCAATTTTTTTTAAAGGCTCCATTTTTTCTTCAAATGCAATATGAATATTGTAACATACCAGCAAAACCTATAACAAGCTGCAAATCAAATCACAACCACCACACATAATCAAACATAGCATACACATCGCCTTACAGAGCAAGCTTTTTTTTTTCAGTTCGCTTTCTCAAGTGAATATGTTGAGCCAAGAGGAATGTAAGAAAGGACACTTCTGTTAAACTATTAAAAACAAGTAGGTATTAAGAATGTTCTCTAGCCAATGTATGTGGTATGTCTCACCCTGCATGAGGTTTATAAGTCGGGTCGCATTATTGAAGTGAGCTTCTTGATCTTGGCTGGATCAAATTAATATAGACAGAATGTGGCAAATTTACTAATAATATCTGGGGATCAGCGAGCTTTGGAAGAGTTCAGTTCAGCAAGTTCTCCAAATTTCTGCAAAAAAATTTGGTTTTGTCCCAATTAGTTTGAACAGAAGTGAAACTTCACCAATACCACTAAAACTGGTGTATAATACTGTCTAAGGGCTCCCACCCACTGGCGTTTTTTTCTCCACTGCGATGCGATTCTAAAGTTAAAGTCTCGCATCGCAGTGCGAGAAAAACGCAGGCAAATATCCCAAAATCGCTGGGATATCGCTGCGACATCGCCAGTCTTTTCAATGGGGCCAGCGGCAGCAGCGCTAGCCCCATTGAAAAGATATGGAGAATGCCGCGGGCTTCTGCCACAGCTGTGACAGCTGTCACAGCTGTGGCAGGAGTTTCCTTCATCCTCGCGGGGACCGCAGGGATGAAGGAACCCTCTGTCACAGCTGTGGCAGAAGTCCGCGGCATGCTATCCCATTGCTTTCAAGATCCCATTGAAAGCAGTGGTTTCTGAAAAGCCCTGCAGAATGATTATTGGAGAAGGGCTTGAAATATAAGCCCTTCCCCGATAATCATAAAAACGTGGTTAAAAAAATAAGAAAAAAGTTACTCACCTCTCCTGCTGCCAGCTGCGTACTCCTGCTGGCTCCCTGGCACTGCTACTGAGCTCTTTCAGCAGACGGGGATTTAAAAATCCCCACCTACTGAAAGGGCTGTGCAGATTGGCTGAGGGCTCAGCCAATAGCAGCTACTGCTTAGCTATTGGCTGAGCGCTCAGCCAATAACAGATAGCTCTTAGCTATTCATTCATGAATAGCTAAGATATTGCTATTTATGAATGAATAGCTTAGAGCTATCTGCCATTAGCTGCAGTTCACTTGCAGAGCCTGCAGCTGTGGTCCGCTAGTGGCAGTGTTGCGTCCTCTGGACATGCAACCTCAATAATATAAATCAAAGGCACAACCGTGCAAAGAAAACACTAAATAAATGGGGGAATTCTCTCCCTATACCCCCCTAGCCCGGGAGAGGGCCCTGCCTGCTCGGCAGACCGACCGCGCTGATAAGTGCGAGCCTGCACTCGTGCCTGGGCCACTGACCAGTCCCTATCTGGGAGCCCTAGCACAAAACAAAAGGAGAAACAAAACCAAACCAAACAGCAAAGAACTTAGCTTAATATGAAGAGCGTCCACCACTCTCTGTTGCTCCGTCGCTGTCCAACATAGGACTGAAGTGATTGACCAGCACTGGAGTCACAGTTAGCACTGCTTAAATAGGAGCGGAGCTACTTAGCACCAGGTGCTGACTGACATTAATCTTGCAACTACCACACCTCTCAGCTCCAGGAGAGGTAGGAATGCTGCTAAACCCTGGTCTGGCCTGAAAGCAAGGTGGGAACCTCAGAACGGCTGCAACAGGCAGTCACTGTTATGACCCTTGACCTCTCCCCAGGACCTGCATTCCAGCATGCAGACACTAGCCTGTACGTAGCACAGATGCCAGGGGAATAGGTCTGGTGTAACAGCAGCGGTGGTTGGCAGCAGAGGGAGGGGGCAGATTCAGGGGTAAGATTCCACTTTAAAGAGGAAATATTGAATAGACATTCGGATTAAGTGTGCGTTAATTCTGTTGCTCTACACGGGTAATAGGGTATTGTAAGCATCAGATACACCATTTTTATATTAGTTAACAATGACATTTCTAGACCAGACCCGCCAGGGTTTCCACATAGTTCTGAAATTATCATGTATTCTTAACGCCCAACTTGTTAACTCTTCAAATCTGCAAATTTCATTGACCTTAGGGGTCCACTGCAACAAAGTGGGTACAGTGGACTTCTGACAATGTAAAGGAATCAGGGATTTAGCTGCCAATATAATGTGTATGATTAGTCCTATTTTTGTTTATGATTGAGAGTTTGACAATAAACCACCCTGAATTACTGTCACCTGCCTCTGCTGCCGCCTGACTTCCTAACGTTGAAACATGCCAGTTGTGGGATCCTGCGCACATATGGTGGAGGATTCGGGCATTAATTTATACGGCGGTGAATGTGGCTCCAAACAGCGGTTAAAATACAAACAACCGCTGCAAGTATGGAGGAGTTGGTGAAACAACTAGTACAGATGATGGTACAGCAACACAAGACAAGTGCTCAGCAGCAAAAAGCCCATGTTGAGTCTATGCAGATGCAGCAGGAGATAAATCAACTCCTTGTGAAGCAACTTGCTATGCTGAGTCAGTCTGGGCAGAAGAGACTTCACTCCTCTCTGAGTACTGGTAAAGATGCCCTGAAAGCAGTGAGAGGGGCTTTACAAAAGATGACCTCAGAGGACGAAGTGGAAGCCTTCCTAACCATATTTGAGAGAATAGCAGAGAGAAAAAAACTGCCCTCTGAGCGGTGGGTTGATGTGGTGGCCCCTTACTCAACGGGAGAATCTCAAAAGGCTTATTATGACCTGACCCAACAGGATGCAAAAGAATATAGTAAGCTAATAGCAGAGATTCTTGCTTGCCTGGGAGTAAACATGGCGGTCCGAGCTCAACGTGCTCACCAGTGGATATATAGCGATAATAAGCCTGACGGGGGTAGGGGGTAAGGGGGATCCTGGTGCACACTGACATCACAGTGTGCGCCGGGATCAGCACTGTTAGTAGTGCTGGTTAATGAATACCGGCAGGAGAGCCGCGGCCCCTGCCGGTATTCATTAACGGGGGAGCGGCTGCGTGTCAGCGACTATGGCTACGCGTGTCAGTGCTGACACGCATGCCATAGGTTCGCCATCACGGCTCTAGTCGGTTCTTCTGGGGGAAGACTCTCTTACCATGGCTTTAAACAGGGTGTCAAGCCTAGAGGAACAGGGCCCCAAATTTCCCCAGAGTGGAAGAGGTGGAATAAGGAGAGGCTTAAGTATACTGGATAGAATCCCACTGGCCCCATTGCTTGCTGGGTGTGTCAGGCCCCAGGCCATGTTGCTGTGCGCTGCCCTACCCTTATGGAACCAATGGCTTGCACCTATGGGCGCCGCCATTCTCTATTCACACACCCTGTGTACAGTGCGGTTTCCTCATTGGAGCAACAGCCCCAACTCTGTCAAGTGAGCATTAACAATGTGACGGTCAATGCTCTTCTGGACTCGGGGAGTTTGATCACCTTAAGCGCTGCAGAACATGTTGGCACTATACAAATAAAGATTATTATTATTACCTTGGTGTCTGCCTCCCTTCCCCATGTGTTGATTCCACAGGAACACATGAGGGTGCCATGTATTCATGGGGATACAAAGGACTATCCTGAGGTTCAAGTGTCTATAAACACCAAATGTGGGGTGCCCCCCCATAAAGTTGGGGTAGTGGGAAATTTGTTGCACCCCACTACAATTGAGACTTTTCGCTATTTTGGGTTTTGTGGGCTCGAGTTAGACTTCCCAGGGGCCTTGTGTGTCCTAAAGGATCTAGTGATACTACTTTGGAAACTGGGGTAGAGACCCCGGTCGAGCTAGCTGAATTTCCCTGTACAGTGTTAATAGGGGATGAAGAGGAGGATCTGTAATATGCAGCCCAATGATGTGCCAAGTTTCATTTGTTTAAACTGTGTTAAAGTTGAGTGTATATGTGTTTCTGTGATTCTGGTCAGCAGCCCCTGCAATGGGAATGTGATGCTGGAGGGGCACACCCCTATGAGGTCAGCCTGCCTGTCTGCAGACACAGTATGAGAAGGAAGCAGGATGTGACGACACAGAGAGAGCAGCAGCCATCTTTGCAAGAGAGAGAACCAAGTGTCTGTGCTGTATTGAGAGTGTGTGGAGATCTTAGAGGACTTTCCTGTGCAGCTAACCTGTGTGTAATTCAGTCTAGAGGCAGACAGAGTGTAAAGAGACAGAATGTTCAGTGGAGCCATGCTGAAAGGACTGTGCCCAGTGGCTAACCAGTAATACTGACATTGTGGCTGTGGACATTGCGGCCAAAGCTAAAGACTGGCAGTGCTGTTGAGTACCAGATGGTAACTGCACAACCCCTGGCTTATATCACACCGCGGTGTATGGATTCTGCAGGACTGTCAGTGTACTGAGCTACTTGCTGTTGGATTCCATTTCATCCATTTGGTTTCCCTGCCTGCTGAGAAGGATCATTGCCTCAGATGTTGTGATAACCGTGAGGAGAGGACGCTTCGCTATACAAGGAAGGAACGACATTGGACCCCAACGCGCGCTTCTACAAACTGTAAGCAGTCCACCCGGACCACTGGTAAGAGGGGTGCGCACCCAAATGTGAAGTTAGGGTCAGTTAGGGATAGTTTGGGGAATATTGTTCTTTCAGTGTCCGTGCTGTGGAGGTGGACATAGTAAACGTGGAATATATTGTGAAATCTAACTTGAATTGTTCCAACTATACTGTGTATTGTGCTTGTCCTTATTCCTGTTGTTTTACCATTAACTTGACTTTACTAACCTGTAGTTAATATATTTTTCATAACTTGACCCCACCCCGTGTGCGTCCTTTCTGGTTGCGGATACCAAACCACCTGCCTTGCTCTCGGTTGACAGATATACTGCAAAACCCTACTATACTTGATTTGGAGGTATCTCGGGACAATTTTGCTACCGAACAGCTGACTGATCTTACCCTAGAAAATGCACTCAAAAATGTGTCTGTGGTGAATGGTTAACACCTCCTTAAAGCTCAAGAAAACCAAGCAAGGGTTTATAAAAGGGATGTAAGAGTTAGACAATTCAGTCCAGGAGACCGGGTACTTTAATACCCACGGCAGAAAGTAAATTTCTTGCCAAGTGGCAAGGGCCATACGAAATTGTTGAAAAAGTTGGAGAGGTTAATTATAAAGTGCACCAACCTGGTAAAAGGAAACCTTTTCAATTATATCATGTAAACTTGCAAAAGCCCTGGAGAGAACGAGATGTCCTTAATTCTCCTTGTTGTATAGTTGAGGCAACAAGTGGCATTCAGGACGTGATAATAGTGGAGGGACTGTCAAAATCCCAGAAACAGCAGGGAAAAGAGTTGTTACAGAAAAACAAAGATTTGACTAATGTAATTGAGCACGAGGTTATTACAGAACCCCACATAAGAGTAAAAGTAAAACCCTATCGAATTCCCGAAGCCCACCGAGAGATAGTTTCGCAAGAGATAAAAAAATGTTAGAACTAGAGGTGATTGAAGAATCCAAAAGTGAAGACAGCCTTCTCTACCCCTGGGGGCTGCTTGACTATGTGTGGATGCCATTCGGGTTAAATGGGGCTCCTGCCACTTTCAAGAGGATAATGGACAAGATTTTAAGTCCCCACAAGGAGTATGCCACGGCCTACCTAGAGGACATTGTTGTATTTAGCTTGGATTGGGAAAGCCATCTGAGTAAAGTTCAAGCTGTTCTGGATTCTATCAGAAAGGCGGGATTCACTATAAACCCT
This sequence comes from Eleutherodactylus coqui, assembly GCF_035609145.1. Taxonomy (NCBI): domain Eukaryota; kingdom Metazoa; phylum Chordata; class Amphibia; order Anura; family Eleutherodactylidae; genus Eleutherodactylus; species Eleutherodactylus coqui. The sequence continues at coordinate 336,895,585 of NC_089838.1, read as the reverse complement.
AAAAAAATGTGCCCTAGGCATGAATAAGGTAAAATATCTAGGATATATAGTTGGAAGAGGCCTGATTAAACCCCACGCCAACAAAGTTGAGGCACTACAGAATTGGCCCTGACCGTTAACAAAGAAACAAGTAAGAGCTTTTTTGGGAATTGTAGGCTATTACAGGCGTTTTGTCCCTAACTTTGCCACAAGAGCGGCCCCATTAACAGAGCTCACAAAAGGGAAAAGCAAATCTGTCATGGCTTTGTGGTCCTCAGAAACCGAACAAGCATTTGGGGAACTGTAGCTAATGTTGTATCAACAACCAGTATTGCTGGCCGCGGACTTTGTAAATTAATTCATAGTTCAGACAGATGCCTCGGACACGGGCTTAGGAGCGGTTAGAAATCAATGGGGAAGAGCACCCAGTTATGTTCTTGAGCCAAAAACTAACCCTGTATAAAAAGAAACTATTTGGTTGTCGAGAAAGAGGGTTTAGCTATAAAATATGCATTGGACTCCCTCCGATACTATCTGCTGGGTAGGAAATTCAAATGAGTTTCTAATCATGCCCCACTTAAATGGAATAATGCTACGGTAATGCAGTGGTTTGTAGCATTACAGGACTTTAATTTCCAGGTTGAACATAGGTTAGGTAAACTACAGGGGAATGCAGATGTCCTGTAAAGGGTACATTGTTGGCTAGCAGTAGATTCCCAGACCCTCAGCTTTTGACAGGGGGGGGGGGGGGTGGTATATGTAGTGAAGTAAGGGGTCAAGTCCTGGATAGTGTGTATATACTGCGGAGATTGCTAAACTCTGGGATATAACTCTGGACCATGCAGAGACTCTTGCTGGAGACCTTAGGGGTCCACTGCAACAAAGTGGGTACAGTGGACTTCTGACAATGTAAAGGAATCAGGGATTTAGCTGCCAATATAATGTGTGTGATTAGTCCTGTTTTTGTTTATGATTGAGAGTTTGACAATAAACCACCCTGAATTACTGTCACCGGCCTCTGCTGCTGTCTGACTTCCTAACGTGGAAACATGCCTGTTGTTGGATCCTGCTTACAATATATTCTTCATTCAAATCAGTTTAATTAAGCCTGACGAAGGGTCCATAGAAGATCCGAAAGCTTGCTGTACCATCAGGGATTTTTGTTAGCCATTAAAAGGTATCATATCTACAAGATTACTTGGTTTCTCTTACTGACAGTAATCTCACAGAGACAGAATGAGGATGTCATCTGTTGAAGCCCTAGAAGTGAGGCGAATCTTTGGTGATGGTAATATGTGATCTGTAACCTTTTAGTGAATAATGTGCAGCTAATGATGTAACGTAACTTGCTCTCTTTATACTTTGTGATGTGACGTCTGCAACCTTCATGCTTTGTACATACATGTTATCATATGTATATAGATATTATTTTTTGTATATAGATCTAATAGTTTACAATTGTGGGACAATTATTCACCACTATGCTTAATTATCAATTAGTTTGAATAAATTCTTATTGTTAAACCTTTCATAGTGTCTAAAGGCCCATTTACATAGGACGGGTGTCGGGCAAGCGATGCCCAATACTCGTCACTGTGTCTCCCCGCTCCTGTTCTCCTGCACTGGAAGTAGCACAGCTGGCTAGGTCACGGAGCGGCCAGCAGGGGGCATGGCAGTGCAGGAGATTTCTCTCCTCTCGCTCCCCCATCCCTCTCCATTGAGATACACAGCAGCCGTTCACTATTGAATGGCAGCTGTTTAAACTGCACAATGAGCGATGAGCGTCATCGCTCATCTTTTATGCCCGACACTCGTCTTGTGTAAATGGGCCCCTAAGGTTCTAGCGTGGGACTGTCACTATTGGGGTGATCAACCTGTTTGCAGGCAGGACTCATGGGGTAGTTGTCTTGTTAGAAGTGGGACCAAAGAGACAATGAGGGCTTAAGCATATTGGCCAAAATATGAGCTAATATTTTGTAAGTACAATAGCAATTCCATCTGTTTATGCATACAGGTATGCAAGGTAAGTGCTTTGGGTGTTTGTCAGTCGTTGAGTCATATCTGCTCGAGAGTCCCATTCATAGTTCACTAGTTCACATCTTTTGTTATTGTTTTCCACAATTTGGTGTGAAGGTGCATAGTATTTCAGATTTAAACCTGGATTTGTTGCTAAAAACCTGATTCCACCCTGTAGCAGTCCATTTTCATCGTTCACTTTACCACTGCAAATGGAAGCAACGTGCGTGTCAAAGGCACTACAAGTAATGAGCACCTTAAGACCAAATGTCCTACAAGTGCCTGGAAATGATTCCAACAGACACAGGTGCCTCTAATCATAGCACCAGCTGGTGAATGGTGGAAAACAAAACAGTTGGAGCTGCTCATGCTTATTGGACGATTAGACGATCCTCTCTGCTGGTGGTCTGTCAAGGGTGTCATGAGCCCGATCAACCTTCATAAGTGCCCTCACGTATCCACTGGTCTCACTACCTCCTAACAGTCTGGTCAGAATGGTTCAGGTGGTGAGCAATTTATTAATATAACCATCCAGCTTCTTACATTCTAATAATGGCCCCTCTCAAACTGTATCAACTGGCCGAAATCTCTTTGATGGCCTTGTAGAGGTATGTCTAGTGGTCAACAAACTCCACACCAGGGAAAAGAGGTTCACTATACAAGAGTAGCTCCTGAGAGCCCTTTTATAGGCCAAGGGTAACTGTTCATCTTATCACACCACAGCTCTAATCATTAGAATTTCTGTATGCCAAAATGTACAGCAAAACAACAACTCCTTCTAGGTATCTGATTTTTTTGACAAAGAGTGTAGATAGATAGATAGATAGATATGAGATAGATAGATATGAGATAGATGGATAGATAGATGATAGATAGCCTCCAGACAATGTAGATATTTCCCCTAAAGTCATTGCTATGCACACTTGGGACGGGTCATGCATAGAGACAGAACCACCATGCCTGTCTGTAGATACAACACATTTTGTGAGGTATCACACAGCACTTTGAGATTTTGCTTTGGGCGAATGTTTGTAGAATGCCACCTGTATAGTTGAGGGTATTAATGTTTAGTTAGACAAGCAGGAGTTAATTTGTTTCTGTAACTGAATGTAAATGTTCTACATTTTATTTTATGCAAGAAAATAAAGACAGGCCACTAGAGACTAATCCTCCACGACAGATAGATAATTATTTGCCTGGATTCATTATTCTTTCTATTACACGATGGACTAGATCACAGGAGATATGTAACAACACAAAGAAATCCCCGATGCTCATCCCGGACTGTGTATATATAACTAGAAATCTCCTGCTTCATGTCTTGTGCCATATTCATGTACCAGATCACCGGACATCATCCACATCATCTGCAGACCTTTATCAAATGGGAATCATACAGAGATGATGCCATAGAGGAAGGATCAATACTAATTGCATTAGCGGGTTCTGCAGCAGCATGAAGTTACCGCAGGTAACGGTCCCTAGAGGGAGAGCCGAGTCCCTGACACCCAGCCCCATGTAACTATATATAAGGCAAGATAAGAGGGATGAGATGAGTGCAGGAGACGCTTCCTGGGATACCTGTAGATACCTATGATGCCTCTCTGGGTCTCTGCTAAGATACGTCTGAACAAGATTTCAGGAGAAAACAGAAATCAGCATGCCTGTCCATTAAACTGTGGACCGAGGCATGCTGGACCGGGAGAGCTGAGAAAATCTGACTCTTCCAAAAATCTGACTCTTTTCACATCCTTTGCATATAAGGCAGGAAAACTTTGAGAAAAGATTATAAAGGGACCTTTAAACCTATAACAGTGTTTTATATACTGCATTCTCTCTATCAGCACTATTACATCATTAGCTTAGATGGGTTTATGAAAACATGCTGGCAGGTTCCCTTTAAGTGTCATCTTACATTTGCCACTATTACTTGTCACCATCTGGAGAAAATCAGGATCTCTCCAGGTTCTTGACATAGGGCCACCATCATCGTGGCGATCACACTGCTTATGGGATCTATTTCCCCTTTTGGTGGTTCCTTATTCACTGCATATTTGTGCTGCCCATGTTTATATAGAATGTGTATGTATGTGTCCAGGTCAGACATAACAGATGCACTCTTGTTTGTAGAATTGCTTTAATTTGACTAAATTCGAAGGTTTTCAGGCATGAACTGTCCAATTAAGGTCTCACCACTGTATCTGAACGGGATTCAAGTCTGAACTTTGATACAGATGCTCCAAAACATACATTTTGTTTCTTTTTAGCCTTTCAAAGGTGGACTTGCTTGTTGCTCCAGATGATTGTCCTGCTAAATAACCCAACTGTGCATTTATGCTGGATGTTTCAACAGTACCTTGCAATCATAGATGTATCTCATCAGCCGCAGTTCTGTTCTTCCATGGGCCTCATTTCCTGGTGGCATCGTTCCCCCTGTTCATCACTTACATCACCAAGACAATCTGGAAATCCATCCACAATGACTGCAGGTCATGCAATATGACCCAAGTGTAACATATTATACCCAGACACAGAAGTGAGCATACTCTCCACAAGTACACTGGAGTTAGTGGCCTCAAGGTTGCCCATTGAAATTTGAAAATGCTGGTCTATCATGAATTTTTTGGATCTGTGGTCCATCAAATGTACCTGCTTTTAGCTTCTCCATGCTCAACGCAGGAAATTTTATACATATATAGCCATAACACGTTCAATTTCTCTTCAATGTCTTTACAAAATGTTTAATCAAACCAAGTTGTCCTAATAGTAAGCAAACGCTGGCTGAAAAATAAAGTAAATATAGCAAAAATAGATAATGACATCAGGAATATCTTAAAAACTCAAGCTTCTAGAATTAAATGAAAAATAAGGTCTACAATTCCAGGCACCATGAACATAAATATTTTTTAGTTCCCCAGTGTAATCGTTCTGTGTAAAAGGGCCCTTAGCATTACCCCAGATGTAACGGGACTCATGTCTGTCCACAAAGTTCCACCTTTGATTTATCAGTTCACAGAATATTATCCAAAAATGTCTTATGAGTCATCTAAACGAGGCTTTTATGGCACATGTGAGATGAGCCTTTTTGGTCAATAGCAGTTTGCACCATTTTTGCCTAGTGTCTTTCTTATTGTGCAGTTGTGTTCATTGACCTTATGTGAGGTACTGTATGTGAGGCCTGTAGTTCTATATGTGTTGTTGATGTTCTTTTGGTGGTCCGACCTCTCCTAGGAAGGTTTACAATTTTTCTCCATTTGGAAGTATGGTTCTTACTGCAGTTTGCTGGTATCCCAAGACTTAGCAATGACTTTACAACTTGTGTTGCTTGTCTTGATTGTCCAGGCTATAAAATCAACCCCATTTTTGGCAATTAACCACAGATGTAAGTGTGCAGCCAAGCAGCAGCCAAGTGACCTTGATGATATCACCAAATGTGTCCCCCATCTTGCATATAGATAGCAGTTTATTTGGACAGTTGCATTACATGACCTAGCCATTTTACAGTTGAGCACAGAACTGAGAAGCTGTATCACATTCATATGCCTATATAACAAGTAAGACGTTTGGTACCGTGTTAGCCAGTAGAGCAAAATATGATTATTCCCTGCAAGAGAAACCAAGTAATCTTGTACAAATGATGCCTTTTAATGGCTAACAAAAAACGTGATGTTATAGTGAGCTTTCAAACCTCTCAGGATTCTTCCTTAGGCATAATGAAATAGATCCGAAGAGGCATGCATATTCAGTATATACACACGAAGTTATAACAAGGCACAGGGATGGTTGTCATTAGTTTCAACTTAAAAGAATAGCACAACAGGATGAGTAGAGAAATAAATAAATACTTATATAGTCCATTGATAAATATGTGAAGGTTTTATGGTCCCTGAATTAGTGTTGGGGGGTCACCAGGCCTGTGTGTTATCTGTGCTAGAGATATCTTATACTTCCCAGTCATGCATGAATCCTCTTGAAGAATTTAGGCCTGTGTTGAAAGTGTCAAATGTTGTTATAAATTTGTATTCCTAAATTCGTCTATGGCTTTGCGACTTGATATTGCCTTTTAATATAGTGACTTTCATGTGTTCAATGTTGTGCTCGTGACTTAAAAAGTGCTGGACCACAAGTAATTCTGTCTTTCTCCCTTTCATTGTGAGGTAATGAGATCTCATCCTTGCTTTCAGTTTTTGTCCCATTTCTCTAACATACAGCCCCTCAACAGAACTTTACTGCACAGGATCAGGTACACAACATTAGACGTGAAGCATGTGAATATCCCCCGGATCTTATAGCCCTGCTGTGTGTTGGGGATTTGTATCCCGTCTGCTCTCAGTACATTGCAGGGCTAAGTTCATTTTTGCGTATCAGAGGGCAATGCACTCCTGACTATAAAGTTCCTCAAAGTTGGAGGTTGCCTGTAACACAGAAGGGGAGGGTCCATGAATATGGTTTTCAGATGGTCATCCTTGTGTAGGGTATGATGGAGTTTCTTTGTGGTTTTCCTTAGCACCTCAAGCTGTGAATTTTAGGTCACTACTAGAGGTACACACTTAATTTCTTCCTTCCCTGAGTATTGGAGTAGTTGGTTTCTGGGTATTGAATTGGAGCAGATCCGGTTGTATCTGATGCCCTGGCTGTAGAACTTTGTAATTAACTTTGATGTGTTTAGGATGGAAACTATCCCATCTAAGGTATGTGGGCCGATCAATTGGTTTCCAGTATAAGGATGTCTGTATTGAGTTGTTTGAAATTTTTATGGTGGTGTCCAAAATGTTGATTTCAATATATGAGTAGCTTAATGTCAGTTTATGGTGGGGTGGAATTCATTAAATCTCTCATGGAATTTTTTTTAGTTCTTGTTCGGTGTTGGCCCAGATCATTATGATGTCATCAATATGGCAGAAGTAGGCCAATGGTTTGCTGGAGCAGAAGGCCAGAAAGTCACTCTCCCGTTTTGTCATTAAAAAGTTGACATATTGTGATGCCATTTTACTGCCCATGGCAGTTTCGGTGAGTTGGAGGAATATCTCTTTATAATAATTGTATGTGAGGATGAATCTTGTGAGTTGTAACATGGATGTAGAGGCAGATTCATTGGCCTCAAGGTGTGCCTGGCAGGCAGTCAGTCCACCTTCGTGTGGGATGTTGGAATATAAGGACTCCACATCCATGGAAGGAAACATTAAGGATGCATGGGGTAGTTGTGGTAGTGGCAGTGGTGGGCTCTCCTTCTCCTGCTTCTACCATGTTTCCTCCTACTACTTTCTTCCCTCCAAAAAATATGGAAATATGGAGTTACAGCTTTTATTTTTCCATGAGAAGAAAACTTTGCCCTCATAGTACTCTGTCGTTGATGGTGGTGAAACTGCTGCTGCTCTCCTTCAGCTTCTGCAATGTTCTCCTTGTTCTCTCAAAACATACATTTTCTAAAACACAAGAAACAGCTGTAGCTTTACAATTTTTCCTTGGAGAAGGTCCATGCTTGGCTGTTCTATTCACTTGGTATAATTTGTGCTTTGCAAATTTCATGACATTGCTTTTAAAACAAGCAGTACCCAATGTGGTGGTCCTGTGTGATCTGCGGTAGGCTGTTTTTGTCTTTGTCTATATGTATAAAAATGTTGAAATTTCAATAAAAACATATTAAACATAAAACAAGCAGTACATCAGCTGTCTTCCTTGATGTAATTTTTGATAACTCTACTGCTTTTCCTTGGAGGAGTAGGAGACCCATGCTAGAGTGTTGTTTTCACCTGGCAAAATTTGTCCTTTGCAAATTTTATAACATTGCTGTTAAAACAGGCAGCACACCTGCAATATTCCTCTGTGGTTTGGACCAGATGGAAGTTTCTAGTCTGTGGTCTGTGATGGCAAGCATGCATATTTGAGAAAGTCTGCCATTTTCTATGAACCTCGCACTCAAGTAAGTGTATTTCTTGCCTTTTTGCAACCACCCATTTACACACTTGGAGCACTGTCTGTTTTTATAATTTGTTTTCCTTACTGCAATTTTTGACATAGTAGACCCTATGTGGGCCTTCTTTTGTTTTCAGTGACACCCTCGTGTTATGATTGACCCCTACATTGCTGTACTCTATTTTGACCATTTTGTGGAAGGAGCACAGTGTTCCCAAGATGTGTGGCTGGATTCCCATGCAATTTAATGGGCTTTGGCTACACTGAGGACCTTCAGGAAGGTGAAATAGTGAAATAGATTTTGACTCCCATTGACTTTAATATGAGTCAAAATTGACCATCCCGATGATTTTACTGTAAATAACACAATCCCAACAAGAACCAATTATTCCACTAATCACTCATTACTATTTGTAACCCTTTCCAGATTGGTAAATGTCAGTGACTTTGTGCTACACCTGTATTCCAATCTCTTTAGAACATAACATCATGTACTGCTTTCTGAAACCTTCTAGCCAGCTTCCCATTACCAGATAGATTCTATGTAAATGCTGTTTACTGTAGATTCAACAGGTCTGGTCAGACCTGAAGGCAACTAGTGAAATAGAATCCAGTTATCATAAGAATTTGAATAACTGATGGATTTACTAGCTAAGGGGGCAATTACTTTTCACCTAGTTGCAGATAGGGCTAAGCAGATTTGTGATTACTTGGGTTCTCTTTGTCTATAACTAAAAGACGTTTAATGATCTCCAACACACAAGTGTTGAAATGTGCAAAATAGAAGTGATTGAGAATGCAACAAATACTTTTTTACAGTACTGCATATAATTGTATGATAAATGATTTTGTTTTGTGTTTTATCTATTTCCTTTTGTTCTTTTTCTTTCTATAATTGCAGGAGAACAATCTGACTGCCATTACTGAGTTTCTCCTCTTAGGATTTCAAGGCAGCCAAAGCACAAGGCTTTCAATGCTCTTTCTAATCCTTGTCCTTTACTGTGTGACAATTTGTGGGAACCTCCTGATCATCAGCCTGGTGGTCACCAGTAAGAACCTCCACACTCCAATGTACTTCTTCATCTCACAACTGTCCATCAGTGACATCTTGTTGACCACAGATATTGTCCCAAACATGCTCCACATCCTACTGAATGATGGTGGGACCATCACTTTTATTGGTTGCTTCACTCAGCTCTATTTATTTTGTGTCTCAGAATCGGTTGAATGTCTCCTCCTCACAGTGATGTCATATGACAGATATGTGGCCATCTGTAACCCCCTCCGTTACACTTCTATCATGACGAGCGCCTATTGTATAAAGTTATCTGTTAGCTGTTGGTTAGTTGTGTTTTCCCTTATTTTAATTGAAACCCTATCAACATCGAAGTTAATGTTCTGTGGGCCAAATATCATTGACCATTTCTTCTGTGATCTTCTTCCACTGATAGAAATTCCATGTTCTGACACCTTGATTATTCGACTAGAAATCTTCCTACTAAGTGTACCATTAGTTTATATACCAACCTCAATAATTATATTTTCTTATGTTAATATTCTACTTGATGTCTTAAAGATCCCTTTCAATACTGGTAGACATAAAGCCTTCTCCACCTGCAGCTCCCACCTCATTGTCGTCTCCATATTCTACTGGACTCTCTTCAGTGTGTATGTTGTCCCAAGTAAAGGGCAAACATCAACTCTCAGTAAAGTGCTATCTCTTCTGTATACTGTCATTATTCCTATGATAAATCCCATAATATACAGTCTCAGAAATACCGAGATTAGGAAAGCTTCATGTACAGCATCAGATTGTATTATGAGGGGATTAGCTTGGGATCACCTTTGCTGGGTCAAATGACACTTTTCTTCTCCAAGGCACAGCAGCCAGAAGTAAGTAAATGACACATGGACAGTTTTATTATGCATGGTTGCAAATAAAACAATGCAGAGCAGGAAGAGATAATACCTTGCCTCTCCAGCACAAACTAATACACAGACTTTTCTAACAACTGGAGAGCTTCTTCCTGCCAGCTTGCAATAAATCACATTTTTAGATCACACTGACCAGCTTTGTGTTTTCCGAAGGAGGAGCAGCTAGTGTTCTCCATCTGCTCCTTAAATGTCCACCCACTGAGCTAATTATATATTATCCATCATGTGGACTCTCCCTGTTACTTCATGTATAACAGGAATCTAGGTGAAATGTGCTTTACCTCCATAACCAAACATACCAGCTTGTCACAATATTCATAGCTGAGATTTGGAGAACATAGACAAGGACTTCCGCTTCTCCCTCCCGCTGTCACAGCCTCGAGTCTTCCTGCTCCTGGTGTCACAAAGCCTATTGGGTAAATACTTCTCTACTCCCAGGGGTAATTTACCCCCAACATAACTGATGAAAGGGTCCACCCCAAAACACATATCTATTGTTGGCATTTAATTCACTAAAAAAAAAAGAAGTTGGATATATTATCCCATTGCCTCATGACTTTCACTGTGGATCGGGCTGTGTCCTCTGACGTAATTCCATCCCGGGTAAACCTTCTCTAAAGCTGGAGATAGAAGATATCAGGCTCTTTTAGAAAAAGGAGTTAAGGGGATTATCCGCACAAATGCCTTGGGTTCATTGGGCCTCATCCATCGTAACAATTAAAGTGTTTTGTACATTTTAATTACACATATTGCACTGTTTATCTGTTGCTATGGAGGCTGTCTGGTTTATTTAAATGAACATTATGATATGTACTCCACATGTAGGGCTAGAGGAAGGGTAACGCCACACAAAATGGCTGTTGTCATTCTTTTGCGCTTGTGTTCACCTGCCAAGTGATTTTGGATTGAACAAAGTTTTTAAGGACCGGTGAGTGACACTTGCTTTCTCTCTCTATGGATGGACTATATGCAGGTCCACTCCATACATGAGCCAAAAAAAGGATAAAATAGATCAGCACTTCCCTATAGAAATCCATAGGTACACGTTAAACCACAGTTGCAACTTACTATAGAAGCAGAGACCAAAAAGTGGCAACAGCACGCAAAATACATTTACTATCAGAGGTATCATACCTATAATCAATACTGTAACCACATTAAATAACGTTGGTAGATGGGCCAATATGATTTGATCAAATTATAGACCAAGAACCTTGCAATGAATCGATTAATGTATTTTACTTCAGTATTTTGAGAGCCAAAACCAGGAGTAGAGAGAAAGTATAATGGAAAGATTTGCATGTCTTGTGTATTTTGGATCCACTCCTGGTTTGGGTTTTTGAAATACTGATGTAAAATACATTCGTCTGAATGATAACTCAGCATGTAAGTTTTTTTAAAAGTCTTCTTAACGGAGGTGTGTTAATACTGCGAATGAAACTCCTTCTCTGAGAAAACATTATTGGCTTCACATAACCATCCATTAATATTCAAATTACCTGATAGAAAAACGGCCAATGAAATATCAAGAGAGTCACAGTGTAGCCAAGGGGGATGTCAGAATATATTACAAGGTCACTGGGGCACCCCTACATTTAAAAATGGGGGCTGATATCAAAAGAAGAACAATACATGAATGCACTATACAACTAAATGTTCAGGTTATCTAGAGTCTAGCTATTTCACTGATAACAGATCCAGAGATTAAAATAATGCATCAACATCGTGTAACATTTCATCAATTTGTCACATTTTAAGCTGGAGAAGGGAACAAAAGTGTAAAAAAAGTCCCCCATTATGTTTACCCCATGATTAACCCGATCATACATAGTATGATAAAAAGCGGATGAGGTCTGCTATTGAAAACACATGTACAGTACCGGCACTGTAAATATATAAAAAAATATATTGTAAAAACCTCCCTTTGTGGCACGGGGCATTGTGGTATTCTGACCCCCATGGCTTTATTTTTCCATCAATGCATTTGAGTGGGGGGCTGTTCTTTGGTATGTTCTTTTTATTGGCAGAATTTTGGGGTGCACACAACTTTTTGATTGCTTTTTATACAATTGTCACTGCAGTTAACGGAGGAAGTAGACCGCACTGACCGCAGCGAAGTGGCCCGGGTTGGGGTTTCAGTGCAGCTTTTATTGAATTTATTGCATCTGCAATGGCAACCTGAGCTGCTGCGCTACGGTCAGCGCTTTCTACTTCCTGCAATGACCGCAGTGACAGTGGCCCTGGGAATCAGCTGATCAATAGGGATCTGAGCGGTGGATCCCATCAGATCATCAATAGAACAAATAACAAAGTCCCAAAACATTCCTTTGATAGGGGTAAAGCCATGGAAGCCCAGGGGCCGGCGCTAAGCCCTAGGCTGCCATGGTAACCAAAGGCTACTTCCCAACCTCCCAGCGGGGCTGTTCAGGGGACAGAGGGAGGTTATTTATATGCCTCTATCAGTAGTAACAGCGCCATCAATGTGACTGAGTGACGGCTGTTAAAGACATATATGTCAGATGTGAGGAAGGGGTTAAAGGAGTCTTTCTATGTCATAAAGTGGCATATTAGTAAGTCACACCCCACCTTCCTCATCCGTGGGGGTATAAAGAAACCACAATGCAGAGCAGGATTTGAAATTTAACACGTGAGAATATAGAAGCATTTAAATAGATTTATTCACCATGATGGCAAAGTATATTGAATATTGGAGAATATATTATTACTATGATAGCAACATTTGGTCGTACAGCTCCTACAGCAGCACCACCCCACACCGCAGTACCACCCCGATCAGCAGAGGCGTAACTTGAAGCTTCTGTGCCAAAATGCAAAATCTGTATTAGGGCCCCCAACTATAATGCTTTATTCATACTACCGGGCTCTCTATATGGAGAAGAGAGGCCTTATGGGTCCCTTAAGGCTCCTGGGCCCGGGTGCAACCACATCCTCTACATCCCATATAGTTAAGCCCCTGCCAATCAATAAAGAGCGTCAAAAACTCAGCTTCAAAAACTCCCCCCGTAAGTTCTTTGTTGCTTTGGGAAGAAGTTTGCTAAAAGCTTGGTGCAATTAGTGCCAAACCAAGCGTTTAACAAATTTCCACCCGAAACAGGGTTCTACTGGTTCAGTTCACTCAACAATGTATCTAATATTGTTACTTTGGTGAGATTATTCCCAAATTTGTTGGTGGTACACTTGACATAACAGAACTGACTTACTAGTCCCATCTAATAGTCTAAACTTACACTACAATTTATAGCAATCCTCCCAGTATTGATTGCAATAGTAAAAATATGGATGCTACCACCAACAAACTTGGAAATAATCTCACCAAAGAAAAAATCAGGCTGTCAGCTAAGTCTGTCATGTTGGATTTTGACTGCTAAATTAAGTTCAACTAGTTTGATCTGCTAAAATCAAGGGGTCAAATCAAACCTAGATTTTAACCAAGATCGTAGGCTAAACTGGGTTTATTGCATCACTTTTCTATTTAATCATAGATCAACTCTTGTTGTTCTCAGGTCAAAACTTTAGTGCAACTGGCACCGTAGACACTATTATATACCAGTGTACAAGACTAGTGTTGAAACAGTAAAACCCTGCTTTGGGAAGAAGTTTGCTAAAAGCTTGGTGCAATTAGTGCCAAACCAAGCGTTTAACAAATTTCCACCCGAAACAGGGTTCTACTGGTTCAGTTCACTCAACAATGTATCTAATATTGTTACTTTGGTGAGATTATTCCCAAATTCGTTGGTGGTAGCACTTGACATAACAGAACTGACTTACTAGTCCCATCTAATAGTCTAAACTTACACTAGGTGGTGTTAAAATGCACCACATTTATCACAGTGACTGATGCCGGATGATAAGTATGGTACATCTTTAGATAATAGGATTGTGTGTGGTATTGCAGTTCACTTCCATCAAAGTGAATGGGAGCTGAGCTGCATCACCAGACACAACCCATGGACAAGGGTGGTGCTGTGTTTGGAAGAAAGCTGCCATGTTTTTCTCACCTTGGACAACTCCTCTAATGTTTTAGACACTTGTTGACACGTTTTTCTCTCCATGCCTAAAAGGGGGCGTGGCTTTGTGGGAACAGGCATGTCCTCAATACAGCCTTTTGCATCAAAATTTTAGCAAGATACCTATTCTGAACCAGGTGAACTAATAGGTGGTAGTTAGACTAGCTTATCTAAAGATGTACCATACTTATCATCCGGCATCAGTCACTGTGATAAACGTGGTGCATTTTAACACCACCTAGTGTAAGTTTAGACTATTAGATGGGACTAGTAAGTCAGTTCTGTTATGTCAAGTGCTACCACCAACAAATTTGGGAATAATCTCACCAAAGTAACAATATTAGATACATTGTTGAGTGAACTGAACCAGTAGAACCCTGTTTCAGGTGGAAATTTGTTAATCGCTTGGTTTGGCACTAATTGCACCAAGCTTTTAGCAAACTTCTTCCCAAAGCAGGGTTTTACTGTTTCAACACTAGTCTTGTACACTGGTATATAATAGTGTCTACGGTGCCAGTTGCACTAAAGTTTTGACCTGAGAACAACAAGAGTTGATCTATGATTAAATAGAAAAGTGATGCAATAAACCCAGTTTAGCCTACGATCTTGGTTAAAATCTAGGTTTGATTTGACCCCTTGATTTTAGCAGATCAAACTAGTTGAACTTAATTTAGCAGTCAAAATCCAACATGACAGACTTAGCTGACAGCCTGATTTTTTCTTTGGTGAGATTATTTCCAAGTTTTTTGGTGGTAGCATCCATATTTTTACTATTGCAATCAATACTGGGAGAATTGCTATAAATTCTGGGAAGATCTTCAACAAGAGTTGGTGAAGTAGAAAAATGGTTTAGTCCATGGTCTTGGTTTAAATCTAGATTCAGTTTGATCCTTCGCTGGTTCAAACTAATTGAACTTACTGTAGTGTTGCAGCCGAAGTCTAAGATGGCAGAACGGCTGATAGTATTTCTATTAGAATTTCCGTTTCCTGAGTGGTGAAATTACACCCATATTGGCTGCTGGTAGTGCTCATGTTTTTACTATTCCCATGAATGCTGGGAATATTGTTATGAATGCTAACAGGATCACCTGACTGTAGTGACCAAAAAACATGCACAATATTTTTTGCCAAAGTAGAAGGTCAGATCCCAGATCAAGTGAACTTGGTTTTGCTAATCTTAGATCAAAACAGCTTTTTAAAAAAAAAAGTTCAACAGCTGATTGAAGTTTTGCAGTTTAATCCAGGCTCAACAGCATGGTTGGCGCAACTAGCCCCCCGAGTAATATGCAGGACTTTTACGGCTCTTAGGCCGGCTTCACACGAGTGTGACGGGCTCCGCTGCGAAATATTCCGCAGTGAAGCCCGTCACGGCGCCCCCCAGAGACCCCATACTTACCAGCGGAAGATAGCGTGAAGACGCTTCCCCGCCCACCGCCGTCGCGTCATGTGACACGCCCACCGCGTCACATGACGCGGACGGCCGTGTCACGTGACGCGGCCGACCGTGTCACGGGACGCGCCGGCCGCGTCAGATGACGCGGCGGCGGTAGGCGGGGAAGCGTTTTCACGCTATCTTCCGCTGTGTTACAGCGGGAGATAGCGTGAACGGACGGCTTCCATTGACTGCAATGGAAGCCGTCAGCGCGTACACCCGCGGCAAATAGAGCATGCTGCGGGTGAAGACGGGAGATTTCACGGTGCGAAATTCCGCGGTGGAATTCCGCATCGTGAGCATTGTGCTATTAGGTTCAATAGAACCTAATAGCAGGGGGCAACGCAGCGGATTTTTGCCGCGAATTTACGCGGCGTAAATCCGTTCGCGGGAAGGAGGCCTTAGGGTTGCTGATTTCTGCTAGAAAATAGAATGAAATAGCACAGCAGACCATATTATTTCATCCTGTAAATTCCAGCAAAATGCTGGACAGCTAGCCAGAAATCTAACAGACCCATTAGAGTCAATGGGAGTATGTTTGGACGAACGGTTCCATCATAAGATGGAACCATTCAGCCAAGGGGTGCCTTTCGCCTGCTCCCTAACCAGAGCAGAAAAATGGAACTCCCTAACATTAATGTGAATGAGCCCTTAGACAGCGTTATACACCAGATTTAGGGGTTCTGGTAAACTTCCAGTTCGGTTCGAACTAATTTGGACTAAACCAAACTTTTTGGAAATGTTCAATGAACCTGTCAAACAGGTTTCTATAATCAGCATTACCGAGAGCAGATAAAAGACAGCATCAGGTCCACCTCATTTTTAATAATGACCCAATCTGGATGAAGATCTTTTGGTGAATGGTGGCAAGACGTCATTTGCCAAGCATCCACTATGGTCACTGGCAGCTTGGAAAACATGGCTCTCATCACTGTGTCCATCTGGTAAGACAACCAGTCATTCACAAAGGCAAAGTTATACCCAGTGTTGGCCGACTTAATGAGAATCTTTGCATCTGGATTCCGTTCCAAGAGTTGAGTTACAGCTTCTCGAATGTGCCATAGTCGTCGAATGTACAGTTCTAGTGGATAGGTGGAAAAATGAGCCCAGCAAGTTAAGACAATGACCAAACCTGTCCTAGCTCCAAGTCCGTCCAGCTCTGAAGCAATGTAATGGAGCTCCTTAACTCTTGTGCGTTCCATACGTAGAGGCTTCTGATGTGCTCTGAAGTGCACTAGATAGTCATACTGTGCATCTGTGGCTAACAATGGACCTGGGTGCAGAGGCACGTGGAGGCTTATTTGCTCAAGAGCTGTAATTATTAAAAAAGATAATTCAGGTGTCACTCTTTATCTACCAATGGGAAAATATAAAATTCACAGACATACTTCATAACGAAAATGGACAAAATTACTTTACCGGTATTTTGAAGTTGTATGTCATAAAATACAAAAGGGCTTTTTCCAATAATCATTTTAACACCAAACAATCTAACAACTAAAAAGTTCCCTAAGCTCCTACAAACTTCAGTGGGTTGGTTACGTGTCCTGTGGTGGTGCGGCCAGATTCAAAACTTCACCCTCTCTATGAGAGAGCTATGTCACCTAAAATCATCCATAACTTGCAAGATATAAAATAATAATAGTTTCTAAGAGACATCCCTTCATAAGGTTGTTCCCAAATCTGAACTCTCCTTTTCTTTACAACATGAGTATCTCCAAACTATACCCTCAGCTCTAGACCTAATGGACCTCACTATCTCCTTCTGGGTCTGTTGCAGACCATTCAAGTTTTCTGCACTTCACTCTTGCTGGTGTGACAAAATGCAATAAGCCATGAAAGAAGTTGAAGAATGTCACACAACCGTATACTGTCAAAAAGCTAAGAGTTACCAATGATGATTGGAGATTGGAATACCCAGTCACTATACTGTGGAAGGGCATGAGAGTCTGTTGAATGAACAGGATTCCATGATTTGCCTCAGTGGCATACATAGAAAAACTCTCTATTACATCATGTTATTCACTGAAAGAGCCAAAAATACAATACCTGAAGGTCTGCAAAGCAGACACGGTCGCCATAGGCACGATCGCCATAAGGCAGGCACAATCGCCACCGGCACAATCGCCGTAGGGCAGGCGCAATGGCCTTAAGCCCTGAAGATATGCAGTTAGCCAGACAATAATGTGGAGGAGCAGCTTGTTCCTGGCAGGCTAATATGCAGTCACCCACTCCACCCAGCCCAGATTGGGGAGGAGTGACTGCATATACTAATAGCCTGCACATGTGAACGATACCAAAGATGTCAGCCATAGATGGGTGGTGACCCACCATACAGGATATCAACCCTGGCTGATATGACAGCGGGTTGCCCTGTATCTCTAAAGTGGGCCACACTGGCTGACATCTTGGGCTCCCCCACCAACTAGCAAACTACATACAAAAATACTCTTATTACATCATGCATTTTTGTTCGCCATTAAAAGATCATATTTACAGGATTACGAGATTTCTCTTGCTAGAAACAATCACATTTTACACAGTTAGAAATGGCAGTTAATAATATCCACCTGCCTTCTTTCTCTTATCAACAGGTACGTCTCCCTGCATTGTCCCAAGCTGAATCTACTCTGCTAAACTACTGCTAAATCTTTCCTGTGCTCCTGTCAGACCTGTGTGTTGCAGCCGTTCTGAGGTTCCCACCTTGTCTTCAGGCCAGACCAGGGTTTAGCAGCATTCCTACCTCTCCTGGAGCTGAGAGGTGTGGAGGTTGCAAGATTAATGTCAGTCATCACCTGGTGCTAAGTAGCTCTGCTCCTATTTAAGCAGTGCTAACTGTTACTCCAGTGCTGGTCAATGATTCACTGCAGTTCTATGTTGGACAGCGACAGTGCAACACACAGAGGTGGAAGCTCTGCATCTTAAAGCTAAGTGCTTTGCTGTTTTGGTTTGGTTTTTGTTTTCCTTTTGGTTTTGTGCTAGGGCCCCCAGTGAGGGACTGGTCAGTGGCCCAGGTTCGAGTACAGGCTCGCACTTATCAGCGCAGTCGGTCTGCCGAGTAGGCAGGGCCCTGTCCCCAGTTAGGGGATGATAGGGAGAGCATTCCCCTTTAGTTTTTGTTTCCTTTTGCACAGTTGTGCCTTTGTTTTATGTTATTGAGGTTGCACTTTCTTAAGACGCAACACTGTGCTTACTGCATATTTATTCTGTTTTGTATCTGTATCAGTAGCAAGTCAGAGAGGACTGTGGAAAAGGATGAGTGCAGAAGACGAGAGCTGCAAGAAAGCTTTGGAGCGAAACTGGCTGTGGGAACACAAAGAGACCTGCTGTTGTGTTATGAACCTCCCAACCAAACAGTCTGGGAGTGCACGGTTACTAACATGAGTCACCTCAGAGCCATGGCAGGTCTGCTGTGTATCACTAGGGACTGTAACCCAGATCCCATAAGGACTAAAAGGCTGTGCCATTCCTTCCCTTCAACCCCATACCACTCAATGAGTCTGCATTAACCACAATGGGAGATAGCTGTGATTGACAGACAGCCTCCCGCTGCAAGTGCAGGAATTCGTTACAACACCCCACTGATCCTCAATGTCATTGAGGCATGTAAAAGGTTTACAGAGAAAAATGTAAAATAAAAGTTGTAAAAATCATAAATAGAAAAAAAACTTTTTTGCACACTTTTACCTCTTTGATTAACCCCTTATGACATGGCCTATTTTGGGCCTAAGGATGCAACGATTTTTGGCAGATTTTCATCACCATTTTTCAAAAGCCATAACTTCTTTATTTTTCCAGCGACGCGGCCGTATAAGGGCTTGTTTTTTGCATGGCGAGCTGTAGTTTTATCGGTGCCACTTTTGGGTACATAGACTAATAGACTATATCGTAAAACTTTTATTATTATTTTTATGATAACAGGAAGACAAAACGCATCAATTCTGCCATAGATTTTTTTTTTTTTTTTTACAGCGTTAATCATGCAGCATAAATGACACAATACATTTTTTTCTGTGGGTCAGTACGGTTACAACGATACCAAAATTCTTATATTTTTTTTTTTTTTTTTTCACTTTTTTGCAATAAAACCCCCTTTTTTTGGAAATCAATTTTTTTCTCTATCGCTGCATTTATATTCCAGTAACTTTTTTATTTTTCTATGTACAAAGCTCTGTGAGGGCTTATTATTTGCGAGACAAGCTGTAGTTTTTATTTGTACCATTTTGGGTAATCTACGGCTAATTTGATCACTTTTATTGCTTTTTTGGGAGGCAAAATGCTAAAAATTAGCATTTTGCCTCTGTTTTTTAGCGGGTTTTTTTACGCTTTTTGCTGTACAAAATAAAAAGCATGTTCAACTTTTTGTACACGCCGTTACAGACGCGTCAATATCAAATATGTGACATTTTAATTTTTTTAACCTTTTTTATGCTAATATAAGAAAAAGCACAAAAAAGGGGTATTTTTACATTTTTTTTTACATTTTTCTTTTTTTACATTTTTCTTTTCTTTTTCTACACTATTTGAGTCCCTCTGAGGGACTTGCAGCACAGCACTTATGATCGCTGTGATAAGGCATGGCAGGGCTACTGCCCTGCCATGCCTTATTGCTTATACAGCGATCATAGGCATTGGCACTACAGGACACCAGTGTCTGGTTTCCTGTTGCCATGGCGACAGACCAGGCTCTCGCGACAACATTGCTGGAGACACAGAGGGAGCGCCCTCCCTCTGTGAACTCTTTCCCTGCCGCGATCTACTTAGATCGCGGCAGGGAAGGGGTTAACAGCGGAGGGGGGGGGCGCATCTCCGATGCCCCCCCCCGCTGTTGCAGCGGGAGGCCGGCTATCACTGACAGCTGGCTTCCGCTGTGGGATAGCGCGAGATCAGTCATGATCTCGCGCTATCCCTATGACGTAAGGGTACGTCATTTTGTGGGAAGTACCAGCCTGCCATGACATACCCTTACGTCATAGGGTGGGAAAGGGTTAATAAAAATGTAAAAAACTATAAATCCCTAGTTTAGTAACACTGCATTTATATTGACCCATCCAATTAATTCAACACACTTTTTATCCAATATGACAAACACTATAAAAAAAAAGTTAAAAAAAACTGGCAGAATTTGTGTTTTTTCAACCTGCCCTATAATAAAATGTATTTATATTCTGCAATACATTATATGTACCAAAAAAGGGTATCAATAAAAACTGCAGCTCGCCATGCAAAAAGCAATCCCTCATCTGGTTGTGTCAAGGGGAAAAAAAATGCCACGGCTGATGAAAAATACAGATGGAAATCCCCCCAAAATTGTCATGTTCCCAGGGCCAAAATAGGTCCAGTTACTAAAGGGTTAAAATTAGAGATGAGCAAGCATACTCGTTAAGGCGATTTACTCAACAGAGCAATTTTTCCCTTGACACAACCAGATGAGGGATTGCTTTTTGCATGGCGAGCTGTAGTTTTTATTGATACCCTTTTTTTGGTACATATAATGTATTGCAGAATATAAATACATTTTATTAGAGGGCAGGTTGAAAAAACACAAATTCCGCTATAGTTTTTTTTAAACTTTTTTTTATAGTGTTTGTCATATAGGATATATAGTGTTTGTCATATGGGTGCATCTGAGGCTCCCAGGTCGCACTATTAAGCCAAATTGTGGGCAAGAGCCTGGCGGTCACCCCCCTAGCAATTAACTTGGGATAGACCATAAGCAGCAAGGCACACACGCTGGCCCATCTTAGCTAAGCACCACACTACCTGCAAGCAAGGACAATCACTGCCTGCGGGTGACACCACTGCCTCTTTTCCTGGGTTACATGCTGGCATTGCTGTTCAACACCCCCCCCCCCCCCGCACAAGCCTACGTTCAAAGCGCACTTAAAATATTCTCTGTGCATGTGCAGCTTTCAGCTGCCCTCATGCCACATGCTGGCTTCATAGCCACACCACCCTCATGTCAATTTATAAGTGCGTCTTGGATGAGGAGGAACAAGAGACACACACTGCAGAGGGTTGGCACGGCCTAGCAGTGACCCTCTTTGAAAGTGTGGGCGATAGCCCACAATGTTGATGAGAATTGCTGATAAATTAAGGTACGTTCATAATTCCAATCCCATGCCACCTCCGTCACAAAATTGTCAGGAGCCGCAAACGTGGGCATAAAGGGGACTCAGATGCCAGTACTTCTACACATCTCCACAATGTAGCAACGCATACTAACACCAAAGATTGGTTTGAAGCAGGTGGTGTCGCAAAAGTAGCCACCACAGGTATACAGTGACCCTGTGAAAGTCTCATTAAATCAGTTATGCTTCCTATGAACGCTCCAATCCAGTATCTCGGATAACTGTGGTAACACGAAACACGAGAAATAGTACATGTCAACCAGCACTGACCCCCATGGATGCGTGCGTTCATCACACCTAAACCAATCCGGCTGTTTACCACTCAGGGCATTATACGTCAGCGGACACCCAAAAACAGGCAGTGTACAATGAGTTGATCTGTTATACAGCAGGATGCTTGCGAAAGCCTAGTGCGCACTACTAGGCACAACAAACATGGGCATGAAGCAGACTCAGATGCTAGTATTGCTGTGAACATCTCCTTAAATCAGTTACGCTTCTTTTGATTGGTCCAAACCAGTGTCTCAGATAACTGTGGTAACACTAAAGCAAATACATGTCGACCCGTTCTGATCCCCAGACCCCAAGCAAAAGGAGGAGGTGGCATAATAAGCCCGAGAAACTATGACCAAAGTAGGACCCGCAATACTCTGTGTGGGAAGCACATGAGTGGGCCCAGGGTCAGACTCATTCCCAGCCTCCACCTGGTTAACCCAATGTGCAGTCAGTTAAGGTTCCTTTCATCACTCCAAAGACTGGATGAACCACGGAGAAGTTCCACAGGCCAAACCTGGCACAGTTGCATCCCCCCACCAGGACCTCGGCCTCTGCTCACACCCTCAACAATGGTGGGCATAAAGCGGACTCGGATGCTAGTAGTGCTGTGAACAGCTCATTAAAGCATTTACGGTTCCTTTCAGTGCTCCAAAGACTGGATGAACCATGAAGAAGTAAATCCACAGGCCAAACCTGGCACAGTTGCATCTCCCACCCACCCATGACCTCGGCCTCTGCGCACACCCTCAACAATGCTGGGCATAAAGCGGACTCAGATGCTAGTACTGCTGTGAACTGCTCATTAAATCATTTCTGCTTCTTTTGATTGATCCAAACCAGTGTCTCAGATAACTGTGGTAACACAAGAGCAAATACATGTCGACCAGCGCTGATCCCCAGATCCCAAGCCGGAGAAGAAGGTGGCATAATAAGCCTGAGGAACTGTGACTGAGGTATGACCCGCAGTCTTCTGTGTGGGAAGCACGTGAGCTGGCCTAGAGTCAGACTCGGTCCTAGCCTCCACCTTGTGTGACCCAATGTGCCGTCAGTTACATTGCTATAGAAAACCCATGTGTACCCACCTTATTCATTCTGTGTATGTGTCAGATAGCTGAACACCGCAATGGGAAACCCTTCTGTATCCTACCCAAGTCATTCAGTATATTTGTGCCAGAGAGCTGAACAACTGGGAAACCTTTGTGCACCCACAGCATAGGCGAACCCATGAAAACTATTGACAGTATGAAGTATGAAGAAATAAGAGTGCCCAAACATGGCAGAGTTTCACCCTGCCCAGGACCTCGGCCTCTGTCCACACTTCTGCCCAATTCATTCTGTGTATGTGTCAGGTATTTCAACTGCGCTGGGAAACCTTTGCACACCCACAGTATAGGCAAACCCATGAAACCCATTGACAGTGTTAAACATGAAGAAATTACAGTGCCCAAACATGGCAGAGTTCACCCCGCCCAGGACCTCAGCCTCTGCCCACACTTCTGCCCAATTCATTCTGTGTATATGTCAGATAGCTGAACACCGCAATGGGAAAGCCTTCTGTACCTTACCCAAGTCATTCAGTGTATTTGTGCCAGATAGCTGAACAACTGTGAAACCTTTGTGTACCCACAGCATAGGCGAACCCATGAAAACCATTGACAGTATGAAGTATGAAGAAATAAGAGTGCCCAAACATGGCAGAGTTTCACCCCGCCCAGGACCTCGGCCTCTGCCCACACCTCTGCGCAATTCATTCTGCGTATCTGTCAGATAGCTGAACACCGCAATGGAAAAGCCTTCTGTACCCTACCCAAATCATTATGTGTATGTGTCAGATAGCTAAACACCGCAATGGGAAACCTTTGTGCACCCACAGGATAGGCGAACCCATGAAACCCATTGATAGTATTAAACATGAAGAAATTACAGTGCCCGAACATGGCAGAGTTGAACACCGCAATGGGAAATCTTTGTGCACCTACAGTATAAGCGAACCCCTCAAACCTTTCTGTAGCAAGTGTATAGGCGAACCCCTCAAACCTTTCTGTAGCAATAGTATAGGCGAACCCCTCGAACCTTTCTGTAGTAAGAGTATAGGCGAACCCCTCAAACCTTTCTGTAGCAAGCGTATAGGCGAACTGCTCTAACATTTCTGTAGCAAGTGTATAGGCGGACACATCAAACATTTCTGTAGCAAGAATATAGGCAAACAATAATTTATTTACTAAGAGTATAGGCAAATCCTGTAATAATTGGTTAGCTATGAGTATAGACGAAGGCCAGAAAAATTGGTTTGCTCTGAATATAGGCGAAGCGCGAAAAAACGTGTGTACCAAGAGTACAGGTGTACCCCTGAAAAATTGGTTTACCCATGGTGCATGGAGAAACCCAAAAACATTTTTTACAGATAAAGCCGATAGTTACTAGTTGTTTAATTTGCTAACAGAACCTGCAGGCAGCCCTCCGAAAAAATTAGTTTTAACAGAGCCTTTTGGCCCGCAGAAAAATTGGCAGTTCAGCGTGATGACATGCTGTTTTAGGAGGAGGAGGAGGAGTAAGATCCGAGAGGGATAAACAAAGCTACTTCTCCCCTTTTTTGGGGTTATAGAGGATGCATGGTTCTCCTGTTGCAGCTAAAATAATCTTTATGTCCTGCTGCTTTTCACAAGTGGAGAAGAGAAGTCTGGGGAAATTCAGCCTTTGTTCATCTTAATGAGTGTAAGCCTATCAGCACTGTCAGTTGACAAGCAGGTATGCTTATCCGTGATGATCCCCCCAGAGGCACTAAACACCCTCTCTGATAAGACGCTAGCGGCAGGGCTGGCCAGCACCTCCAGGGCGTACAGCGCAAGTTCATGCCATGTGTCCAGCTTTGACACCCAATAGTTATATGGAGCAGAGGGATCACAGAGGACGGTGGTACAGTCGGCTATTTACTCGCTCACCATCTTTTTACAGTGCTCCCTCTAACTCAGCCTAGACTGGGGAGTGGTGACACAATCTGGCTGGGGAGCCATAAAGCTGGCAAAGGCCTTGGAGAGTGTTCCCCTGCCTGTGCTGGACATGCTGCCTGATTCCTGCGCCTCCCCTGCTACTTGGCCCTCTAAACTACGTCTTTTACCGTTAGCGCTGTCAGATGGGAACTTTAGCATCAGTTTTTTCACCAGGGCCCTGTGGTATTGCATCAGTCTCGTACTCCTTTCCTCTTCGGGAATGAGAGTGGAAAGGTTCTCCTTATACCGTGGGTCGAGAAGGGTGAACACCCAGTAATCCTGGATGGCCAGAATGCATCTTACATGAGGGTCACGGGAAAGGCAGCCTAACATGAAGTCAGCCATGTGTGCCAGAGTCCCAGTACGCAACACATCACTGTCCTCACTAGCAGAATGACTCTCATGAACCTCCTCCTCTTCCTCCTCCTCCTCTTCAGCCCATACTTGATGCACAGATATGAGGGAAGCAACATTGGTACCCTCTGCAGTGTGGGCAGCGGTTTCTTCCTCCTCCTCATCTCCCTCCTCCTCCCCCTCCTCCTCCAAAACACGCTGAGATACAGACGTGAGGGTAGTCTGGCTATCTAGTGAAATACTGTCATCCCCCATCTCCTGTTCCAGCCGCAAAGCGTCGGCCTTTATGCTTAGCAGCGAACGTCTCGGCCGGCAAAGCAGCGGGATGGTTACGCTGATAATGGCCACATCACCGATCACCATTTGGGTAGACTCCTCAAAGTTTCCAAGGACCAGACAGATGTCTGCCATCCATGCCCACTCCTCTGTAATGAGCTAGGGTGGCAGACTACCACTCCGACGGCCATTGCAGCTAGTATTCCACAATGGCTCTACGCTGCTCATAAAGCCTGGCCAACATGTGCAGGGTAGAATTGGGCATTTCGCACAGCAGTCGGTGCTCCGGCGGCTGGAAGCGATGTTGCAGTGTCCTGAGGGTGGTAGCATCCGTGGGGGACTTGCGGAAATGTGCGCACATGCGGCACACCTTGCCGAGCAGGTCAGACAAGTGGGGGTAGTTTTTAAGAAAGCGCTGAACCACCAGATTCAACATATGGGCCAGGCATGGCAGGTGTGTGAGGCTGCCAAGCTGCAGAGCAGCCACCAGGTTACACCCATTGTCACACACGACCATGCTTAGTTGGAGGTTCAGCGGCGAAAGCCAGAGATCGGTCTGCTCTGTCAAACCCTGTAACACCTCTTGGGCGGTGTGCCTCTTGTCACCTAAGCTGAGCAGTTTCAGCATGGCCTGCTGACATTTCCCCACCGCAGTGCTGCTGCGTCTCGCGCTACCGACTCCTGGCAATCTGCTCACACTTCTTAATTGAGAGGTGAAGGTGGCGGAGGAGGAGGGGGTGGCATAATATGCTATCCTCGGTGTGGGTAGCATGTGAGCGGTCCCAGGGCTTGACTCAGTCCCAGCCTCCACCGTGTTCACCCAATGTTCCGTCAGGGAGATGTAGCGTCCCTGGCCACTAGCACTTGTCCAAGTGTCCGTCGTTAAGTGAACCTTCCCAGTAACCGCCTTGGTGGGGGCACGGTTTATGTTGCGTGAGACGTGCTGGTGTGGGGCGGGGATGGCGCACTGAGAAAAATAGTGGCGACTGGGGACTGAGTACCAAGGGACCGCTGCCGGTCATGTTTCGGGAAGCCTCTGTTTCGACTAGCCTGTATGGCAGCATCTCCAGTCTGATTAATTTGGCAATCTGCATGCTTCAAGATTGTGCATGCGGGTGGGTGGCCGCATATTTCCACTTTCGCTCCAACGCTTGTGTTAGCAACAGCTGAACGCTGCACTGGGAGACATTGCTGGAGGCAATGGAGAACCGTGGATGTGAGGGTGTTGGTGCAGGCCGGGAGACGCTTGTGCCTGAATCCTGGGAGGGGTATTGGATTTGTGTGCCAGGTTGTGGCACAGAGGAAAGAGGCAGTGGTGTGACCCGCAGGAGGTTAATGGCCTTCGTTCCACCTCGTGGGGTGCTTGGCCATCATATGCCTGCACATGGTGGTGGTGGTCAGGCTGGTAGAGTTGGCTCGCTAGCTGATCTTGGTACGGCACAGGTTGAACACCACTGTTCGTCGGTCATCCGCGCTCTCACTAAATAATCTCCAAACCTTCGAGCACCTAGCCCTCTGCATGGAGGCTTGCTGCGAGGGGGTGCTTTGGGAACAGTTGGGGGATTAGTTGCTCTGGCCCTGCCTTTCCCCCTGGCCACCCCACTGCCTCTTCCAACCTGTTCTGCTGCTGCACTTGCCTTCCCCTCTGAAGCAATGTCTTCAGTTGGCTTAGTAAGCCAGGTGGGGTCAGTCACCTCGTCATCCCACAACTCTTCCTCTGAATCCTCTGTCTGCTCCTCCCTTGGACTTCCTGCCCTTACAACAAGCTCACTGACAGACAACTGTGTCCCATCACCCTCATCCACGAAAAGCTCTTGAGACAGCTTCCAGAAGTCCCCAGCCTCATCACCCAGACTCTGGGAACTTTCCAAATGTTGGGCATCGGTCACGACCAACTCCTCAGGTGGGTGAGGATCTGTTTTTCCAGACTCAGGGCAGGGACCCGAGAACAGTTCCTGGGAGTCTGCCTGTTTGGAATCTCTCATTTTTCTGGAGTGACCAGGCTGGGAGGAAGGAGGAGCAGCCTGAGGATTCAGAGGTGCAGTCCCTAGACTGGTAGGAGTGGACTGTGTGGTAGATTGGGTGTTGGATAATTTTCTGGACGCATTATCCGCGATCCACGACAGCACCTGATCGCACTGCTGTGCTTGTAATAAAGGTCTTCCACGCGGACGCGCAAAATGTGACATGAAGTTGGGAGCGGAGAGACGCGGCCCTCTCCTAATCCCTTAGCAGCAGTCTCTGATTCACCCTGCCCAGGACTTCAGCCTCTGCCCACACTCTCATCCTGACGCCCACGACCACGTCCATGTCCTCGACCTCGACCCTTACCCCTACTCTTCATCATGTCAGATAAAGGATAGAGCAGGGCTCAAGTAAATTAACCCACTGTATAGCGCTGAGAACTGTGGCTAGTTCACCGCACACAGCGACTTGTAGATAGCGGAGGCTCTTTGCTGTGACCGAAAAAATTAAACCGCTGTCTTGCGCTGATACCTATGGGTAATTTGCCGCTCACAGAGACTTGTAGATTATAGAGGCTGTATGGAGTGGCAGAAAAAATTAAACCCACTGTATACTGCTGAGAGCTAGGGCTAATTAACCGCGTACAGAGAATGGTAGATGTGAGATGCGCTGCACTGGGCCACAAAAAAATTAACCCACTGTTTAGCGATGGAAACTACCTACGGCTAATTCACCGCACACAGCGAATGGGAAATGTGAGATGCTCTGCACAGGGGCCTAAAAAAGTAACCCAGTGGATAGTGCTGATAACTGCGGCTAATTCACCCCACACAGAGAATGGTAGCTGTGAGATACTTTGCACAGGGGCACAAATAATTAACCCGGTGGATAGTGCTGATAACTGCTGCTACTTCACAGCACACAGAGAATGGTAGATGTGAGATGCTCGCCACAGGGGACAAAAAAATTTACCCGGAGGATAGTGCTGATAACTGCGGCTACTTCACCCCACACAGAAAATGGTATATATGAGATGCTCTGCAAATGGGCAGAAAAATTAACCCAGTGGATAGTGCTGATAACTGAGACTACTTCACCCCACACAGAGAATGGTAGATGTGAAATGCTCTGCACAGGGGGCAGAAAAAATTACCTGGTGCATAGCGCTGATAACTGCAGCTACTTCATCCCACACAGAGAATGGTAGATGTGAGATACTCTGCACAGGTCTAGATGCTTGAAAAAAAAAATTGGTTCACTAATGCTCCCAGACAGCCAAAAATGTAATGCACACAAAGAGGAGTAGCCCTAAGAAGGAGTGTTGAATTCTTGAAGTCAGGATCCCTGCCTAACTGCACCCTACACTAACACTTTCCCTATCTCAGCAGCTCTTTCCCTACCCTCTGCCAGCATGCGTCTGAGGCGAGCCACGGGTGGCACCAGTTTAACTACTCGGCGGTCACCTGATCCCGCCAGCCACTCACTGCTGTAGACGTGCAGAGGGTTGGTACGTCACAGCAGGAAGTGGTAATGACTTCCCTGCATGTTTATTGGCTAAAAAAATGGCGCTAAACATTTGGGAAGGGAAATGAAATTTTCTCGAGTACCGTGCGGTCTAATACTCGATCGAGCATAAAGCTTGGACGAGTGTGCTCACTCATATCTAATCTTGTCCTAATAGAGACTGTGGCCCACAAAATAGCCACAGGGGTGGTCTGAACCCAAATTCTCAGGTAAGTTAAGCTTTTGGAAGTTATGGTAAAAATCAATCTACAACAGGGGGATTTCAATAATTAAAATATGTAAGCGTCAAAGTGTTAGGAAAGTGGTGAGATAATAATCTTTATTCATATAGCGCCAACTTGTTCCGCAGTGCTTTCAAAGCAAAGGGTAAATACAAACAAGACAATTACATGTGGTATACACTTATTTGGAGAGAGACGGGGTGGGGGTGGTTCAGGACTTACAGGGGCAGGAGATGAGGCACGTGGTACAAAATGGTCTGAAAATTACATATGGTATTGTATAGCAGCAAAATGAATAATGAAGCTGCTGGGGACTGGGGGGGGGGGCGGTGCGGTTTAGAGAAGAAAGGATTGGGCGACCAGGAGTAGGAGGGACTGAGGGATTAGTTAGGCAAAGAGAGGAAGAGAAAGAGGAGGACCGTGGCATCCTTGCATCAAGGAGAAGAAAGAAGAGGACACCCTCCCACCCACCCAAGGAGCTGGGGATGGATTGCAGTGGTTTCAGGAGTTACGGATTTGGAAGTTGTCATAGCTGGAAGTGTTTGTTTTTCATGCCAGCAATGGTCAGAAGAAGGTGTTTTTTTGAATCCCAGTTAGCAAGGTAGCTTTCATACACCTTAGTCCTGTTGGGGAAGCATGGAAAGGATTGCTTTGAAAGTTTAAAGCAAATGAATGTTAAGAATACGTTAATTAATAAAGCTGCGGCATATGCCACTGTCAAAGCCAGCCTTCGTGTAGTGGTCTGTTGTTGGGAGGGAGCCGGTTTTAGTAGGGAAAGAGAGTGAGTACCTCCCTGAAGAGATGCATTTTTAAGGCACATCTGAATTTCAGTGCATCAAGATTACCGGGATGTTTTGGAGTAGTGCGTTTCAGAGGACTGGTGCTTCTCTAGAATTGTCCTGGAGGCGAGCGTGTGAGGAGCTAATTAGAAAGGCATTTAATCTCAGTGTGTTGGCTGATCGGAGTGTGCAGGCTGGGTGGTGTGTGGACAGGAGGGAAGCGATAAACAGTGGCGCGGCACCATGGAGAACTTTCTGGGTGAGGGTCATGGGTTTGAATTTCGTTCTGTAGTGGATGGGCAGTCATTGTAGTGATTGACATAGTGCAGAGGCATCTGAGAAGCGGCTGGATAGTAAAATTAGTCTAGCAGTCGCATTTAATATGGCTTGGGGAAGGGAGAATCTGGTGCACGGGAGGAAAATAAACAAGGAGTTACAGTAATCGAGTAGGGAATGGATGAGGGCAACAAGTGCCTTTAACTTGTCCGTGGTGAGGAATGGCAGGATTTTAGCAATATTCCTGAGGTGCACGTGGCATGTTCAGGCCAGGGATTAGATGTGGGAGGTCGGAGTCTAGTGTGACTGCAAGACAGCGGGCATGCGGTTTGGGTGTTATTATGATGCCAGACACTGGAATAGAGATGTTGGGGGGGGGGGGGGGGGATTGGTTGGAACACGGAAAGATGTGAAGGTCAGTTTTAGAGAGGTTAAGGCTGAATGCACACGGCCGGGTTGCCAGGGACTCATGCGTACCTCTCCGGATCTGTAATGCGGATGTGCGGTAGGGCCGCAGATCGGATGGCCTTCATTGACTTCAATGGAAGCCATCTGCATGGAATCTGGTCTGGAATAAAACATGTTGCAATTTTCCCTCCACAAGCAGAAAATTGCAATCGATTTCTGCTCGTGGACACACGCTCCGGATTCCGCAATGCAAATACGCCTGTGTGCATTCTGCTTAAGTTTGAGAAAAAGAGAGGACATAGTATTAGAAACAGCAGACAAACATTAGGTGATATTTTGGAGGAACGGTTCAGAGATCTCACGGGAAGAGATGTATAACTGGGTGCCATCAGAGTAGAGATGGTATACGAGGCCAACTTTGCAGTTGCCTTTTAATACATTTGTCACTGCTGGATGGTAGTTGGGCGCAGTGTGTTCTTAGACTGACACGTGACATGAAGGTGTTTAGTTAATTAAATATATCTGGGACTTTTAAAGTTTGCCAATTTTTGCCTTCTCTTTGGAACTCCAACGATGAACTATTGATACCAATATCACAGATCCCATTTGTTCTACTTACTCGGTACAACCCTTACTAGATATTCAAACCAGCCGCGCAGTGTGGAGTCTCCGAACATGTAGACCATTTTCTCTGAAAGACATCTGGACATATATTCCGAACTATTGAAATGTTGATTGGAACAGACGAGGGAGTTCCAGACATCCTGGTAATAAAATCCGGACGGGTTTGGATTCTTAAGTCCTGGCGTGCAAGGTTGTGGAACTGAAATCAAAAGGGTTTTATATCAGGAAGCTTCATCAATAAATAAATACATTAAATATAACAACGGTGCCACACGGGCCAAAAATACATATAGGGTTATAAGAGAAAAGGAACAGCAATGCAGAAGTTCATAGAAGCAAAATCATGAATTCTATTAACTGTACTAATAAATAATAATGATAGATAGATAGATAGATAGATAGATAGATAGATAGATAGATAGATAGATAGATAGATAGATAGGAGATAGATAGATAATGAGATAGATAGGAGATAGATAGATAGATAGATAGATAGATAGATATGAGATAGATGGATAGAGAGATAGATAGAGAGATAGATAGATATGAGATAGATAGATAGATATGACATAGATAGATAGATAGATATGAGATAGATAGATAGATAGATAGATATGAGATAGATAGATATGAGATAAATAGATATGAGATAGATAGATAGATAGATAGATAGATAGATAGATATGAGATAGATAGGAGATAGATAGATAGATAGATAGATAGGAGATAGATATGAGTGATAGACAGATAGATAGATAGATAGACATGAGCTAGATAGATAGATAGATAGATAGATAGATAGATAGATACCTTTAATTACATCTTTTTGTGGAAGAACATGAAGAGCCTTAACAGTGGTTAAGATTTCTTGGTCAATAAATGCCCTTGAAGAATATAAAAAGACGCAGGTGAGATGAATGTAAAACATAAAGTGTGGGGAGAAGGACGGTAAATCACAAATTGAACAGTTTAAACATGTCTGACCGTTGGGTGTGGGTGACCACTGTTGAGCCCTGAATATTAATCCAACCGTTTCCAGAATTAAACCTTGTATAGTATGCCTACAGGTACAGGAAACCACAAGGTGAATGTTTATTAACCCCTAGGTAACAAGCATTGCCCCTATTTATGGTGGTTACTAAGGGGCCTTAGGCTAGGCAGCCACTTTTTTCACAACCCTTTGTGCACTTAAAAGTGTTCTCATTAGAAAAAATCCTAATTAAAATTAAAGCAAAAAAAAAAATCTACATTTCTCCTTAGAAAATGTTTTTGGAAAGCCATTCCCTAAACTATACAACTAATCAATGTCACCCCAAAATAGTTCCAATAAAACTACAAGCTGTCCCACAAAGATTAAAGGGGTTGTCCCGCGGCAGCAAGTGGGTCTATACACTTCTGTATGGCCATATTAATGCACTTTGTAATGTACATTGTGCATTAATTATGAGCCATACAGAAGTTATCAAAAGTTTTATACTTACCTGCTCCGTTGCTGGCGTCCTCGTTCCCATGGTGCCGACTAATTTTCGGCCTCTAATGGCCAAATTAGCCGCGCTTGCGCAGTCCGGGTCTTCTGCTGTCTTCAATGGGGCCGCTCGTGCAGAATGCCGGCTCCGTGTAGCTCCGCCCCGTCACGTGCCGATTCCAGCCAATCAGGAGGCTGGAATCGGCAATGGACCGCACAGAAGAGCTGCGGTCCATGGAGGGAGCAGACCCCGGCGGCCATCTTCAGCAGGTGAGTATGAAGACGCCGGACCGCCGGGATTCGGGTAAGTACTACCCGGTTTGTTTTTTTAACCCCTGCATCGGGGTTGTCTCGCGCCAAACGGGGGGGGGGGGGGGGTTAAAAAAAAAAAAGCCGTTTCGGCGCGGGACAACCCCTTTAACTCTATTTCTGCTCATTTCTTATTTCTGACTTTGTGTTTTGTTTTATTAATGCGCACATCATGCAGAGTAAATGTCACATATATATTTGGGTTTTTCTACTTTTGCACAATTTTTATTTTATTTTAAATCACTCATAACTTTTAAAACTTCCCCATGGATGGAGCTCTGTAGGGGCTTGTTTCTTTACATGACAAGTTGTGTTGTTTATTGGTACCATATCGGGATACATATGGCTTTTTTGATCACTTTTATTGCACTTTTTTGGTAGGTGAAATGAACAAAATAATGATTTTGTCTCTTTTTTTAATTCCGGCTTTTGCTGGACAGGCTAGTAGGTGTGTTCAGTTTATGATACAGGTTGTTACTGATAATAAGTAATAATTACCTGAAAGCGCTGCGGAATAAGTTGGCGCTATACAAATACCAAGATTTATTTTATTTATTTTATATAATGATACCCAATGTGTGATTTTTTTTATTTTTTTTTGTAATAACTTTTTTTTATTCAAACAGGGGGAAATGCATAAAAGGGGGTTTAATAAAAGGGGTGATATACAAAAATAGAAAATATGCATCGCCATATGATGGAAGAGCTTGTGCAGCATATAATAAGAAATACTTGCTTGGAGAAGAACTCATGCTCTTCTTTACTAAATACATCCCGTTCTTCCCCTGATGAATGGTCCCGGTAAGCGTCACACGGCAGTGTTTTTGGTCGCCGACATACCCATTTTTCTTCATAGCGTTCATCATAATATTCACAGACATCTTCTCCGGGAAGATCGACATTACATTCCACCACTTCTTCTGTTCCGTTTTTCATAAAAAAGCCTTTGAAGTTAAGCTGTTCCAAAAATAATCACAAAACAGAACATGTACGTTAAAGGGATTGTCCAGTTGTAAAGTAGTGTTGGCCTATCGTCAATAGTAGATTGGTGGGGAGTCCACTGCTTCTGCTGATCAACTGTCTGCCATGTTGGTGTGCTTATGCACTGTGCTGATTTCTGCAAGAAATAGACAGTTCTGTTCTTATTGCTGTTACCAGGCTTGGTATTGCATGCAAAGATCCCATTGATTTCAATGCCTGTAATACCGAGTCTGGTCAGAAAAGGGGAATGGAGCTGTCTGCTTCCTCAAGAATTCATTTCAGCACCGGAGTGTACTGGCCCAGCAATCAGCTGATCAAGAGAGGCTCCCAGGCAAAGGAGCCCTACCAATCTACTATTCATGACTTATCCTGAGGATTGAACTATCAATAGTTCACAACCAAACAACCCCTTTAACCCGTTACTAACAGGGTCCAAAAACAGGGGGTTTTTTTGGACATTTTGCAGCTTTAGGAGCTAGAACCACAAACACAAAACCCAAATTGAAAAATAAAATCACACTGATCCCCCATCCCAATATATTTTCTGAGAGCAGACACCTGACACACTGTCAATATGCGACTCAGCACTTTACATACATCAGTGCCTTCTTGCAATTTTGTGTCAAAGTGTAATTGTTTCATGAAAAATGCTTAAAAAATATATTATTGGGTAAAAGTGAAATCTAAGCAGAAAATTAGATGCACAATTCAACAAATACTAAAAATAAAAGTTCAACGAATAAATCTATAATACTTAGACTGCTGCCTGCGCTAACAGTGGTTGGGAGGAGTAATATTTCTCCTTGTGGAGACAACCTAATAGATGTGTGGAGACTTATAAGGCCTGGCTAGATTAATGTTCTATCTGCAATACTGCCTGAGATTAATTGTCTGTATTACCTTACCTTATCTGGTCGTGTAGCCCTTTTTTCATGCAAAATTCCAATGGCTTCGCTGGAATACATGAGCTTTATGGAGACCATGGTCTCACCTGGCCACTGTAGAATGAAGGACGCCGTGTAGGAACCATTGTAGTTGTCAATGACAGATCCACTCACACCGGCTTTCAGGCTCGGGGAATGAAGCTTGGCATGGAAGAAGTCTCCACCATAGCTCTTTGCATGACCTTTGTGGTCTTTGGCTATGATGAGAACCTCCAACTTTTCGCCTACAATATAGGTAGAGCGGGGATAGAGCAAGAAAAATACTGAAGTCTTTGGGTGGGTGGAATACTCCAAGGTTGTCCTGGTTGGGGGCAGTGGCCATTCAGTCAACTTCAAAAGAGTGTGAAGTTCTTCATCCAATTGGGATGTCTTTGGGATATTTAATATCTGCGAGGGAATGTGAACTTTTGTTGAACATTGCCTCCATATTAATATGTAGATAAGCTGTAAAAAAAAGATAATAATGGGAAATGAAGAGGTTAACGGATCAATAGTGATAAAATGATTAGTAATAACATTTATAAGACGCCATTCAAAACTGGTGTTTAATTATAAGAAAACCATGTAATAGGCAGAGTTGATATCCATCTTCTTAGGCTTCCTGAAGGTCTAAAAGCCCACATACATTTTTGCAACTGTTCAGCTGTTTCCTTCAGCTCCCCTACAGAAAAGAAAGTTTGGTTAGGCCCACCATTCATGTGGTTAGAGAAAAATGTGATTGTTTCCAGCAAGAGAAACCACGTAATCTTGTAGATATGATACCTTTTAATGGTTAACAAAAATACATGATGTAATAGCGAGCTTGCGAACCTCTCGGGCTCTTCGTCAGGCTAAAATGGAATAGATCTGAAGAGGCATGCATATTTATACACACTTATAACATACATACTTATGACACGGCACAGATATGGATGGGATTGGTTCGCATTTAAAAGGAATTCTGCAACAGCAAACAAACGTTTTTTGTCTAGGCACTGATAACGGAGTGAAAGTTTATGGTCCCTGAATTACTGGTGGGAAAGGGGGGTGGGTCCTTCAGGCCAGGAATGCTACAAGAGGCACACAAACATTTTTAACTAGACACTGATAAGGGATTATAAATTTATGATCCCTGAATTACTGTTGATGGGGGGGTTTCACCAGGTCAGCAGTCTCATCTGTGCTATAGATGTCTCTTACCTCCCATTCACCCATAAATCCTGGGGAATAATTTAACCCAGTATTCAGCGTGTCAAAAGTTATCAATTTAAATTCCAAAATTCTTCTGTGGTTTTGTGACTTTTAACCACCCTTCAATATCAAAACTCTCATATCTCCTATGTCATGTCCACGGTTAGAGAAGTGCTCGGCCGCAGGGAATTCTCTCTTTCTGTGTTTAATCGTGTGGCGATGAGATCTCATCCTCACTTTCAGTTTTTGTCCTGTTTCTCCGACATAAGGACCCCCAACAGGACATTTACTGCACATGATCAGGTACACAACATTGGACGTGGAACATGTGAATGTCCCCGGGATCTTATAGTCCTGCTGTGTGTTGGGGATCCGTATCCTGTCCACAGTCAGTATATGTGAGCAGGTCTTACACACTTGTGTTTAGAGAGGTAAGCTCTGGTTATTGCTTATCTCCTGGGGAGCAGAAGGATAAGATGCAGAGTTAAATGTAGAGTTCTCATTCCACTTTAAGTTGGGCTTCCCCACTAACATTGGAGAGTCATCTGTTTGTTATTTGTAGTGGTGGGCTCTGACAAATGAAGTCTAATGTCTGCAATCCTCTGCTTTTGGGACAATATTCTGTCCTTGGACTAGAGGGGGGTATGTTACCTGAGGTTAAATTTCTCTGCTGTTCCTTTGATCCATCAGTTTTGGGTCCTGTTTTCAGCCTTCCAAACTGGCCAGCACAGTTTTTAACTGGCTAAAGCAGACTGTGCTCTGATTGGTTAGCACTGATCATATGAGTAGCCCTGCCAATCAGAGAGCAGGTATATTGCTCTGGTAGTCTAACACTACCAAAACACTTTGGGGATTAGGTAGTATAAAGATTACACTTGCCATCTTGGACGGCCAAAAATGGGATCCAGAGCCAGTGGATCAGAGAGCCCTGCAGAAAAGAGCAACTGCAGGCAATATAGCTCCTTTCCGTCCCAGAAGCGAATTTTGTCTTGAAACCGGAGATTTGCTTGAAGTTGGAGGGGAATTATATTGATTACTGGGTGGACTAATATCATGTTCTTATGTAAACTACACATCTATGCAAAAGTCCTCCTGAGGGTTTTTGATTTTATTTAATTGCAAGGTAAAAAAGGAAGTCTGTGATCAGCCACTTTTTTTTTTTTTTTTGTTCTGTGTTCTAAGAGCTATCTTTTATTTTAACGTTTCCATTGCCAGTGCCATAGGTAGACTTGTTCTGGTGGATTGCATGATGTATTTTTTATTGGTATCAGTTAATGTACAATAGAATGTACAGAAAAACATAACAAATTCTAAGTGGATTGAAATGGAAAAAAGCCTACAATTTTTGGTGTGTAAATGGGGGTGTTTTTACAGTGTTCAGGATTCTGAAAAAATGAGATGTAATCTTTATTCTGAAGGTCAGTACAATTACGGTAATACCAGTGTTATATAGCTTAGAATATTTTTGACTACTTAAAGGGATTGTTTTTATTCATTAATGATGCAGCTTTTCAGCTAGTATATATAAGTGAGTTAGTGTTACTTTGGATAGTCATTTCTTTTTGTCTTGGACTCTTTTTCCTCAGATGGTCATGTGATCTCAATTTTTTTTTTGCATGCCGTTTGCTATAGATGCTGGATAAGCCCAGGATGGCATGCTAGTGTGGCACATTCTGTTAATGCAGGGTAATCCACTGCTTTGTCAGTGAGGGTTGTACTCCTGTATGGCGGTCATTCTTGGTATCAGTTCATATTGTGCAGACTGGGTTTGTCAGCAGTCACCCCTCCCCCACCCTGGGTATAGTTGGGTGGCTGCACATTAGTCGGCACATTAACACTTTTGCTCCACTACATTGTCATCTGGCTCGCTGCATGCTTTTAGGGTACATGGCGACTGAGCCTTCCCTGCAGTATATATCTTGTATCTGGCTATTTTTTCTGTTGTCTTTGTACATTTTTTTTCTCACCTCTTTGAAATCCTGACCAACTCAGATCTAATTGGGGTTATGATTAGAGATGAGCGAACGTACTCGTCCGAGCTTGATACTCGTTCGAGTATTAGCGTGTTAGAGATGCTCGTTACTCGTGACGAGTACCACGCGATGTTCGAGTTACTTTCACTTTCATCTCTGAGACGTTAGCGCGCTTTTCTGGCCAATAGAAAGACAGGGAAGGCATTACAACTTCCCCCTGCGACGTTCAAGCCCTATACCACCCCCCTGCAGTGAGTGGCTGGGGAGGTCAGGTGTCACCCGAGTATATAAATCGGCCCCTCCCGTGGCTCGCCACAGATTTATTCTGACATAGAGGAGGGAAAGTGCTGTTGGTGCCGAAGCTGCTATAGGGAGAGCGTTAGGAGTATTTTAGGCTTCAAGAACCCCAACGGTCCTTCTTAGGGCCACATCTAACCGTGTGCAGTACTGTGGAGGATGCTTTTTGCAGTGTTGCACTTTTTTTTTTTTTTTGTATATCGGCCGTGCAGAGCATTGCGTCCTGCAGTAATTATACATACTCCAGGGCCAGTAGTGGTGGTGAGGCAGGGACAGAAGACATATATTGTGAGGCAGGGACAGAAGACATATATTGTGAGGCAGGGACAGAAGACATATATTTATTGAATATAGGCAGTGGGCCTTTCCAAAAACATTTGGGGAAAAAAATCTATTTGGGCTGCCTGTGACTGTCCTCAGTGTTCTGGGTCTGTGCTGGGTGTAGTTGTCCTCCTAATTCATACGCAGCCAGCTAAGTGTTACAGCAGGCTTGCGTAAAATTATTTCCTGGCTTTGTGTTGGCTGTTACATCACATTCCAGTCCACAGTGCAACAGTCTGCAGTTATTTGACATACTCCAGGGCCAGTAGTGGTGACGCAGCGACAGAAGACATATTTATTGAATATAGACAGTGGGCCTTTGCAAAAACATTTGGGGAAAAAAATCTATTTGGGCTGCCGGTGACTGTCCTCAGTGTTCTGGGTCTGTGCTGGGTGTAGTTGTCCTCCTAATTCATACGCAGCCAGCTAAGTGTTACAGCAGGCTTGCGCAAAATTATTTCCTGGCCAATAAGCGGCACATTTAATTACAGCATTCTGTTTCTGCACTACTGGTAATACACCATGCTGAGGGGTAGGGGTAGGCCTAGAGGACGTGGACGCGGGCGAAGACGTGGAGGCCCAAGTCAGGGTGTGGGCACAGGCCGAGCCAGTGCGGTGGCCAGGGGTAGAGGCAGGGCCAGACCGAATAATCCACCAACTGTTTTCCAAAGCGCCCCCTTGCGCCATGCCACCCTGCAGAGGTCAAGGTGCTCTACGGTGTGGCAGTTTTTCACAGAGACGCCTGACGACCGACGAACAGTGGTGTGCAACCTTTGTCGCGCCAAGATCAGCTGGGGAGCCACCAGCATGCGCAGGCATATGATGGCCAAGCACCCCACAAGGTGGGACGAAGGCCGTTCACCGCCTCCGGTTTGCACCACTGCCTCTCCCCCTGTGCCCCAACCTGCCACTGAGATCCAACCCCCTCTGAGGACACAGGCACTACCGTCTCCTGGCCTGCACCCACACCCTCACCTCCGCTGTCCCCGGCCCCATCCAGCAATGTCTCTCAGCGCAGCGTCCAGACGTTGCTAGCGCCACTGTTTGAGCGCAAGCGCAAGTACGCCGCCACGCACCCGCACGCTCAAGCGTTAAACGTGCACATTGCCAAATTGATCAGCCTGGAGATGCTGCCGTATAGGGTTGTGGAAACGGAGGCTTTCAAAAGCATGATGGCGGTGGCGGCCCCGCGCTACTCGGTTCCCAGTTGCCACTACTTTTCCCGATGTGCCGTCCCAGCCCTGCACGACCACGTCTCCCGCAACATTGTACGCGCCCTCACCAACGCGGTTACTGCCAAGGGCCACTAAACAACAGACACGTGGACAAGCACAGGCGGGCAGGGCCACTATATCTCCCTGACGGCACATTGGGTGAATTTAGTGGAGGCTGGGACAGAGTCAGAGCCTGGGACCGCTCACGTCCTACCCACCCCCAGAATTGCGTGCCCCAGCTCGGTGGTGGTATCTGCGGCGGTGTATGCTTCCTCCACTAAAGCACCCTCCTCCTCCTCCTCCTACGCAACCTCTGTCTCACAATCAAGATGTGTCAGCAGCAGCACGTCGCCAGCAGTCGGTGTCGCGCGGCACGGCAGCACAGCGGTGGGCAAGCGTCAGCAGGCCGTGCTGAAACTACTCAGCTTAGGAGAGAAGAGACACACGGCCCACGAACTGCTGCAGGGTCTGACAGAGCAGACCGACCGCTGGCTTGCGCCGCTGAGCCTCCAACCGGGCATGGTCGTGTGTGACAACGGCCGTAACCTGGTGGAGGCTCTGCAGCTCGGCAGCCTCACGCTCGTGCCATGCCTGGCCCATGTCTTTAATTTGGTGGTTCAGCGCTTTCTGAAAAGCTACCCACACTTGTCATACCTGCTCGGAAAGGTGCGCCGGGTCAGCGCACATTTCCGCAAGTCCAAGACGGATGCTGCCACCCTGCGGACCCTGCAACATCGGTTTAATCTGCCAGTGCACCGATTGCTGTGCGACGTGCCCACACGGTGGAACTCTACGCTCCACATGTTGGCCAGGCTCTATGAGCAACGTAGAGCTATAGTGGAATACCAACTCCAACATGGGCGGCGTAGTGGGAGTCAGCCTCCTCAATTCTTTACGGAAGAGTGGGCCTGGTTGGCAGGCATCTGCCAGGTCCTTGGAAACTTTGAGGAGTCTACCCAGATGGTGAGCGGGGATGCTGCAATCATTAGCGTCACCATTCCTCTGCTATGCCTCTTGAGAAGTTCCCTGCAAAGCATAAAGGCAGATGCTTTGCAC
Source organism: Eleutherodactylus coqui (assembly GCF_035609145.1). Taxonomy (NCBI): domain Eukaryota; kingdom Metazoa; phylum Chordata; class Amphibia; order Anura; family Eleutherodactylidae; genus Eleutherodactylus; species Eleutherodactylus coqui. Next base: position 336,854,725 of record NC_089838.1, on the reverse strand, counting down.
TCGGAAACGGAGGCTTGGGAATAGTCGCTGGATAGTCAGAGCACCCTCATGTCTATATCTCAGCGCGTTGAGGAGGAGGATGAGGGGAAGGAGCATGAGGAGGAGGGGGAAGAGACATCTTGGTTCACTGCTGAGGGTACACATGCTGCTTGCCTGTCATCCTTTCAGCGTGTATGGCCAGAGGAGGAGGAGGAGGATCCTGAAAGTGATCTTCCTAGTGAGGACAGCCATGTGTTGCGTACAGGTACCCTGGCACACATGGCTGACTTCATGTTAGGATGCCTTTCTCGTGACCCTCGCGTTACACGCATTCTGGCCACTACGGATTACTGGGTGTACACACTGCTCGACCCACGGTATAAGGAGAACCTTTCCACTCTCATTCCCGAAGAGGAAAGGGGTTCCAGAATGATGCTATACCACAGGGCGCTGGTGGACAAGCTGATGGTAAACTTCCCATCCGACAGCGCTAGTGGCAGAAGGTGCAGTTCCGAGGGCCAGGTAGCAGGGGAGGCGCAGAGATCAGGCAGCATGTACAGCGCAGGCAGGGGAACATTCTCCAAGGCCCTAGCCAGCTTTATGGCTCCCCAGCAAGACTGTGTCACCGGTCCCCAGTCAAGGCTGAGTTGGCGGGAGCACTGTAAAAGGATGGTGAGGGAGTACGTAGCCGATCGCACGACCGTCCTCGGTGACGCCTCTGCCCCCTACAACTACTGGGTGTCGAAGCTGGACACGTGGCCTGAACTCGCGCTGTATGCCCTGGAAGTGCTTGCTTGTCCTGCGGCTAGCGTCTTGTCAGAGAGGGTGTTTAGTGCGGCTGGGGGAATCATCACGGATAAGCGTACCCGCCGGTCAACCGACAGTGCCGACAGGCTTACACTCATCAAGATGAACAAAGCCTGGATTTCCCCAGACTTTTCTTCTTCACCAGCGGACAGCAGCGATACCTAAGCAATACGTAGGCTGCATCCGCGGATGGAAGCATCGTTCTCTATCACCATCAAAAACGGGGACATTTTTGCTTCATCAATCTGTGTATTATATTCATCCTCCCCCTCCTCCTCCTCCTGAAACCTCACGTAATCACGCAAAACAGGCAATTTTTCTTAGGCCCACAAGGCTCAGTCATATAATTTTTGTAAACAATTTTTATATGTTTCAATGCTCATTAAAGCGTTGAAACTTTCACCTGAACCAATTTTTATTTTAACTGGGCTGCCTCCAGGCCTAGTTACCAATTAAGCCACATTAATGAAAGCGATTAATGGGTTTCACCTGCCCTCTTGGTTGGGCATGGGCAATTTTTCTGACGTACATTAGTACTGTTGGTACACCAATTTTTGGGGGCCCTCGCCTACAGTGTAATCCAATTAATTTTTAGCCCACCTGCATTACAGCTGACGTTACATCAGCTGTGTTGGGCACTGCAATGGGATATATTTATGTACCGCCGGTGGGTTCCAGGGAGCCACCCATGCCGTGGGTCCACACGGAGTTGTAACTGCATGTGTCCACTTCTAAAGAACCCCAGTCTGACTGGGGCATGCAGTGTGGGCCAAAGCCCACTTGCATTAAACATGACATTACCTCAGCTGTGATGGGCACTGCAATGGGATACATTAATGTACAGCCGGTGGGTTCCAGGGTTCCTGGGTGCACACGGAATTCCCATTGCGGAGTTGTACCTGCCTGTTACTATTTGTAAAAAAACGCGGTCTGACTGGGGCATGCAGACACCTTGACAGAATGAATAGTGTGTGGCACATAGGTTCCCCATTGCTATGCCCACGTGTGCAGCTCCTGATGGCGGTGGCACAGGATTCTATTTCTCATTGCTTCTGTACAGCATTGTGGGCTATCGCCCCGCCCCTTTTAAAGAGGGTCGCTGCCTAGCCATGCCAGCCCTCTGCAGTGTGTGCCTGCGGTTCCTCCTCATGGCAGACGCACTTATAAATAGACATGAGTGTGGCGTGGCATGAGTGCAGCTGAAGGCTGCGCAGGGACAATTTGGTGTGCGCTGTGGACACTGGGTCGTGCAGGGGGAAGGGGGGGTTGGGCAGCATGTAACCCTGGAGAAGTGGCAGCGGAGTGTCATGCAGGCAGTGATTGTGCTTTGTCTAAGTGTGGTGCTTAGCTAAGGTATGCATTGCTAATGAGGGCTTTTCAGAGGTAAAAGTTGTTGGGGGGGGGCCACTCTTACCACTATTGTGGCTTAATAGTGGGACCTGGGAACTTGAGATGCAGCCCAACATGTAGCCCCTCGCCTGCCCTATCCGTTGCTGTGTCGTTCCCATCACTTTCTTGAATTGCCCAGATTTTCACAAATGAAAACCTTAGCGAGCATCGGCGATATACAAAAATGCTCGAGTCGCCCATTGACTTCAATGGGGTTCGTTACTCGAAACGAACCCTCGAGCATCGCGAATTTCGTCCCGAGTAACGAGCACCCGAGCATTTTGGTGCTCGCTCATCTCTAATAATACTCAATCTCAGGTTTTAAAGGATCGTTTTAAAAATAAAGGCTACCCCATAAGCCTTATTGAAGCAGCATACGAGAAAGCATTAGTAGAATCTAAGCAGATAGACAATAAAAGTGAACACAAAAATAGATTTGATACACAAAAAAACGTCTTATTTATCACCAAATATAACTCTCAATCTAATTTAATAGAAAAAAATCATGAAAAAAATGGGAAATTCTCAAAAAAAACCCCATTTTAAATAATGAGATTCAAAATAAATGCATTGTAATTAGAGATGAGCGAACACCAAAATGTTCGGGTGTTCGTTATTCGGAACGAACTTCCCGTGATGCTCGAGGGTTCGTTTCGAACAACGAACCCCATTGAAGTCAATGGGCGACCAGAACATTTTTGTATTTCGCCGATGCTCGCTAAGGTTTTCATGTGTGAAAATCTGGGCAATTCAGGAAAGTGATGGGAATGACACAGTGACGGATAGGGCAGGCGAGGGGCTACATGTTGGGCTGCATCTCAAGTTCACAGGTCCCACTATTAAGCCACAATAGCGGCAAGAGTGGGCCCCCCCCCCAACAACTTTTACTTCTGAAAAGCCCTCATTAGCATGGCATACCTTTGCTAAGCACCACACTACCTCCAACAAAGCACAATCACTGCCTGCATGACACTCCACTGACACTTCTCCTGGGTTACATGCTGCCCAACCGCCCCCCCTCCCCCCCACAGCGCACACCAAAGTGTCCCTGGGCAGCCTTCAGCTGCCCTCATGCCACACCACGCTCATGTCTATTTAGAATTGCGTCTGCCATGACGAGGGACCGCAGGCACACACTGCAGAGGTTGGCACGGCTAGGCAGCGACCCTCTTTAAAAGTGGCGGAGCGATAGCCCACAATGCTGTACAGAAGCAATGAGAAATAGAATCCTGTGCCACCGCCATCAGGAGCTGCACACGTGGGCATAGCAATGGGGAACCTATGTGCCACACACTATTCATTCTGTCAAGGTGTCTGCATGCCCCAGTCAGACCGGGCTTTTTAATTCATAGACACAGGCAGGTACAACTCCCTATTGTGAAGTCCCTGTCGACCCACAGCATGGGTGGCTCCCTGGAACCCACCGGCGGTACACAGAAATATCCCATTGCATTGCCCAACACAGCTGAGGTAGTAATGTCGTGCGTAATACAGGTGGGCTTCGGCCCACACTGCATGCCCCAGTCAGACTGGGGTTCTTTAGAAGTGTACAGATGTAGTAAAAACTCTGTGTGCACCTACAGCATGGGTGGGTGCCAGGAAGCCACCGGCGGTACATAGAAATATCCCATTGCATTGCCCAACACAGCTGAGGTAGTAATGTTGTGCTTAATGCAGGTGGGCTTCGGCCCACACTGCATGCCCCAGTCTGACTGGGGTTCTTTATAAGTGTACAGATGTAGTAAAAACTCCGTGTGCACCTACAGCATGGGTGGGTGCCAGGAAGCCACCGGCGGTACATAGAAATATCCCATTGCATTGCCCAACACAGCTGAGGTAGTAATGTTGTGCTTAACCCTTTCCAATCCAATTTGTATATGGTTTTCCTAGGGGGCTTACTCTTTTTCTGCCGTTATACAACGGCGCTATATGCTGGCTAAAGCCAGTACTGCATGAGCTGACACGTAGGATAGGCTCCGACAGCAGAGAGGCTGGCAATATACAGTAAGAGAACCCCGACGGACGTCTACCAACAACGGAGCTGTACAGCCTTAAACCCTAATGTCTTCACAGGTCACACAGTGGACTGGAAAGGGTTAATGCAGGTGGGTTTCGGCCCACACTGCATGCCCCAGTCAGACTGGGTTTCTTTATAAGTGGAAACAGATGCATTTATAATTCCCTGTGGACCCACTGCCTGGGTGGGTGCCAGGAAGCCACCGGCGGTACATAGAAATATCCCATTGCATTGCCCAACACAGCTGAGGTAGTAATGTTGTGCGTAATACAGGTGGGCTTCGGCCCACACTGCATGCCCCAGTCAGACTGGGGTTCTTTAGAAGTGTACAGATGTATTAAAAACTCCGTGTGCACCTACAGCATGGGTGGCTCCCTGGAACCCACCGGCGGTACATAAAAATATCCCATTGCATTGCCCAACACAGCTGAGGTAGTAATGTCGTGCTTAATGCAGGTGGGCTTCGGCCCACACTGCATGCCCCAGTCAGACTGGGGTTCTTTACAAGTGGACACATGTAGGTTAAACTCCCTGTGGACCCACTGCCTGGGTGGGTGCCAGGAAGCCACCGGCGGTACATAGAAATATCCCATTGCATTGCCCAACACAGCTGAGGTAGTAATGTCGTGCGTAATGCAGGTGGGCTTCGGCCCACACTGCATGCCCCAGTCAGACTGGGGTTCTTTAGAAGTGTACAGATGTATTAAAAACTCCGTGTGCACCTACAGCATGGGTGGCTCCCTGGAACCCACCGGCGGTACATAAAAATATCCCATTGCATTGCCCAACACAGCTGAGGTTACGTCAGCTGTAATGCAGGTGGGCTAAAAATTAATTTGATTACACTGTAGGCGAGGGCCCACAAAAATTGCTGTATCAACAGTACTAATGTACATCCCAAAAATTGGCCATGGCCAGCCAAGAGGGCAGGTGAAACCCATTAATCGCTTTGGTTAATGTGGCTTAAGTGGTAACTAGGCCTGGAGGCAGCCCAGTGTAACGAAAAATTGGTTCAAGTTAAAGTTCCAACGCTTTTAAGCGCATTGAAACTTATAAAAATTGTTCTGAAAAATTATTTGACTGAGCCTTGTGGCCCTAAGAAAAATTGCCCGTTCAGCGTGATTACGTGAGGTTTCAGGAGGAGGAGCAGGAGGAGGAGGAGGAGGAATATTAGACACAGATTGATGAAGCAGAAATGTCCCCGTTTTGGATGGTGAGAGAGAACGTAGCTTCCATCCGCGGGTGCAGGCTACGTATTGCTTACGTATCGCTGCTGTCCGCTGGTGGAGAACAGAAGTCTGGGGAAATCCAGCCTTTGTTCATCTTGATGAGTGTTAGCCTGTCGGCACTGTCGGTTGACAAGCGGCTACGCTTATCTGTGATGATTCCCCCAGCCGCACTAAACACCCTTTCCAACAAGACGCTAGCCGCAGGACAAGCAAGCACCTCCAGGGCATACAGCGCGAGTTCAGGCCACGTGTCCAGCTTCGACACCCAGTAGTTGTAGGGGGCAGAGGCGTCACCAAGGATGGTCGTGCGATCGGCTACGTACTCCCTCACCATCCTTTTACAGTGCTCCCGCCGACTCAGCCGTGACTGGGGAGCGGTGACACAGTCTTGGTGGGGAGCCATAAAGCTGGCCAGGCCCTTAAAGACTGTTGCACTGCCTGGGATGTACATGCTGCTCGATCTACGCACATCCCCTGCTACCTTGCCCTCGGTACTGCGCCTTCTGCCACTAGCGCTGTCGGCTGGGAATTTTACCATCAGCTTGTCCGCAAGGGTCCTGTGGTATAGCAACACTCTCGAACCCCTTTCCTCTTCGGGAATCAGAGTGGGCAGGTTCTCCTTATACCGTGGATCGAGCAGTGTGTACACCCAGTAATCCGTCGTGGCCAGAATGCGTGCAACGCGAGGGTCACGAGAAAGGCATCCTAACATGAAGTCAGCCATGTGTGCCAGGGTACCAGTACGCAACACATGGCTGTCCTCACTAGGAAGATCACTTTCAGGATCCTCCTCCTCCTCCTCCTCCTCCTCAGGCCATACACGCTGAAAGGATGACAGGCAATCAGCCGGTGTACCGTCAGCAGCGGCCCAAGCTGTCTCTTCCCCCTCCTCCTCATCCTCCTCATGCTCCTCCTCCTCCTCCTGTACGCGCTGAGAAATAGACAGGAGGGTGCCCTGACTATCCAGCGGCATACTGTCTTCCCCCGCCCCCGTTTCCGAGCGCAAAGCAGCTGCCTTTATGGTTTGCAGGGAATTTCTCAAGATGCATAGCAGAGGAATGGTGACGCTAATGATTGTAGCATCGCCGCTCACCACCTGGGTAGACTCCTCAAAATTACCAAGGACATGGCAGATGTCTGCCAACCAGGCCCACTCTTCTGAAAGGAATTGAGGAGGCTGACTCCCACTGCGCCGCCCATGTTGGAGTTGGTATTCGACTATAGCTCTCCGTTGTTCATAGAGCCTGGCCAACATGTGGAGCGTAGAGTTCCACCGTGTGGGCACGTCGCACAGCAGTCGGTGCACTGGCAGCTTAAAGTGATGTTGCAGGGTGCGCAGGGTGGCAGCGTCCGTGTGGGACTTGCGGAAATGTGCGCAGAGCCGGCGCGCCTTTACGAGCAGGTCTGACAAGCGTGGGTAGCTTTTCAGAAAGCGCTGAACCACCAAATTAAAGACGTGGGCCAGGCATGGCACGTGCGTGAGGCTGCCGAGCTGCAGAGCCGCCACCAGGTTACGGCCGTTGTCACACACGACCATGCCCGGTTGGAGGCTCAGCGGCGCAAGCCAGCGGTCGGTCTGCTGTGTCAGACCCTGCAGCAGTTCGTGGGCCGTGTGCCTCTTATCGCCTAAGCTGAGTAGTTTCAGCACGGCCTGCTGACGCTTGCCCACCGCTGTGCTGCCACACCGCGCGACACCGACTGCTGGCGACATGCTGCTGCTAACACATCTTGATTGCGAGACAGAGGAGGAGGAGGAGGAGGAGGAGGGTGCTTTAGTGGAGGAAGCATACACCTCCGCAGATACCAGCACCGAGCTGGGGCCCGCAATTCTGGGGGTGGGTAGGACGTGAGCGGTCCCAGGCTCTGACTCGGTCCCAGCCTCCACTAAATTCACCCAATGTGCCGTCAGGGAGATGTAGTGGCCCTGCCCGCCTGTGCTTGTCCACGTGTCCGTAGTTAAGTGGACCGTGGCAGTAACCGCGTTGGTGAGGGCGCGTACAATGTTGCGGGAGACGTGGTCGTGCAGGGCTGGGACGGCACATCGGGAAAAGTAGTGGCGACTGGGAACTGAGTAGCGCGGGGCCGCCGCCTCCATGATACTTTTGAAGGACTCCGTTTCCACAACCCTATACGGCAGCATCTCAAGGCTGATGAATTTTGCGATGCGGACGGTTAACGTTTGAGCGTGCGGGTGCGTGGCGGCGTACTTGCGCTTGCGCTCGAACACTTGCGCAAGCGACGGCTGGACGGTGCGCTGAACTACACTGCTGGATGGGGCCGAGGACAGCGGAGATGAGGGTGTGGGTGCAGGCCATGAGGCGGTAGTGCCTGTGTCCTGAGAGGGGGGTTGCATCTCAGTGGCAGGTTGGGGCACAGGGGGAGAGGCAGGGGTGCAAACCGGAGGCGCTGAACGGCCTTCGTCCCACCTTGTGGGGTGCTTGGCCATCATATGCCTGCGCATGGTGGTGGTGGTGAGGCTGTTGGTGTTGGCTCCCCGGCTGAGCTTTGCGCAACAAAGGTTGCACACCACTGTTCGTCGGTCGTCAGGCGTCTCTGTGAAAAACTGCCAGACCTTAGAGCACCTCGGCCTCTGCAGGGTGGCATGGCGCGAGGGGGCGCTTTGGGAAACACTTGGTGGATTATTCGGTCTGGCCCTGCCTCTACCCCTGGCCCTGGCCACCGCACTGCCTCTTGCAACCTGCCCTGCTGATGCCCTTGACTCCCCCTCTGAAGACCTGTCCTCCTGAGTAAGCGTTGCACACCAGGTTGGGTCAGTCACCTCATCGTCCTGCTGCTCTTCCTCCGAATCCTCTGTGCGCTGCTCCCTCGGACTTACTGCCCTTACTACTACCTCACTGCAAGACAACTGTGTCTGATCGTCATCGTCCTCCTCACCCACAGAAAGTTGTTGAGACAGTTGGCGGAAGTCCCCAGCCTCATCCCCCGGACCCCGGGAACTTTCGAATGGTTGGGCATCAGTGACTATAAACTCCTCTGGTGGGAGAGGAACCGCTGCTGCCCAATCTGAGCAGGGGCCCGAGAACAGTTCCTGGGAGTCTTCCCGCTCCTGAGCAGGTGTCATTGTAGTGGAGTGAGGAGGCTGGGAGGAAGGAGGAGCAGCAGACAGAGGATTCGGATTTGCAGCAGTGGACGGCGCAGAACTGCGTGTTGACGATAGGTTGCTCGAAGCACTTTCTGCCATCCAGGACAGGACCTGCTCACACTGCTCATTTTCTAATAACCGTCTCCCGCGTGGACCCATTAATTGGGCGATGAATGTGGGGACGCCAGAAACGTGCCTCTCTCCTAATCGCGCAGCAGTCGGCTGCGACACACCGGGATCAGGAGCTCGGCCTGTGCCCACACCCTGACTTGGCCCTCCGCGTCCTCGGCCGCGTCCACGTCCTCTAGGCCTACCCCTACCCCTCAGCATGCTGTATTACCAGTGATTTGATTTCACAGGCAGGAAATAAATTGGCGCAAGACTGCAGGCCAAATATAATTTTTGCCCTTTTTGGAAAACGAAAGGCCCCACTGCCTCTAGTGAATGAATAATCTAAGTTTAATAACTGTGCTGTGTCCCTGCTAATGTGTCACAGAACGTGAGGGTAGCAGA